>NC_050105.1:30930329-31558454 GCF_902167145.1 Zea mays
AAAGACACCTATATGGTTCTCTGGCATGGCTGGCTATACATTGTATGCTGGAGAATGGACCATGAGGAAACATTTCTGTGATGAGTACAAGGCACATGAAGAAGGTAAAATATTGTATCTGATTCAGACATAACTACATCCTGTCATACAATTTCAGTTAAAAAAAAGATACTACATGCATATGCGAAAAATGAAATCGTTTCCACTCATGACAATTTCCGTGAGCATTTCGAGAGTTATGATACCATATGCATATTGTGAAAAATGAAATCGTAAAGATATTTCTTAAACATGGAAACCTGCAGGCACAAAAGAATTTATAAAACATGCAACCTATCAAACACAGCCAACGATAATCCGACCAATCCTATCAATTCCTGCAATGCATTAATGAGAGTAGTTATGTGTAGTGTTTGCTAAACTATAGTTTTTTTCTAGACAGTGAAACTATATCCAGTTACGTACAGGTGGCACTTTGTTTCTCAAGCCAGTGGATCATCAATAGGATACAGAGCATTTTTCCCTTTCTTTTGAATATATGTTACAGATAACAGTAGTTCTATACCTCAGTAAAAGGATCCTTAATGTCATACGGTCAATGCTGCTTTCCTGGAAAAAAAGAAATATATACACAATAATCAGACGTGAAACACGTTACGATATTCAACAAACATGTTGCTTCTGTGACTCACATAATTGGGGAAGATAACCATGTCAACGTTGTCAGGAACATCTAAAAGCAATCGCCTCAGGGAGTACTCTCGGGCACCAGCTTGATGAATCAACTCATCAGTATCGAGGTGAATGATCCAATCCATTCTAGCATCCTGTGACAATCAAACGAGGGACATTCACATCAATGTCACCCCTAAATACAAAAGGTTGTATCCTAAAAGTTGTGTTAGGGAAGTAAGAAAAGGATGCGGGGCAGGAAAATGTTGATAAACTGTTCGGAACTTGACATTATTTTTATTATAGCCTCCCCCTTTCATTGCTATAAACTGTATAGATACACTGCTACGCACAATCAATAACTCAACATGGTGAATTCCAGTGTTGTTTTCATATATCAATTTCTGCACAGCAGAGCTCGAAACAAGACTGCTACATAATTATAATATAATTCCCAATAGTGAGGAAAACGATGCTGAAAATTAAATAATATGAAGAGCAATGTATCTGCGAATATAGGCGTGGACAACAATTACAACACTTAGGAAAGGGCTATGGAAGTCAAGATTACTGTTTAAATCTATGCTAAAAACACAGAAAGTCAGTGCTTTAGTTCTCATGGAACAGGCATTTTAAGGTTGAAAAGGTTCTCATGGAACTGTTGTGTCATCGACATACTTTCTATCCTGTTTCTCTTTCAGTTCTTTAGTTCTGTAAATAATTTTTACCCCCTAAAGACACAGAAAGTCAGTGCTTAGATAATGCAAAGAAATAAGACATGATATGGGATAGAAATTACTTGTTTACCTGAATAGATTCAAGAACAGAGGTGACAGCTGGCTTTGCAGCCTCTCCTTCAACTAATAGAAAGAAATGTGAAACACCAATGACATTGTGATAATACAACCATGGAAGAATCTGGTGTAGGCCAGCAGATGTGCTTCCCGTGATACAGATCTGCAATCCAAGATACAGGATAAGCTGAATATAGGTACAGTTTGGGTTCAAAATGTGAACAAGATTATTGCAAAACAAAACAAAAAAAAAGAGGGGACAAGGTTTTAAGGTTGAAATGAAAAAATGGTATTGTTGGATCATGGCAAGTGTTCGCCGAGTGAGGCTTCTCAACAAACATTTTAAGATCACAGGAATGTTATATATCTTGTTTTCCCAAGTTCCTACATTAATAACAAGGTAAACTAATATGCTTGGATTCATGCTGTTGCCAAAACTCTTGTGTATATGAATGTGATGATACAACATCTCCATATTGTGCAATCATGATTGTACAAACAAGGAATTTCTACATATACTGCAGCTACGGTTGCTCATGCAAGGGAACTTTCACTTGAATGCTACGACCTGCACTGCACAATTTACCGAACATAGAACGAGCGCTAGTGGGGAGGAGGCAACTGTTGCTTCAACGCGCAAGCAGAATCGCGGCACCACACGTGGGGATCCAGCTGCCTAGTGGGGAGGAGGCTGTGCGGGGAGAGAAGCCTGCTCGTCGCCTCCTCGAGAGGGCGACGACGGAGATAACCAGATCTTGGGATTTGGGGTTGGTGGGGAGATGGGGACGCGACGAGAGGTGATCGCGACAAGAACCTCCGTCCCCATCTCAAGCCTGCTCGTCGCCCATTGTGACCAGATCTCTACGATCTTCGAGTCGGCCAGCTGCACGTACCCGTAGGAGACGAGCTTGGACTCGGCGGCCGCATCCCCGAGCTTCTCAATCTGGATGACGCCCTCGAGCGGCACGCCTTCGTCGGCGACGCGGACAAGGACCGGGTCCTCGGTGGAGGAGGGCGGAGGGGCCCTCACCCGCGGCGGCTGGGGTCGGCGCGGCGCGGCGCGGGGCTTGGTCGGCGCCAGCGACGGAGAGCGCCAGGCGGCGGCGCAGGAGGCGAGGGTTGGCGAAGAGCGGGTAGGGGTTGGTGGTGGACGGCCCCGGCGGCTTCGACGGCAGCCGCCGCGCGGAGAGGGAGGTGGGGAGGGGGGCTGGGAGGGAGGGAGGGACAGCCCCGGCGGCTTCGACGGCAGCCGCCGCGCGGAGAGGGAGGTGGGGAGGGGGACTGGGAGGGAGAGGGAGGGATTTGCACCTGGATTCCGGAGACCACGTCGAGGGAGGAGCACGAGCTAAATCGCGAAAAGACAGAGGATCTTTGTGCAAAACTGCGACCGCGAAACGCGGGGAGAGCTCCAAACGGCTTCAGGTTTTAATAACTCCGATTTTTGAATTAACTTTTAGATTTACTTCATATCTAAAATGATATTTTCTTAGCATGGCTATATGAGTGTATGTGGATTTCATATTTGAAAGCACTTGATTAAATCATATATGAATAAATAAATAAATAAATAATTTATGCAATGATGTTGGATTTTTGTATGTGTATATTGGAATTACAATTTGAATTTGAAATTTGCAAATTAAAATGGAAAACATAAAAGAAAATAGAAAATAGAAAAAAAGAAAACCAGCATGTGGACCGACTTTGCTCGTTTTGGCCCAACTTCCTCTCCTTTGCTCTCATCCCGTCAGCCTATCTATTGTATCAACATGGCCCATGCTGCGTGCGCGCACAGTCCCACTGCCAGATGGACCCCACTACTCATGCCTCACGCACACACACACGAAGACTATCACTGGCAAATGGACCCCACTTCATGAGAAGCTTCCTTCTTCCTGGGTTCTTTACAACTAAACGCGGAACACACGCCATGGAATTCGAGATCTCCTATCGCCGATTCTTGGTCGGACTCACCCCTGGGCATCCCCTTCTGGGACTATATATAGGCACTGCACCCTTTTTACCATATGTCGAGCACCTCATCTAAGCATAGCAAAGAGGGGAGAGGAATCAAGAGAGAGAGAAGGTCGCCGCAGTCAAGATCGAGCAGGGAAGTGGCATCGAGCCCCAGGAGGAGCTGAAGAGCATCACTAGGAAAAATAGGTCATGGTCATGGGCATCATTGAGCACGCGAAGCCGAGAATCAACGACATTCGCTCGCCGGTAACATGACGCCGCCATGGAGCCACCGCTCGACGCGGATAATCGCCATATAAATCACGTATATGATGACTCATGGTACATGAATCAATGTCATATCTTTATTATATAATAGGGGTTGTATACAAAATAGCTAAATAAATAGACCATATGGCGACAACGATCCTCCACCATCATAGTTGACTGGGTGACAATGGCCTAGACCTCTCCAAACTCATCGTAGCATCATTCATGCTCCTTCAGCGGTACCTGTTCTTGACCTGGTGTGAGTTTAGCAAGATTGAGCTCACATACGTTCATCGCTCAACAAGTTGTGGAGAATAATGTGCATGAGATCACTTACGGTGGGGCTCATGTGAAGTGTAAGGCTTACCAAGGAGAAAGTGATTAAAGTCGAGCATTGCTTTTAATAAGTTGGTCAAAATTTTAATAGCAATACTAACTATAAGTGTATACCAACCCAATTAAATAATTGATCACAATTGATAATAAATCCGATAATGTAATGGAAATGACATATTTAAGTTTAATTCCATAAATTACTCATGAGAGGGTTTGAGCCGCTCTTGATGGTGAGCACGACTGATATATCAGTTTTACACTCTACAGAGGTTGCATATCTTTACCCACAATACTTGTTTTCCATTTAGCCAGGGGTTGCAAGACCCTTAGACACTCCTAAGGTGAATGATTAGGGATCCATAGCGAGGCCTTTCCAAAGTTGCACTTGATGAGAGAACCCGCTACGGTTTATAGACCGATGGCGATATAGGAATCCCTCATTTGAAAAGCTATACACACAGTCCATGTAACACCCTGAATTTGGTGGTATAAAATTTCTTCTCTAATGCCTACCAAATCTAGGCATTACCTCTTATTTCTCTCTCTCAAGTTTTCTTCTCTCTTCCTTTTTATTAGAATTATGTCTATTAGGTGGGTGATTAATTATTTCTTTACTATATCAAAATCTATGGGAGTCATGAAATGTTGTATCATACTGAGCCTAAATTATTCTTTTGTTTGATGCACATGTTTGAATTATTTGAATTTGAATTGTGGTTGAATTTGATTTGAATTCTATAGAGAAAATAAAAAGAAAAGGCATTTAGAAATTTAGGAAAATAGAAAAACTCATTTCAGCCCAAATAGCCTAGTCCGACAACCTGCCAGTGCCAGCCCGCGCTCGCATGCCCTTGCTCCCTCTCTCTTCCTCTGCCCGGTGGGGCCAGCCTGTCGGTGCTGCGTCTCGCTCTCTCGCTCACGCTCTCTCCCTCTCTGCCTAGTGGGGCCGCCTTGTCGGTGCCCCGGCCTATTGCACGCTCTCCCGTTGTGTCGCTGTACCGCGGGACCCGCTTGCTAGCCCCTCTCCCTTTCTTCAACCGTCCGCAAGTGCGGACCGCACGCAGAGATCGTCGTGCCCACGTCACCTCCTCGCGTGAAACCGTTGTCCTGACCCCCTTTATAAGTCCCTGCGCGCACCCACTTCCCCCTGCTCCACTCACTTCGCCTCTGCACAACCGTTCTTCAAGCTCGCCGGAGCTCCCACGTCGCCAGGCTTCCTGCGCCTGATTGCACCCCCGGCAAGGCCCGCCTGCCATCCTTGACCACGCTCTGCCACCACCAGGCGAAGTTCGACCGTTGATTGCGCCTCACCCGAGGTGAATTTCTCCGCCGGACTTCCCCTTCTCTCTCCCCCGTTCTCCTTGTTCCGTCAATTAGTCACCGGTGATCGCCGGTGACGGCACCTAGCCGTCGTACCGAGACCCCCCGGCCAACCGCAACCGTCGTGTTCCCTTTTCGCTCGCACGGAATCGCCGGCTCCAGCCATGGCGCTCGCGCCGAGCGTGAGGTCGAGGAAGACGGCGACCCTGGCAAGAGGGACCCGTCCGTCAACCTCACACGCCTCCCCTCTCACTTCTCCTCGCGTAGTCGCTGATCGGTGGACCTCCTGGTCCCACGTGTCTGCACCGTGAGCAGCACCCAAAACCCCTTCCCCTTTGCACTATGTCGCCGCCTGGTGGGCCCTGCGTGTCAGCACACATCCGCATCCGCGCTAGCCCTTGCCACGCGTCGCTGACCATCGAAACCGGTCTCGCCGTGGTCCCACCCATCAGGCGCCAGCGCCCTGACACCCGCTCGTTCGCCCGCCCAGGTCGCTGGCTCGTGGGCCCCATCTGTCAGGCACCCGCACGCCCGCTCGCTGGATCTAATCCGGACCGTTGATCTGAGATCTGATGACTTGCAGGACCCAATACCCCTTCGATTAGCAACTTTATTAAAAGGACACTTGACTTTCGAGTATTAGAACCTGCCATCCCCAGAAATTGTAGCCGAGCCCCTGAAACTTTGCAGAAAGGACCCCGAGCTTGTATTTAATCTCAAAAATAGGTCTGGTTTAGGGTTTTAAATTCCAAAACTTGTTTATTTCATATCTTTTGCATATGAACTCCAAATTGCGTGGTTCAAATTGCAAAATGTTCATAATTTTTTTTCTATCTGTTTAAATTAGTATCCTTCATAGTCTACATGTATTAAATTATGCCTAGGCTATAGTTGCATTTAAAATAATGGTTTGTTATTTAAAAGGAAATAAAAGGAAACACTAATGATAATCAGGTGATTTACTTTGTGAGGCTAATATCATGTAATGTATGGACCCATCCCTGGTATAACTTTAATAATCCATTAAGTTGACTATAGTAAATTATGTAATCCACTAAGATAAGCAGTACCTAGAGAACCACAAACCCCTAAGTATATTTGTTTACCCTAGAATCTAGATTTCACTCTGGTGTTTGTACCTTTCTATTGGACTTGTGTTCACTTGATTGAACATGTTTGGTGTACTATTCCTTTATTATTTCCCAAATGTGTTGAATGCATGATTGCTTTGCGTAGACAACGATCAGTCCGTGGTTCCTAAGTGTGTTGCCGGAGACTTCCCTAAGCAACAACCTGGTGAAGGCAAGTGTCCTCTGACCCATTATATCTACTTACTTTATAATTCACTGTTCTGTATTACTTAATTGAAACCTAAGGATTGACTAGTATGTATTTACATTGTCCTTGATTACCTTTTGGGTTATTATGGTTAGCTTCATGCTATTGCGCTACATTAATCAACCAACATGATGAAAATATTTATGATACGATGATGTTTTCTTAATTATGATGACAAATTTGTGATACTTTAGGGGACTTAGGCTGTTTCCTGAGTACCCCTCCGTAAGGACTTGTTCGTTGAGAGACCACCCGGGATAACACTACAACCATGAGGGCAGAATGGGATGCCCTTAGCTGATTAATTAGAGGAACTTGAGGTGTAGTCGGCTTCGCCATAGGGCCGTCCATGGGGTCTAGGCACAGTACTTGCTCTGCCGAGGCTGGTTGCCGAGGTTCTTTCGATTTGGTTTTGTTAGTCACCCTTCCTGTGGGGAGAAGTACAGTGTTTATCAAACTGGATTAACCTAACGGGCGGCTATGACTTCTAGTGAATCTTTGTAAAGGCTATGAAGTGAATCCCTGGCCATTCACCTCGGTAGTGAAGATCGGGTTTGTACAACCTAGGCTGGAAAGGGAATCATGACTCGTGGGTAAAGTATGCAACCTTTACAGAGTGTTAGAAACTGTTATATAAGTCGTGCTCATGGTTAAGAGTAGCCTTGGGATCCTCTTTGATTAGAATAACTCTGGTTACTTTGTGATAATTAATGGTGATGATTATAACTATGGTTTCTGGTATTTCCTCTTGGAGGGAGTACTTTTGGGAAATAAGTAGGTTTATTACTAAAACTTGGCCTACTACTAGTAATAAATATCTGACCAACTAAAAGCAACTAGTTTAACCTTAACCCCACATACAACTAGTCCACTTTAGCCAAACAAGACATTTTATGAGTACATTGATGTGTACTCACCCTTGCTTTAAAAATCACCCAACCCTAGGTTGTCCCCACTACAATCAGTGCTCAGGAGGAGATGAAGGCAACATGGAGGACTTTGTGGAGTTTTAGGACTACGATGAGTCCTAGTTGTGTTTAGTGGCAACCCCCAGTCAGCTACCTATGAAGGCCTTATCTTCTACGTTTCGTATTACACACTTTGATTATGTTAACGACTATGTTAAGTTAATGACTCTGTGGATGTCTTGGACATATTTATGTAATAAAGTACTAGTTCCGCTATTTATTTTGAGCATGTGTGATGATGTCCAACTATGTAATTGCTGTGTATATGAGTTTCTAATCCTGGCACGTACATGGTTCGCATTCGGTTTGCCTTCCAAAATCGGGTGTGACATAAGTGGTATCAAAGCCTTGCTGACTATAGGTCCACTAACCTAGACTAGAATGGTCGCCCTAAGGACAATAGACCCTTATTCTCACCTTGACATTTGGTGTCACTTCAAAAGTTGGTCATTGTCACACCCGGTTTTAGAAGGTAAACCGAATGCGAACCATGTACGTGCCAGGATCAGTTATTCACGTACACAGCAGTTACATAATATGGACATCATCACACAGTGCTCAAAATAGTATTAATAAGGGAAATAGTCGATTACATCATACGTCTGAGACGTCCATATAGTTCTTACAATAAATCAAAGTGCGGAAAAGAAACGTAGATAACGCGGCCTTCACAGGCAGCCGACTGGGGGTTGCCGCTAACCCACACCTAGAACTCGTCGTAGTCTTGGAACTCCTGGAAGTCTCCTTCCACAGCTTCATCTTCGCCTGAGCAGTGGTTGCAATGCTGACAACCTGGGGGGGGGGGGGGTTTGGGGTGTAGAGCAAGGGTGAGTACACATCAACATACTCAGCAAGTATCCTGTTTGGCTGTAGTGGACTAGCTTTATGTGGGGATAAGTCAAGCAGTTGCTTTTAGTTGGTCAGGTTATTACTTACTAGTAGAAAGCCAGGTTTTAACATTAACCCAAGTTATTAACCCAATGTATCCTTTCCAAACGGAAAGAATACCACTTACCAATACCATAATCATAACCAGAACCATCAATCTCATTGCCACCTGTACCACAATGTCTCTGATCAAGTATCACTAATCTCTGGAGCTCCCTTGGCCGCTCATAACCGTGAGCACGGCTGATATATCAGTTTCATAACACTCTGCAGAGGTTGTGCACTTTACCCACAAGCCGTGATTCCCTCTTGCCTCGGGCCGATCAAACCCTTAAACACTACCAAGGTGAATAGGCAGGGTTTCACTACGTAGCCTTTACAAAGATTCCCCGGGGCTGTAGCCACCCGTTAGGTTTCCTAAATGCACCGCACTCCTCCCCAAGGGGCGAACCCAAACTTGGCAGAGCGAGCCGCATACACCGAGCCCCATTGACGGCACGACGGCTAAGTGAACTACATCCCGGATCCTCTAATTATTCAGCTAAGGGCACCCCATTCCACCCTCATGGTTGCACTGTTTTCCCGGGCGGTCATCCATAGAACAGGTCCTTACGGAGAGGCACTCGAGAAACCGCTCGAGTCCCCTTGAAAACCACAAGTATAATCATAAAGAAGAACGGGAAAACAGCGTATCATAGATAATCACATCATGTTCATTGATTAGAGTTGAGCAATAGCATCAGACTAAGTAGTAATAATCCGACCCAAATAGGTAAACAAGGACATGGATAACAAAAGCTAGTCAATCCTTAGGTATAAATGTGTAATGCGGGAGGTGAATTAAAGAATGAATAGGACAGAGATAGGTCAAAGGACACTTGCCTCCACCAACCGACTGCTGCTCAGGGGCTTCTCCTGCGAATTCCTCGGGCTCTTCGACCGGATCGTTCTCTATGCGAGCGCAAACATACATACATCCATCCACATATTTAATACAAAAGAACAGTACACCATACAAGATAACAAATAAAGTGAATATGCACCAAGTATGACATTCGATAACGCATTTGTTATGGTTAGAAAGAAACGGGAAAGGTCTCGCAGGGGGTTAAATCTTATGCACTAATGACACAATTGGTTTTTAACAAAATAATTCTGTTATATATATTTATATATACTGATGGAAACCTAATCACTTTTAGTTGATCAACATTGCACAGGGTAAACAATTAACTACGTGAATCAATAACATAACGGAATTTTAAATTAAACTTCCTATTTTCCCATAGCATGAACAGTGATTAGCCTACTTAAAATACAGTAATTATGATCACAGAAAGTAAATAAAATAAAATAAAAAAATAAAAAAAACAGAGGGGGGGGGCGGTTGAACCGGCCCTAGGGGCGGTTGAACCGGCCCGGGGGCAGGCGGCCGAGCTGGGGCGGCCGAGCGCGGGGGGCGGCCGAGCTGGGGCCGGGGGCGGTTGAGCCGGGGCCGAGGCCGGCTGAACCGGCCCGGGACAGGGGGGCGCGGCCAGGGGGCCAGGCGGCCGGGGCGGGCCAGCGGCGGCCGGGCGGGGCGCGGCTGGGCGCGGCCGAGGGCCGGCCAGCGGCCGGGGCCACGGCGGGGCTGGGGCGGCTGCCGGCGCGGCCAGGGGGCGCGCAGGGGGTGGGGAGAGAAGAGGGGAGGGAGGAGAGGGAGGAGGGGGAGGGGGCTCACCGGCGGGGATCGTCGGCGAGGGGCGGCCGGCGGCAGGGGGCGGCGCGGCGGCCTAGGGTAGGGGCGGCGCTAGGGCAGGGGGCGGGTAGGGGCGGCGGCTAGGGAGAGAATGAGAGAGGGAAAAAAATGAGAGGGAGAGGGAGAGGGTTTGGGGAAAAAGGGGAGGTGGGGGCGGCATGGGCCTATTGGGCCCAAGGGGGGGGCGCCAGGGGCGGCTGGGCCGGCCGGGGTCGGCCCACGGCGCGGGAGAGAGAGAAAAAAGAGGAGAGAAAAAGAGAGGGAGAAAAAAGAAAGAAAAGATCTTCTCCACATTTTCGAAATCCGATCTTTCTACATGAATGCAATTGCGCTTTCAAAGCAATCAAAAGAAATGCAAGGTTCGGCATGGTGCATCAAACAACATAAAGTATTTAGGGTTTTTCTTACACGGGAATTCCAAACCGAATCCCGCTTAGAACTTTGGAAAAGGTCAAGGTTTAGCGAAGGGAAAAAGAAAAGGGAAAGGTAACGCCCGAATTTTGGCGAGTAAAGAAAAGAAAAAATTCAACTGCAAAAATTCGGGGCGTTACAAACCTATCCCCCTTAAAAGAATCTCGCCCTCGAGATTCAGGGCTGGCTAGCAAAGAGCTCCGGGTACTTGGCCATCAGATCATCTTCACGCTCCCAGGTTGCTTCTTCCTCAGAGTGGTGACTCCATCTGACTTTGCACATTCTGACGGTCTTCCTTCGGGTGACTCTATCTGCAACCTCAAGGATCTGAGCTGGCTTCTCAATATAGGTCAAGTCCTCCTGGACTTCAAGACCTTCCACTGGCAACTGCTCTTCTGGCACACGCAAACACTTCTTCAATTGAGACACATGAAAGACATCATGCACAGCAGACAAATTCTCTGGCAGGCTGAGCTGATAAGCCACTTCTCCACGCTTTGAGAGAATTTGATACGGACCAATGTAGCGGGGTGCTAGCTTGCCTTTCACTCCGAATCTTCTGACTCCTCTGATCGGTGACACTTTCAGATAGACAAAGTCTCCGACTTCGAAACTCAGCTCTCTTCTTCTTGTGTCTGCATAGCTTCGCTGCCTCGATTGCGCTATCTTCAGATTCTCTCAAACCATCTTGATGTTCTCTTCGGCTTCGAGCAAAATATCTGGCCCAAACACCTGCTTCTCTCCAGGCTGATCCCATTGCAACGGAGTTCTGCAACTCCTTCCATACAGCGCTTGAAACGGTGACATCTTCAAACTGGCCTGGTAACTGTTGTTATAGGAAAATTCTGCATAAGGCAATCGCTTGTCCCATCCGGACTGATCTTGCAACGCACAGGCTCTCAACATATCTTCAAGAATTTGATTGGTTCTTTGAGTCTGACCATCTGTCTGCGGGTGATAAGCTGAACTGAAATTCAGATGCGTGCCCAAGGCTTCATGCAACTGCTGCCAGAAATGAGAGGTGAACTGCGTTCCTCTGTCTGACACTATCTTCTTTGGCACACCATGAAGACAAACGATCCGAGACATATACAATTCTGCCAATACTGCACTGTTGTAGTTGGTCTTGACAGGTATGAAGTGGGCTGACTTGGTCAAACGGTCCACTACTACCCAAATGGAATCGTAGCCGGCTCGAGTGCGAGGCAATCCGACTATGAAATCCATACCAATTTCATCCCATTTCCACTGAGGGATCTGCAACGGTTGCAACAATCCAGCTGGTCTCTGGTGTTCTGCCTTAATTCTTCGACAACTATCGCACATAGCCACATGCTCTGCGATTTCTCTTTTCATTCCGTACCACCAGAATTTCTTCTTCAGATCCTGATACATCTTCTCACTGCCAGGGTGAATCGAATAAGCTGTCTCATGAGCTTCCTTAAGAATCAACTCCCGAATAGACTGGACATTGGGAACACATAAGCGGTCTTTGAACCATATCACGCCTTCTGCATCTTCTCGAAAGTCTTTGCCTCTGCCATCTAGAATCAATCGCCGAATCTCACTGATCTTCTCATCATTTTTCTGCGCTTCTTTGATTTCGCGCTCCAAGGTAGGTTCCAATTCAACTGTGACTCCTCGCGAATTGTTCAGAAACCCGAGACTCAACCTGTCAAACTCTTTGGCCAACTCATAAGGCATCGGACGAGCGACCATCAGATTGACTTGACTCTTTCTGCTCAAAGCATCTGCCACTACGTTCGCTTTTCCTGGATGGTAATGAATCTCCAACTCATAGTCTTTGATCAATTCTAACCATCTTCGTTGCCTCATGTTCAATTCTGACTGAGTGAATATGTACTTCAGACTCTTGTGGTCTGTGTAAACATCGCATTTCTGTCCATACAGATAGTGCCTCCATGTCTTCAGTGCGTGAACCACTGCTGCCAACTCTAGATCATGGATTGGGTAATTCTTCTCATGAACCTTCAGCTGTCGGGACGAGTAAGCCACAACTCTTCCCTCTTGCATCAACACACATCCCAAACCCGTGTAACAAGCATCGCAATACACTGAGAAGGGCTTGTGCACATCAGGCAAGACTAGGACAGGCGCTGTTGTCAACTTCTCTTTCAGCGCTTCAAAGGCCTCTTGGCATTTCTGGGTCCACTTGAACTCAACCTTGTTGCCTAGCAACACTGTCATTGGTTTCGCAATCTTCGAAAACCCTTCAATGAATCGCCGATAATATCCGGCCATTCCAATGAAGCTCTTGATTCCTCGAGCATCCGTTGGCGCTTTCCAGTTTAGAATGTCTGCCACTTTCTTCGGATCCACAGCCAATCCTTCTTTGTTGATTATGTGACCCAAGAACAGGACTTCACTGATCCAGAACTCACATTTGCTCAACTTTGCATACAACTGGTGCTCTCGCAATCTCTGCAACACCATCTTCAAATGATCTGCATGCTCTTCTTCGCTT
Organism: Zea mays; assembly: GCF_902167145.1. Classification (NCBI taxonomy): domain Eukaryota; kingdom Viridiplantae; phylum Streptophyta; class Magnoliopsida; order Poales; family Poaceae; genus Zea; species Zea mays. The sequence continues at coordinate 30,943,506 of NC_050105.1, forward strand.
TGAGAATAAATCAGAATGTCATCAATGAATACCACCACGAACTTATCAAGATAATCCATGAATACACTGTTCATCAAGTTCATAAAGAATGCTGGCGCATTGGTCAAACCAAAAGACATCACTGTGAACTCATATAAACCATACTTGGTAATGAATGCCGTCTTCGGAATGTCCGAAGGTCGGATCCTGAGCTGATGATAACCTGACCTCAGATCGATCTTGGAGAACACACTGGCTCCTCTCAACTGGTCGAACAGATCTTCTATTCTGGGCAAAGGATACTTGTTCTTGATCGTGACCTCATTCAAAGCTCGATAATCGATACACATCCTCTTGGTACCATCTTTCTTCTCCACAAACAAGACAGGGGCGGCCCAAGGCGAGGTGCTTGGCCGGATGTAACCTTTCTCTGACAGCTCATCAATCTGCTTCTTAAGCTCAACCAACTCTGGTCCAGATATTCTGTAAGCTCTCTTAGAGATGGGGGCGGTTCCAGGAAGAAGCTCTATAGCAAATTCAACTTTCCGCTCTGGTGGCATACCCGGTAAATCCTTTGGAAACACATCTGGGAATTCAGACACAACCTTGATACTCTCAATTGGGTCTGCTTCACTGCTATCGACAGCCATCTGATAACAACTTCCTTTCTTTGGCTCAGGCGGGACTAACTCGGTCACCACTTCCTCTCCTAGTGGGGACACCAACTTGATTGTCCTTTTATCACAACTGATAACTGCCTGATACTTATCTAACCAATTCATCCCTAGGATGACATCTATTCCCTGAGTACCCATTACTATAAGGTTGGCGGGAAACGCTATCCCCCTTATTTCCACACTTATATTTAAACAAATGCTATCAGCTCGAATTCTACCACCGGCTGAGTCAATTTGAATAGGGGTTGACATGGTAGTAATTGGAAGATTATGTGCTTCTACCCATGATGCAGTAATGAAAGAATGCGTTGCTCCAGTATCAAATAACACTTCTGCAATATGGGAGTCGACTGGGAACATACCTACTATCATGCCGGGGGTCTCCTGAACTGCTTCAGCCTCCAAGTGATTCAGTCTTCCATGATTATAGCGCGGCTGAGAGCGATTGCCTGATCCAGGCTGAGGCACATTCTGCTTCGCTGGGGCATTGGGGCCTGACTGCTGCTGGGCTGCCTTCTTCGGACATTGCATCACCCAATGGCCTTGCTCTCCACAGTGGAAACATGCCCTGTTTCCAACCTGAGCTGGTGCTGCCTGACTGTTCTGCTGATTTGCTGGGGCAGGAAGACGAGGTGTCTGCTGATTCTGCCTCTGAAACTGACCTCCTGACTGGTTGCTCTGACGATTCTGGTACTGATGCTGAGGATACTGCCTTTGGAACTGCTGATACTGCTGACGCTGCTGATGCTGCTGAGGTGGACGCTGGTTCTGCCTGAACTGCTGAGGTTGATTGCCTGAGAAACGAGGACGACTGCTGCTTCCAGGCTGGGGTCCACTGATCTTGCGCTTACGGTCTTCCATCTCCTTGCGCTTTCTCTCTGTCATGATTGCTCTGTCAATCAGGTGCTGGAATGTCGGGAAGGTGTGATTCATCAGCTGATACTGCAGAGGGTCAACCAAGCCTCTCAGAAAACGGTATTGTCGCTTGGCGTCGGTGTTGACATCTTCAGGAGCATAGCGAGACAATTGCAGAAACCTGTCTCGATACTCACTGACAGACGATGACCCTTGCTTAAGGGCCAGGAACTCCTCCTTCTTCACTGTCATCAGACCCGCAGGAACATGGTACTGACGAAAGCTACCTCTGAACTCTTCCCAAGTGATGGTGTCGGGGTTGGCATGGGTGGCGAGGTAAGACTCCCACCATGATTGGGCTGCTCCTCTCAACAGACGGGGACCATACAAGACTTTCTCCCTGTCATCGCACTGAGCGGTATGCAACTCCCGCTCCACAGTGCGCAGCCAATCTTCAGCATCCATGGGGTCAGAAGAATGAGCGAACGTTGGTGGATGACCTCTCATGAATTCAGCACGCTTATCTCTAGGCATCTGAGGCATCTGAGGCTGGGGTGGAGCCTGCTGCTGCTGCTGCTGCTGAATGGCGGCCAGAGTCTGACCGATGGCTTGAACTGCCTGAGTCTGCATCAGAAACATCTGCTCAATCGACATCGGGGGCGGGGGCGGCAGCTGCTGCTGCTGGGGCGCCTCATCTTGCTGACCGGCTTGCTCCTGCTGAGCACGCCTTCCTCCTCTGCGCCTGTTCTCTGACATCTGCAGAACGCAACCACACATCAGAACTGATCTGGCAAATCTTGCAGCATGAGAAAAGAGAATAGAATTCTTCAACAGCACTGAACAGATGAGCATCTTCACTGATCTCCAACACAGACCACACAGCTTCTCAGATAAAGAGGAAAGTAGAATAAAGGTTTTCCCAACTATATAACTAACTTTATTGACATAGTATGTAAACCAAAATGCAGGGGGTACCCACACTCTGGTAACAATCATTACAAAGATCCAAACCAAACATAGTTCATCATGACAAACATAAATGCACAGGATATATCAAACCACCCTGTCTAACTAAGACTAACTAAGAGCGAGACTAACACTAAGACTGAAGCTTCTATGTATATATATTTCGTATTAATTACAAGATCCAACTCTAACGATCTATGGTTCTAGATTGATCTTGGTCTTGCAGGCGGGATTGCCATAAGACTGGTGTCCACGCTGAGGTGAGCGGTACGGGTGCTGAGTCCCAACGGGAGCGGGGGAACCACCATCCAGGTGACGACGCTCCGCGCGCTCAGCCCGCAGCAGGGCGATCTCAGCACGAGCCCTACTCAGCTCGTCTAATGCATGGTCCAGCTCCGTGTTTAGCACGGCGGCTAGGTTGACTGTGCTGCTCAACCTAGGATTGCCCTCACCGACAGGTGAGACAATCACGCCTCCTGTGCTGCCAGATGAACGGCGGGGGTAATACTTCAGGTCAAGACCATCAGCTGCCCCACCGAAAACCGAGCAGTAGTGCGAAAGCGCACGCCGTGCAGCATCTTGCATGGCTGCCTCAGCTGAGTCCCGTTCAGAGATAGAATAGTGCTCTGAGCAAGCCTCTGCACCCTGGAGACTGTTCTCCGGGCAGCGCACCAAGCAAGTTGCCTCCCAGCGGTCCGGGTAGACCCCGCGACTGTGCTGGTAGACCACACAGCGATACTCGACGGACCAAGTATGCCGGTCAAATGCCCGACGTAGCAGGGTGTCGAGCGCATCGTGGAAGTGACACCCGCGAGCGGCGTCGCGAGTGATGGGTCGAGCAACCCATCCTTCCGGCTCAGGGTTAGCAGAGAAGTCGGTGTCGTGGCTCGAGCTGTCGTCGCCATCTCCGTCGTCTGGGTCTCCTCCAGCAGCTACTCCAGAAGCTGGGACGCCCAGTGGTGGTGCAGGGGGCGGCTCCAGAGGAAGCACAGGAGAGCAGCTCCTCACAGACTCTATCTCCTGGTGGAGCGAGAAGGAAGAGCTCTGCTGCTCCTGTCGTCGACGTTCCTGCTCCTCACACAGGCGGTGGTGTAGTCTCTCCAAGTGGCTGGACTGTCCGGCCACGGGACGGCGAAGCGGACGCTCAGCAAGGCGGGAGGGTAAGAAGGGGATGACTGACTTTCGTGCAGTGTGTCTAAGTCGAGCCATCTACAAAAGACATCGCAAGCAAAAGGGTGAGAACAGAATTAATATGACCAGCAAGTAATGAACCACAAGTAAATGAAGGATTAGAATAAAACATGATTTTCAGCAAGGTATTATATATAGTAGAACATAGGTTTGGTCGGTATGACCAACTTTTGAAGGGATATCAAAGTCAAGGCAGGGACAGAGGTCCATAGTCCTTAGAACGACCATTCTACTCTAGGTTAGCGGTCCTACAGTCAGCACGGCTTTGATACCACTTATGTCACACCCGGTTTTAGAAGGTAAACCGAATGCGAACCATGTACGTGCCAGGATCAGTTATTCACGTACACAGCAGTTACATAATATGGACATCATCACACAGTGCTCAAAATAGTATTAATAAGGGAAATAGTCGATTACATCATACGTCTGAGACGTCCATATAGTTCTTACAATAAATCAAAGTGCGGAAAAGAAACGTAGATAACGCGGCCTTCACAGGCAGCCGACTGGGGGTTGCCGCTAACCCACACCTAGAACTCGTCGTAGTCTTGGAACTCCTGGAAGTCTCCTTCCACAGCTTCATCTTCGCCTGAGCAGTGGTTGCAATGCTGACAACCTGGGGGGGGGGGGGTTTGGGGTGTAGAGCAAGGGTGAGTACACATCAACATACTCAGCAAGTATCCTGTTTGGCTGTAGTGGACTAGCTTTATGTGGGGATAAGTCAAGCAGTTGCTTTTAGTTGGTCAGGTTATTACTTACTAGTAGAAAGCCAGGTTTTAACATTAACCCAAGTTATTAACCCAATGTATCCTTTCCAAACGGAAAGAATACCACTTACCAATACCATAATCATAACCAGAACCATCAATCTCATTGCCACCTGTACCACAATGTCTCTGATCAAGTATCACTAATCTCTGGAGCTCCCTTGGCCGCTCATAACCGTGAGCACGGCTGATATATCAGTTTCATAACACTCTGCAGAGGTTGTGCACTTTACCCACAAGCCGTGATTCCCTCTTGCCTCGGGCCGATCAAACCCTTAAACACTACCAAGGTGAATAGGCAGGGTTTCACTACGTAGCCTTTACAAAGATTCCCCGGGGCTGTAGCCACCCGTTAGGTTTCCTAAATGCACCGCACTCCTCCCCAAGGGGCGAACCCAAACTTGGCAGAGCGAGCCGCATACACCGAGCCCCATTGACGGCACGACGGCTAAGTGAACTACATCCCGGATCCTCTAATTATTCAGCTAAGGGCACCCCATTCCACCCTCATGGTTGCACTGTTTTCCCGGGCGGTCATCCATAGAACAGGTCCTTACGGAGAGGCACTCGAGAAACCGCTCGAGTCCCCTTGAAAACCACAAGTATAATCATAAAGAAGAACGGGAAAACAGCGTATCATAGATAATCACATCATGTTCATTGATTAGAGTTGAGCAATAGCATCAGACTAAGTAGTAATAATCCGACCCAAATAGGTAAACAAGGACATGGATAACAAAAGCTAGTCAATCCTTAGGTATAAATGTGTAATGCGGGAGGTGAATTAAAGAATGAATAGGACAGAGATAGGTCAAAGGACACTTGCCTCCACCAACCGACTGCTGCTCAGGGGCTTCTCCTGCGAATTCCTCGGGCTCTTCGACCGGATCGTTCTCTATGCGAGCGCAAACATACATACATCCATCCACATATTTAATACAAAAGAACAGTACACCATACAAGATAACAAATAAAGTGAATATGCACCAAGTATGACATTCGATAACGCATTTGTTATGGTTAGAAAGAAACGGGAAAGGTCTCGCAGGGGGTTAAATCTTATGCACTAATGACACAATTGGTTTTTAACAAAATAATTCTGTTATATATATTTATATATACTGATGGAAACCTAATCACTTTTAGTTGATCAACATTGCACAGGGTAAACAATTAACTACGTGAATCAATAACATAACGGAATTTTAAATTAAACTTCCTATTTTCCCATAGCATGAACAGTGATTAGCCTACTTAAAATACAGTAATTATGATCACAGAAAGTAAATAAAATAAAATAAAAAAATAAAAAAAACAGAGGGGGGGGGGGCGGTTGAACCGGCCCTAGGGGCGGTTGAACCGGCCCGGGGGCAGGCGGCCGAGCTGGGGCGGCCGAGCGCGGGGGGCGGCCGAGCTGGGGCCGGGGGCGGTTGAGCCGGGGCCGAGGCCGGCTGAACCGGCCCGGGACAGGGGGGCGCGGCCAGGGGGCCAGGCGGCCGGGGCGGGCCAGCGGCGGCCGGGCGGGGCGCGGCTGGGCGCGGCCGAGGGCCGGCCAGCGGCCGGGGCCACGGCGGGGCTGGGGCGGCTGCCGGCGCGGCCAGGGGGCGCGCGGGGGTGGGGAGAGAAGAGGGGAGGGAGGAGAGGGAGGAGGGGGAGGGGGCTCACCGGCGGGGATCGTCGGCGAGGGGCGGCCGGCGGCAGGGGGCGGCGCGGCGGCCTAGGGTAGGGGCGGCGCTAGGGCAGGGGGCGGGTAGGGGCGGCGGCTAGGGAGAGAATGAGAGAGGGAAAAAAATGAGAGGGAGAGGGAGAGGGTTTGGGGAAAAAGGGGAGGTGGGGGCGGCATGGGCCTATTGGGCCCAAGGGGGGGGGCGCCAGGGGCGGCTGGGCCGGCCGGGGTCGGCCCACGGCGCGGGAGAGAGAGAAAAAAGAGGAGAGAAAAAGAGAGGGAGAAAAAAGAAAGAAAAGATCTTCTCCACATTTTCGAAATCCGATCTTTCTACATGAATGCAATTGCGCTTTCAAAGCAATCAAAAGAAATGCAAGGTTCGGCATGGTGCATCAAACAACATAAAGTATTTAGGGTTTTTCTTACACGGGAATTCCAAACCGAATCCCGCTTAGAACTTTGGAAAAGGTCAAGGTTTAGCGAAGGGAAAAAGAAAAGGGAAAGGTAACGCCCGAATTTTGGCGAGTAAAGAAAAGAAAAAATTCAACTGCAAAAATTCGGGGCGTTACAGTCATCTCGACCAATTCTATGTTATATTACTATCTATATACTCACCTTACAAAATTTTTATCTTACTTTGCTTTTGGTTTACTTGCTGGTCATATAGTTCTATTCTCACACTTATGCTTACGATGTCTTTTGTAGATGGCCCATCTTAGATGCACAGCACATAAGTCGGTGATCCCTTTATTGCGTTCTCGCTTTGTGGAGCGTCCACTGCGCCGCACGGTGATAGGACAGTTGAGTCACCTGGAGAGACTGCACCGCCGCCTGCATGAGGAGCAGGAGCGCCAATGCCAGGAGCAGGACTCTTCCCCCTTGCCTCAACAGGAGGTGGAGTCTAGGAGGCAGCCCTCCCCTATGCCTCAGCTAGAGGTGCCCCCTGCACCACCACAGAACACCCCAGCTACTGGAGGAGACCCTGACGGAGACGACAACGACGGTGGCAGCTCGAGCCACAGCACAAAGCTCTCGTAGGAGCAGGAGCTGGAAGGATGGATGACCCGACCCATCTCTCATGATGCCGCTCGTGGTTGTCATTTCCACGATGCTCTCGACACCTTGCTGTGTCGAGCCCTCGATCGACACACTTGGTCCATCGAGTACCGTTGTGTAGTCTACTAGCACCGTCGTGGGTTATACCTAGACCAGTGGAAGGCTTCCTGCTTGGTGCGCCATCTGGACGATGATCTCCAGGGGTGCAGATGCCTACACAGAGCTTTATTCTATCACTGAGCGGGACACTGCCGAGGCAGCCATGCAGGATGCTGCATGACATGCGCTTTTGCAATACTGTTTGTTGTGCAGCGGGGTAGCTAACGGCCTCGACCTGAAATAGTACCCCCTGTCGATCGACCGGCAGTACCAGAGGTGTGATTGTCTCACCAGTTGGTGAGGGCAATCCCAGATTGAGCAGCATGGTCAACCTGGTCGCCATGCTCAACACCGAGCTGGACCACGCCCTTGACAAGTTGGGCAAGGCTCGAGCGAAGATTGTGGAACTGCGTGCTAAGCACGCGGAGCGCTGCCATCAAGAGGATGGTTCCCCCACTCCGATTGGGACTCAGCACCCTTACCGCTCGACGCCCCATGGTCATCATGCTTATGGCACCCCTGACTGCAGGATCAAGATAGACTTGGAGCCATAGATCGGTAGAGTCGGAGTCTATAATAATGTTTAAATCAATGTCTTAGTCGTAGCCAATCTTAGTTAGTTTTAGTTTGCTTATAATCTGTTTCTATGTTTGTCATGATGAACTTATGATGAAATTGGCTCTTTGTAATGATTGCCATCAAGGTGTGGGTATCCCCTTCAATGTGGTGTAGTTATTAATAAAGTTAGTCATTTAGTTGGGCAACCTTTTATTTCCATTTTCCTCTTTATCTGAGAAGTTGTGTTTTGCTGTGTGGAGAATCTGTGAAGATGCTCATTTGTTTAGTGGTATGAAGACTTATATATATATATATATCTTTTTCTTATGCTGAAAGACTACAGGATTAGGTCTAATGTGTGTATGCTTTTCTACAAATGTCTAACAACAGGTGCCAAGATGGAAGGCATGCCCAGCAAGAGCAGCAGGCACCCCAGGATGAGGCACCCTAGCAGCAGTTGCCACCACCACCTCCTATGACAATTGAGCAGATGTTTGTGATGCATACTCAGGCAGTCCAAGCGATTGGCCAGACTCCAGCAGCTATGCAACAGGTGCAACAACAACAACCTCCACCTCAACCTCAAATGCAAGTGCAGATGCCACAGATGCCTAGAGACTAGCATGCAGAGTACATGAGAGGTCATCCCCTGTGTTTGCCCACTCTGCAGACCCCATGGACGCCGAAGACTGGTTGCACACTGTGGAGCGGGAGCTACATATCGCTCAGTGCAATGACCATGAAAAGGTTCTGTATGGTCCCCGTCTGCTAAGGGAAGCAGCACAGTCCTGGTGGGAGTCTTATCTCGCCACTCATGCCGACCAAGAAGCCATTACTTGGGAGGAGTTCAAAAACAACTTCCGCCAGTACCACGTTCCTGAAGGTTTGATGATAGTGAGGAAGGAAGAATTCCTAGCATTGAAGCAAGGGCCTCTGTCTGTCAATGAGTACAGGGACAAGTTTTTGCAACTATCTCACTATGCACCTAAGGATGTCAACACTGATTCCAAGAGACAGTACAAGTTTCTGAGAGGTTTGGTTGACCCTCTTCACTACTAGTTGATGAACCATACCTTCCCTACCTTTCAGCATCTGATCGATAGAGCCATCATGACTGAGAGGAAGCACCAGGAGATGGAAGACATGAAGCGCAAGATCAGTGGACCGCAGACTGGGAGCCGCAGCCATTCTCGTTTCTCACGCAATCCACCCCAGCAATTCAAGCAGAGTGTAATACCCAAATTTTTAAATCATATGATCAGAGTGTTTTGCCTCTATTTAATTTAGCATGTGAATGACCACAGTTAAAGTTAATAAATAGCTAATGACACTTAAATAAAATATGCATCTTGATGAGGTTTTATTGTGTGTGCATTTGGTGACAAAATAAAAATAATGTAAATAGAAATATATTAGTACCCAAATTGGAATTTAAGATCTAGAGGGAATTCCAGGATTTGAGAAAAGAGAAGAAAATACTATACAAATGAGATAATATAAATATATAAAGTAATTATATTCATTTCATATGGTTATTTAAATTTAACCTAAGTATGAACTTCACAAATATAAATTCAAATTTGAAATCTAAATTTGAAAAGGAAGAAAAGAGAAAGAAAAGAAAATAAAATAAAAAGAAAAAGGTAAAAGTCGCGCTCGGGCCGACTTCACCATGCCTCGGCCCATTTCACCTTAGTCGGCCCAACTTGCGCCTCACCTGCGTTGCTCTCCTCCCAGTGTCGCTGAGGCGCGGGGCCCTTCTGTCAGTCAGACTAGATGCACGGGCACGCGCATGCAACCGCGACTGCTTGCGTCCCTGCCACTGATTCAGTGTGCCCACTCGTCAACCGACTCCAGTGCACGAACCTGGGTATTCCACTGCTCGTGGACCCCACACGACAGGCCCTCTTCAACGGGAGCTCCGACATCCCCGCGCGCCGAATAGCTCCCACCTTCCCCTTCGCTCGGGATCTCCAGCTACGTGTGCCATCTTCGCCGATAAAAGGGAACGTACCCCCCTCGACCGCGCGCACCGAACCTAGAATTTGGGATAACCACCACCGAGAGGGAGAACCATGAGCCGCCGAAGGCCCCCCATCGTTGCCGCGCGTATACTGCACGAATTGGTGCCCTGTGTGCGCTTGGAAGTGTTTGTTCAAGCCTCAAGATCGTGTTGGAGGTGGTGGCCGGGAGGGAGTGCGACCTGGGCACCGTCAATTTGACGCTAGGGCCGCAAATCTGGAGCGCGTCGTTGGCAGGAAACGGCGCTGCATGAGCATCGTAAGAACTCCCCTTACCGAACTCGCCATCGTGTCAATTTCATTTTGCGATCATCGGAACTAGTGGCTGTGCACCGTGGGGCGAGATGGGTGTTTCGATTACGGCGTCCCCGCCGCGGCATCACTATAGGTTGCCGGTGTTGGACCGGGAGGGGGGAAGACGTGGCCTGGCCATTGATCTGCTGCCGAACGACCCTGATTAGATAGGAAATACCCCTTCGCGTGATTGAATATGGGTCGTGGATCTGAGATCATGCGAATAGGATTCGAGCATAGTCGTTTTAAATCTAGATTGTTGATCGTCGATCTAACGGAGCCCTACGCGTACCGGTTCGGGGTTCCATCTGTGTCGTTGGATCACGATCTCGCAGCACAAAACGCGTTACCATTCAGTGAAAACCTAGGTCTAATCTGAACCGACCGTTCCAGATCAGACGGCTCAGATCACGCGATACCCCTTCGGTCGCGTAATCTTGCTAAAGAACCCCCAGCCTTACTGGAAAATAACCTGCAGTCCACGACCACTGTGTATTGAGTCTAGAAAATCTTGCGCCAGGGCCCCTGCGTTTCTGTTTATTATACGCGCAGTCCAAGGGAATGGAAAATCAAGAAAAATGATATAGAAATTGATTTTTAATGTAAAAGTAATTGCTATAATTTGTATAATCCCTAGTAAATTCATATTAAGTCCAAATTGACCCGTTTCCAGTTCCTATAATTTTGTTATAATATTGTTCATCACATAGTGTCTCTGTTTTGACATGAAAACTATATTAAAATTTATCTCTTATTTAATCTTGTATCAAATATATAAAACCTTCAAAAATTCATAACTTAAAATCCATAACTTCGAATTTAGTGATTCTTTTTCCTATGATCTTATTTTAATGTGCAGATTATTAATATGTATTTTGTATACATGTTTGGTGTGATGTTAATTTCTCCTTTTGTACTATGCTTGTTTGTATTGTGGCGAGTAGAAGAGCCAATGGCAGAGGAGTTAGGTGTTCAGTTTGTAGAAGTTGCTGAGCAGGAGCTCATTGAAGGCAAGTTGTGCCCTTGACCACTTTTATTACCCAATAATGTTCTTTAATATCACTTTTCATGCATAGGTTTAATTTTGATGCGACCCAATAGGTCACCCTAGACCGGTTATCCTTTTACCTTGTTCATCCCTAAATCATTTGGGTAGTTTTGCTATTGCTCTATATGGTTTTGGGTTTAATAATACATTATGTCCATGTTCCAATTATTTTGTTATTTTATTTATGTTCATGTTAAGATCATTATTTTTAATTGGAATATGGAGCTTAACTTGAGAAACACGTGCCACCACAAGGGTGGAATGGGACGCCCTTGGGTGACTAACTAGGAAAGCTAGTGGAGGACTACCCGATAGGGGCAAGGGCAGTAGGGGAGTAGGCGTGTAAGGAGGTTCCTGGGTTGATTTTGCTGCGATGGCAGTTAGACGGGGGATTTCTGCATTGCTATTCCTAGAAACTGTAGCGGGTTTCCTGAAGCTAGTGGAACTAGGTAAAGGCCTCGTAGTGTTACCCTGCCTCGCTTCATTGGTAGAGGTGTATGGGGCCTGTACAACCCCGTGGCAGATGGGTAACATGACTTGTGGGTACAGGGTACAACCTCTGTAGAGTGTAAAACTAGTATACTAGTCGTGCTCGCGGTCATGAGCAGCTCAGGACTCTCGTATGATTAAACTATGGAACTAAATTCAATTTGTCATTTGCATTGCAAGGGATTTATTATTAATTTTGTTCTATTATTTCTATTATGGTTTGGTATTTACTTACATCTAGTAATTGCTAACAAAATTTAACCAACTTATTAAAAGCAATGCTTAGCTTTAACCCCTATTATTGATCAGCCTTACACATCACATGAACTCCCCACCTATGGTGAGTTCATGCACATTATTCTCCATGACTTGTTGAGCTATGATCATTTGTGAGCTCACACTTGTGATATATAACCCTCCACAGGAGAAGAACAGGTGGCCCAGGAGGAGCCGCACAATGAGGAGTTCGACTTGATCTAAGTGGTGTCTCCCAGTCGACTTTATGGCGCCAAGGATGGACTTTAGTTCGCTTTATGTGTATCTTTTATTTTCATAAGACTTCCGCTATGTAATAAATACTTTTATGATATTGTGACATTTATCTCTATACATTCTGTTATTATATGTGTTGTTCTTCTTTGGCGCACATATGAGACGCACCCGGCTTTATCCCTTAAATCCCGGTGTGACACAAAGTCACCCTCAAGGACACCAAGATCAACGTCCGCATCAACAGCAGTTCTAGAGGCAGTCCCCTCAGTAGCAACAGCAGCAGTACCGATAGAACAACTGAAAGTCGCCTAGAAGGGGGGGGGTGAATAGGCAAATCTGAAATTTACAAACTTAAGCACAACTACAAGCCAGGGTTAGCGTTAGAATTAAAGTCGAGTCCGAAAGAGAGGGCGGAAAACAAATCACAAGCAAATAAGGTGGATGACACGGTGATTTGTTTTACCGAGGTTCGGTTCTTGCAAACCTACTCCCCGTTGAGGTGGTCACAAAGACCGGGTCTCTTTCAACCCTTTCCCTCTCTCAAACGGTCACCTAGACCGAGTGAGCCTTTCTCTTCAATCAAATGGGACACTAAGTCTGCTACAAGGACCACCACAACTTGGTGTCTCTTGTTTTGATTACAAGTGAGTTGAACACAAGAAAAGAGGAAGAAGAAAAGCAATCCAAGTGCAAGAGCTCAAATGAACACAAATGTCTCTCTCTCTAGTCACTAATTTGGTTGGAGTGATTCTGGACTTGGGAGAGGATTTGATCTCTTTGTTCGTGTCTTGTATTGAATTCTATAGCTCTTGTATGAAGTGTGAAGACTGAAAACTTGGATGCAATGAATGGTGGGTGGTTGGGGGTATTTATAGCCCCAACCACCAAACTAGCGTTTGGTGGAGGCTGCTGTCGCATGGCGCACCGGACAGTCTGGTGCGCCACCGGACACTGTTCGGTGCGCCAGCCACGTCACCCGACCGTTAGGGTTCGACCATTGAAGCTTCTGACTTCTGGGCCACTGGACAGTCCGGTGGTGCACCGAACAGTCACTGTTCACTGTCCGGTGCGCCTTCTGGCTCTGCTCTGACTTCTGCGCGCACTGTAGCGCATTAACTGCTCGTTGCAGACGACCGTTGGCGCTGTGTAGCCGTTACTCTGCTGGCACACCGGACAGTCCGGTGCTACACCGGACAGTCCAATGAATTATAGCGGAGTGCCTCCCAGAATTCCCGAAGGTGGCAAGTTCAGACTGGAATTCCCTGGTGCACCGGACACTGTCCGGTGGCACACAGGACAGTCCGGTGCGCCAGACCAGGGCACACCTCGGTTGTCTTTTGCTCTCTTTATTTGAACCCTTTCTTGGTCTTTTTATTGGTTTTGTTGTGAACCTTTGGCACCTATAAAACTTATAATCTGGAGCAAACTAGTTAGTCAAATTATTTGTGTTGGGCATTTCAACCACCAAAATTCATATAGGAAAAGGTGTGAGCCTATTTCCCTTTCAATCTCCCCCTTTTTGGTGACTGATGCCAACACAAACCAAAGCAAATATAAATGTGCAGAATTGAACTAGTTTGCATAAGGTAAGTGCAAAGGTTGCTTGGAATGAAACCAATAATTATTTCTACTAGATATGCATGGATGGCTTTCTTCTAATTTAAAATTTTGGACCACGCTTGCACCACTTGTTTTGTTTTGCAATGTTTTGGAAATTCTTTTTCAAAAATCTTTTACAAATAGTCAAAGGTATATGAATAAGATTTTGAGAAGCATTTACAAGATTTGAAATTTTCTCCCCCTATTTCAAATGCTTTTCCTTTGACTAAACTAAAACTCTCCCTTAATGAAATCCTCCTCTTAGTGTTCAAGAGGGTTTTAGATATTAATTTTGAAGAGGGTATACCAATTTGAAATTATATCATAAATAAGATACCAATTGAAAACAACTTTTCCTTTTAATACAAAAGTGTCGGGGACCATAATTAGGTGTACCCTCAAGACTCCTAATTCTCAGCTGGTAACCCCCATCAGCACAAAGCTGCAAAGGCCTGATGGGTGCGACTAAGTCAGGGATCGGTCCATTTGAGGGACTCGATCACGCCTCGCCCGAGCCTAGCCTCGGGCAAGGGCAGCCGACCCCGGAGGATCTCCGTCTCGCCCGAGGCCCCCCTCCAGCGACGGACATACTTCCGGCTCGCCCGAGGCCCAGTCTTCGCCAAGAAGCAACCCTAGCCAAATCGCCACGCCAGCCGACCAAATCGCAGGGGCATTTAATGCAAAGGTGGCCTGACACCTTTATCCTGACGCGCGCCCTTCAGTCGACAGAGCCAAAGTGACCGCAGTCACTTCGCCGCTCCACTGACCGGCCTGACAGAAGGACAGCGCCGCCTGCGCCGCTCCGACTACTGTGCCGCTCGACAGAGTGAGGCTGACAGGCAGTCAGGCCCGACCTCAGGCACCATAGGAAACTCCGCTCCGCCCGACCCAGGGCTCGGACTCGGGCTCAGCCCCGGAATACTGCGAACTCCGCTCCGCCCGACCCAGGGCTCGGACTCGGGCTCAGCCCCGGAAGACGGTGAACTCCGCTCCGCCCGACCTAGGGCTCGGACTCGGGCTCAGCCCCGGAAGACGGCGAACTCCGCTCCGCCCGACCCAGGGCTCGGACTCGGGCTCAACCCCGGAAGACGGCGAACTCCGCTCCGCCCGACCCAGGGCTCAGACTCGGGCTCAGCCCCGGAAGACGACGAACTCCGCTCCGCCCGACCCAGGGCTCGGACTCGGGCTCAGCCCCGGAAGACGGCGAACTCCGCTCCGCCCGACCCAGGGCTCGGACTCGGGCTCAGCCCCGGAAGACGGCGAACTCCGTTTCGCCCGACCCCAGGGCTTGGACTCAGCCCTGGCCTCAGCCGACGGTCTCCGCCTCGCCCGACCCAGGGGCTCGGACTCGACCTCGGCCTCGGAAGACAAACTCAACCTCGACCTCGGAGGAGCCTCCACATCGCCCAACCTAGGGCACGGACCGACCACGTCAACAGGAGGCGCCATCATTACCCTACCCCAAGCTGACTCAGGCTACGAGAAACAAGACCGGCATCCTATCTGGCTCGCTCCGCCAGACAAGTAATGATGGCGCCCCGCACGCTCTGTGACGACGGTGGCTCTCAGCCCCCTTACGGAAGCAAGAGGACGTCAGCAAGGACTCAACAGCTCCGACAGCTATCCTTCCGCCAGGCTCCAGCGCTCCTCCGACGGCCACGATACCACACGAACCGGGTGCCAAAACCTCTCCAGCTGCCACGATGGCATGTACTTAGGGCAATAGCTCTCCTCCGCTAGACACGTTAGCACTCTGCTACACCCCCCATTGTACACCTGTATCCTCTCCTTACGCCTATAAAAGGAAGGACCAGGGCCCCCTTACAGAGGGTTGGCCGCGCGGGGAAGAGGACGGGACAGGCGCTCGCGTGAGGCCGCTCGCTCCCCTCCCGCGTGGGCGCTTGTAACCCCCTACTGCAAGCGCACCCGACCCGGGAGCGGGACAAACACGAAGGCCGCGGGATTTCCACCTCTCTCTCTCTCTCTCTCGCTCCGGCCGCCTTTTCCCCCCTTCGCACTCCGTCTCGCGCCGACCCATCTAGGCTGGGGTACGCGGCGACATTTTCACTCGTCGGCCCGGGGACCCCCCGGTCTCGAAACGCCGACAGTTGGCGCGCCAGGTAGGGGCCTGCTGCGTGTTGACGAACAACTTCCCGTCAAGCTCCAGATGGGCAGTCTCCAGCAACCTTTCCAGCCCGGGACGGTGCTCCGTTTCGGGAGTCTTGAGTTCATGTCCCTCGACGGCAGCTACGACATGATACTCCTTCCCTCGCCATGCGACAGCGACAATGGCGGCCGACAGCCCGCCCGCCGGCGGCGGAATCAACGACGTCTACCCGGCGTGGTGGAAGAACAACTTTCGAGCTCACCCCGCCCTCTCCCCCGCCGACGGAGGAGGAGGCGGGGCAACCAAGGCCAAGCAGGCGGCGGCACCTCGTCGACTGTCGAGCGAGTCGACGGCGCCGGCGCCCCGACGGGGGGCACGGCGGGCATCGACCTCGGGTTTGAGACGAAGACGAGCGCCGTCTCCCCGCAACACGCCAATTCCAAGCAAACGGACGACGCCAGCACGCTCGCGAAAGGCTTGCTAGGCGTCACCCTCGTACCTGAGACGACGGTGCAGTCAGTCCCTGACGTGACTTCGTCACCGCTCGTCGACCAAGAGGTACCCACCGATTCCCATCTCACGCCCTTTGGATTTAGCCTCGACCCGCCAAGCGACTTCGCTTTGGCGAACGCTCTCGTAGAGGCGAGTCCAAACCCTCTGGGGTTTCGTATACGGTTACCCTGGGACCGGCTGACGGACGTCTTGACCTACGGGCCCTCAAGGTCCAAGGAAGATGACGTGTCCAACTTCTGTTGGGATTTCTCCAGACTTGGTAACCCCAGTGCCATGCGGGACTTCATGACCGCATGCGACTACTGCCTTTCCGACTGTTCCGACGGTAGCCGCAGCCTCAGCGACGAGGACTGCGGCCCAAGTCGTGAATGTTTCCACGTCGATCTAGGGGGTCCCTCCGAAGGCAACCATCTTGGTATGCCGGAGAACGGTGATCTCCCTAGGCCTGTGCCTCGCGTTGACATCCTACGGGAGCTAGCTGTGGTCCCCGTTCAGGCGGGGGGTCATGACCCACAGCTCGAGCAAATCCACGGGGTGCAGGCCAGGCTCGACGAGGGAGCAGGAACACTTGAGCCGATCCGCCGGGACATCGGGCAGGAACGGGCGGGCCAACCTCCGGCCGGAGAAGTGCGCCATCTACCCCAAGGTATCCAGCACCGCATCGCCAACGATGTCAGGGTGAGGCCGCCACCCGCTTCCAGTGGAGTCGGCCAGAACCTAGCTGCAGCAGCAATGCTTCTCCGCGCGATGCCGGAGCCATCAACCACCGAGGGGCGGCGAATCCAGGGAGAGCTCAAGAATCTCCTGGAGGGCGCCGCGGTCCAACGGGCCGAAAGCTCCGCCTCCCGAAGGCAGGGGTACCCCTCGGAACATCGCGCCGCGACTTCCCGATTCATGCGGGAAGCCTCAGTCCACACCGGGCGCACGCGCAACACAGCGCCTGTGGCCCCGGGTCGCCTCGGCAACGAGCACCATCACCGCGACCGTCGGGCCCATCTCGACGAGAGGGTGCGCCGAGGCTACCACCCCAGGCATGGGGGACGCTACGACAGCGGGGAGAATCGGAGTCTCTCGCCCGAACCACCTGGTCTGCAGGCTTTCAGCCGCGCCATACGACGGGTGCCGTTCCCGACCCGGTTCCGACCCCCGACTACTATCACAAAGTACTCGGGGGAGACGAGACCGAAACTGTGGCTCGTGGACTACCGGCTGGCCTGCCAACTGGGTGGAACGAACGATGACAACCTCATCATCCGCAACCTCCCCCTGTTCCTCTCCGACACCGCTCACGCCTGGTTGGAGCACCTGCCTCCGGGGCAGATCTCCAACTGGGACGACCTGGTCCAAGCCTTCGCTGGCAATTTCTAGGGCACGTACGTGCGCCCTGGGAACTCCTGGGACCTCCGAAGCTGCCGACAGCAGCCGGGAGAGTCTCTCCGGGACTACATCCGGCGATTCTCGAAGCAGCGCACCGAGCTACCCAACATCACCGATTCAGATGTCATCGGCGCGTTCCTCACCGGCACCACTTGCCGCGACCTGGTCAGCAAGCTGGGTCGAAAGACCCCCACCAGGGCGAGCGAGCTGATGGACATCGCCACCAAGTTCGCCTCTGGCCAGGAGGCGGTTGAGGCTATCTTTCGGAAGGACAAGCAACCCCAGGGCCGCCCATCGGAAGACGCCCTCGAGGCGTCAACTCAGCGCGACGCCAAGAAGAAAGGCAAGAAGAAGTCGCAAGCGAAATGCGACGACGCCGACACGGACCTTGTCGCCGCCGCCGAGTACAAGAACCCTCGGAAACCCCCCGGAGGTGCCAACCTTTTCGACAAGATGCTCAAGGAGTTGTGCCCCTATCATCAGGGGCCCGTCAAGCACACCCTTGAGGAGTGCGCCATGCTTCGGTGCCACTTCCACAGGGTCGGGCCACCCGCGGAGGGTGGCAGGGCTCGCGACGACGACAAGAAGGAAGGTCACCAGGCAGGAGAGTTTCCCGAGGTCCGCGACTGCTTCATGATCTACGGTGGGCAAGCGGCAAACGCCTCGGCTCGGCACCGCAAGCAGGAGCGTCGGGAGGTCTGCTCAGTAAAGGTGGCGGCGCTAGTCTACCTAGACTGGTCCGACAAGCCCATCACCTTTGACCAAGCCGACCACCCCGACCAAGTGCCGAGCCCGGGGAAATACCCGCTCGTTGTCGACCCCGTCATCGGCGACGTCAGGCTCACCAAGGTCCTCATGGACGGAGGCAGCAGCCTCAACATCATCTACGCCGAGACCCTCGGGCTCCTGCGTGTTGATCTATCCTCGGTCTAGGCAGGCGCTTCGCCTTTCCACGGGATCATCCCCGGGAAGCGCGTCCAGCCCCTCGGACAACTCGACCTTCCTTTCTGCTTCTGAACACCCTCCAACTTCCGAAGGGAGACCCTCACGTTCGAGGTGGTCGGGTTTCGAGGAACCTACCATGCAGTACTGGGGAGGCCATGCTACACGAAGCTTATGGCCGTCCCCAACTACACCTACCTCAAGCTCAAGATGTCGGGCCCCAACGGGGTCATCACCGTCGGCCCCACATACAAACACGCGTTCGAATGCGACGTGGAGTGCATGGAGTACGCCGAGGCCCTCGCCGAATCCGAGGCCCTCATCGCCGACCTGGAGAGCCTTTCTAAGGAGGTGCCAGACGTGAAGCGCCACGTCGGCAACTTCGAGCCAGCGGAGACGGTTAAGTCTGTCCCCCTCGACCTCAGCAGCGACGCCTCCAAGCAGATCCGGATTGGCTCCGAGCTCGATCCCAAATAGGAAGCAGTGCTCGTCGACTTTCTCCACGCAAACACCGACGTTTTCGCGTGGAGTCCCTTGGACATGCCCGACATACCGAGGGATTTCGCCGAGCACTCGCTAGATATCCGAGCTGGAGCCCGACCCGTGAAGCAGCCTCTGCGCCGATTCAACGAAGAAAAGCGTAGAGCCATAGGCGAGGAGATCGACAAGTTAATGGCGGCAGGGTTCATCAAAGAGGTATTCCATCCCGAATGGCTTGCCAACCCTGTGCTTGTGAGAAAGAAAGGAGGGAAATGGCGGATGTGTGTAGACTACACTGGTCTAAACAAAGCATGTACGAAGGTTCCCTACCCTCTGCCTCGCATCGATCAAATCGTGGATTCCACCGCTGGGTGCGAAACCCTGTCTTTCCTCGATGCCTACTCAGGGTATCACCAAATCAGGATGAAAGAGTCCGACCAGCTCACGACTTCTTTCATCACGCCCTTCGGCATGTACTGCTATGTCACCATGCCGTTCGGCTTGAGGAATGCGGGTGCGACGTACCAGCGGTGCATGAACCATGTGTTCGGCGAACACATTGGTCGGGCGGTCGAGGCCTACGTCGATGACATCGTAGTCAAGACGAGGAAAGCCTCCGACCTCCTTTCCGACCTTGAAGTGACATTCCGATGTCTCAAGGTGAAAGGCGTGAAGCTTAATCCCGAGAAGTGTGTCTTTGGGGTTCCCCGAGGCATGCTCTTGGGGTTCATCGTCTCCGAGCGGGGCATCGAGGCCAACCCGGAGAAGATCGTGGCCATCACCAGCATGGGGCCCATCAAGGCCTTGAAAGGCGTACAGAGAGTCATGGGATGTCTTGCGGCTCTGAGCCGCTTCATCTCACGCCTCGGCGAAAGAGGCCTGCCTCTGTACCGCCTCTTAAGGAAGGCCGAGTGCTTCACTTGGACCTCTGAGGCCGAGGAAGCCCTCGGGAACCTGAAGGCGCTCCTCACGAACGCGCCCATCTTGGTGCCCCCCGCTGCCGGAGAAGCCCTCTTGATCTACGTCGCCGCGACCACTCAGGTGGTTAGCGCCGCGATTGTGGTTGAGAGACGAGAAGAGGGGCATGCATTGCTCGTCCAGAGGCCAGTCTACTTCATCAGCGAGGTACTGTCCGAGACCAAGATCCGCTACCCCAAATTCAGAAGCTGCTGTATGCGGTGATCCTGACGCGGCGGAAGTTGCGACACTACTTCGAGTCTCATCCGGTAACTGTGGTGTCATCCTTCCCCCTGGGGGAGATCATCCAGTGCCGAGAGGCCTCGGGTAGAATCGCAAAGTGGGCGGTGGAAATCTTGGGCGAAACAATCTCGTTCGCCCCTCGGAAGGCCATCAAGTCCCAGGTCTTGGCGGACTTCGTGGCTGAATGGGTCGACACCCAGCTCCCAACGGTTCCGATCCAGCCGGAACTCTGGACCATGTTCTTCGACGGGTCGCTGATGAAGACAGGGGCCGGCGCAGGCCTACTCTTCATCTCGCCCCTCGAGAAGCACCTACGCTACGTGCTACGCCTCCATTTCCCGGCGTCCAACAATGTGGCTGAGTACGAGGCTCTGGTCAATGGGTTGTGCATCGCCATTGAGCTAGGGGTCCGACGCCTCGACGCTCGCGGTGACTCGCAACTCGTCATCGAACAAGTCATGAAGAACTCCCACTGCCGCGACCCGAAGATGGAAGCCTACTACGATGAGGTTCGGCGCCTGGAAAACAAGTTCTACGGGCTCGAGCTCAACCACATCGCCCAACGCTACAACGAGACTGCGGACGAGCTGGCTAAAATAGCCTCGGGGCGAACAACGGTTCCCCCGGACGTCTTCTCCCGAGACCTGCATCAACCCTCCGTCAAGATCGACGACACGTCCGAGCCCGAGGCACCCTCGGCCCAGCCCGAGGTACCCTCGGCTCAGTCCGAGGCACCCTCGGCACAGTCCGAGGCACCCTCGGCTCAACCCGAGGCACCCTCAGCTCGGCCCGAGGCACCCTCGGTTCAGCCCGAGGTACCCTCGGCCCCCGAGGGTGAGGCACTGCGCGTCGAGGAGGAGCGAAGCGGGGTCACGCCTAATCGAAACTGGCAGACCCCGTACCTGCAATATCTCCACCGAGGAGAGCTACCCCTTGACCGAGCCGAAGCTCGGCGGTTGGCGCGGCGTGCCAAGTCGTTTGTCTTGGTGTGGGACGGGAAAGAGCTCTACCACCGCAGCCCCTCAGGCATCCTCCAGCAATGCATTTCCATCGCTGAAGGCCAGGAGCTCCTACAATAGATACACTCGGGGGCTTGCGGCCATCACGCAGCACCTCGGGCCCTTGTCGGAAACGCCTTCCGACAAGGTTTCTACTGGCCAACGGCGGTGGCCGACTAGAATTGTCCGCACCTGCGAAGGGTGTCAGTTCTGCGCGAGGCAGACCCACCTGCCTGCTCAGGCCCTACAGACGATACCCATCACCTGGCCTTTTGCTGTGTGGGGTCTGGACCTCGTCGGCCCCTTACAGAAGGCACCCGGGGGCTACACGCACCTGTTGGTCGCCATCGACAAATTCTCCAAGTGGATCGAGGTCCGACCCCTAAACAGCATCAGGTCCGAACAGGCGGTGGCGTTCTTCACCAACATCATCCATCGTTTCGGGGTCCCGAACTCCATCATCACCGACAACGGCACCCAGTTCACCGGCAGAAAGTTCCTGGACTTCTGCGAGGATCACCACATCCGGGCGGACTGGGCCGCCGTGGCTCGCCCCATGACGAATGGGCAAGTAGAGGGTGCCAACGACATGATTCTACAAGGACTCAAGCCTCGGATCTACAACAACCTCAACAAGTTCGGCAAGCGATGGATGAAGGAACTCCCCTCGGTGGTCTGGAGCCTGAGGACAACGCCGAGCCGAGCCACGGGCTTCACGCCTTTCTTTCTAGTCTATGGGGCCGAGGCCATCTTGCCCACAGACTTAGAATACGGTCCCCCGAGGACGAGGGCCTACGCCAACCAAAGCAACCAAGCTAGTCGAGAAGACTCGCTGGACCAGCTGGAAGAGGCTCGGGACATGGCCTTACTACACTCAGCGCGGTACCAGCAGTCCCTGCGACGCTACCATGCCCGAGGGGTCCGGTCCCGAGACCTCCAGGTGGGCGACCTGGTGCTTCGGCTGCGACAGGACGCCCGAGGGCGGCACAAGCTCACACCTCCCTGGGAAGGGCCGTTTGTCATCGCCAAAGTTCTGAAGCCCGGAACGTACAAGCTGGCCAACAGTCAAGGCGAGGTCTACAACAACGCTTGGAACATCCAACAGCTACATCGCTTCTACCCTTAAGATGCTTTCAAGTTGTTCGTATACCTCGTTCCCACGCAAAGTTTAGTCATCAAGGAAGGGTCAACCTTGCCTCGGCAAAGCCCGACCCTCCTTCGGGGGCTAAAAGGGGGGAACCCCCTCTGCGTCGAATTTTTCCTCGAAAAGAGATCCTTTCTGCCAGAATGTCTTTCGTGCTTTTCGACTACTTCGAAAGTGGATCCTGAAAACGATGGAGTACACGTAAGCAGCCAAGGCTGACCGAGCCGAGGGACTCCTACGCCTCCGAGATACGGATACCTCACTCATCACCTTCTGCGATAAGTAACTCGCGTTTGGATAAGTGATTCCGTGGACCGAACAAGTGTTCCCACGCGAAAGCCCCTCTGCCGAAGCGATTCTTCGGGCCTTCTCGACTGCGTCGGTGACAGAACCCTATGGACGGGCAAGAGTGCGCGTAAGCGGCAAGGCCGACCGAGCCAAGGGATTCCTACGCCTCCGGGATACGGATACCTCACTCATCACCTTCCGTGAAAAGCAACTCTCGCTCGCACAGACAATTCTGTTACCGACGAAAAAGTCCAGATATTCGAAACAAGTGGAAAAGAAGTGCAGCTTTACAACACGGCGATGGTGTGTTTGGGCCTCGGCGGCCGCAGAAAACACACACTACAAGATAATCCGATCCTGCAGGCTCGGGTCTCGATAGTTGAAGGGAGCAGCAGCACCCTCGGCGTCGACTACACCTTCGGCGAGGTCCGACCTAGCCTCGGACGGCGACGCGGTCCGAGGATCTCCACTCTGAAGGACGACGTCATCATCACGCCCGGGCCATCGCCGCTAGGGTCTCCTCCAAGAATCCGGCTCGAGCAGGCGGCTCGGCTGGTCACCCCGAGGCCTCGGCCAGCTGTCCCCCAAAGACATCAGCCCGGCCCGAGGCCTCGGCAGATCAACTCCGGCGTCGGTCCCGCTAACGGACGACCCGGCCAGGCTCCGGCCGACCAAGTCTTCTTTTCGAGCCAACTCTGCCTCTGTCCGTGCTGACATCGCTACCCCTGGCTTCGGCTCATCGAAGAGCAGCCGAGGGGTTCCTTTAACTAAGCAAGAGAAGCCTCGGACAGCAAGGCCGACCGAGCCGAGGGACTCCTACGCCTCCGGGATACGGATACCTCACTCGTCACCTTTGCACGGGGCGACTCACGCTTGGTGAAGCGGTTCAGACAACCAACATGCGAGTCTTAGTGCTCGAAAATGAGGAAAAAACACGGCTCCGCGCCAAAAATACATACACGTTCAGGCCCCGACAGCCATAATGAACAAAAGACCGGCATTCAAGGTGCCATTACAAACGGAACTCCGGTTCCGTCCCCGCGGGCATGAACGACCTCTACACCGGGGAGCCTGCGGGACGACAAGTTCCGGGCGACTCGCCAGCGACCTCTGCAGCGGCAGCTATGGTCCCAGGACGGACGCGGCGACCGGAAGGCTCTCGTTCGCGTCCCCGCTCAAGGGACGCGAACCAGACATCAAAGCCAAAGAGCGGGCCGCTCCAAAGCGCACCGGCAGGTCCTCGCTCTAGTCCTCACCACGAAAACGAGGAAGAGGGCGGAATGTTGCATCCTAGCTGGGCAGCAACAGTTCGCCTTCCCCGGCATGGCTGGAGGACGCCTCCTCCGCAGAGCTGGGGGATGGTTTCCTCCACCAGAAGCTGGAAGAGGAGGTGGCCAGCCGACCCGTGCGGGAGGTAGAGCCCCGGCTCGCCTCGCTCTCCGCCCCAGCAAGGATGGTAAGCATCCTTGAAGCTGAGGGAGAGGCGGGGGCCGTAGCCCGGCTTGCTTCTCCCCATCCAGGGGCTGGTGGTCACCGTCTTGGGTGACCACCGGCGAGGGGGTGCAGCCGGGCCGCGTGATGAAAATCCTTGAAGCCGAACGATGGCTGAAAGGTACCAACTCCCGTGGAGTTGCGTTCCTCCAACGACAAGGCGGAAGGATTGCGGGTGTCCCCCATCCGGGGGCTCGGAAGGTGGAAAGACACGATGCATAAGGGGGCGCGAAGACATGGTCGCCTTTCAAGGGGGTCACCCTCCTTTTAAAGGTGACTCTTCCCACTTGCGTCCCTAGCCGTCGTAGGTTGAGTCTTCTCCAACACGCTCCAAGGTCCTCCCCCTACGGCGCGGGGGCTGGGTCCCACGCGTCATGCAAGCTGGCCCAGAGCAGAAGAAGCCAAACCGCCGCGCGCAGTGCATGCAACCGCCCAGCGGTTACGAGCATTCCTCCGCTTTCGCCCAGACCAGCGGGCGAAAGGACGGGCAGCCATGCAGGCGGCATGCAACCGCGCCAAGTGGGCGCGCCCCTCCGACTTCCAACACAGCCAGCATGGGGGCCCACGCCCACGCGTCATGCAACCGGCGCGCCGGTCGCTACGTGCAAGCAACTGCACCGCCACTCGCACCACTGCCACGCCTCCTCGACTGCGGAACCAGTACCGCGACTCGAGGCAACCCTGCGTACGACCCAGCAGTGCCAGCCAGGCGCGACGGTCAATACGGCCAAAAATGGGCCGGCAGTAATGGCGGTGGTAGGCGGGCAGGAGCAGCGGTCACGTCGTCAGCCAAGCTCACGTCCCATCTGGGGGCAGCGAGAGAACCCTCTCTCACGGCGTGAAGACGGCTCGCCCGCGTTTCGTTCCTCGAACGGCTCGCGCACGCGCAACGGCCGCCCTGTGAACCACTCGCCCCGTCGCATTAACTCCGCGGTAGGACAGGCGGCGCCTTTGGCAGAGGAAGCGAGCGACGCTTCGCCTTCGCCATAATGACCGCGTCAAAAAAGGTACGCCACGTCGTTCGATTTCGTATCCTTTTCCTTTTCCTCTTTCTCTCTCTTACAACAGGGACCGGGAAAGGGGGATACCCCGAAAAGGATCCTTCTCCATGAAGGAAACAGGCTCCGAGCCTCCCTACTGATCAGAGGTTCGAAGGCTAGCCCCTCGGAAGGGTTCAACAGCCGCCTCAGAGCGCGTGGGTTCTGCGCCCACTACTGGTCAGAGGTTCGAAGGCCGGCCCCTTGAAAGGGTTCAACGACCACCTCAGGCTACTCGGGCTCCGCGCCCACTACTGATCAGGGGTTCGTAGGCTGGCCCTCGAAGGGTTCACAGCCGCCTCAAACATAGAGCGAGGGATGACCCTGGGTACGTTCGATACATAACCGAGGCTCGGGCTATGCTCCCGAGGTACCCTAGGACATTTCCGAGACCAGCGAGAACGATCTTGTAACGGAATCCCATCAGAGGGAGGCATCGAGCCCTCGGACCCCGTCGACAGGGGACCGGGTCCGGCAGATCACCCGCAGGTACTTTTGAGCGTGCCTCCGGGCCTCTAGCCGACCCCTAACAAATGGGGCACGGGCGTCCACTCGGATTACCCACCAGCAGCTCACCGGAGACACCATGTTCGGCGCCCTCCGAGGGCAACATGGTGCTTCCCCCCTCCTCCTTGCGGAAAGGCGACGCAGGGGCGTATGTAAAAAAGTCGAGTCTGTCCTTGACCGTCCTCTCGCCCTGTGCGGAGGCTCGGGGGCTGCTCTCACAAACCTGGCT
Source organism: Zea mays (assembly GCF_902167145.1). NCBI lineage: Eukaryota > Viridiplantae > Streptophyta > Magnoliopsida > Poales > Poaceae > Zea > Zea mays. The sequence continues at coordinate 30,969,579 of NC_050105.1, forward strand.
CCGCCCAAACCGTTGACAGCGTCAACATACCAACCGGAGAACTTGGGACCCGACCGTGCACCCGGGCTACGGCCAGCTCGCATGAGGGAACGACCAGACCAGCAGAAGCATTGCGCGAGGCATTAAGACCTCGGAGGAGTCAAACCACTCCTCCGAGGCCTCGGGGGCTACACCCGGCGGGTGCGCTCGCGCGCACCCACCGGAACAAAACGCAACCGAGAAAGGCTCGTCCCCTTGCAAAAAAGTGCGACAAAAGCCTCCAAGCGAGTGTTAACACTCCCTTCGAGGCTCGGGGGCTACTGTCGGGGACCATAATTAGGGGTACCCTCAAGACTCCTAATTCTCAGCTGGTAACCCCCATCAGCACAAAGCTGCAAAGGCCTGATGGGTGCGACTAAGTCAGGGATCGGTCCATTCGAGGGACTCAATCACGTCTCGCCCGAGCCTAGCCTCGGGCAAGGGCAGCCGACCCCGGAGGATCTCTGTCTCGCCCGAGGCCCCCCTCCAGCGACGGACATACTTCAGGCTCACCCGAGGCCCAGTCTTCGCCAAGAAGCAACCCTGGCCAAATCGCCACGCCAGCCGACCAAATCACAGGGGCATTTAATGCAAAGGTGGCCTGACACCTTTATCCTGACGTGCGCCTTTCAGTCGACAGAGCCGAAGTGACCGCAGTCACTTCGCCGCTCCACTGACCGGCCTGACAGAAGGACAGCGCCGCCTGCGCCGCTCCGACTGCTGTACCGCTCGACAGAGTGAGGCTGACAGGCAGTCAGGTCCGGCCTCAGGCACCATAGGAAACTCCGCTCCGCCCGACCCAGGGCTCGGACTCGGGCTCAGCCCCGGAAGACGGCGAACTCTGCTCCGCCCGACCTAGGGCTCGGACTCGGGCTCAGCCCCGGAAGACGGTGAACTCCGCTCCGCCCGACCCAGGGCTCGGACTCGGGCTCAGCCTCGGAAGACGGCGAACTCCGCTCCGCCCGACCCAGGGCTCGGACTCGGGCTCAGCCCCGGAAGACAACGAACTCCGCTCCGCCCGACCCAGGGCTCGGACTCGGGCTCAGCCCCAGAAGACGGCGAACTCCGCTCCGCCCGACCCAGGGCTCGGACTCGGGCTTAGCCCCGGAAGACGGCGAACTCCGTTTCGCCCGACCCCAGGGCTCGGACTCAGCCCTGTCCTCAGCCGATGGTCTCCACCTCGCCTGACCCAGGGGCTCGGCCTCGGAAGACAGACTCGACCTCGACCTCGGAGGAGCCTCCACATCGCCCAACCTAGGGCACGGACCGACCACGTCAACAGGAGGCGCCATCATTACCCTACCCCAAGCTGACTCAGGCTACGGGAAACAAGATCGGCGTCCCATCTGGCTCGCTCCGCCAAACAAGTAATGATGGCGCCCCGCACGCTCTGTGACGACGGTGGCTCTCAGCCCCCTTACGGAAGCAAGAGGACGTCAGTAAGGACTCGACAGCTCCGACAGCTGTCCTTCCGCCAGGCTCCAGCGCTCCTCCGACGGCCACAACACCACACGAACCGGGTGCCAAAACCTCTCCAGCTGCCACGATGGCATGTACTTAGGGCAATAGCTCTCCTCCGATAGACACGTTAGCACTCTGCTACACCCCCATTGTACACCTGGATCCTCTCCTTACGCCTATAAAAGGAAGGACCAGGGCCCCTTACAGAGGGTTGGCCGCGCGGGGAAGAGGACGGGACAGGCGCTCGCGTGAGGCCGCTCGCTCCCCTCCCGCGTGGGCGCTTGTAGCCCCCTACTGCAAGCGCACCCGACCCGGGCGCGGGACAAACACGAAGACCGCGGGATTTCCACCTCTCTCTCTCTCGCTCCGGCCGCCTTTTCCCCCCTTTGCGCTCCGTCTCGCGCCGACCCATCTAGGCTGGGCCACGTGGCGACATTTTCACACGTCGGCCCAGGGACCCCCCGGTCTCGAAACACCGACAAAAAGACTTGAAATTGGTGGTGGTGCGGTCCTTTTGCTTTGGGCTAATACTTTCTCCCCTTTGGCATGAATCGCCAAAAACGGATACTTGTGAGTGAAATATAAGCCCTTTTACTTTCTCCCCTTTTGGCAAATAATATAGGAGTGAAGATTATACCAAATTGGAGAGCGGTGTGGAGCGATGGCGAAGGATGAATAATTCGATGGAGTGGAGTGGAAGCCTTGTCTTCGCCGAAGACTCCTTTTCCCTTTCAATCTATGACTTAGCATAATATTCACTTGAAAACACATTAGTCATAGCACATGAAAGAGACATGATCAAAGGTATATAAATGAGCTATGTGTGCAAAATATCAATCAAAATTCCTAGAATCAAGAATATTTAGCTCATGTCTAAGTTTGGTAAAAGATTTCTCATCTAATGGCTTGGTAAAGATATCGGCTAATTGATCTTTGGTGTTAATGTAAGCAATCTCGATACCTCCCCGTTGTTGGTGATCCCTCGAAAAGTGATACCGAATGGCTATGTGTTTAGTGCGGCTGTGCTCAACGGGATTATCCGCCATGCGGATTGCACTCTCATTATCACATAGGAGAGGACTTTGGTTAATTTGTAACCATAGTCCCTAAGGGTTTGCCTCATCCAAAGCAATTGCGCGCAACAATGGCCTGCGGCAATGTACTCGGCTTCGGCGGTAGAAAGAGCTACAAAATTTTGTTTCTTAGAAGCCCAAGACACCAGAGATCTTCCTAAGAACTGGCAAGTCCCTGATGAGCTCTTTCTATCAATCTTACACCCTGCCTAATCAGCATCGGAATAACCAAGTAAATCAAAAGTGGATCCCCTAGGGTACCAAAGGCCAAACTTAGGAGTATAAACTAAATATCTCAAGATTCGTTTCATGGCCCTAAGGTGAACTTTCTTAGGATCGGCTTGGAATCTTGCACACATGCATACGGAAAGCATAATATCCGGTCGAGATGCACATAAATAGAGTAAAGAACCTAGCATCGACTGGTATACCTTTTGATCTATGGATTTACCTCTCGTGTCGAGGTCGAGATGCCCATTAGTTCCCATGGGAGTCTTGATGGGCTTGGCATCCTTCATCCCAAACTTAGTGAGTATGTCTTGAATGTACTTCGTTTGACTAATGAAGGTGCCCTCTTGGAGTTGCTTCACTTGAAATCCTAAGAAGTACTTCAACTCCCCCATCATAGACATCTCGAATTTTTGAGTCATGATCCTACTAAACTCTTCACATGTAGATTCGTTAGTAGACCCAAATATGATATCATCAACATAAATTTGGCATACAAACAAATCATTTGCAAGTGTTTTAGTAAAGAGAGTAGGATCGGCTTTTCCGACTTTGAAGCCATTAGCGACAAGAAAATCTCTTAGGCATTCATACCATGCTCTTGGGGCTTGCTTGAGCCCATAAAGCGCCTTAGAGAGTTTATAAACATGGTTAGGGTACTCACTATCTTCAAAGCCGGGAGGTTGCTCAACATAGACCTCCTCTTTGATTGGTCCATTGAGGAAGGCACTCTTCACGTCCATTTGATAAAGCTTGAAGCCATGGTAAGTAGCATAGGCAAGTAAAATGCGAATTGACTCAAGCCTAGCTACGGGTGCATAGGTTTCACCGAAATCCAAACCTTTGACTTGTGAGTATCCCTTGGCCACAAGTCGGGCTTTGTTCCTTGTCACCACACCATTCTCATCTTGCTTGTTGCGGAAAACCCACTTGGTTCCTACAACATTTTGATTAGGACGTGGAACTAAATGCCATACCTCATTCCTCGTGAAGTTGTTGAGCTCCTCTTGCATCGCCAACACCCAATCCGAATCTTGAAGTGCTTCCTCTACCCTGTGTGGCTCAATAGAGGAAACAAAAGAGTAATGTTCACAAAAATGAGCAACTCGAGATCGAGTAGTTACCCCCTTATGAATGTCGCCGAGGATGGTGTTCATGGGGTGATCTCGTTGGATTGCTTGGTGGACTCTTGGGTGTGGCGGTCTGGGACCATCATCATCTTCCTTGTCTTGATCATTTGTATCTCCCCCTTGATCCTTGTCCTCCTCTTGAGGTGGCTCCTCTTGATCTTCATCTTCATTATTTTGAGCTTGATCCTCATCTTAGGTTGGTGGAGATACTTGCATTGAGGAAGATGATGGTTGATCTTGTGCATGTGGAGGCTCTTCGGTTTCCTTAGGACACACATCCCCAATGGACATGTTCCTTAGTGCGACACATGGAGCCTCTTCATCATCTAGCTCATCAAGATCAACTTGCTCTACTTGAGAGCCGTTAGTTTCATCAAACAAAATGTCACAAGAAACTTCAACTAGTCCAGTGGACTTGTTAAAGACTCTATATGCCCTTGTGTTTGAATCAAATCCTAGTAAAAAGCCTTCTACAGCCTTAGGAGCAAATTTAGATTTTCTACCTCTTTTAACAAGAATAAAGCATTTGCTACCAAAGACTCTGAAATATGAAACATTGGGCTTTTTACCGGTGAGGAGTTCATATGATGTCTTCTTGAGGATTCGGTGAAGATATAACCGGTTGATGGCGTAGCAAGAGGTGTTGACCGCCTCGTCCCAAAATCGATCCGAAGTCTTGTACTCATCAGGCATGGTTCTTGCCATGTTCAATAGAGTTCTATTCTTCCTCTCCACTACACCATTTTGTTGTGGCGTGTAGGGAGAAGAGAACTCATGTTTGATGCCCTCCTCCTCAAGAAAGCCTTCAATTTGTGAGTTCTTGAACTCCGTCCTGTTGTCGCTTCTTATTTTCTTGATCCTCAAGCCGAACTCATTTTGAGCCCGTCTCAAGAATCCCTTTAAAGTCACTTGGGTTTGAGATTTTTCCTGCAAAAAGAACACCCAAGTGAAGCGAGAATAATCATCCACAATAACTAGACAGTACTTACTCCCGCCGATGCTTATGTAAGCGATCGGGCCGAATAGGTCCATGTGGAGTAGCTCAAGCGGCCTGTCAGTCGTCATGATGTTCTTGTGTGGATGATGAACACCAACTTGCTTTCCTGCTTGACATGCGCTACAAACCCTATCTTTCTCAAAATGAACATTGGTTAGTCCCAAAATGTGCTCTCCCTTTAGAAGCTTATGAAGATTCTTCATCCCAACATGGGCTAGTCGGCGGTGCCAGAGCCAACCCATGTTAGTCTTAGCAATTAAGCAAGTGTCGAGTTCAGCTCTATTAAAATCAACTAAGTATAGCTGACCCTCTAACACTCCCTTAAAAGCTACTGAATCATCACTTCTTCTAAAGACAATAACACCTAAATCTGTAAAAAGATAGTTGTAACCCATTTTACATAATTGTGAAACGGAAAGCAAGTTATAATCTAAGGAATCTACAAGAAAAACATTGGAAATAGAATGGTCAGGAGATATAGCAATTTTACCAAGTCCTTTGACCAAACCTTGATTTCCATCCTCGAATGTGATAGCTCTTTGGGGATCATGGTTTTTCTCATAGGAGGAGAACATCTTCTTCTCCCCTGTCATGTGGTTTGTGCACCCACTATCGATGATCCAACTTGAGCCCCCAGATGCATAAACCTACAAAACAAATTTAGGCCTTGTTCTTAGGTACCCAAACGGTCTTGGGTCCTTTGACATTAGAAACAAGCACCTTGGGTACCCAAACACAAGTTTTTGACCCCTTGTGTTTGCCCCCAACATATTTGGCAAATACTTTGCCTGATTTGTTAGTAAGCACATAAGATGCATCAAAAGTCTTGAATGAAATGTTATGATCATTTGATGCAATAGGAGATTTCTTCTTAGACAATTTAGCATGGGTTGATTGCCTAGAACTAGATGCCTCAGTCTTATACATAAAAGCATGATTAGGGCCAGAGTGAGACTTCCTAGAGTGAATTCTCCTAATCTTGTGTTCGGGATAATCGACAGGGTATAAAATGTAACTCTCGTTATCCTGAACTATGGGAGCCTTGCCCTTAACAAAGTTAGACAATCTTTTAGGAGGGGCATTAAGCTTGACATTGTCTCCCTGTTGGAAGCCAACACCATCCTTAATGCCAGGACGTCTCCCACTATAGAGCATGCTTCTAGCAAATTTAAATTTTTCATTTTCTAAGTCATGCTCATTAATTTTGGCACTAAGTTGAGCTATGTGATCATTTTGTTTCTTAATTAAAGCTAAGTGATCATGTATAGCATCAACATTAATGTCTCTACATCTAGTGCAAATAGTAACATGCTCAACCGTAGATGTAGAGGGTTTGCAAGTTTTTAATTCAACAATCTTAGCATGTAAAATAGCATTTTCATCTCTAAGATTGGAAATAAAAGCATTGCAAACATTTGAATCTTTAGCCTTAGCAATCAATTTTTCATTCTCATTTCTAAGGCTAGCAAGAGAGGCATTCAATTTTTCAATCGTAGCAATTAAACTAGCATTATCATTTCTACGATTGACAATTGAATCATCACAAATATTTGACTTCTCAACCTTAGCAATTAAATTAGCATTCTCAATTCTAAGGTTGGAAATAGTGTCATGGCAAGTGCTTAGCTCACTAGTTAATTTCTCACATTTTTCTACCTCTAGAGCATAAGCATTTTTAACTTTAACATGCTTCTTATTTTCTTTAATAAGGAAGTCCTCTTGGCTATCCAAGAGTTCATACTTCTCATGAATGGCACTAATTAATTCATTTAATTTTTCCTTTTGTTGCATGTTTAAGTTGGCAAAAAGAGTGAGCAAGTTATCTTCATCATCACTAGAATTATCCTCATCACTGTAAGTTGCATACTTAGTGGAGAATTTTGATTTTACCTTCTTCCTTTTGCCTTCCTTAGCCATGAGGCATTTCTGGCCGATGTTTGGGAAGAGGAGGCCTTTGGTGACGGCGATGTTGGCGGAGTCCTCGTCGGAGGAGTCGGTGGAGCTCTCGTCGGAGTCCCACTCCCGGCAAACATGGGCATCGCCGCCCTTCTTCTTGTAGTACCTCTTCTTTTCTCTTCTCTTTCCCTTCTTGTCGTCGCCCCTGTCACTATCACTAGATAGTGGACATTTTGCAATAAAATGACCGGGCTTACCACACTTGTAGCAAACTTTCATGGAGCGGGGCTTGTAGTCCTTCCCCCTCCTTTGCTTGAGGATTTGGCGGAAGCTCTTGATGATGAGCGCCATTTCCTCGTTGTCGAGCGTGGAGGCGTCGATGGGGACCCTACTCGGTGTAGAGTCTTCTTTCTTCTCCTCCGTTACCTTGAATGCAACGGGTTGTGCCTCAGGTACGGAGGAGGAGGCGCCTTGCTCGATGATCTTTTTGGAGCCTTTGATCATTAATTCAAAGCTCACAAATTTTCCTATAACTTCCTCGGGAGACATTAGTTTATATCTTGGATCACCACGAATTAATTGAACTTGAGTAGGGTTAAGAAATACAAGTGATCTAAGAATAACCTTGACCATCTCATGATCATCCCATTTGGTGCTCCCGAGGTTACGCACTTGGTTCACCAATGTCTTGAGCCGGTTGTACATTGCTTGTGGCTCCTCCCCTTGGTGAAGCATGAAGCGACCGAGCTCACCCTCGATCGTTTCCCTCTTGGTGATCTTGGTCACCTCGTCTCCTTCGTGCGCGGTTTTGAGTATGTCCCAAATCTCCTTTGCACTCTTCAACCCTTGCACCTTATTATACTCCTCTCGACATAGAGAGGTGAGGGGTATAGTAGTTGCTTGAGAGTTGAAGTGCTCGATTTGGGCCACCTCGTCCTCATCATAGTCTTCATCCCCTATGGATAGTACCTGTACTCCAAACTCAACTACATCCCATATGCTTTTGTGGAGTGAGGTTAGGTGATATCTCATCATATCACTCCACCTAGAATAATCTTCACCGTCAAACGTTGGTGGTTTGCCTAATGGGACCGAAAGTAATGGAGTATGTCTAGGAATGCGAGAGTAGCGTAGGGGGATCTTACTAAACTTCTTGCGCTCATGGCGCTTAGAAATGACAGACGTCATGTCGGAGCCAGAGGTGGATGGTGATGAAGAGTCGGTCTCGTAGTAGACCACTTTCTTCATCTTCTTTTTCTTCTCGCCGCTCCGACGCGACTTGTCGTGTGAAGGGGATCCCTTCACCTTGTTGCCGGACTCCCCGGATGGAGCCTTCCCATGGCTTGTGGTGGGCTTCTCGCCGGTCACCATCTCCTTCTTGGCGTGATTTCCCGACATCACTTCGAGCGGTTAGGCTCTAATGAAGTACCAGGCTCTGATACCAATTGAAAGTCGCCTAGAGGGGGGGGGGGTGAATAGGCAAAACTGAAATTTACAAACTTAAGCACAACTACAAGACGTGGTTAGCGTTAGAATTAAAGTTGAGTCCGAAAGAGAGGGCGGAAAACAAATCACAAGCAAATAAGGCAAATGACACGGTGATTTGTTTTACCGAGGTTTGGTTCTTGCAAACCTACTCGTCGTTGAGGTGGTCACAAAGACCGGATCTCTTTCAACCCTTTCCCTCTCTCAAACGGTCACCTAGACCGAGTGAGCCTTTCTCTTCAATCAAATGGGACACTAAGTCCGCTACAAGGACCACCACAACTTGGTGTCTCTTGTTTTGATTACAAGTGAGTTGAACACAAGAAAAGAGGAAGAAGAAAAGCAATCCAAGCGCAAGAGCTGAAATGAACACAAATGTCTCTCTCTCTAGTCACTAATTTGGTTGGAGTGATTCCGGACTTGGGAGAGGATTTGATCTCTTTGTTTGTGTCTTGTATTGAATGCTATAGCTCTTGTATGATGTGCGAAGCTGAAAACTTGGATGCAATAAATGGTGGGTGGTTGGGGTTATTTATAGCCCCAACCACCAAACTAGCTGTTTGGTGGAGGCTGCTGTCGCATGGCGCACCGGACAAACTAGAGGTTTGGTGGAGGCTGCTGTCGCATGGCGCACCGGACAGTCCGGTGCGCCACCGGACACTGTCCGGTGCGCCAGCCACGTCACCCGACCGTTAGGGTTCGACCGTTGAAGCTTCTGACTTCTGGGCTACTGGACAGTCCAGTGGTGCACCGGACAGTCACTGTTCACTGTTCGGTGCGCCTTCTGGTTTTGCTCTGACTTCTGCGCGCACTGTAGCGCATTAACTGCTCGTTGCAGACGACCGTTGGCGCTGTGTAGCCGTTACTCTGCTGGCGCACCGGACAGTCCGGTGCTACACCGACAGTCCGGTGAATTATAGCGGAGTGCCTCCCAGAATTCCCGAAGGTGGCAAGTTCAGACTGGAATTCCCTGGTGCACCGGACACTGTCCGGTGGCACACCGGACAATCCGGTGCGCCAGACCAGGGCACACTTCGGTTGTCTTTTGCTCTCTTTATTTGAACCCTTTCTTGGTCTTTTTATTGGTTTGTTGTGAACCTTTGGCACCTATAAAACTTATAATCTGGAGCAAACTAGTTAGTCCAATTATTTGTGTTGGGCATTTCAACCACCAAAATTCATATAGGAAAAGGTGTGAGCCTATTTCCCTTTCAACAACCAATAGGGAGGAACCCAATATCAACAACAGAACAACCAAGCACCTCGTTTTCCTGCCCCAGCAACCAACCAGACAACCCCAGCGCAGGGAGGAGGTCTTGGATGTTTCCACTGTGGGGAACAAGGCCACTGGGCGTCTCATTGCCCGATGAAAGTATCTCAACAGAAGCTAGTTTCCAACACGTCAGCGAGACAAGGAGCACCACAGCAAGCACCAGGAGGCCATGGCTAGGCCTACAACCGTGGAAAGGTGAACCACTTGGAGGCTGAAGCAATCCAGGATGCCCCAGATGTGGCAGTAGGTATGTTTCCAGTCGAATCCCATCCAACAAAAGTACTATTTGATACTGGTGCCACACATTCTTTTGTTTCTACATCATGGGTAGAAGCACATAACATCCCCGTACAACCAATGATTCCACCTGTAGGAGTTAATTTAGTTGGGGGAAAAGTACAGTCCGATAAGATGTGCTCGAATCTAAGGATTGAAATAAGGGGGATATACTTCCCCGCTAACCTAATAGTAATGGGTACTCAAGGGCTAGATGTCATCCTAGGGATGAATTGGCTGCACAAAAACCAAGCAACTGTCAGCTGTGATAAGAGGACAGTAAAGTTAGTGTCCCCATCCAGGAAAGAAGTAGTAACTGAACTGTTCATGCCTGATTTAGAAGAAGGAGCCTGCCACCATATGTCTGTAGATGGTAAGGAGGCAAATCTACTTGAAGCTATCAGAGTTGTGTCGGAGTTCCCTGACGTGTTTCCTGAGGACCTACCAGGCATGCCACCCGAACGTAAAGTTGAATTTGCCATAGAGCTTGAACCTGGGACCGCCCCTATTTCTAAGAGAGCCTATAGAGTGTCTGGACCAGAATTGGTGGAACTCATGAAGCAGATCAATGAGTTGTTAGGGAAAGGCTACATCAGACCAAGTACTTCGCCTTGGGTGGCTCCAGTTCTGTTTATCGAGAAGAAGATGGGACCAAGAGAATGTGCATTGACTACAAATCCTTGAATGAAGTTGCCATCAAGAACAAGTACCCTCTTCCTAGAATAAAAGATTTGTTTGATCAATTTAGAGGAGTCGTAGTGTTCTCAAAGATAGATCTAAGGTCAGGTTACCATCAGCTCAGGATCCGACCTTCGGATATATCGAAGACAACATTTATCCCCAAGTGTGGGCTATATGAGTACAGAGTCATGTCATTCGGATTGACAAATGCACCAGCTTTGATTATGTACTTGATGAATAGCGTGTTCATGGACTACCTCGACAATTTTGTAGTGGTGTTCATCGACGATATTCTCATATATTTTCAGAATGAGGAAGAACACGAGGAGCATTTGAAGATGGTATTGCAACGGTTACAGGAGCATCAGTTGTATGCCAAGCTGAGCAAATGTGAGTTCTGGATCAGCAAAGTCCTGTTCTTGGGTCATATCATAAACTGAGACAGAATAGTTGTGGATCCGAAGAAGGTAGCAGATATCCTAGACTGGAAGGCACCAAGAGATGTCCGAGGAATCAAGAGTTTCATTGTAATGGTCGAATACTATCGGCATTTCATTGAAGGTTTCTCCAAGATTGCGAGACCAATGACAGCCCTGCTAGCGAAGAAAGTTGAGTTCAAGTGTATTGTGATGCTTTGCACACTAGTTTGGGATGTGTGCTAATGCAAGACGGAAGAGTAGTGGCGTACTCGTCCCGACAGTTGAAGGTTCATGAGAGGAATTACCCCACACATGATCTAGAATTGGCAACAGTGGTTCATGCACTAAAAATCTAGAGGCATTATCTATATGGGCAGAAGTGTGATATTTATACAGACCACAAGAGTCTTAAGTACATATTCACACAGTCAGAGTTGAACATGAGGCAGCGAAGATGGCTGGAATTGATCAAGGAATAGGAGTTGGAGATACATTATCACCTAGGCAAAGCTAATGTGGTTGCAGATGCTTTGAGCAGGAAAAGTCAAGTCAACATGATGGTCACTCATCCAATGCCATACAAACTAGCAAAGGAATTCAACTGGCTGAGTCTCAGATTTCTAAACAACACCTAGGGAGTGACATTTGAGCTAGAACCCACTCTAGAATGAGAGATCAAGGATGGACAGAAAGATAATGAGAAGATCACTGAAATTCGGCAACTGATCTTAGATGGGAAAGGCAAAGATTTCCAGGAAGACGTGGAAGGCGTGGTATGGTTTAAAGATAGGTTGGGTGTTCCTGACATTAAATCGATTCGGGAGCTGATCCTCAAGGAAGCTCATGAGACAACTTATTCCATACACCCTGGCAGCGAGAAGATGTACCAAGACATGAAGAAAAGATTCTGGTGGTACGACATGAAAAGGGAGATCGCGGAGTATGTTGCCATATGTGACAGTTGTCAGAGAATCAAGGCAGAGCATCAGAGGCCCGTAGGTTTGTTGCAGTCGTTGTTGATTCCTCAGTGTAAATAAGATGAGATTGGGATGGACTTTATAATCGGTTTGCCTCACACTCAAGCCGGTTATGCTCCATCTAGGTAGTAATGGACCGATTGACAAAAGCGACCTATTTCATACCAGTCAAGACCACCTATAATAGTGCAGTGCTGGCAGAGTTATACATGTCCCGGATTGTATGCTTGCATGGAGTACCAAAGAAGATAGTATCAGATCGGGGAACCTAATTTACTTCTCATTTTTTGGCAGCAATTGCATGAAGCCTTGGGCACACATTTTAAGTTTAGTTCTGCTTTTCACCTGCAAATAGATGGTCAGACTGAGGGAACCAACCAGATCTTAGAAGACATGTTGAGGGCTTGTGCTTTGCAAGACAAGTCAGGTTGGGACAAGAGGCTACCTTATGCATAATTCTCCTACAACAACAGTTACCAAGCCAGTTTGAAGATGTCACCGTTCCAATCACTCTATGGGAGGAATTGTCAAACTCCATTGCACTGGGACCAACCGACGAAAGGAAGGTGTTCAGTCCAGACATTTTGCTTGAAGCCGAAGAGTATATCAGAATGGTTCAAGAGAATCTGAAGATAGCGCAGTCCAGACAGCGAAGCTATGCTGACACCAGAAGAAGAGAGCTAAGTTTCGAAGTGGGAGATTATGTTTACCTGAAAGTGTCACCGATCAAAGGAATCAAAAGGTTCGGAGTCAAGGGCAAGCTAGCACCTCGATACATCGGACCGTACCAGATTCAGGCAAGATGTGGAGAAGTGGCATATCAACTCATCCTACTAGAAAGTATGTCAGTCGTGCATGATGTGTTCCATGTGTCTGAGCTAAAGAAGTGTTTGCGAGTGCGAGAAGAGCAGTTGCCAACTGTGGATCTTGAGGTTCAAGAAGACTTGACTTATATCGAGAAACCAACTCAGATTTTGGAGACCGCAGGCAGAGTCACTCGAAGAAGCACCATCAGGATGTGTAAAGTCAAGTGGGGCCATCATTCAGATGAAGAAGCAACTTGGGAAAGAGAAGATGATCTAAAAGCCAAATATCCCGAGCTCTTTGCTAGCCAACCCTGAATCTCGAGGGCAAGATTTTTTTAAGTGGGATAGGTTTGTAACACCCTGAATTTAGGGGTATAAAATTCTTCTCTAATGCCTACCAAATTTAGGTGTTACCTCTTGTTTCCCTCTCTCTAGACTTCTTCTCTCTTCCTTTTTATTAGAGTGATGTCAATTAGGTGAGGGATTAACTATTTATTTAATATAGCAAAACCCATGTGAGTCATGAAATGTTGCATCATGCTGAGCCTAAACTATTCTTTTTTGTTTGATGCACATGTTTGAATTATTTGAATTTGAATTGTGAATAATTTGATCGTCGCGCCCACGTCGCCTCCCCTCATGAAACCGCCGTCCTAACCCCCTCTACATGTCCCTGTGCGCACCCACTTCCCCCTTGCCCCACTCACTTCGCCTCTGCGCACTCACCCGAGCTGCGCGCAGCCGTTCTTCAAGTTCGCTGGAGCTCCCCCATCGCCAGGCTTCCTGCGCCCGATTCCGGCCCCGGCAAGGCCCACCCGCCATCCCTGATCGAGCTCTGCCACCGCTGGGCGAAGTTCTGCCATAGATTGCGCCTCACCCGAGGTGAATTTTTTTGCCGGACTTCCCCTTCTCTCTCTCTGGTTCTCCCTGTTCCTTCAATTAGTCGTCGGTGATCGTCGGTGACGGCACCTAGCCGTTGTACCGAGACCCACCGGCCAACCGCAACCGCCCCATGTCCTTTTCTCCCATGCGGAGTCGCCGGCTCCGGCCATGGCGCTCGCGTCGAGCACACGACCGAAGAAGACGATGGCCCAGACAAGGTGACCCCCCGTTAGCCTCACTCGTCTACCCCTCTCACTTCCCCTCGCGCAGTCACTGATTGGTGGACCCCCTGGTCCCGCTGTCAGTTCCGTGCGCAGCACTCAAAGCCCCTTCCCCTCCGCTCTTTGTTGCTGCCTGGTGGGCCCTGCTTGTCAGCGCGCATCCGCACCCGCGCTTGCCCCGCGCCGCTGAACAACGGACCCTGCCTCGTCATGGTCCCACTCGTCAGGCGCCAGTGCCCTAACACCTACTCGTTCGCCCGCCTAGGTCACTGGCCCATGGGCCCGCATGTTAGGCGCCAACGCCCGTGCGCCTGCCCACTGGATCTAATCCGAACCGTTGATCTAAGATCTGACGGCTGGCAGGACCCGATACCCCTTCAGTTGGCAACTTTATAAAAAGGACCCTCGACTTTCGAGTAATAGAACCCGCCATCCCCAGAAATTGCAGCCAAGCCCATGAAACTTTGCAGGAAGGACCCCGAGCTTGTATTTAATCACAGAAATAGGTCTAGTTCAGGGTTTTAAATTCCAGAACTTGTTTATTTCATATCTTTTGCATATGAACTCCAAATGGGTGGTTCAAATTGCAAAATGTTCATAAAATTGTTCTCTATCTGTTTAAATTAGTATCCTTCACAGTCTGCATGTATCAATTTTATGCCTAGGCTATAGGTGCATTTAAAGTAATGGTTTGTTATTTAAAAGGAAATAAACAGGAAAACACTAATGATAATCAGGTGATTTACTTTATGAGGCTAATATCATGTAATGTATGGACCCATCCCTGGTATAAATTTAATAATCCATTAAGTTGACTATAGTAAATTATGTAATCCACTGAGATAAGCAGTACCTAGAGAACCACAAACCCCTAAGTATATCTGTTTACCCTAGAATCTAGATTTCACTCTGGTGTTTTTACTTTTCTATTGGACTTGTGTTCACTTGATTGCACATGTTTGGTGTATTGTTCCTTTATCATTTTCCAAATGTGTTGAATGCATGATTGCTTTGCATAGACAACAAGCAGTCTGTGGTTCCTGAGTGTGTTGCCGAAGACTTCCCTGAGTAGCAACCTGGTGAAGGCAAGTGTCATTTGACCCATTATGTCCTACTTATTTAATTATTTTATAATTTATTGTTCTGTATTACTTAATTGAAACCAAAGGATTGACTAGTCTGTATTTACATTGTCCTTGATTACCTTTTGGGTTATTATGGTTAGCTTCATGTTATTGCTCTACATTAATCAACGAACATGATGAGAATATTTATGATACGATGAAGTTATCTTGATTATGATAATGAATTTGTGATACTTTAGGGGACTCAGGTTGTTTCCTGAGTACCTTTCTGTAAGGACCTGTTCGTTGAGAGACTACTCAAGATAACATTACAACCATGAGGGTGGAATGGGACACCCTTAACTGATTAATTCGAGGAACTTGAGGTGTAGTCGACTTCGCCGTAGGGCCATCAATGGGGTCCGGGCACAGTACTTGCTCTACTGAGGCTAGTTGCCGAGGTTCTTTTGATATGGTTTTGTTAGCCACCTTTCCTATGGGGAGAAGTACTGTGTTTATCAAACTAGAGAAATCTAACGGGCAGCTATGACCTGTGGGAATCTTTGTAAAGGCTATGTAGTGAATCCCTAGCCATTCACCTTGGTAGTGAAGATCGGGTCTGAACAACCCAGGCTAGAAAGGGAATCACGACTCGTGAAGGCCTTATCTTCTATGTTTCGTTTTTTGCTCTAGAGAGAGAGAGAGAGAAACAACAGGTAACACCTGAATTTGGTAGGTATTAGAGAAGAAATTTTATACCCCCAAATTTAGGGTGTTATAATAAACATGTCCCCTCACCTACTAGTTTTTCAAATCTTCCTAAGATCAAATAAACTGATAGCCTAATCAATGAAAGTATATGATGATTTATTGTCTTTGTCTAATGGATATTTTTGCAGATAATTTTTTAGTGTAAGGAAAATGGACCTTGAGCTATTTGGCTCAAAAGGTTTTGGTGTTTGATGATCAACATAGCCTATGGACTAATATGTTTGCTAGTGTTTATGATTGTAGTTCACAGGATGCTAAAGTGACTTGGACTAAGGCATTGAGGAAAGCAACACCTCAAAAGAAGATATTATGAAGATCACAAGTGAAGATCAACAAGTATCAAGCAATGTCCAAGAAACGAAGAAAAGTGTTGCCACTGGCGGACTGTCCGGTGCACCAGGGAACAGTAGCCCAATGGCTAGTTCCTGGTGGCAATGTGGAGGAGGGCATGGTCTATCTGGTGCCACACCGGACTGTCCGGTGCTAAGGCTGATAGCGCCAACAGTCATCTGACAGAACCAATGGCTAGGCGCACCGGTCAGGGGCACCGGACTGTCCGGTGTGCCGCGGAGGCTGCAACTTTTCCTCCAACAGCTATAATTGAGTTGGGGCCTATAAATACATCACCCAACCGGCCATTTGAAGGTGTGGGAGCCCAAGCAACATACCAAGGCATAGTATAGACATTTCCTAGTGCTCATACACCCAAGTGCTTAATAGAATCACTTAGTGACTAGTGTAGGTGCTTTGCGAAGTGCTTAGGTTAGTTAGACTGCATTAGCGCTTTCTCTAGGTGAATCCTAGTTAGTTGAGTGAGTTTAGAAAAACCACACAACCCCTCGGCTCTTGTGTGAGCCATTGTAATTGTACCTAGTGGGGCAAGAGTCTTGCGAGACCGTGACAACCGTGTTTGTGTCACGGCCGCCACCGTGTACCAGAGGGAACGAGGCCCACGGCATTTTTGGCCGGAAGCTCGATAGTGGAGACGGCGGGGAGCGTCCGAGAGGAGCCGGAAGCGGAGAACCACTTGCACGTGGTGAAGGCCCGTGGCTCTCTATGGAGACAGTGATGCTTGATCCTCATGTGGGCTTCCCTTTGCATAGGGGCACCAACGAGGATTAGTTGGGACCTTGCGTGGTTCTAGATACCTCGGTAAAAATACCAGCGTCATCCACGAGAGTTTGCATCTCTACCTTGCTCTTTACCTTCCGCATTTATATTAAGCATTTAAGTTTCAATCTTGTATTTATAATTAGATTGTTTAGGATTGAAACTTAGTCATTGCGGTAGAGATAGGAACACTTAGACAAAACCTAGTTTGCACATTATAGATTGTTTATCTGCATAGGTTTTGTTCTATGGTTTTATTTGTGACCTAGTTTAGAGAAAGTTTAGAAGTCCTAATTCACCCCCCTCTTAGGTAGTATCATATTTTCTTTAATTTTTAGTATTTGAGCCTAACACATGCAAATGTTTTGCCTAGGTTGCCGAGGCATGTGAGTTGTACAAGTCCAAAGATGAATATGAAAAAGGATTTCAATTCATGCATTACTAAAACAAGCTCAGATTATAACCCAAATGGCTTGGTAAAGTTGATGATTTGGTTGCTGCTAAAACTTCAAACAAGAAACAAAAGACCACTCGTGAAGGGGATGCCAATGTAACATTACTATATGAAACCGAAGAATCTCAAGATCAAGTCATAGAGAATAACCAATTGACCTGACCTCCTGGGAAGGAAAAAGCTAAAACAACACTGGTACAAGAGAAGAAGAAAAGTGTGACTGTAGCAATAGAAAATTTGTGGGCTACAAAGAAAGAAAGTGATGCTGAGAAAGAGCAGAAGAAAGAGGAGAGATTCAATAAAGCATTTGCACTTGAAGTTGATCGATTTAACATAGAAAAGGCACTTAAGGAGGTGAGGAAAGAGGAGATTGAATTACAGAAGCGAAGAGACGAAGAGAGGATAATAAATATGGATCTTAGTGGGTTGACAGAAGAGCAACAGAGTTACTATACGAAGTTGCGAGCTAAGATTTTGGACCAACTTTCTGATGCCTAGCTAAAAATGCCTTGATTCGTAATTACTTATTACTTGTGACTGCAATTATAACTTACACAAATTTCTATCTACTTGTCTGTTGCAGGTGCTCACCTATCTACTTGTAGGTTGTATGTGCTTGAGGGTTAGTGCTACCAGTTTACTAGTCTCATATAGTGGAGTCCATGTTAGTGTTTCAGTTGATGTTTACTAGTCTCAAATAGTTGTGTCATTGCTTCTAGTATATTTACTATTTTTAGTGGATACTTGTTATTTATGATACTTGTCATTGCTTCCAGGTTATGTATGATCCTTGTTATTTATAATTTTGACTCATATTCCAATCATTGGATACTTGTTATTTACCTTTGGGTTCTCTCTTTCTAATTTATTGGCTTTGTTCTTTCTCTAAATTTATGATCCTATTTGTAAAATGAATGTGTGTGAATGGGTGTGACACATGGGTTTTAGAAATGATTGTTTGCTGACACTTGTGCAAATTTTCCTTCATCTTCACCAAGAATTGCTTTCATCTACTTACACATGGGTTCACTAGAGCACCTTCTATGGCAACCTGAAGAGCATCATCAGGTGCAGATGCAGCATCAATCTATATTTTGGGGTCAGGGTTGATGCCTGACGAATGTTGCTGGTAGCTGGTGGTCAATCTTTATTTTGCAGCTCTAGGATCTACTTATTATATTGTAAATATGTATGTGGCTCTTCCTTCATGTGGTGTCTCATCCAGAGAGCAGCAAATCCATTTGCCCTGAAACCTCAACAAATTATGTCCATACGTAGGATTCTCTGAAAAATAATCTTGATACAACCTCTGATGTCCTGCATGTCTATCTCATTCAAGTACTCGGTGCCCTTGGATAGAACCATGATGTTTCATTAAATTATCTATGGATGACACTTGCAACACATGACAAATGTTGATAGGTGACATAAATACTACGAATGACCCTTGCAACGCATGACAAACGTTGCCAGGTAATTTGGATATTATACGGATGACACTTGCAACACATGGTATACGTTGCTAGTTGATTTTATTGCAATATATAAATATGTGTGTTGCTAGCATCCATTGCTACCTAATTTCTTGCAACACATAAACTATTTTGTTGCAATGTATGTGTTTCTATAGCGGTGTTTGTGTTGTAGTTCTAGCTCATCCGCATTCATCGCAACCTGAATAACGGAGAAAAACAAATATTTGTCGTCATCATCTGATGACGAATCCAACACCATTTGCATTGATAGGGGCCGATGATTCATTTTCATAATCTTTGACTTGTCAGACCATCGAATGAATGGTTAGAATTGAAGGGACAAAATACGGACTGCTGCGATTCTAATGACCGAGAGGAAAACATGCAATACTACAAATCATATGACCGTGATAAGCAAGGGACACCTTGAGATGCAGAACAATGTCCAGCTAGTTCCTCTATGGGGACCAAATCATGGAGGACATTGCGTGCTCTAATTGCCGATGAAGAAAGGATAGCATGCAAATAATTCGACCAAAGGAGGCCACATACGGATTAATCGTGAGTGGAATAAGCGGTCAACGATCTACCGACCATGCAGATAAGTGTATTGCTGGCATGGGATAGCAATACGGTCAAACAATATGGCTCAACAAATATTCTAGTGGCCCAAACAAGTATGCAGTAGCCTAGATTACGTTTTAAAAATTTTAAGCAACAAAGTATTAGCGTTCTACTATGTATGTACATCTTTTTGGGGTATTTTTTCAATAGTCCCCGAAAAGACATTTTGGGAAACATGTTTGCAAACTCTTGGAGTTGCTCTAAGTCAATACTGTAGACTACCATGTGCCCCCGCCTCCGCCTAATCCACTTGTGAAAGCCACCCCCGCGCCATGAGCTGAGAAAGCCATGAGCGTGCACCCGCCTCCCCCGTGCCCCATCGTCGAGAAAGTTGTCGCCTCCTCCTACTCAGCCTCGGCCCCTGGGGTCTGGACTGAGCACACCCAAACCATACTTCGCTTCCAACTAGGCCGCGACCTCCTGAACCTCCATGACACGTCGCTGGCCAACGCCTCCCTAACACCGCCCATGGCCGCCGGTGTGCAACTCCAGCAACGTGATCACGCGCCAAACCAGCAAAGGGGAGAATCAGAATAGGAGCGCTCAAACTCATAGATAAGTTTGTTAGGATTCAGTTTCTATTTCTTTTCTTGTCACCAGATCCACTCCAGATTACAGCTTTTATAGCCAAGCTAATAAGGCCGGGCCATTATTACAAGGCAAATTAACCACATTGGCACCCAAATCCTGGCTTAACAGCCCATTTACAACTCCACACAAATCAACACAAAGATTCCATTTGCCATACCAGTAGCTGTACTAACACTTGCCCCTCCGGAAGAGCTTGATTGTCCCTAATCAAGAGCTGTAGGAAACCGGTTCTTCAACACTTCATAGTCCTCCCAAGTAGTAACCTCAGCTAGCAAATTGGACCAATTCACCCTTACCTACACCATAGGATGGTTACCCTTCTTCACCATCCACCTTTCCACCAAAACTACTGGCTTAACCTCTTTAACAGACAGATCAACGAGTTGTGGTAAATCAGAACACCGAAGAATAATTGGGAGCAAAAGCCTTCAACTGAGAAACATGGAATACTAGATGAATCAAAGATGTAACTGGTAAATCCAACTTATAGGCAACCATCCCAATCTTCTGTAACACCTTAAAAGGGCCATAGAACTTATATTCCAATTTAGGACAGGGTCGACTAACCACCGATTTCTGCACATAAGGCTGAAGCTTTACCAAAACTCTATCTCCAATCTGAAACTCTCTGTCAGATCTATGCTTATCAGCCTAGAGTTTCATCCTATTTCGAGTAGCTACCAACTTCTCCTTTAGCATGCTAGCATGTAACTGTCTGTCAGCCAACACTTCAGTCACAGAACTAGGAGGAACCCTAGAAAGCATAGGAGCAACAGCAAACACAGGGTCATAGCCATACAAGGCCTTGAATGGAGAACACCCCAAAGCTGTGTGCTATGAAGTATTGTACCAAAATTCAGCAAGGGCCAACCATTTCTTCCAAGTATTAGGTGCCTCATGAATAGAACAACGAAGATACATTTCCAAACACTGATTCACTCACTCTGATTGCCCATCAGTTTGAGGGTGATATGCAGTAGTGAGAGCCAATTTGATCCCCAAAGCCTGAAACAAAGATTTCCAAAACAATCTAGTGAACACTTGTCTCTATCTGAAACCAAAGACTTAGGTGTTCCATGCAACTTAACAATATTGTCAAGAAACACATGTGCCACTCTAACAACAGTGAAAGGATGCTTGAGGGTAAAGAAATGAGCATATTTGGAATATCTGTCCACCACGACCAAAATAGTATCATATCCCTCAGATCTAGGTAAACCTTCAATGAAATCCAATGTAAGATCCTGCCAAGCCCTTTGAGGCACTGGTAAGGTTTGTAGGAGACATATATAATGCAGCCTTTCATGCTTAGCATGCTAACACACCTCACATTGCTGCACAAACTGAAACACTACTGACTTGAGCCCTTTCCACTAGAACAATCTCTTGACCCTTGGTAAGTGGCCTCACCACCAGAATGTCGCCCCACCACACTATCATGCAGCGCTGAAATCAACTTAGTTTGAAGGGCAGAGTTGTTAGATATCCAGATTTGATCCCCTTTTCTAATAATACCTTGATGTAAAGAAAAGCCTTGCTCATTAAGACTAGCAAGAGCCAATTGAGCCAACAGATCTTGAGCCTTCTTATCTATCACATAAGCATTTAAGATTTCTTGCACCCAAACTGGTTTCAACTCAGTCACAGTGTGAATCTGCATCACATGACCAATCATGGACAGAGCATCTGCAGCCACATTGTCCTTGCCTTTTTTGTAAACAAATTCGAAATGAAGCCCCTGTCGGTGTTTTGGGTCCGACCGCACACCCGGGGTTGCCCCTTGAGGTGTTTTTAGGAGTAGGACGGTGTCGATGACTGTAGCAAAATGGTTCGTGCCAGATGCACGAGGGATAGTGGACAATATTTACAGGTTCGGGCCGCTTAGAGATGCGTAACACCCTACGTCCTGGTGAGTATGCTTGGTGAATGAGGTTACAAGGGAGCTCTCCGAATTGAGAATGCAGAGAGTCGAAGTGGGTGGCTATGTAGTAGGGTCGATCGTTCTGAAGGGGTGCCCCCTAGGCCTTATATACTCGACCGTGGGGCAATACACGTGGATATGATAACAACGTGTAGCTAAAAGATAGTGAACTGTTTGAGTTTATCTCCCTGTAGTTCTGCCGACTTATCCTCGCATGGCTCTGTTGCATGGGGGCTCCAGCGCGGGAAAGTTGGATCTCCGTTGTGGTTGCTCGCTCGACGTTGTGGGCCATCCGGGTTTGTACCAATCCGGCCCCATGTCGATATGCTTTGCTGGTTGTCCCTCCCCAGGCCCACGAAAGAATGACCTTACGATTTATTGGGCCCTTGGGCCTTTCGTGAGGTCTTTTACTCTTTTAGTGGACCCGGGGGATGTCTATCCCCCACAAGCCCCCGATCTTTGCGTTAATTTGGAAGTAATCAGCCCAAAGATCCTAGGTCCAGCTTGCAGGCGATTTGAAGAAAACGACTTCCTACTGTCTCCTCCTGCTTTGATCACCCGTAAACCGAAGCTTTGTTTCATGCTTGTGCCTTAGAGGACGGCATTTCATTTTGTAGGACCCTGAACTTCATTGGGTGCACCAGAGGTGCACTCAATGGGTGTAGCCCCTGAGCTTCGAGTAGATTTTAGAAAATAATCTACTCGAAGGTCTTCACCAGAAATTATTTCCATTTTTACTCCTGCGTTTTGGTTGAGGGCCAGCCTTGTCTTTAATCTTGTCCCGTGCCTTAGAAGTCGGCACTATCTTGGCTTGGAACGATAATCCATGGGGTGCACCGGAGGTGCACCCAATGGGTGTAGCCCCCGATCTTCAAGTGGATTTTTGAGGATAATCCATTTGAAGGTCTTCCTTTTGTGTCTTTTTGTTGAAGATTATCCTTTCTGTTTGTAAAAATTGGCATGATGTCATCCGCATTATGCTTTGGAGGTCAGCATTATGTCATCAATATTATGCTTCAGAGGTCAGCATGTATTTTGTCTTTTGCAGCCGAGTTCGCAATCCATCCATATCTTGCTAGGTAGTGTAATTTATTTGCTCTGCGACTGATTGGACATTTGATGGACGTTCTCTGTCTAGTCTTCACGTCGCTTCTGTCGGCCATATTTTGTACTTCGCTGGCTATATTTGGCTTTCCTCTGATCCTTACTGATATCTCATTTTTGTCTTGAGGTATTCACTGCGTGCCCTGCACAGATGTGACCATTTTGAAAAATATACTGATAATTCTTGGGCGTCCCCCCCAATGGGTGTGGGCAAGGGACGACTTGGTACGCTGAGTGTTTTAGTCGGCTGCTTCTGAGCAGTAATGTGATGTGACGGCGGGTGTAATCATATCCTTCGCGCTGTTAACTGGAGTCCCAATGGGTGTTGTGTTGCGTGAAACGGCGTCAGCCGCCTGACGTGTCTTCAGATGGGTTGAAGTGCTTATTGAATGCTTTGCGACTGTTCTGTGACCGCGGTTGGAGGTAAGCGGTTGCCTTCTCCTTCTATAAATAACGTCGTTGTCTCTCCGGCTTTTTTACATCTCTTGCTGTTCTCTGTTGCTTGCCTTTCTTCTCTCCCTTTCGCTTCCACCATGGGCAAGAACAACAAACACAAGCGTGAGCCAACTCCTCCATCGGAGGATTTTGGTGACTCGGAGTACTCAGAGGAGGAGTTCTCCTCTGAGTCTGAGGGATCTCCGGCTCCCATCCCCCTGCGTGAGTCGTCTGACGACTCAAACGACTCCCAGGGGCTCGCGACGGAGGTCTGGACGTACATCCGGGCCGTCGAGCGCTCCAGGCTCGAGGGCTCGGATGAGTCGGAGTACTCCTCGGATGAGGAGGACTCGGACGGCGGCGGCGAGGACGAGGACGGCGACGACGACGACGACGACGAAGGCGGTGGCGGCGGTGACGGTGACGGCAGCGGCAGGGGCGGCGGCAGCGGCAGCCAGGACGGTGACGGCGGCGGCAGTAGGGGCGGCAGCGGCGGTGGCAGCAACAGGGGCAGCAACAGGGGCGGCAGCGGCGGCGGCAGCAACAGGGCCAGTGGCTAGATGCCACTGGTCCTTTAGATGTTAGTATAGTATAGTTAGAATAATGTAGTAGTATTTAGTAGTGTAGAGTAGTATAGTGTAGTGTAGTAGTAGTAGCAGTAATGTAATGTAATGTAGTAGTAGTAATAGGGAAGTATCAACTCATAATGAGTTGGTTTGTAAGTATGTTATCTTCCCTTTAATGAATGAAATGATGTTGGTTTCTCTGTGATGATTACTCTTTGATATTCATAACTCAAAGTTCTTGAATCACTCCTCTTCCCGGCTTTTTCATGAAGTTGATTCCTTTGAGACAGTAAGTGAATAACTCGGGCATCATACTGATGCTTTTAGAAGTAGCCGCCGAGCGACTTGTAGATGAAGTCAGAGTTTTAGAGATAACTGCCGAGTAACTTGAAGACTACGTCGGTGCCTTAGAGGTAACTGTCGAGCGACTGAACACGATGTCGGAGTTTTAGAGATAACTGCCGAGTGACCTGAGGGCGACGTCGGCGTTTTAGAAGTAACGCCGAGCGACTGAACACGATATCATCGTTTTAGAGGTAACACCGAGTGACTGGAGGGCAACGTCAGCGTTTTAGAGGTAACGCCGAGCGACTGGAGGGCGACATCAGCGTTTTAGAGGTAACGCCGAGCGACTTAATACTATGTCGGAGTTTTAGAGTCAATTGCCGAGCGACTTGAGGGCGACGTCAGCATTTTAGAGGTAATGCCGAGCGACTTGACACGATGTCAGAGTTTTAGAGTCAACTGCCGAGCGACTTGAGGGCGACGTCAACATTTTAGAGGTAATGCCGAGTGATTTAAAGACGACGTCGGCGTTGTAGAGGTAACGCCGAGCGATAGCAGGCTACGTGGGCCACTTTGAGGATAATAGCCGAGTGATGATGTGGCGCACCGGTGTTTTGGAAATAACTGCCGGGTGATGACGTGGCACGCCGGTGTTTTGGAAATAACCGCCGGGTGCTGACTGGGCGCTTTTTGAAACGGTATCTGGCTCGGGAATATCCCATAAGTGCTGCGCTTTTAGCCGCCTCTGCTTTCCGTGCCCTAGTTCTTGCTTTCTTGCTTCCGAATCCCCTCCGCAATTCGCCTCCTACTCTGCTCGCCGATAGAATCGAGATGGCGCCCAAGAGGAAAGCCTCGAGTTCGTCTGCCGTGGTGATTCCTCCAATCGACCCCAACAGCCAGTTGCCTTTCGCAGGTAACCACATGTCCATCATCTCTGAGCCCGAACTTCTCCACCTTGTGTCCATCGGGGTTCTCCCTCCGAGGGAACTCTGTTCTTGGCGGATTTGCCATGGGGTTACTGTCCCAACTAAGGATACCCATGAGTCCGTGATTTATGCTCCCTTCCTTCTCCGCGGCCTCGGTCTTCCCATTTCTCCCTTTTTCCGCGGCCTCCTTGATTTCTACCATCTTAACTTGACCCATCTGAATCCCAATTCTATCCTGCAAATCTCCATTTTCGTTCATTTATGTGAAGCTTTTCTTGGCGTGCTGCCACATTTTGGTTTGTGGAAGTACTTGTATCACTGTCGCCCTGGGATGGCCGGGGGACAACATCAGTTGGTTGGGGGTGCCAGCTTGGAGATGCGTCGCGGGAGGAAGACTGAGTATCTCGAGATCCCTCTCAAGGACAGTATCAAGGGATGGCGCTTGGAGTGGTTCATAGTTGAGAATTATGGAAACTCTCTCCCCCTCGGTCGGGAAGACAGCCGGATGTTCGCACCCCTAGCTGGACCGAGTCCCCCACAGATCAGGAGGTAGCTGAGGCAGGTGCTTTGCTGGCTGAAGTTGGATTGTTGAAGGAGAGGGGTCTGACTGTTGAAGCTGTTGTTGCTGATTTTGTCTTCAAGAATATTCAGCCGCTGAAAGACAGGGCGCATCCGGCTTATCTGTATCGAGGCCTAGCCGACTCAACTCGGGTTACCAACAGAAGAATTCCCTCTGCAGACTTGGTGAGCCGACTTGAGATGATCCTTAGAGGCAAGGTGTCAAATGTTGGTGCCCCAGTGGCATACTCGGCCTGGAACCTGCCTCCTCCCAAAGCCTTCACCCTTTTTGTGTCGAATCCACCTGTCACTGATGGCAGTTTGGGTCTTAGAGTGCGACCCTCTGCTGAAGAAGTTAGTGCCTTGGTTGCCTCGCTCGGGGAGATTCCTGATGATGAACGGCAGGTCCACTTTGAGGTGCCCCTGAATCCTAGCGATGCGGAGATAAGTGCTATGCTTGATTTGTTGGCTGAGGACTCTTCTGATGCTGCTCCTGCTGGGACATCGGTGGTGGCGCCCCTCCCAGAGGCTGATACAACTTTGGATATTCAGAAGCCTGCCAGTACTCGCCCGAGGCGCCCTTGCCGAGCCAATCAGCCTAATCCTTTTGGTGATGAGCAGAAAAAGAAAAAGAGACGCCTCCGGCGAGTATCCAGTTTGGATCGGGACGCTGGTACTTCGGTTCCTGCTGCTGAAGAAATGCCTGTAACTGAATTTATTGACACTGACCCCAATGGGTGTACCTAATCCGCTGCTGATCCCAATGTGGGTGCTCCATCCGTTGTTGATCTCAATGGGTGTGCTGCATCCGTTGTTGATCCCAATGGGGGTGCTGCCTGTGTTGCTAATGTGGACGACGAGGAGGAAGATGATGAAGTTCCTTTGACTCGGAAAAACAGTCGGCAGTTCATCGCTAGCGGTGAAAGTAGTGGAGTTCCTTCTCCTGCTTTGTCTGCTCTCATTGGTCTGCAAGAACTGTCCCTGGCCAACTTCGATCAGACTCTTGAGGATATGGTTCCAGAGGATTTGTTATCGGAGCCAGCAGATGATGGTGTGATGGAGGTTTGTGCTGATGTGCTTGATGCTGGGTTGAGGTCATCCCGTGCCTCGTCGACCTTGGAGCGCGATCTCGAGGGTCGGGAGACTGACTTGGATCATCCTGGTCCCATGGAAATAACTGAGGGCCCATCAGCCTTAGAAGTGGCTACCGCAGAGAACTTGGACCCCAAGGATGGTGTTGACACATGCCCAGCCCCCGAGGATGTCGCTGGGGATGACTTGGTTCGGGTGGGAAGTGTAAGCCACTGCCCAGCCCCCGAGGGTGCTGCCGGGGATGATCCGGCTCAAGTGGGCAGTGCAAACTATGACCTAGCCCCCGAGGGTGTCCGAGCGGGGTCTCCCTCCTGTACTTCCATGGACGTTCATGCGGGATCGCCTCCACACTCCGGCTGTATGGTGGTAGCTCAAACCTTGGACCAGGGAGTCGCTTTAGAGGGCAGCGCCCCCGCTGACCGAGTGTTGGGCTCTGTTGATGGCACCGAGCTGATTCCTGATGGTTTGTTGCAAGCTGCTTCGGGTGGTGGCCTTACGCCTAGTTATCAATTGATCTCTCCTGATTTGGGGATCCCTTCGTTCTTTTCCAACCTCCAGGTACTGTGATGTATTTTAGCTTGGTTTTTACATTGCATGAACTGCTGTCATTACACTTATCTGTTCTCCTCATCAGGCTTTGGTGGATGGGATGGCTAGCCAGCTGAGGTTACAGGGTGCTTCTGTCCCAGAAGTAGCTTCATCTCTTGCATGTTGGAATCCAGTGTCACTTCAACGTCGTGTCTCTGAATTGGAGGCGACCAACGCTGGTTAGTGTTTTCTTGCTTCTTTTTGTCTTCACTGTAAACCGCTTTACGTTCTGACCCCTTTTTGTTTGATTGTCTCCTGCTAGGAATGACTCGACAGATTTCCACTCTTGAGGAGAAACATTCCCGAGATCAGGCTGAATTGGTCCAGCGGTGCACTGATTTTGAGGAAAAGTACTCTCAGAGCCAGACTGAACTGGGTCAGGTCTCCGCTGCCTTAGATGACGCCAATGCACTGAGTTCTTCTCTTCACGCTCAGCTCAATTCTGAAAAGGTGATTTATGGAACTGTGTTTTGCCTTGTTGTGCTCCTATTACTTGCTTGGTGTTTGAGGGGGTTGACTTTTGTTTGCAGGAAGAAAAACGTATCCTTGCTGCTTCTCGCGATAGTCTTGACAGATTGTATCGTGATTCTAGCAACTCGCTGACTATCTTGGAGAGGAGTCATCGCTTCACCATGGAAGAGTTGGAAAACCAACGCTGTAAGCTGCAGGAATCTTTGGATGAGGTGACTCGGCTCAAGCAGCTGATATCAGCGAAGGACGCTACCATCAAAGAACTCCGAGCTTCCAAGAAATCCATCGCCCAGGAGTTAGAAACTGCTCGACGGGCTACGAAGGTCGCCGAAGAAACTTCTGTTACTCTCAGAGCCCAGCGCGATAGAGCCATGGACAAGGCTATTCGGGCGGGGCGAATCTTGATGAGGAGACCCGGCGTGGTTGTTCCCGAAGATATAAGGGCTGATGTGAATGCTGCCCCTGATTCCTCGAGTCGTCCTTCCTCATCGATTGCTCCTGAGAAAAATATCACAAAATAGAGAAACATTTTGCGTGCTTTGAGCGTGCGGTTAGCATGCTCAGACATTTGTTAGAGGACGTCATTTCAGTACTTAAACGACAGTGTTATTCTCATATTGTTTCAGAATTTATCAGTTCGTAAATTTGCAGTAGTAAAATGATGCGCGATGGTTTTGAAATTTGTTTGCGGGATATAGAAGTCATCCTTATATGAGTAATTGTAATCACGTCATATCGCCTTAAGTCGCTGCTGACTTAAGTCGATTGCTTTTGTTAATAGGGCGTAGTGATCACCCTAAATTGCGTAAGCGTGAGTATGTTGCACCGGCTTAAGTCGCTGCTGACTTTAGCCGATTGCTCCACTAGCAGGGCATAGTGGTCACCCCGAGTTAAGTAAGCGTGAGCATGTTGCACCGTCTTAAGTCGTTGCCGACTTAAGCCGATTGCTCTGTTAGTAGGGCATAGTGGTCACCCCGAGTTAAGTAAGCGTGAGCATGTTGCACCGCCTTAAGTCGTTGCCGACTTAAGCCGATTGCTCCGTTAGCAGGGCATAGTGGTCACCCCGAGTTAAGTAAGCATGAGCATGTTGCACCGCCTTAAGTCGTTGCCGACTTAAGCCGATTGCTCCGTTAGCAGGGCATAGTGGTCACCCCGAGTTAAGTAAGCGTGAGCATGTTGCACCGCCTTAAGTCGTTGCCGACATAAGCTGATTGCTCCGTTAGCAGGGCATAGTGGTCACCCCGAGTTAAGTAAGCGTGAGCATGTTGCACCGCCTTAAGTCGTTGCCGACTTAAGCCGATTGCTCCGTTAGCAGGGCATAGTGGCCACCCCGAGTTAAGTAAGAATGCAAGTCAATCGTGAACAAACTGAGTATCTTTGAAATCCCTTTTTTATTGATGACATATTTCCATTTTACAGAGTACATTGGCGTCCCGATAGCTTTTGAAATACGGCTAGGGATAAAACTTCCTGAGGTGTTCTATGTTCCAGGAGTTCCCGACTTCTGTGCCATCCATCTAAGTGAGACGATATGATCCGGGCCGAGTGACTTCTGCTACTATGAAGGGTCCTTCCCATAAGGGCGATAACTTGTGCCGTCCCTCCCCCGTTAGAACTCGGCGGAGGACGAGATCTCCTACTGAGAAGGATCGCTGTCGCACAGCCTTGTCGTGATAGCGCCTTAGAGTCTGTTGGTACCGTGCCGATTGGATTATCGCATTCAGCCGTTATTCTTCAAGTATATCAATGTCCTCCAGCCTAGTGGCCTCAGCTTCTGCTATGTTTTCGAAGATCAACCTTGGCGCCCCGAACTTGAGATCGGCGGGTAGCACTGCTTCTGACCCATAGACCATGAAGAAAGGAGTGTTTCCATGCAGAGCTCGGCTGGGTTGGGTTCTTAGGCTCCAAACGACGTAAGGGAATTCCCTTATCCACTTTCCTGCAAATTTTTCATTCTTATCGAAGACCTTTTTCCTGAGTGCCTCCAGTATCATCCCGTTGGCTCGCTCAACCTGCCCGTTGGCTCTTGGATGTGCTACAGATGCATACTTGATCTGAATGCTTTTTTGTTCGCAGAAGTCGAAGAACTCTGAACTTGTGAAGTTGGATCCTAGGTCAGATATGATGCTGTTTGGTATCCTGAATCTGAATATTATGTCTTGTATGAATTCCACGGCCTTAGCAGAGGTTAAAGAAGCAATGGGCTTGAACTCTATCCATTTAGTGAATTTGTCGATTGCTACCAATACATGAGTGTATCCTCCTTGAGCTTTCTTGAAAGGTCCAATCATATCCAGTCCCCAGCATGCGAAAGGCCAAGTTATTGGTATGGTCTGTAGTTGTTGTGCTGGCAGATGTTGTTGTTTTGACAAGTATTGGCAAGCTTCGCACCTCTGAACTAACTCGGCTGCATCACTCTTTGTTGTTGGCCAATAGAATCCTGACCTGAAGACCTTCCCGACTAGTGTTCTGGATGCTGCATGTATTCCACATTGCCCAGCATGGACCTCCTCCAGAAGTCGCTTCCCAGTGGATGGGAGAATGCACCTCATGAGGACGCCTGATGCACCCCTTCTGTACAATGTCTCCCCAATCAGTGTGTAGTGAGCCGACTGTCTGGCAATGCGCTCGGCTGAATTCTTGTCATCTGGTTCTTCTTCATTCTTTATATACTTGATGATTGGCCTTCTCCAGTCATCAGAGTCTGACTCGGGTTGATCTATAATATTACACTCTTCTGTTTGATCCATTGAGATGCTCGGTTGTAGTATTTCTTGCACAAAGACTCCCGGTGGGACCTGAGTTCGATTGGATCCTAGCTTGGACAACACATCGGCTGCTGTGTTCCGATCTCTTTCTACATGATGAAATTCTAGGCCCTCAAATTTATCTTCCAGCTTTCGGACGGCAGTGCAGTATTTTCCCATTGAATCGCTTGAACAATCCCACTCTTTGTTTATCTGGCTAATGACTACCAGAGAGTCTCCGTACACCATCAATCTCTTGATGCCCAATGATATGGCGATGTTCAATCCATGGATCAGGGCTTCATACTCGGCTGCATTGTTGGAGGCCGGAAATAGCAACTGGAGGGCATATTTGAGGTGCTCGCCTCCAGGTGCGGTGAAGAGAATTCCTGTTCCTGCTCCCTGCAATTTCAGCGAGCCATCAAAATACATTCGCCACACTTCTGCAGTCTCTGGGTTTTCTGGTACTTGTTGTTCAGTCCACTCCGATACGAAATCAACCAGTGCTTGAGTTTTGATGGCAGTACGAGGTCGGAATTCGATGTCATGAGATCCTAGCTCACAAGCCCACTTGGCTATTCGGCCAATGGCTTCCTTGTTGCGAAGAATATCCCCTATTGGAAAACCAGTGACTACTATGATTTTGTGGTCATCAAAGTAGTGATGTAGCTTGCGGGCAGTTAGAAGTACTGCATATAATAGCTTCTGAACTTGAGGATACTTTTTCTTTGAGGGGCCTAGAACTTCACTGATGAAGTAAACATGATGTTGCACTGGGTAGGCATGTCCTTCTTCTGCTCGCTCGACTACCAACGCGGTGCTTACCACGTGAGTCGTGCAAGAGATATACAGTAGCAGATCTTCAGCTGGTTGAGTTGACGTAGCTCGTTGGGATGGCTTCAGTACTGGTGGTGTTGTCAAGAATTTCTTTAGTGCATCTAGAGCTTCCTGTGCTTCTGAAGTCCACTGAAACTTATCCCCCTTCTTGAGTAGCTTGTAAAATGGTAAACCTTTTTCCCCCAGCCTAGATATAAATCTGCTCAGAGCTGCCATACATCCAGTAAGTCGCTGAACCTTCTTTTGTGATCGAGGTGCTTCCATCTTCATGATAGCTTCAATCTTATCTGGATTAGCCTCAATTCCCCGGTGGCTGACAATAAACCCAAGTAACTTTCCTGCTGGTACCCCAAAAACACATTTTTCGGGATTAAGCTTCCATCGATACCGCCTCAGACTGTTGAAAACCAGCTGTAAGTCTTCGATGAAGTTTTCTGAGTTCTCCATTTTGATTACCACGTCATCTACGTAGGCTTCCACACGCTTGCCCCAGTGATCGGCTAAGCATGTTTGAATAGCTCTCTGATAAGTCGCCCTGGCGTTTTTGAGGCCAAACGGCATGGAGGTATAACAGAAAGCACCAAACGGAGTAATGAACGCTGTTTTTTCTTCGTCTTCCTTTGCCAAACTAATCTGGTGGTATCCGGAATAGCAATCCAGGAAAGACAGCACAGAACATCCAGCGGTGGAGTCCACCACCTGATCTATCCTCGGGAGCCCGAAGGGATCCTTCGGACAGTGTTTGTTGAGATCAGTATAGTCGACGCACATGCGCCAATCCACTTTATTCTTTTTGAGTACAAGAACAAGGTTGGCTAACCACTCGGGGTGTAACACCTCTCTAGTAAATCCAGCCGCGACCAAGCGAGCTAACTCGGCGCGAATGGCCTCTCTCTTGTCGGGCGTGAAACGACGTAGCTTTTGCCGAATCGGCCTTGCCTGGGGATAGACTTTCATTTTGTGCTCGGCCAGTTCTCTCGGGACTCCCGGCATATCCGCAGGTTGCCATGCGAATACGTCTCGGTTATCTTGCAGAAACGTGACGAGCGCGCTTTCCTATTTGTCATCCAGGCTAGAGCTGATGATGGCAGTCTTGCGTTCATCAGCGAACCCCAGGTTGATCCTTTTAGTTTCTTCAGTCGGCCGCATAGAGGTCGCGGCCTGAGCTTCATTTGCCGGTACTGCAAGGTCCTCCTCAGGCTTAGAGTTCGCCTGTGTCGAAGAAATCGTCAACGGCTTGGTAGTGAGGGCTGCTTGGATGGCCACTCGGAAACACTCTGCGGCGCCTTGGAAGTCGGCACGCACAGTTATGATTCCTTGCGGTCCTGGCATCTTCAGTATCATGTAGGTGTAATGTGGAATGGCCATGAATTTGGCCAATCCCGGCCTCCCGATGATGGCGTTGTACCCGTAGTCGAAGTTCGCCACTTCGAACCTCAGGAACTCGGTTCTGTAGTTCTCCGGAGTTCCGATGGTGACAGGCATGTAGATGTGGCCCAGCGGGTATTCCCCTTCAGTCGGCACGATGCCGAAGAAGGGAGTGTCCAACTCGTGGAGCTCTTTGAGGTGAACTCCCAAGCCTTGGAGTGTCCGGGGGAAGGTGACGTTGATGCTGCTCCCCCCGTCCACTAGCACCTTCTTCACCCGGCTCTCTCGGATCACCGGATCGACGAGGAGCGGGTATTTGCCTGGATGGTCGAAGTTGAGCCATTGATCCTCCCAAGTGAAAGTGATCGGGTGCTCCGACCACCAGTACGGGGCGGGAGGACCGGTGGTCGCCATCAGTATCTGGCGGTCGTTGAGCTTTTGTTGTCTTTTGTTCTCTTGCGACCCGTGCCCGCCGAAGATGACGTTGACCTCCATGTCAACGCGCGGGAAAGCTCCTCCTCCCCCCTCCTCCTGCTGATGGGGTTGTCGTGGTTCATTTGGTCCTCCCCTCGGCGGAGGAGGAAGTAGAGGTTGGAAGGGTCGGTCGTGCCCGACGGAGTGCTTGAAGTCCCGGCAGTTACGAAGAGTGTGGCGCATGTCCTTGTGGTACGGGCACTGGGTGTCGAGGATGTCGTCTAGCGTGCGCTCGCCTCCGCGAGGTCCTCCTCGGGCGCGGGAGGCTGGTGGTCCGGCGGCGTGCACTTCTTCGCGAGGCCTCTTCTCCCAGCGTTTGTCGGGTTGCTGGTTCGCGTCGCGTCGTGGTGCTGCCAGTGCGGGCTTTGCTCCTCCGATGAGGTCCTGGGCCCGCTCGTCGGCGGTGATGTAGAGGTCGGCTTCCCGGAACAGCTCCTCGGAGGTAGTCGGCGCCTTTTGTAATATGGCTCGGACGAAAGCCGAGTCGTTGGATCCTTTGTAGAAGTCCTCGATCACGGCCGCCTCCGTGACCTCGGGGATACGATTTCTCATGGTCTGGAACCTTTTGAGGTACGACCGGAGAGTTTCGTCTCCCCGGCGCTTGATGGATTTGAGGTCCCATGGTTGCGCCGGCTTGTCGGAGAGGGACTGGAAATTGGCGGTGAAGCGTCGACTGAAGTCGCCCCAGTCGTCGATGCAATGTCGGGGTAGATGTCGCAGCCATTGCAGTGCGTCTTGCCCAAGGACAATGGGTAAGTACGCGGTCATCACGTCTTCGGACACCCCAGCGGCTCGAGCAGCAGTGGTGTAGACGGCTAGCCAACCCCCTGGATCCTGCTTAGGTTCATATTTGTCGACATTGGATACCTTGAAGTTGGGAGGCCATTGGATGGCCCTAAGGCGCGGAGTAAGAGCAGACATTCCGCATGTGTCCTCCTGTCGTCGGGGATGATGTCTGTCCCGGGGAGGGGAGTAGTTGTTGTGGTTCCTCGACCGTCCCCGGGTGGTACCGCCAGTTGGGGTCGTTGCCGACTCAGTTCTGGTGGCCTGGCTCCGAGCTGGGATGCCATGATCCCTGTCGTACTCCTCCCGGCGGCGGATCTCGTTCTCATGTTGTCGTTCACGTGAGGCGTTGGTGGAGCTTCGCGCATCTCGGCGACTGTTGATGGCGTGTCGTAGATCGTTCGGCGGGTGAGCAAGTGGTAGAAGATGGTTGGCCGCCTGGGTGAACAGTCGTCGGTAGCCCTCGGCATCGGGAGTCCGAGGGAGTCCATCAGCTATCCGAGCTAGTACTCCTCCAACTTCGCTCGGCGTGTTCATGGCTCGGGCGAAGTCGGGGTTCAGGTTGCGCCCGAAGAATGGATTCTCCCGGCGTTGCCTTGCATCTTGCTCGGCTTGTTCCTGAGCCCGGCGGCGATCACGTCGTCGGGAGTTCCTTCGTTCTCTGAAGACGCATTCTTCTAGAGTTTCCCCTATCTCCGAGACCTCGTCATACGAGACAGGTTGCTCCGGATCCCGTTCTCCGGCCGCGTGATGTCGTCGAACGTTCCTGCGCCGGTTCCTCCGTCGGCGGGATTCTCGTTGAGGTGGTTCTTCTCCGGGTGCAGTCGGCTCGTCGTCGGAGACGGTGGGCGACTCCACTCTCCCGATGAAGAGGACGTCGGGGTAGAATGGTGCTGCTGTCGTGGCGACCTTCTTTCCGTTCTCCTTTGAGGGCGGAGGAACAGAAAGAACAACTTGCTTCCTCTTGGTCTCCTTCTTCCTCGCGATCTGTGTCCATTCTTTTGTCGGGGAAGTAGACAGTGGAGTTCTCCGGGTCAGCGGGCCCTCGGCCCCTGACTTTCCGGAGACGATCTTTTTCCGGAGAGCTGGAGGTTGCGCTTCTCCGACATTTTCGAAGTTTGTTGGAGGAGACTTCTTTTCCGGTGGATCCGCAATGCGGTGTAGAGTTCCCTCTTCATCTGCTACAGATGAGATTGTTCCGAAGCAGAATACGGATCCGGGACGGAGGGTGATCTTGCTGTGGAAGGTGAAAGCCATTGAGCTAGCTTGGATCGTCGACACACCCCCTACCTGGCGCGCCAGCTGTCGGTGTTTTGGGTCCGACCGCACACCCGGGGTTGCCCCTTGAGGTGTTTTTAGGAGTAGGACGATGTCGACGACTGTAGCAAAATGGTTCGTGCCAGATGCACGAGGGACAGTGGACAATATTTACAGGTTCGAACCGCTTAGAGATGTGTAACACCCTACGACCTGGTGAGTATGCTTGGTGAATGAGGTTACAAGGGAGCTCTCCGAATTGAGAATGCAGAGAGTCGAAGTGGGTGGCTATGTAGTAGGGTCGATCTTTCTGAAGGGGTGCCCCCTAGGCCTTATATACTCGACCGTGGGGCAATACACGTGGATATGATAACAACGTGTAGCTAAAAGATAGTGAACTATTTGAGTTTATCTCCCTGTAGTTCTGCCGACTTATCCTCGCATGGCTCCGTTGCATGGGGGCTCCAGCGCGGGAAAGTCGGATCTCCGTTGTGGTTGCTCGCTCGACGTTGTGGGCCGTCCGGGTTTGTACCAATCCGGCCCCATGTCGATCTGCTTTGCTAGTTGTCCCTCCCCAGGCCCACGAAAGAATGACCTTACGATTTATTGGGCCCTTGGGCCTTTCGTGAGGTCTTTTACTCTTTTAGTGGACCCGGGGGATGTCTATCCCCCACAGCCCCATCTACTTAGCCATAGCCTTCCTCTACATATTAGATTGCAAAATCTAAGCATCCAGAAAGCTCAAAGCCTGATGATCAGTCTTAATCACAAATTCAGCCCTCTACAAATATTGCCTCCACCTGTCCACTACAATGATTAGAGCCAAAAACTCTTTTTCATAAATGGAGAGTATCTTATTCTTAGCACCCAATGCTTTACTTAGGTATGCCACTGGTCTATCACATTGCATCAAAACAGCACCTATCCCTTCATCACAAGCATCAGTCTCCACAACAAATAGCTCATCAAACCAGGGTAGGGCTAACTTAGGAGTAGTAAGCATAGCCTTCTTCAGCGCTTGAAAAGCCTGATCAGCTTCAGAACTCCACTGAAAAGCATTATTCTACAACAGATTAGTAAGGGGTTTTGCAATAATCCCATAATGTCTCACAAATCTCCTATAGTATCCAGTGAGACCCAAAGAACCCCTCAACTCACTTACTTACTGAGGAACAGGCCATTTCTCCATGGCTGCTATCTTAGCAGGGTCAGTGGCCACCCTTGTGTGAGAAATAATATGTCCCAAATAAATGATCCCATTCCTTCCAAACACACATTTACTCCTCTTCAGAAAGAACAGGTGCTCTCTCAAAGTCTGCAGCACCATCTTAATATGAGACAAATGTTCCTCCCATGTAGCACTATAGACCAAAATATTATCAATGAAAACCATGACAAACTTCCGATGAAAAGGAGCCAAAACAGAATTCATGGCACATTGAAAGGTTGGAGGACCATTGATTAACCCAAAAGGCATAACCCTGAACTGATAATGACCCTGATGGGTTTTAAAGGTTGTTTTATGCTCATCACCTTCCCCATTCTAATCTGGTGATACCCAACAGTAAGATCCAGACTAGAAAAATATTTAGTAGCAGCTAATTCATCCAGAGTCTCTTCTACAAGAGGCATAGGAAATATGTTCTTAATGGTCAAAGAATTTAGTGTTGGGTCTATGCTTCGTCGCCGAAGGTCTTCAAGGGAGAAGCGGCTTTATAATGTGTGAGCAGGTATCTTCGGACTTATATCAGAAAGGGAGAAGCTCAAAAGATACAAAGGTTGACACAGCGCCGAAGCTGTGAAGCAGGAAAGCTTCGGCATGTTCGCAGAAAAGGGAACCGACTTAAAGATGAAAAGGCCATTTAGACCTCGATAGAGTGCTATAGAATTATCACCAAATGTAAAGGGCATGTATGTAATTTTGTATGGGTTGTACCCCGTGCCTATAAATAGGTGAACAGTACCCCCGTACTGTTCACGCTGACTTGGCATTTTGCTTTTGCGTCATCCTTGTATTTTCATCTCCTTCCAAGCCGAAGGTACATTTATAATTTGATATTGTTCTTATTTCTCTATGATGATATAATAAAGTTAAATGAATAATGTTATATGATTGTTCATACTATCTTTTATGTTTCATATGCTTCGTCTTTCATTAATATATACTGTGATGATGAAGGTTCGTCCTTCATGACCTTCGTCCGAAGATCGTTATATCCTAAGGGAAATAATGCTTCAAAGGACGAAGGACTTTATCGTTTAACATTCTCTGTGTTGCCTTGTTCTTAACTCATAGCATTTGAGAACAAGTCGCCAACATTGGCGCCCACCTCCGGTGAACTCACTTCCACTTTTTTGAGCTGATGGCTTCGTTCAACGATCAAGCTGGAGCTGCTTCGGACCCGAAGCTGGTGCTCCCGATCACAGGTGGCTCGTCCTCAGAGCCAGCTAACAAGAAACAGAAGAAGGAAGCACAGAGAAGGGTACAGCATGTTGGGGTACAAGGACCCTTCATCAAGACAAGATGGTCTCACATTCCTATTACCTTCTCCCAAGAGGACCTTCAGCTCAAAGATTACCCACACAACGATGCCATGGTTATCTCTTGTGTTATCAAAGGATTTCTGGTCCACAATGTCTTGGTTGACACAGGCAGTGCAGCTGACATCATATTTGCTAAAGCCTTCAGACAAATGCAAGAGCCAGAAGATAAGATTCATGATGCTACACATCCTCTTTGTGGCTTCGGAGGAAGACAGATTGTAGCACTGGGCAAGATCACCATGTCAGTGACCTTCGGATTCATCAATAACACTAGAACTGAGCAAGTTGTGTTTGACATTGTTGACATGGAATATCCTTACAATGCAATTATTGGTCGTGGTACTCTTAATGCCTTCGAAGCAATCCTTCATCCTGCTTATCTTTGCATGAAGATACCTTCGGATCAGGGACCCATTGCTATCCATGGAAGTCAGGAAGCCGCAAGAAGGGCCGAAGGTAACTGGACTGACTCAAAAGCAATCCATAATATAGATGGAGCCGAAGCTTGTGCACAGTACAAATTCAGAAGGGAGAAAGCAGCTTCAGCAGATCAGCCGAAGCCTATGCTCTTATGTGAGGACATAGCAGAGCAGAAGGTGCTGTTAGGCTCTCAACTATCCGAAGAGCAGGAAAAAACCTTGATAAGATTTTTGTTCAATAACAAAGATGTTTTTGCATGGTCAGCCAATGATCTATGCGGAGTTAATAGGGATGTTATTGAGCACTCGCTCAATGTTGATCCATCCTTCAGACCCAGAAAGCAAAG
Source organism: Zea mays (assembly GCF_902167145.1). Lineage (NCBI taxonomy): Eukaryota > Viridiplantae > Streptophyta > Magnoliopsida > Poales > Poaceae > Zea > Zea mays. The sequence continues at coordinate 31,008,213 of NC_050105.1, forward strand.
GCTTTGGAAAATGTCAGATGATAAGGCCGAAGGTGCTCGCAACGAAGTCAAAAGACTCCTCAGTGCAGGAGTTATTAGAGAAGTGAAGTACCCAGAATGGCTGGCTAACACTGTTATGGTAAAAAAGGCCAATGGTAAGTGGCGAATGTGCATCGATTTTACAGATCTTAACAAGGCTTGTCCGAAGGATGAATTCCCACTACCAAGGATAGACTCTTTAGTTGATGCAGCAGCTTCGTCAGAGCTCATGAGTCTGTTAGACTGCTATTCAGGCTATCACCAAATTTGGATGAAGAAGGAAGATGAGCCGAAGACTAGCTTCATTACTCCAAGTGGCACATATTGCTATCTTCGGATGCCTGAGGGGCTCAAAAACGCTGGAGGAAGTTTCAGCCGAATGACTGCGAAGGTTCTTCAATCTCAAATAGGCAGAAATGTGTTAACTTATGTTGATGACATCATTGTCAAAAGCACGAAGCAGGAGAATCATATTGCTGATCTGCAGGAGACCTTCGCCAGTTTCAGGCAAGCTGGCTTGAAGTTAAATCCAGAAAAATGTGTCTTCAGAGTGAAGAAGGGGAAATTTCTTGGATGCTTGGTTTCAACAAAGGGAATTGAAGCCAATCCAAGTAAAATTGAAGCTATACTTCGGATGGAGCCACCAACTACAAAGAAGGGGGCTCAAAGATTGACAGGAAGGTTGGCATCTCTCAATAGATTCATATCCAGATCGGCAGAGAGAAATTTACCATTCTTCGAAGTGCTGAAGTCGGCCGAAGTCTTTCAATGGGGACCAATCCAGCAGAAGGCTTTCGAAGAACTGAAACAGTATTTGATAGATCTAACAACATTGACTCCACCAATGCAAGGGGCTCCTTTATTGTTATATGTGGCAGCTTCGCACTCAGCGGTAAGTGCAGCGCTTGTTCAGGAGAAGCTTGATGGTCAAGTCAAAAGGCAGGCCCCAATATATTTTGTTTCCGAGGTCCTTAGTTTATCAAAGAAAAATTATACAGAGTTGGAGAAGATACTGTATGCTGTCTTGATGGCCTCCAGGAAGCTTCGGCACTATTTCCAAGCTTACAACATAATTGTTCCTTCATCACAACCTCTGAAGGATATTATGAGGAACAGAGAAGCTACTGGAAGGATTGGAAAATGGGCTGCAGAGCTCAATGAATTTTGTATTGAATATGTTCATAGATCTTCGATTCAGTCGCAGGCACTGGCAGACTTTATTGCTGATTGGACACCAGGGGCTCAGGAGGAGGAAACAAATAAAGATAACGAAGCCTGGATAGTGTTTTGTGATGGATCTTGGGGAACCTTCGGAGCAGGAGCGGCTGCTGTGTTGGTTTCACCTTCCAAAGTCAAAACCTGTTATGCGGCAAAACTTGATTTTAATTGCACAAATAACATTGCTGAGTACGAAGCATTGATTTTAGGTCTTCGGAAATTAAAAGCAATGGGAATCAGAAGGGCCATACTTAAAACTGATTCCCAGGTTGTTTCGGGTCATATTGACAAAAGTTGTAAGGCTAAGGATCCGAAGCTTGAAAAATATCTGGATATGGTTCGAAGAGTCGAAGCCTCCTTCGAAGGGTTTTCTGTCAAGAATATCCCTCGAGGACAAAATGAGCATGCTGATCTGCTAGCTAAGTCAGCAGCACAGGGGCTGCCTTTACCTTCGGATGTATTCTTTGAAACAATAAAAGCACCTTCGGTGGAACTCCTTGAAAGAGCAGTTCTTAATATATCTCCTGTTTTTAGTGAAGATTGGAGAACTGAGATCATCTCTTACCTTCAGGGTAAATTTCTTTCAGATGACGAAGCTTATAACAAGAGAATAGAGGCAAGAGCTCGTCCATATGTCATGATAGAGGGGGAATTGTACAAACATGGAGTTTGTGCTCCGTTGCTCAAATGCTTATCCAGAACCGAAGGTATAGAGTTAATGAAAGAAATACATGCAGGCCTGTGTGGATCTCACATCGGATCTAGGCCGTTACTTGGAAAAATTTTCCGTCAAGGATTTTATTGGCCGAAGGCAGCTTCGGATGCAGCAGAATTGGTTCAAAAGTGCGAAGGTTGTCAGAAATGTGCAAGAGATCAAAAACAACCTTCGTCCTTGACACAGCTCATACAACCCACCTGGCCATTGCAAAGGTGGGGCCTTGACTTGTTAGGTCCGTTACCACCGGCCCAAGGGAACTTGAGATATGTTGTGGTAGCTGTGGAATATTTTTCTAAATGGATTGAGGCGAAGCCTTTAGCCACAATAACTTCGGCTACCGTCCAAAAGTTTTTCTGGCAGAATATTGTTTGCCGTTTCGGGGTGCCAAAGGCTATCACTGTGGACAATGGAACACAGTTTGACTCCGAAGCTTTCAGGGATTTCTGTGACCAAATTGGTACGAAGATCCATTTTGCATCAGTCAGGCACCCGGAGTCAAATGGACTCGTTGAAAGAGCCAACGGCATTATAATGACAGGGATAATGAAGCTAATCTTCAATCAGCCTAGAGGAAAATGGCCAGATCAGCTAACCAAAGTGGTGTGGAGCCACAACACGACAACATCAAGGTCCACAGGCTTCACTCCATTTAAGTTATTATTCGGTGACGAAGCAATAACTCCAGAGGAAGCTAAAGCTGGATCAATAAGGATAGTAGCTTCGGCAGAATCAGATTCCGAAGCTGCTTATTCTATAGAAAAAGATGCTTTAGAAGGGATCAGACTGCAAGCCGTGGAGAATATTAATAAATATCAAGCTGAAACAGTCAAATGGCGGGATAGAAAGGTTCGGCTAAAAAATATTGAGCCAGGGCACTTGGTACTTCGGAGGGTGGCCAACCCGGAAACAGTGGGCAAATTGCAGTTGAAATGGGACGGGCCTTTCTTAGTAGCATCTTCGTCAAGGCCCGGGTCATACAGATTGAAAGATATGGACGGCAATGACATTCCTAGGTCTTGGAATGCGGATGAGCTTCGGCGATATTATGTATAATTCGATGTAATTTTTCACATTTTTATTTTTTCTTTCATGGCACCCTTTTCCTTTCCAAAGGGGGAGAAAGGTTTTTAATGGGGCCAGCATATGTAATTTCCTTTTTTAGTCTTATAAGAGCAAAATCCCCCAAAGAATGTAAATGTAAAAGCTGAGAGCGCACCATCGAGTGCCGAAAAGTAAAAACGACGAAGCTCCAAAGACGTTCCTAAGGGAATGCAGAGCTTATACCGCCTAAGTAAAAGGCGAAGAAGCTCCAAAGTCGTTCCTAAGGGAATGCAGAGCTTATACTGCCTAAGTAAAAGGCGAAGAAGCTCCAAAGTCGTTCCTAAGGGAATGCAGAGCTTACAACGAAAAGTCAACGCTGATTCCGCCAAAAGTAAAGGCGAAGAAGCTCCAAAGTCGTTCCTAAGGGAATGCAGAGCTAAGGTGTGATTGTTTTTAAGAAAATAATGGCTATGAATATAGCTTCGGATACGTGTTTGGCCATTCATTTGCACAACACATTACATCATAGCATTTGCATTCATAAACATTCATCTAGGCATATGTAGGATAATCATCTTCATAGCATAAAATGATTGCTTTGGCAAGAAGAGAAAAAAGAAAGGGAAAAAGAGCTTCGTGCACAAAAAAGAGGGGAAACTATTGTTTTTATGGAGAGCTTCGGAAAAAAGGAAAATGATGTTTTCTATGCTTCGTTGCGTACGAAAAGAAGGGAAGGTGTTTTTTTTCGCCTTCGGCTCAAAAAAGGAAATTTCGTCCACATCAAAGCATTTCTCATACATCAGTGAGAGGTTAAGGATATATTACAAGGTATGAACAGTATACATGAAAGTTTTTGTTTACATTTACAAGAGTTATCTCAAAAGTTTTTCAAGTACTGTCTGCAGTCTACTATCTAAATCTCCAAGGAGCTTCGGCTTCGGCGTTATTTCTAATCATCAGCTTCGGCTTCGTCATCCTACATGAATAAGGCCATTGGAAGTCAGAATCAAGTTTATAGGAAAAGGTAAGCACAAGGTATGATTTCTTACTGGATCAAGGTGGCTACGAGCTTCGTCTCCAGCTTTCTCTCGACCACCTTTTGTCCATATCATTTTTACAAATCGATTTGAGATGCTTCGGGCGAGATCAGGGATGTCATCCAGGATTGATGGTGACAAAGTAAAATTTGGCCTATTGACAATTTTCCCATGATCACAGCCAGCCTTCATGAAGGCTGCAGCAGTCCCTCGAGAAGCCACCCAGGCACAAAAGTCACCATGCCCAGCTATGACTTCGTCGAGTTCGTCAATCTCCCCCTCAATGTGTTCGAAGGTTTTTGGCAGATCTTCAGCTGAGGGGGTAAATTTTCCACTACTGGCTCCAACCGAGTAAAAAATCTTTCTTAGTCGTTGAATGCACTTGTTGCTAAACTCCAGGCATTTTTCTTGAAGATTTGTCAGTAGTTTTCTCAAATCTGAATTTTGCTGAGCTTCGGCTTCAAGTTTTGCATTGAGATCTTGTTTTTCCCGTTCGAACTGCTCAGACTGGCGGAGAAGCTTCGAGTTTAGTTCTGATATTTTTGCTTCAGCTTCCGCCAGTAAGCCTTCGGCTGCCTGGAGCTCAAAGTTCTTTTTCTCAAAAGCATCTGATTGCTCTTTTATTTTGTTTTCCAAGTTTCCGATTATAATTTCATGCTTTTTATCTTCGAGATCTTGCTGCATTTGCAAAGCTTTGCTCAATAGCATGCTCTACATAAACACAACCTTCGTCAGACATGTTTTTATTAGAAACAATAAAAGTTAAGGGACAAGTCATTTACCTTGAAGTTGGAGTAAAACAAACTACCAACGACATGCTGTCGTCGGTAGCGGCTGATATCTGCTTCTAGCTTCGGGAATCCAATACTCTTGGACAGAGTACTGATAACTTTGGCCCCTGTTTGGTCCCGAATACACTCTAATTTCTCATCATCAACGCCTCCGAAGAGGAGTGCCCCAGGTTTGTATCCACAGGATTGGGCATACTCTTTAAGCTCTTCTATTTCAGCTTTTGATAGATGTTCTCCAACTAAGTTTTGGAACGCGAAGGCTTCGTTTTCTGAAGCTTCATCAGCAATTTATTTTCCTTTCTTTGACGCTACGGTCACAGTCTCTTCGGCAACAGTGGCAGCTTCTTCTGCGGCCATGTCTAGCAGCATTTGGTCAATATGTTCAATTGTGCTCTCCAAATTCAAATCTTCAGCTGAGGCAACTTCGGCGGTTGCGGCCTCCGAAGGTGCAATTTCAATATCTGCCCCTTCTGCAGCTGCTCGTGTTTTTTGGGCCGAAGCTCTTGGCGGTGTTTTGTCAATTACCTCTGTTACGGTAATGATTCTTTGTTTCTTTGCCTTGATTATTTTCCTCGATTTCTCGGGCTCCTTGTCCTTCTGAAAAAACTTTGTCAGTTGAGGATCCAGTGGACTTAGCTTCGCAGGTAAGGATTCAGTCATTACCTTCAGAATTTCCTCAACAACAGCAGCAGAAGGTGATGCGGGAGTTTCTTCTGCTTCGGATATTTGTTGCTTCGGAGAAGAAGCCTTCCTTTTCTTTGGAATTTTCTTCTTTATTGGCTCTTTTTCGCCTTCATCTAAGGCTTCAGTCCCCCTTTTCCTTTTTTGGCCTCCGGCACCTTTGTTCAGATCTTCGTAGTCTGGGTACTCGAAACCCAAGGCGTCCAATACTCGATTTAGCCTTCGTTTCGGTCGAGTGCCGAAGGCTGCGGTCATCAATTGATCTTCTTTTTTCGAATAATTGCCAAGTATCTCGTTGCACATCACTTCAATCATATCCAGCCACTCTTGGCAAGGAGCTTTAAAGTATTTCTTAAATTTGAAGCAGTAAGGCAAACGTACAAGTTCACCCTTTTTCTTTTCCCCCTCCAGCTTCGGCATCTCCCACTCTTTTACACTAGGGAAAACCTTGAAAGCCATGAATTCCTGGACCAGGTCCCTTGTACTGATATTCTCTGCAATTATTTTGAATTCATACATTGCTTTTTGAGTTGGACCCTCTGGTAACATGTGGCACTGGGGGCGGGTTTCTCCGAAGGTCAGTTCCAGTGGACTCTGCACAAGCTTTTCTTTATCATCATCAACCTTAACATAGAACCATTCCGATTTCCACCCTGCTGCCCATTTGCTTCGGTAGCTGATCACAGGATACTTCGTAGTTTTCCGATACGCAAAATTATAGCAACCAAAATTGTCATGTAATCCATCCTTTCTAGCCTTTGTCTGATAGTGCAGTTCATGAACTCGGCAAAAGCTGTCCGCAAACGGTTCCACCGCCTGGCTTCGGAGTGCCCAGATATAAACATTAAGCCTAACGATAGCGTTGGGGGTCAGCTGGTGAAAATAGATTCCAAAATTCTTTAATATCTCTGCAATAATCCCATGAAGGGGGAATCTTAATCCAGCCTTTAGGAAACTCTTAAAAATAACAATTTCATCTTTTTCCGGCTTTGGGGTAGTCTCTTCTCCCCCGAAGCGTAATAGCTTCTTTTGATTTTCAGTAAAATAGCCTGACTTTACCATCTTGGACAAATCAGCCTTCGAAACAGTAGATTTCCCGAAGTCCAAATGACTGGGTTTGCTTGGTGTGGCAAGGTGATAATCATCTTCGGAGTCAGTTTCCTCAGCATCTTCTCCTTCTGCTTCAGCGATTGCTTGTTCTGCATCATCAATAGGAGCCTTCTCCGAAGTCACTAGCCCGGATCGTCGCATGGCTTCGGAGATAGGGACAGTCTCCGAAGCATCAGTTTCGTCCCCCTCACGCTCAACCCTAGCGGTAGAACGGACTCTGGCCATTTAACTATGAACTTGTGAAACTTTAATACTTTTTTCTCCGAAGCAGGCTTCAAGAAGGAGCTTCGTTCAATTCTGACAAACAAGCTTCGGCGATGGTTAAGAATTTTGGCAGCAAAACAGTGCAAATAGCAGTAAATGCTGTGGTAACTTCACACCTACTCGTCTGTTTATATAGTGCCGCAGGTAAGAAGGCGAAGCGCCAGAAGTTTTACACCAGGCGGACACCCGCTCGCACTCGCTGAACGGTGGACCACAGAGACCGAACAGTAACTCTGCAAGGTGGGGCCGCTACGCGCAGGGGGAGTGAATCGTTTCTCGGCAACGAGCTCAGGGAAGGTGTTTTTTGGACCTTCGGCTCCCCGAAGCTTAAGAGACTTTTTTCACGGATCAAGCTCGTTACGAAAAACGATCTAGCACCGCGAAAGGGGCTACTGTTGGGTCTATGCTTCGTCGCCGAAGGTCTTCAAGGGAGAAGCGGCTTTATAATGTGTGAGCAGGTATCTTCGGACTTATATCAGAAAGGGAGAAGCTCAAAAGATACAAAGGTTGACACAGCGCCGAAGCTGTGAAGCAGGAAAGCTTCGGCATGTTCGCAGAAAAGGGAACCGACTTAAAGATGAAAAGGCCATTTAGACCTCGATAGAGTGCTATAGAATTATCACCAAATGTAAAGGGCATGTATGTAATTTTGTATGGGTTGTACCCCGTGCCTATAAATAGGTGAACAGTACCCCCGTACTATTCACGCTGACTTGGCATTTTGCTTTTGCGTCATCCTTGTATTTTCATCTCCTTCCAAGCCGAAGGTACATTTATAATTTGATATTGTTCTTATTTCTCTATGATGATATAATAAAGTTAAATGAATAATGTTATATGATTGTTCATACTATCTTTTATGTTTCATATGCTTCGTCTTTCATTAATATATACTTTGATGATGAAGGTTCGTCCTTCATGACCTTCGTCCGAAGATCGTTATATCCTAAGGGAAATAATGCTTCAAAGGACGAAGGACTTTATCGTTTAACATTCTCTGTGTTGCCTTGTTCTTAACTCATAGCATTTGAGAACAAGTCGCCAACATTTAGTTTCCTGTAGTCCACACAAAACCTCGAAGTGCTATCTTTCTTCTTAACCAACAACAACGGAGAAGCAAAAGGGCTTACACTAGGAACAATAAGACCATCCTTCAACAAAGTAGCCTCTTACTTCTCAATTTCATCCTTGTGAAGATGAGAGTACCTATAAGGCCTAGAATTCACTGGTACTGCTCCAGGAACCAAAGGAATATGATGATCATACACCCTAGCAGGAGGTAACTGAGTAGGCACTTCAAACACATCTCCAAACTCCTGAAGTAACTGCTAAAGATCCCCTGTTGTTGTACTCCCTGATATCCAGCCATCTCTTCCAACACCACTAAGGCCCAAATATCATTCCCCTTCACCCATTTGTGCAACTAGGAACCTGTCACATGCTTCACCTCCCCAACACCATCCTCCTCATCACCCTGCAATACTACCTGTCTTCCTTCCATTGTAAACTTCAAAAACTTTTGTTCCCAGTCACATTCCATAGGGTTGTGGTGTCTCAACCAATCATACCGCAAAATAGCATCAAAAGCACTCAAAGTTAAAATCCTCATATCCGTATGAAACAACTGTGCACCAGCCCACCATTCCAATCCTTTCACCATAGTATTACTGACCATAGTCTCTCCATTTGCCGCTTTGACTATCACAGCTGGACAAACTTGAATAGCCAACCCCAACTGATGCACCACATGCCTACTCACAAAACTGGTCGAACTGCCTGAGTCCACCAACACCAACATCAATTGTTTCTGCACTACCGCTCAAATCCTCATACTGTTAATACTGCATTGAAAAGGGTGATCTCATTAGTTGTTTTGTTTTCTACTTATCATCACATAGGAATAACCATACTTAGAGAGAATAAGTAGTTAAAGGAACCAAAGATAATTTGTGCATCATACTGGATTTTAAGTGTTTGTGCATTTAATAATAATAATAATAACACTAATAGGAATATAACCATGCTTTGAGATTTGGGTTGAACACTAGATTGAAATTTAGGATTTGAAAATAGAAATTGAGAAAAAGGAGAGAAAAGAAAGAGAGAAAGGATATAAAAATATAAATAATATATATAAATATATCTCCAAATTGGAACCTTTTATGGTGCAATATAATCTAAGGATAATTTTTTCACAAGTTTGAATTTAAACTAGAATTTAAATATGAATTCGGAAAAGAAAGAAAGGAAAAATAGAAAATAAAAAGAAAAGAAGAAAGAAATGGGAAACGTCTTCTCGGCCCAAACCTGCGTTCGGCCCAACATCGTCTTCCCTGTGTGGCCGGGCTGAGTGGATGCGCCGACAGTGGGTCCTGTGTGTCTGTCTCACTCGCACGCGCGCCGGTCCCCTTCACGCTGGCATGTGGGTCCATTCTCCGCGTGGTGCGATTCTCCTTTTCCCCCCTTTCTCGCGCCGACAACGTGGCCTCACCTGTCAGCACGCTTGCTCATCGGTTTCAACAGATCGCGCGACCTGCACGGCTAGTCTTACGGCGGAGCTCACCGCCCTTTTCCCCTGGGGGAGCTGGACCACATCGCAGATTTTGCACGCCTGGGCGATAAATGCGAGCATCGTCTCTACGCGACCCCTCTCACTCACAATCGCCTGAGTCGTCCCGAAACGCTCACCGAGAGTCACGCCATAGCCGTGGCCGCCGTCGTCGGTTTGCTTTCTCACCGTTGTTGGGAGCCAATTGGGTGGTGCAGGAGAACCATCTCAGGGCGGCGGAAGCATACGTGGCACCTGCGAAGGAGAAAATACCATCATGATCGCGGAATTCCTCGTCGAACTTGGGATCTCCGCTGAGTTGTTGCTCCACCACGGCCATCGACAACCGAGCTTCGGTCCACTGTATGGAATGCGTCAATCGGTCCGCTAAGTTCTCCTGTTTGCGCTGCGCTTGTTGGACGCTAGAATTAGGCCTTGGGTCACTGGGTGGCTAGCTCCGGTGAGGAGCGCGGCCTCCGCTTTGGGCACCACCGTGCGGAACTCGGTGAGGAGGAGGAAGAGTTTGCCCTGACCATTTGATTCGAATGAGCAGTGGAGATCAAATCGCCGTCTCTAATGATCTGGAGGGAATCGGTGGCGTCGGATGAATAGCGGGTTGTCCAGATTAGAAAGGCCATACCCCTTCGTATAATGAGACCTAGACCGTCGATCACAGATCAGATGGTTGTAATCACGCGCTAGTTCATAATAACGTGGTTAGATCTGGGACGTCGTTTCCAGATCCTATGGTTGAGGGGAGAGCGGGTGACTTGTCCAGGGCTAATCTAATTAGGGCGCCTCATTTCCGATCGGACGACCGAGGGATCAAGATACCCCTTCGTCGAGCCTGTTTTGCTAAATAGACCCTAGGAATAGTAGTATTCAACCCGTCGTCCGCTGTTGCTATTCACTGAGTCCTGGGAAAACTAAGGATTAGCCCCTACGATTTCTTGAAATTATGCGCCCAGTCTAGAGATCAGAGGGATTTGATAATTAATAACATAAATTGATTTTTAAGGTATAAATAAATGCTAGAACTTATTTAATTTGTAGAAAATTCATACTTAGTCAAAATTAATCCATTCTAGTTCCTATAATTTAGTAATTTTACTGTTTATCACCTAGTGTCTCTGTTTTGACATGAAAACAGTAATGAAATTTATTTCTTAGATAATCTTGTATCAAATACATAAAACCTTTGGAAATTCATAACTTAAAATCTATAACTCCAAATTTAATGATTCTTTTTCCTATGATCTCATTTTAATATGTAGATTACTAATGTGTATTTTGTTTACGTGGTTGGTGTGATGTTAATTTCTCCTTTATACTATGTATGTTTGTATTGATGCGAGTAGACGAGCAAGCCACAGAGGATTCGGGGGTACAGCAGGTGGAGACTGCTCAGCAGGAGCTCGTTGAAGGCAAGTTGTGCCCTTGATCACTTCCTTTTTACCCAGTCATGTTCTTTTTAATCATAATGATCTGCATAAGTTAATTTTGATGGAATCCAATAGGTTACCCTAGTTTTGGCTATCTTTATATCTTATTTTACCACTGCATTTTTGGGTAGTATATGCTATTGCTTTACGTGGTTTTGGGTGTAGAGATATACATCACTCATTATTACACTTTTTATTATCAGTTTATTATTATTGTTCGTGATGAGATCATTATGTTAATGGGAACATGGAGAACCACCCGGGAAAACAGTACTACCACAAGGGTGGTATGGGACGCCCTTGGCTGATTAACTAGGAAAGCTAGTGGAAGACTACCTTACCCTATAGGGGCAAGGGCAGTAGGGGAGTGGTCAGTGTGGGGAGGTCCTTGGGTTGATTTTGCTGCGATGGTGGTCAGGCGAGGGATCCCTGCACTAGAACTTCCTATAAACTGTAGCGAGTTTTCTGAAGCTAGTGGAACTTTGTAAAGGCCTCGTAGTGGTACCCTACCTCGCTTCCTTGGTAGAGGTATATGGGGTCCGATCAACCCCGTGGCAAATGGGTAACACAATTTGTGGGTAAAGATGCACAACCTCTACAGAGTGTAAAACTGGTATACTAGTCGTGCTCACGGTCATGAGCAACTCAGACACTCACATGATTAATTTATGGAATTAAATTCAATTTGTCATTTGCATCGTATTGGGATTATTTTATTATTATTACTTTTATTACTAAGGTTTGGTATTTACTTACACTTAGTAACTGCTAATAAAATTTTGACCAACTTATAAAAGAAATTCTCAGCTTGAACCTTTATTTTATTTATCAGTCTTACACTTCACATGAACTCCCGCCTTTGGTGAGTTCATGCACATGATTCCCCACAACTTGTTGAGCGATGAACATGTGTGAGCTCACTCTTGCTGTCTCACACCCCCCATAGGAGAAGAACATGTGGTTCAAGAGGAGCCGCCTAACGAGGAGTTCGACTTGATCTAGGTGGCGTCTCCGAGTCAGTTTTGTGGCGCCAGGGAATAATATTTAGTTCGCTTTATTTTATCATTTATTTTGTAAGACTTCCGCTATGTAATAAGTACATTTATGATATTTATGACATTTATCTCTATGCACTCTATTATTATATGTGTTGTTCTTCCTTGGCGCACATATGAGATGCACCCGACTTTATCCCTTAAATCCGGGTGTAACAGAAGTGGTATCAGAGCAAATGTTGATTGTAGGACAAAACCTAGATAGAAATAGACAAAACCATTACCTACATACCTTACTCTGATTCTGTCTACACTTATCTTGATCCTGTCTCACCTTCTACTGTTCTACTCTGATTACTCTTATTTTTTCTACTCTAAGACAAGATGGATTTTAGACCTTGGAATCCTACATTTATGACCTTTTAAGAGATAGGAAACCAAAGACAAAATTAAAACTATTTTCTTTAAAAATGTTGGTTGATTGTTCTGATGATAAATGCCTGATTTGCTTCTTTAATTGATTGACTCAGTATAGCAGGGCATTTTATCATGTACCGCCATTAAGTAATGTATTAGCTTTAGTAGGTGACACACTTAGCTAATAAAACCCCAAGGTAACATGCTTCGTAATTAATTGCCTTGTCTATAATCCTTTCTTTCTTACCATATGTTTCTAACTCAGATGGTCAATACCAGGAAGGGTGGTGGAATTGATCTACCCCCCAATCGATATAGTCGGAGAATATTCAGGCAACCACAACAACAACAAGCTGAGATGGATCCTCCAAACCCTCCACCAGCCGGAGCTGATCCTGCAGTTGCAGCCCAGATGCGGATAATGCAACAGATGGCAGATACCATGGCAGACATGCACACACAGATGCAGCAGGAACGCCAAGAGATGCGCCAGGAGAGAGAGGAGATGCGCTAGGAGAGGAGGGTGCAACAGCAGCAAGCACCACTGCCACCACTGCCACCACCTCCACTTCCACCCCGGGACAAGCACCGGGAATTTATGAGCCACAAGCCTCCTACCTTCGCCAGCTCGCCAGATCCACTACATGCTGATGATTGGTTGAAGTCCGTTGAGAAGATGCTAAACATCACCCAATGCTCTGACCGAGAGAAGGTTCTATATGCTTCTGGTCGTCTGACGGGTCCTGCTGCTGATTGGTGGGATTCTTATGTTGCTACCCATGATGCTGCTAACACTATTACTTGGGCAGAATTCACCACACAATTCAGAAACTACCACATTCCTGCTAGATTAATGAAGATAAAGAAGGAGTTTCTGTCATTGAAGTAAGGCAACATGTCTGTCAGCGAGTACCGTGACAAATTTATTCAGCTGTCAAGATATGCTCCTGATGAGGTGGCTAATGATGAAAGAAAGCAAGAGCACTTCACAGAAGGACTCAATGGGCCACTACAATATGCATTGGTTGCTCATACATTTCCATCATTTCAGAGGCTACTTGATAAAGCTCTAGCTATTGAACACAAGCGTGTTCAACTGGGAGACTTGAAGAGGAAGGCCATTGCCCATGGGCAGGGTAGCAGCAGTGTTCGTCTTCGCTACGTGCTGCCCCAGGGTACACCAGCTCATCCCGGAGGAGGACCACGTCCAGCTCAGTACGCTCCACAGGGGACTCCACAGACACCCCATACTCGTTAGGCTTCCCCCACTGGCACCCCGGCGAGGCCTACAGGACAGAAGACAGGCCCTACGTGCTTCAAGTGCAGTCAGGTTGGGCACTATGCTAATGCTTGTCCGGCGAGGAATTCCAGTGCATCAGCTTAGAACAAGCAACAGACTCATGGCAAGGAATTCAGAATTGCCAGGGTGAATCAAGTCAGTGCTGAGGCCACTGCTGACGGTGCTGACATCGCGCTCGGTATGTTTTATATTAATGCAATTCCGGCAACACTATTATTTGATTCTGGTGCTACACATTCATTTATGTCTGCTCGATATGCCAACACAAATGAGTTACCACTGAAAATTATGAAAACACCAATGCTAGTAATTACACCTAAGGGGCCTGTTGAGGCAAATCATGACACATAGATTGACATTGACAATTATGGGAAGAGAATTCTCGGATACCTCTAAAATATTAGAGGAAAGCAGTATAGATTTAATCCTTGGTATGTCATGGTTAAGAAACGCAAAGACCGTTATACAATGTGGTAGGAGTACTGTAGAACTCACCAGCCCGAAAGGAGAAAGATTTGAAGTTGAAATTGCAGTAACTACCACTACCAGACTTGCGGCATTCTTAGAAGATGGGAAGTTTGTTGGTGACAACATCCGGGTGGTTAGGGATTTTCTAGATGTCTTTCTAGAGGAGTTACCAGGGATGCCACTAGATAGGGAAGTTGAGTTTTTTATTGATCTCTTACCTGGGACTGCTCTTATTTCTAAACGGCCATACAGGATGTCCATAGAAGAGTTAAAAGAACTTAAGAAGCAGTTAATGGAGTTACAGGAGGCTGGGTACATTCGTCCGAGTTCCTCACCTTAGGGAGCGCCAGTTCTGTTTGTACAGAAGAAAGATGGATCACAGCGGATGTGTGTGGATTATCGATCCCTTAATGATGTTACTCTGAAGAACAAGTATCTATTACCCCGCATTAAGGATTTATTTGATCAGATGAGGGGTGCAAGGGTGTTCTCGAAGATTGATCTCCGGTCGGGTTATCATCAAATGAAGATTAGACCATCTGATATTCCTAAGACGACTTTCTCAACCCGATATGGTTTATATGAATTCACAGTTATGTCATTTGGACTAACTAATGCACCAGCCTATTTTATGAATCTGATGAATAAGGTGTTCATGGAGTATCTTGACAGATTCATCGTGGTTTTCATCGACGATATTCTTATTTATTCCAAGAATGATAGTGATCATGAGGAACATCTGAGATTGGTGCTACAAAAGCTATGGGATAATCAACTCTATGCCAAGTATAGCAAATGCGAGTTCTAGATTGATGAAGTGCCATTCCTTGGACATATCATTTCCAATGGTGGGATATCAGTGGATCCTGCTAAAGTCAAGGAGATAGTGGGGTGGAGAGTACCCAGTATAGTTACTGAAGTCCGGAGATTCTTAGGACTTGCAGACTATTATCGGCGATTTATTGAAGGATTTTCTAAGATCGCGAAGCCTATGACCTCACTTCTGGAGAAGGGGAGAGAGTTTAAGTGGGACGAGAAGTGCCAAGATAGTTTTGATCAATTAAAGTCGAGATTAATGTCACCCCTAGTGTTGGTTATGCTAGATCTATAGAAGGGATTCGATATCTTTTGTGATGCATGTGGCCAAGGCTTGGGATGTGTGCTTATGCAAGAAGGACATGTGATCGCCTACGCGTCTCGTCAGTTGCGGAAACATGAGTTGAACTATCCCACTCATGACTTAGAACTGGCAGCCGTAGTGCATGCGCTTAAGATATGGAGACATTATATTATGGGAACCAAATGCCAAGTGTACATTGATCACAGGAGTTTGAAGTACATATTCACTCACAAGGATCTCAACCTTAGGCAACACCGATGGTTGGAGCTTATTAAGGATTATGACTTGGAGATTCATTATCATCCGGGTGTAACACTATAAAAACCATCAACTAAAATAATACATTTAAGATTATTAATGATAATTAGGGTAATAACTTTCCTTTCTAATGTTTGATCTTTATTTTGCATCTAAAATAAATTTTGGTTTCATTCATGTTTGATTTTGGATGTTTAGTAAGAAATTTCTTCTTAAATGAAAATCCAATTAAATAATATAATAATAATTGGTCCAAAAATAAATATTTTAGTTATAAATAATTTTGGTGAATTTTTATAATTTTTTTAAATATATTTATTTACATTTTGAAATAGAATAGAAAAAAATCCCAAACCCTAGCCGCTCGGCTCGCCAAACAGGCCCAGCCGAGGCCCAACCGCGCGCGCCGCCAAGGGGGTTTTCCCCTCTCTCCCTACCAAGCGGGGCCCACCCAGCCCCTTCTACCTCCTCCCTTCCATTCCTCGACCGCACAGCCGCTAGGGCGGGCGCGCCGCGCGCACCGTGCCTGCCCCCGCGCCCGTTCACCTACTCGCATTATGAGCATCAACGCATCCGTTTCTCCTCCCCCATTCCTCTCACACCATTGATGCCAAGAAGAAACCGCTGTCGCCATTGATGGCCCTTGAAGGACCGTCGGCCTCCTCTCCCTCTCTCTAGCGACCTCTCCTCTCCCCTCCCTCTCTCTATAAAAGGTCAAGTCGCGCCCACGAAACCTTCCCTCCCCTACCCGAGCCCTCTCCCTCACTCTCTCTCTCCCTCGCCATGAGCCGCCACCTCGCCGTGCTCGGACCGTCCGTGGAGCTCGCCGGACCGTCCGCCTGCACCGTGCCCTCACCGCGCTCGTGCCCTGCTCGCCGGAGCTGCGCCACCCGCCGTGTCGAGCCTTCGCCTAGACACGCGCCCAAGCCCCGTCTGCCGTTCGTCGCGAGGTTGAAGACAACCCAAAATAATTTTATGTATTTTCAAAATCACTTTTTGATTTAGTTTATGAATTTTATAATTATTATGTTGTAATATGAGAATGTTATGATTCGGAATCCGTGCGTATGTGCACTATTGATTTTTGGTATATATATATGTACAATGAATTAGTGAATTATTATTAGACATGTTATTGGTTTGCGATTTATTTGGAATTTGAAATGAAGTATGACAAAATTGGTAGATGCATGTTAGTTGTAAGAACAATAGATAAGTAATTTCATAGTTAATTTTGTTCACAATGAATTTTGGGAATTTTGTGGAAGGTTATGATCATAAGTTCATTTTAATAGATAATAGAAGCTTTTTCTTAACATAGAATTAGTAAGTGGTATAGAATTCTTAGCAATACAAATACTATAGGTTATTAGATGTTTCGATCTCTGATTATTATTGATACATTGTTTTAGAAAGAAAATATAAAACTAAAAGAATATCACTAGTCGTAATGGAAATAGGTTTTTACTAGCTAAATTAAACGTGTTCACAAGTATAGCACTTAATTTCATGGAATTAGTAAAATACTTGTTTATGTCAAAATAAGCATGATTATGTTATAAAAAGTCCAATTAGTGATTTATATTGATTCTTAGAATATTAATGTTAGAAAAAACATGAATAAACCATCTTTCATAAAGAAAAATTATTAGTCTATTATTAGTCATAAAGAAAATAATTAGCATTTATCTTTCATAAAGAATGTTAATACATGTTATACTAGATAAAACTAGTATTATAGCCACCTACTAATAATTTCATCAATAATGACTCGAAGTAATAGTCATAATGAATTAATAAGTATTTACACTTTAAGACATATTTATGAGTGTGACAAGTGTGATGTATGAATGTGAATGTAATGGTGAATGATTATCCTTGTACTGGTGTATGTTTATTTATTCGGGCGTACGTATTCTTTTGTATGTGCGATACGCAAATCGATGCGAAAAGTGGACTGTGAGGTAGACGAGCCAAACGCGTTCGAGGACGACCCGCAGGAAACTTTCGAGCAAGGCAAGTGGATTCTCCCTCTGCATATTCTATTAGCCCAATTAATGTATATAATAATGTTTACTTTTTGGATATACTGCATAATTTGATGGGATTTGCCTAATTAAGGATTTCCTAGATTTACCAAATGTATTCCTTGATTACCTTGGGAAAATAATATGCTTTACAAATTTGTGTTACCGCTCAACTTGATAATTTTGATGTCACTCATTATTTGATATTAATGATGCAAAAATGAAATTGGCATTATGGTGTTAACCCGATGGTTAAACAAGATTATTTCATATTAATTAGAACATGGAGTGACCACCCAGGATAACAGTGCAACCACGAGTGCTATCATGGCTCTGGCTTTGGTAATTAGCTTTATATGCTTAGTACCTAGCAACCTTACCTAAAATATAGGCAAGAGGGCCTCCGCACCGACTTGGAAACCTTAGCGGGTTGCTTTGTATTAAGTGTATCTTGTGAAAGCCTCATAATGGATCCCTAGCCATTCACCTCGGCAGTGTTTACAGGTCCGATCAACCTAGGCTAGATGGGATACATGGCTTGTGGGTAAAGTTGTACCACCTCTGCAGAGTGTAAAACTGATATGTCAGCCGTGCTCACGGTTAAGAGCAACCTGGACCCTCACATGATTATTGAACTTAAAGATGGACAATAAATCGAGATCTGATGATCTGCCAATGGTTTGCTTAAGTGGTTTCACTTAAGTGTTTTTGTTATACTCATATACCTTTGTTTAATTGGGATACTTGGGATACACATTTATTAGTAAGACAGGTGTTGCTAATAAAATATTGACCAACTAAAATGCTTACCGCTTAACCTTACCCTCACCTTGTTAGACTTGCATTATTTTTTCCCCTACTTGTTGAGCCCCGACCATAAGTGAGCTCACCCTTGCTAATATTTTGATCAGAGGTGATGAAGAAGACCTTGATGGAGATTTCGATGAATACCGAGTCTAACGATACGCCGGTCATCTTCCTGTGGGAGATTACCCATGTTATTTTCGCTTTACTTTGATGATACATTTTAAGATACTATTATCTGGATGTTGTAATAAAGACTATTCTACTCTCTTTACGCCTTTATTACATTGTCTTTTGATATATTACACTTGTGACGTCAACATATGTGTGGAAAATGGATCTTGGCACACATATGCTATGCATTCAGTTTTGCCCCCAGAACCGGGTGTGACAGAAGTGGTATCAAAGCTATGTTGACCCTAGGTCGTTAGACTAGTTAGAAATGGAAAGCCTAGTTTGTTCAAAACTTGCTAATTTCATTCTTATAAAATTATTTTATCGGCCTTACCTCTTTAAAATTCAACTAAGTTGAAATTTCTCTTGTAGATGGTTCGTACTCTCCAAACCACCCGAGTCAACACCAACTACGCTCCTCCGCAACGGCAAGCTCCTGTCTACCCAGTGGTAGTGGAGGAAGTTCTGGTGGATCTCCCTCGCATTCGAGTGGAGCATAGAGTCATCCTGGAGGACAGCTCGGAGGAACTTCTATCGACGCCCAACCCATTGGTAGAGTCACTGGCCTTCGTGGCTAGGTCATCGACCTCAGCACCGCCAGCACCAGCCGTTCAAGCTACTGCACCCGGAGGCGATGACCCAGACGACTCTGGGGACGATGATGAGGATGACGACGACGATGAGGATGACGAGGAAAACGTCAACGAGGAGGCCAACGATGCTTAGCAGGACTAATTCATGGGGTTTGGGCTTGTCACCAAACATTACACATCAATGTTCGAGACGGGGCACTTCCCCAACCTGCTGCAAGACGTACTACATGCATTGGGAACCTACGTTCGACCCTTGTACAAAACAAGGCGAGTGTGCGAGCCTCCCCGGGCTTGCTACTGCATCACTCGCATCCACGTCAGGGTGATGGATGAAGGGGATAGGGGGTTCAGGACTCTATCAGCTCATGAGTCCCTGACACCGCTATCCACCTACGCTGCTTCGGTCAGCGATGCTGCCAGATGGACTCTGTGGTCCCTCAGCCACACCTACCGGCAACATCTGCATGACACGAGGTTCAGGCATCTTCATCTGTGTCTGAGTGGAAGAAGCCAGACCAGCATCGTTCCAAGTGGAGCTGGTGAGGATTGCCTCAACACCCTAGCTAGTGTAGTGGCCGATCTTAGCACCGACCTGGACAGTGCCACCCTGGATCTTTCTAGGGTGCACTTGGAGCTGGAGGATGCCCACGCCAGGATTGTAGCCCTGGAAGCCCTACTTCAAGGGCAGGATCCGCCTAAAGCCCAGGGTCCCGCCATGGCGTTGTCCCCTCTCCGCAAGAGGATTCGCTATGGGGAGCCCGCATCCATCACCAAGCTGCTTTGAAATTTTAAGTATTAAGTTGTAATAAGATAGTTTTCACGTCAGACGATGAATACTCTTTTATAAGTTATCCTTATATGGTCTTATGGAATGATGGTCATAGGAGCATATAAAAAAACTTAAGCTATTCCCCTCTAGAATATTTATTACTCCTTACTCCTCTTAGAATTTCACTTTCTAACCAACCAGACACTACAGGAAAACACTTAATTTCTGTCGGCCAGGAACCGACGGGAATAAGCCTTAAACCGACGGGAATAAGTAATTCCCGTCGGTTTAAGGCTTATTCCTGTCGGTTGTCAGCCGACAGGCGTCATATGTCGGGGATAAGGTTATTCCCATCGGCGGCTGACGGGAATAATTAATCCCCGTCGGCCACTAACTAGCCGACGGGAGTTATGGCTAATTCTCGTCGGCCAGGACAACCGACGGGAGTTATGGCTAATTCTCGTCGGCCAGGACAGCCGACGGGAATTAACTATTAACTCCGTCGGCCCAGTCAGCCGACGGGGATTAACTGGGCCGACGGGAATTTATTGTTAATTCCCGTCGGCTATGGTCAAACCGACGGGGATTAACTGGGCCGACGGGAGTTAATCTATAATTCTGCAACAGCAACACCAAATTAGATATTTCTCCACAGACAAACATATGACAAAACATATATATCATCCACATGAACATACACATCACAAACATATATATCATCCACATGAACATACACATCACAAACACATTATAGGTTAAATCCGTCACATAACATACACAAACATTTCCGATATGAGTTAAGATCAAGTGTTTACACAAACATAACGTTCACGAGTTAAAAACATAACGAGCACGAGTTCAAGTGTTTAGAGATAACCACCACTTGGGTGGTTAGAGCTTTGACCGCTGCCGCCACCATCACCAGGAGGAGGGAACGCGAAGAGGGAGTCAACAAATCCAGTCCCTGCTGCAGGATCAGACCCACTACCACCCGCTTCGGGCGTAACCTATGCAAGTTAGCAAATGTCAACACGTTAAATGCAAATATCAAAAAGTATACAAGTGTATACATTAATCGAGAGTTATCAAACGTACCCTATCTCCAGGTGCAGGTATATGTGTCGGAGGGGTGTTGAACTGTGGTGGCGGAGCTAGTGTGTTTGCAAACTGGCTCCATTGTGGTGGCGGTGGAAAATTTGTTGTCATTCCCTGCTGCTGCATTAACTGTTAAACATATGTGTTACTATTGAAGATGTTGTATTGAAATATAAGAATTTAGAGTTCGGATTATGTGTACTCACTTGATACATCGCTTGGTTATGTGCATTGCAAGCCTCCATAAATTCGCGTTGTTGTCTCATCTCTTCACGCATCCTCATAATCTCCAACTCCTTCTCGTTCGGTCGACGAGAGCATGAGCTACGGGAAGACGAACCTGTCCTCTGAGATCTCACCGACGACGAGTCATTGAATCCGTCGAAGAGTGCGTATCTATAAGTGATTCAAAAAATGTGATTACTGCATAATCAATTTAGTGTCAACCATATAATTTAATAAGTTAGAGCTTACCGTCCATGCGCTTTGCCACCACCACTTGCGTACACCACCGAGGGATCCACCGGTTCATGGCGCCAGTCGAAGTCAGGGCCATGGCGACGAACCATCTCCTCCCCATATGCCGCCTATACATCATTCACAACCTTAAAAATGCAGGAATTTCTATACTTTGAACGTTTGTACTTTTCGACCAAAACTCACCAGTCGATCCGTGGATGTCTGGCTGCAGAGCTGGTCAGGGTTGTTCGGGTCTGGTCCTTTGTGGCCCTCCTGGTAGACCTCAATGTCACTAGGCTTTTGGCCACTCGTAGCTTCCTGTATAAACAAAAAACATTCATAAGCAATCGTACTATTTGCTGATCGACATAGCTAGATCAAACTTACCATTCTTTTAGCTTTTCGTATCATGTCGTCACCGCCAAACTTGTGGTTAGGATTGGTTCCTCGACATTGTCTGTGATGCGCTGACGCTTTCTGGAAGCCTTCGAAAGCCCAATATCGACACCAAGCATAGTACGCATCAGGCACAGGCGCCATCCATGGAACCATCACCTGCACACACAATGTTACATATTATAGCAATCACAACAATCAATATAAAGGGTAAAACAAATTGAATACTAACCTCACGATATTGATCCTCGGTCAAATATATCTTTGAGGACCCTTCCTTTTTATTCAAGGGGCCTGCTTCTTCCGGATGCTTTTGAAAATACAGGTTTGTAGCCTGAATTCTCGCATAGTATATGGCATCCTTCACCGGCTTCTTTGCATTGTTTTGGAAGACACGTTCAGCGTGCCCCATGTAATCCTCTCCGTCAGGCAACCGATATCGAAGCTACAACATAAAGAATACAAATACAATGGTATAAGTCATAGATTTACAATATTAAGAAACATAACAAAAATAATAAAGAATTCATACCCGAAAGTCATTACGCACAAGTCCCTGTCTGTCGGTGTGGTTTTGTTCCTTTTTAAACTTGTACTCGTCCCAGGTACTGACGAGCACCTCATCCTCGGTATCACCGTTTGACACCTTCACTATACCAGGGTAGTGAAGGTGGCAAAGAGAACCCAACATAAGGTTAACCTGAGTGTGGTGTCCCTTGCCGTCAAAGGATAGGTCCTCCCAATTCCTGCATTACACAAAAACATTAACAATACACATAATAGTTATATGAGATAAGTTAATATATTACACTCACCGATCTCCATGTGGCATGATTAAAGTTCTATCAGCCTCTCGCTCTATCGCGTGACGAGGCTTTACTAAGTGGCTTTTTCTTGAGCGACGTGTGTGTGTCGTTGAAGAGCCTCCCGAGCCATCATCCATCGGGTTGTCAGCCGGTTCGCCCTATTGGCCCCACTGGTCCCACGCCTGTTGCTGCTCTCTCTGGTGGTCCCACTGGTCCCATGGCTGGTGATGCTGTGCGGCCTGGTCCCATGTCACGTGCTCCACCTCCTCATTGTGCTCCACCTCCTCATTGTGCTGCTCAGCCTCATTGTGCTGCTCCTCCTCAATGTGCTGCTCCTCAGTGTGCTGCTCATCCTGGTACATACAACTCAAGATTTATTTGTAAATATGTAAACAAATTTATTTGTACAAGATATGTTACCTCATCTCCATGTATCGCGCTCAACAGCTCTCGACGTCTGCTGCTGCTCGAAGAACTGCCCTGAAAAAGGCCCAGGCCCTTGAACAGTCCCTTCACTGACTTCTTTGATTTTGGCGGCATCCTGCCTAAAAAATAAGAAATTATTCATTAGTGCATCAAAAATGACATAATACTTAAAAATATAAACAAATGAAATAACAAAACAACTTTACTTGTTAAATATCATCAAAATCAGGATCTATTTGTTCTCTTCTATGCAGAGGTCGCCATGTAACTTTTCTCCTAACATGTTGTCTTCTCCGTCTCTCGGGAAAAGTTAAGTCGTTAACGTCTGCAACTAGTGAATCTAATGTTGGTGCAGGATCAATATGAAAACTAGTTGGCAACTCTTCTTCTTGAAACACCTCATCAACCTGCTCAAGGTGACCAATTTGATATTCGTCCTCACCAGGAGTGTATAGGCGTTCGCGGGGATTTACATTGTACACAACCCTCCATTTAGACAACTTTTTGCATGGATATGTCGAGAAATAAACTTGGTCTGCTTGATGGGCAAGGATATACGTGTCATGTCCTTGAAGCAATTTTTCAGGTTGGATCCGTGCCATCCCAAATTCGGTCCTATAATACTTCGGGTCATACCATTTACACTCAAAGAAAACTAGCGCTAAAGGCTTATTTCCAGCAAATGTAATCTCGATTATATTTTTGATTTTCCCGTAATAGCGGGCTTCGTGTCCTTCCATGTCGATTGCCCTAGTAACGACTCCACTATTTTGAGTGGCGGCCATAGGATGACTTGATTCGAAAATGCTTGAACGAAAGCGATATCCATTGACGTCGTAACGTCCATAGCTTTTGGCAGTTACGCTTCCAATAGATAACTGACGTAAGTCATCATTCAAATTCATTTCCTCCCCAAACTGTCAATTATGCCACAAAGCATTAGCAAATTCTGTAATATTAGTTAACTGAAATTAGCTCTCGGAGCCACATAATTAAGACTTACATGATCCCAAAGCCACATAATGAAATTAGGTCGCCCATGCATACCATCTATGTCTCTCGCTGTTGGCCTACCGAGACACCTCATGTTTTGTTCATCAAACTCGCTGTCAAATATTATTGTATGACATGAGATATTTGATAACATAAACTAATTCACATATGAACAGTTTAAGAAAATAAGTCTTACACAAAGTATTTCTCCACCTCAGGCATATTCGTGAACATGTACAGTAAAGCAGACTTCCGTTCTTCCATACTGAGGTGATATGCCTTGGGTGGACCAACGGCTTTGCCGTTTGTCTGAAAAATCGAAAGATCACTACACAGAGGCATCTCTCATTCATCATCATGGTACCTTTTCTTTTGAGCAAATACATTATGTTCTTCTACAAAGTAACAACTTGTGAAGTGTGCTACCTCCTTTAGTTTAAATTGTTCTGCAATACATCCTTCAACTCTTGCCTTATTGCCCACCATTGCTCTAAGCTTCTTTAATGCTCTTTCTATATGAAACATCCACCTATACTGAACAGGACCACCGACCTTAGCCTCATATGGAAGATGTATAAAGAGATGCTGCATAGGATTGAAGAAACCCGGTGGAAATATTTTTTCCAATTTGCACAAAAGCACCGGTGCCTCTTTCTCCAGTTGTTCCATCATATCTCTTCTTATTTCTTTAGCACACAACTGTCTGTAGAAATAGCTAACTTCAGCTAATGTTTTCCACACAGCTTTGGAAATGTACCCACGAAACATTACAGGCATGAGCCTCTCCATAATTATGTCGAAGTCATGGCTCTTCAGTCCATTCATCTTCATTGTCTTCAAGTTCACAGATCTTCTAAAACCAGCGGCATAACCAGCTGGGAATTTAATATCCTTCATCCACTTCATCACTTCTTTTCGTTGCTTAGATTTCAGACAATAGTCAGCTTTTGGTTTGCCTCCGTTTTCTCTAAGCACTTGGGTTGGACGATCACATATCACTGCTAAGTCCATGCGTGCCTTGTCATTGTCTTTCGTTTTATCAGGGAAATCCATGCATGTATTTATGAGGGCTTGGCAAAAGTTACTCTCTTGATGCATGACGTCGATGTTGTGCATCAAAATCAATAACTTAGCATAAGGAAGCTCCCACAAGCCACATATGTGAGTCCAGTTATGCTCCTCACCAAAACCTTGATACCTTTTCCCACTCTCGTCTAGGACAAGTTTCATATGCTCTTTTGTAATTTCTATCCCACTACGTCGCTTGGGCGGTCCCTTCGTGACGATGGTGCCCTTCCTAAATTCCTTTCTCTGCCTTCTGAAGGGGTGATTGAAGGGTAGAAAACATCTATGGCAATCAAAGTAACATATCTTGCCACCAGCACTAAGACGAAAACAATTTGTATCTTTAGCACAATAAGGACACGTCAATCTACCATGCACGCTCCATCCAGAGAAAATACCATACGCCATAAAATCATGAACCGAGAACAGATATGCAACATGAAGATTGAATTTCTGCTTCTTGAAGCAGTCATTGGCTTCCACACCTTGCCATAGCTTCTTTAACTCTTCAATCAGTGGTTGAAGCATCACATTGAGGCGTACGCCAGGATGCTCAGGCCCAGGTATAACAAGACATAGGAACATAAACTCATATTTCATGCAAAGAGTAGGTGGAAGGTTGTACGGTATGGCAATGACAGGCCAACATGAATACGACGCAGCGATCATATTGAACGGCGTGAAACCATCAGTTGCCAAGCCGATACGAACGTTTCTTGCATCGCTGGCAAAATCTGGACCAAATATGTCAAGAGCCTTCCATGCATCATCATCTGACAGGTGCACCATTAACCCATCTTGTTTGTCCGTACAATCTTTATGCCACCTCATGTGCATAGCGGTCTTCCTCGAGAGAAACAAACGTTTCACTCTAGGAGTGAGAGGCTTGTACCGAAGCTGTTTATGTGCAACATTTGTCACCACCTTCTCCCCATCTTCATTTACAAGCTCCACGTACCTCAACTTCCCACATTTTAAGCATTTCTGTTCTCTGCCATGTTCCTTCCAAAAAAGCATACAGTTGTCTTGGCAAACATCAATCTTCTCATACTCCATACCAAGACCTTCAAGCAATTTCTTGGACTGGTACATGTCTTTGGGCATCTTGTGACCCGTAGGAAGAACCTCGCTAATCAAATCCACAAGCTCCTTGCAACAATTAATTAAGAATGCAAACTTGGACTTGATTGACATCAGTCGGGTCACGAATTCGAGTACGGTCACGTCAGTGTGCCCGTGAAGAGGCTCTTCTGACGCTTTGAGTAGGTCGAAGAACTTCTGAACCTCCGGTGTAGGTGAATCATGATGATCTGGTGCCAGTTCAGGCTGCAGATCCTCAAGCATCTGGTCCATCCTATCAACATCATCTTCACCATCATCAACTTCTACTTCTGTTGCTCGTTCAACATCTTCACCATGGAGATACCAGACCTTATAGCCTGGCACGAAACCATGTGAGCACAGGTGTAGTGTGACCTGCCTCTTGGTGTGGCTCGTTATATTTCTACATTTATTGCATGGACACCTAATATTATCTATTTGTGACAAAGCAGCTGCATGGTCCAGAAATATTTGCGTCTTGGCAAACCATTCACTAGTGTGACACCCACCCTTCTTGAAACCTCCATACATCTAATCACGTCTATCACCCATTATTGCGGCTGTGTACGAGTAAAGAGTGTGTGTGAGACAATCACATTTCTACACGTCACACATATATACATCTATAGGTAAGTAGTAAAACTATATATATACATAAATAATTATATATACACATAAATAACATCAAATTAATCAATATCGAAACCTTCATACATCTTAATATTATAAGTTAAATCTAATCAATAAATAACATCAAATTTAACAATTCAATAGTATAAGTTAAATCTACTATAATAATACAATTAATAATTACCTAACATGAAGCCACACATGTGATATTAAATTAACTATAATCACACTCTAATCACATGTGTTATTAAATTAATACTAATCACATGAAAGTTAACTCCTGTCGGCCACAAAAAACCGACGAAAATAAACATGTACACACATAATTAACATTCACAATCCCATGCATTAACATGTACACACATAATTAACTCACGTGGGTGTCGTAGTCGGTTCGGAGATGCGGTCGGGGGCGGAGGCGGCGCTTGGGCGCGGCGGCGGCGCTCGAGGAGGCAGCGACGACACTCCGAGAGGCGGCGGCGGCGTTTGTGGGCACGATGGGAGGCCCGGCGGCGATGTGGGCGGTGTGGGGCACGGCGGAGACGAGCGAGGGCGGGCACGGCGGCGGCGGACGGGCGGGCGCGCGGCGGGGACGGGCGGCCGGGCGCGCGGCAGCGCTGACGGGCGCGCGGCGGCGACGACGGGCGGGGGGGGGGGGGGGGGGGGGGGGGGGGCTGCGCGCGGCGTGGACGGTGGGCGCGGCCAGGACGGCACGCCGGCGGGGAGGGGCGGCAGCGCGGTGGCGGTTGCGGTTAGAGGCGGCGGCGGTGGCTAGGGCAGGAGGCGGCGGCGCGGCGAGGAAGAAAGACAGAATGAGCACGCGCGGGTTCACCCGTGCTCATAAAAGGCTAATCCCCGTCGGCCTGCGCTCTGGCCAACGGGATTTAAGTAATCCCCGTCGGCCTATGCTCTGGCCGACAGGTGTTAAGTTAACTCCCGTCGGCCTACTCTATGGCCGACAGGCGTTAAATTATTCACGTCGGCTGCGGTTTAGCAGACGGGAGTTACATTATCCGTGTCGGCTTTTCCCCTGGCCGACGGGAATTATCCTGGCCGACGAGAATCATTAGGATTCCTGTTGTGAGATGGTGAACGCTCATTCAGGACCCAACAACAACAGGAACCAGCGTGGTCAACAGATACCACCACCACCACCGAACCCTAACATGGAACCGTTTATCGCAGCTCAGATGCAGCTTTTGCAGGGACTCACTGCGTCTGTACAACAGATTTAGCAAAACCAGCAGAACCAACACCATCAGCAACAACAACATAATGTACCCCGGCTAGAGATAAGCATCGAGATTTTATGAGCCATCACCCGCCAACTCTCTCATGCAGTTGATCCTTTGGATGCCGATGACTGGCTCAAGGTCATTGGGAAAAAATTGGATATCACCCAATGTAATGACCGGGAGAAGGTCTATATGCTTCTGGAAGACTTGAAGGCTCCGCGTCTGACTGGTGGGATGCCTTCACAGCGGCACACGCCAATGCGGACACTATAACCTGGCAGGAGTTCCAAGTGAACTTTCGTGCTCATCATATTCCCTCGGGGATTATGAAACTAAAGAAGAAGGAGTTTCTTTCCCTCACTCAACAGAATATGACCGTCAGTGAGTATCGTGATCGCTTCACCCAGCTTTCACGCTATGCACCGGAAGAAGTGGATACTGATGAGAAGCGCCAAGAGCGTTTCTTGGAAGGATTGATTGGACCACTAAACTATCAACTGTAGAGTCATACCTTCCCCAACTTCCAGACTCTTTGAACAAGGCAATTGGCCTTGAAAGCAAAAGAAGGGAACTGTCTGACCAGAAAAGGAAGTTCCAAGATCAGTCTAGCAGGAACACACGCCCGAACAACTCGTAGGGTTCTCAGTTTCGCTCTGGAAATCAGGGTGGAAACAATTATCTGATGCAACGCTCTGGACAACAAGGCCAGAGGAGCAATCAAAGTCAGAACTAGCAGAAGAACAACTCTCAGACCAACCAAAGGTCTGGTGGGAATTCGCAGACTCGTCAAGGTGGCACCGTGAACACGCAGGCCAAAAGCAACAACACACTAGTCCAACTCAATGGTTGTTTCAAGTGCGCTGAGCTTGGCCATTATGCTAACAACTGCCCTAGGCGCAACCAACAGACACCACAGAAGAACAGTGGACAGAGAACTGACCAGAACACCCTCGTGGATCTGCGCAGAACAAAACGCCACAGAACCAGAATAGAGGAAGGGTTAATCACATCACAGCAGAATCAGTGCCTGAAGATGCCGACGTGGTGTATGGTATGTTTCTTATCAACTCCATACCTGCTTCAGTTTTATTTGACTCTGGAGCATCGCATTCATTTATAACTGAGTCATTCGTGGAAAAACATAACATACCAAAGCACCCTCTTAAGAATATGTTACACATTAGTTCACCGGGAGGTGACATGAAGGCCACACATTCATGCCTCCATGTTAATCTCAATATTCAAGGAATAGATTTTCCAGTCAACCTAGTGGTCTTAGGATCCAACGGTATTGATGTGATTCTTGGATGCGACTGGTTGAAAAGTTGTGATGGAGTGATACAATGTGCCAAGGGAACAATTATGTTGACAAGTCCACAAGGTAAAAGAATCCAAGTTAGCACAGACAAGTCAACAAATGCAAAAGGAGAGACAATGGTAAATCACTTGGAAGAAAAGCCCCTGGAAAATATCAAGGTAGTGTGTGAACACCCAGACGTATTTCCGGAGGAATTACCAGGTATGCCACCTGATCGTGATATAGAGTTTTCTATTGAAATATTACCCGGAACTGCACCTATCTCAAAAATACCTTATAGAATGGATGTCAAAGATTTTAGTTGAACTGAAGAAACAAATAGAAGAATTACTAGAAAAAGGTTTCATTCGCCCAAGTTCATTCCCTTGGGGAGCCCCAGTTCTATTTATGAGTAAGAAAGATGGTTCGAGGAGAATGTGTGTTGATTATAGAAGTTTGAATGAAGTAACAATTAAGAATAAATACCCATTACCTCGGATTGAAGATTTATTTGATCAGATGAAGGGAGCTAAAATATTCTCGAAGATAGATCTAAGGTCAAGATATCATCAGTTAAAAATTCGAGCAGAAGATGTACCCAAGACAGCCTTCACTACGAGATATGGATTATATGAGTTTTTGGTCATGTCGTTTGGACTGACTAATGCACCGACATACTTTATGAACTTGATGAATAAAGTATTCATGGAATATCTGGATCAGTTTGTGGTCGTATTCATTGACGG
Organism: Zea mays; assembly: GCF_902167145.1. Taxonomy (NCBI): domain Eukaryota; kingdom Viridiplantae; phylum Streptophyta; class Magnoliopsida; order Poales; family Poaceae; genus Zea; species Zea mays. The sequence continues at coordinate 31,038,255 of NC_050105.1, forward strand.
CATACTGATATACTCTCCGAATGAAGAAACACATGAAGATCATCTAAGACTAGTTCTACAAAAGCTTCGTGACAACCAATTGTATGCAAAGTTCTCGAAGTGTGATTTTTGGCTGAAGGAAGTTGCTTTCTTAGGACATATTGTTACTGATGGTGGAATTAAACTAGATCTAGGAAAGATAAGTGAAATACTAAATTGGAAGCAACCAAAGGATGCGTCCAAGATCAGAAGTTTTCTTGGATTAGCAGGATACTACAGAAGATTTATTGAAGGTTTTTCCAAGTTAGTGAAACCTCTTACCTCACTACTGGAGAAAGGTAAAGAGTTTAAGTGGGATGAAGCATACCAGAAATGTTTTGAAGAACTCAAGAAAAGGTTAACTACTGCACCAATATTGGTAATGCCAGACATTCACAAGGGATTTGATGTGTATTGCAATGCATCACACCTTGGACTTGGATGTGTGCTAATGCAAGAAGGAAAAGTAATAGCTTATGCCTCAAGGCAGTTGAGGAAGCATGAGAAGAATTATCCTACACATGATTTGGAACTAGCTACCGTAGTGCATGCTTTGAAGATTTGGAGACACTATATGATTGGAAACAAGTGCAAAATCTTCACGGATCACAAAAGCTTGAAATACATATTCACTCAGAAAGAACTCAATCTAAGACAGAGAAGATGGCTTGAGTTGATCAAAGACTATGATTTGGAAATACAATATCACCCAGGAAAAGCAAATGTAGTGGTTGATGCTTTGAGCCGTGAGGGTCAAGTGAACAACATCACTACTCATTTGATGTCACGGGAATTGTGCTGGGAAATGGAACAACTCAACCTTGTAATACTCAATAATATGGAAGCAATGGTTATGGAAGTTGAATCTACTTTGGAACAAGAGATTCATAAAGGACAGGAAGCCGATGAGAAAATTAAGGAAATTAAAACTTGGATTGGGTTGGGTAAAGCCCCAGATTTCACGGAAGATGAACAAGGCACATTATGGTTTAAAAAGTGAATCTATGTACCCAAAATCGAACACCTACGCCAACTTATTTTGAGAGAAGCTCATGATTCGGCTTACTCTATTCACCTGGGAAGCACAAAGATGTATCAGGATCTAAAGGAAAAGTGTTGGTGGTACGATTTGAAAAGAGATGTTGCTACTCATGTTTCATTGTGTGATGTGTGTCAGCGAGTTAAAGCCAAACACCAAAGACCAGTAGGATTACTACAACCTCTCAAGGTACCAGAATGGAAATGGGAAGAAATCTATATGGATTTCATAGTTGGACTACCCCATACTCGGGATGGCTATGATTCAATATGGGTCATAGTAGACAGATTGACTAAAGTGGCACATTTTGTACCTGTGAAGACAACTTACTCAGGAGCCCAGTTAGCAGAGTTATACATGTTGAGGATTGTTTGTCTGCATGGAGTACCAAAGAAGATCGTATCAGACCGAGGAACTCAATTTACCTCGCGCTTTTGGAAAAGACTACATGAGTCCATGGATACCAAGCTAAACTTTAGTTCAGCTTATCATCCGCAAACGGATGGGCAAACGGAAAGAACAAACCAAGTGTTGGAGGAGATGCTTACAGCTTGCGCTCTAAAGCATGGTAGAAGCTGGGATAAAAGTTTGCCTTATGCAGAATTCTCGTATAACAATAGTTATCAGGCAAGTCTAAAAATGGCACATTTGAAGCACTTTACGGACGAAAGTGTAGAACACCGCTTTATTGGAATCAGACTGGAGAAAGTCAAGTATTTGGTCTAGAAATTCTCCAAGAAGCGGAAAAGCAAGTGCAGATTATCAGAGAGAATCTGAAGACGGCACAGTCAAGACAAAAAAAGCTATGCTGATAATAGAAGAAGATAGTTGATATTCGAAGTAGGAGACTCTGTGTACCTTAAGGTTTCACCGATGAGAGGAATGAAAAGATTTAAGGTTAAGGGAAAATTATCTCCTCGCTACATTGGCCCATTCAAGATTTTGGAGAGAAAAGGTGAAGTAGCGTACCAGTTAGAGCTACACGATAGTTTGTCAGATGTGCATGACGTATTTCACGTGTCACAACTCAAGAAGTGCTTAAGAGTACCGGAGGAACAATTACCCATGGAAGAACTGAATGTTAATGAGGATTTGACTTATTCGGAGTACCCTGTCAGAATTCTAGAAACATCTCGTAGAATTACACAGAGTAAAGCCATTTACTTGTGCAAAGTTCAGTGGAGTCATCATTCTAAAGATGAGGCCACTGGGGAAAGAGAAGATGAACTCCAGGCAGAATTCCCCCAGTTATTCTCGGAAGTTCCTTAATCTCGAGGACGAGATTCTTTTAAGAGGGGTAGGTTTGTAACACTATAAAAAACATCAACTAAAATAATACATTTAAGATTATTAATGATAATTAGGGTAATAACTTTCCTTTCTAATGTTTGATCTTTATTTTGCATCTAGAATAAATTTTGGTTTTATTCATGTTTGATTTTGGATGTTTAGTAAGAAATTTCTTCTTAAATGAAAATCCAATTAAATAATATAATAATAATTGGTCCAAAAATAAATATTTTAGTTATAAGTAATTTTGGTGAATTTTTAGAATTTTTTTAAATATATTTATTTACATTTTGAAATAGAATAGAAAAAATCCCAAACCCTAGCCGCTCGGCTAGCCAAACAGGCCTAGCCGAGGCCCAACTGCGCGTGCCGCTAGGGTGGGTTTTCCCCTCTCTCCCTTCAAAGCAGGGCCCACCCAGCCACTTCTACCTCCTCCCCTTCCCTTCCCTGACCGCGCAGCCGCCAGGGCCCGCGCCGCCACGACCGAGCCGCCTGCCCCGCGCCCGTTCACCTCCTCGCGTTATGGAGCATCAACGCGTCCGTTTCTCCTCCCCCCATTCCTCTCACACCATTGATGCCAAGAAGAAACCATCGTCGCCATTGATGGCCCTTGAAGGACCATCGGCCGCCTCTCCCTCCCTCTAGCGACCTCTCCTCTCCCCTCCCTCTCTATAAAAGGTCAAAACGCGCCCACGGAACCTTCCCTCCCCTACCCGAGCCCTCTCCCTCACTCTCTCTCTCCCTAGCCGTGAGTCACTACCTCACTGTGCTCGGACCGTCCGTGGAGCTCGCCGGACCGTCCGCCTGCATCGCGCCCTCGCCGCGCTCGTGCCCCGCTCGCTGGAGCTGCGCCACCCGTCGTGCCTAGCCTTCGCCTAGACGCACGCCCAAGCCCCATCCGTCGTTCGTCGCGAGGTTGAAGACAACCCGAAATAATTTTATGTATTTTTGAAATCACTTTTTGATTTAGTTTATGAATTTTATAATTATTGTGTTGTAATATGAGAATGTTGTGATTCGGAATTCATGCGTATGTGCACTATTGATATTTGGTATATATATATATGCGATGAATTAGTGAATTGTTATTAGACCTGTTACTGGTTTACGATTTATTTGGAATTTGGAATTTGAAATAAAGTATGACAAAATTGGTAGACGCATGTTAGTAGTAAGAACACTAGATAAGTAATTTCATAGTTAATTTTGTTCACAATGATTTTTGGGAATTTTGTGGAAGGTTATGATCATAAGTTCATTTTAATAGACAATAGAAGCTTTTTCTTAACATAGAATTAGTAAGTGGTATAGAATTCTTAGCAATACAAATACTATAGGTTATTAGATGTTCCGATCTCTCATTATTATTGATACTTTCTTTTAGAAAGAATATAAAACTAAAATAATATCACTAGTCGTAATGGAAATAGGTTTTTACTAGCCAAAATAAACGTGTTCATAAGTATAACACTTAATTTCTTGGAATTAGTAAAATACTTGTTTATGTCAAAATAACCATGATTATGTTATAAAAAGTCCAATTAGTAATTTATATTGTTTCTTAGAATATTAATGTTAGAAGAAACATGAATAAACCATCTTTAGTTATACGCATAAGTTCTGCTTAGATATAAAAGGAATAAAATTTATTAGTGTATTATTAGTCATAAAGAAAATAATTAGCATTTATCTTTCATAAAGAATGTTAATACATGTTATACTAGATAAAACTAGTATTATAGCCACCTACTAATAATTTCACCAATAATGACTCGCAGTAATAGTCATAATGAATTAATAAGTATTTACGCTTTAAGACATATTTATGAGTGTGATAAGTGTGATGTATGAATGTGAATGTAATGGTGAATGATTACCCCTGTACTGGTGTATGTTTTTTATTTGGGCGTACGTATTATTTTGTATGTGCGATACGCAAATCAATGCGAAAAGTGGATTGTGAGGTAGACGAGCCAAACGCGTTCGAGGACGACCCGTAGGAAACTTTCGAGCAAGGCAGGTGGATTCTCCCTCTGCATATTCTATTTGTACCCAATTAATGCATATAATAATGTTTACTTTTTGGATATACTGCATAATTTGATGAGATTTGCCTAATAAAGGATTTCCTAGATTTACCAACTGTATTCCTTGATTACCCTGGGAAAATACTATGCTTTACAAATTTGTGCTACCGCTCAACTTGATAATTTTGATGTCAGTCATCATTTGATATTAATGTTTCGAAAATGAAATTGGCATTATGGTGTTAACCCGATGGTTAAACAAGATTATTTGATATTAATTGGAACATGGAGTGACCACCCAGGATAACAGTGCAACCACGAGTGCTATCAAGGCTCTGGCTTTGGTAATTAGCTTTATATGCTTAGTACATAGCAACCTTACCTGAAATATGGGCAAGAGGGGGAGCGGCAGTGGTGGCAGCTCACATTAACATGGGGACGTATTCTTGGCTATGGTACCTCGCCCAGAGGGCCTCCACACCGACTTGGAAACCTTAGCGGGTTCCTTTGTATTAAGTGTATCTTGTGAAAGCCTCATAATGGATCCCTAGCCATTCACCTCGGTAGTGTTTACGGGTCCGATCAACCTAGGCTAGATGGGACACATGGCTTGTGGGTAAAGTCCTCTGCAGAGTGCAAAATTGATATGTCAGCTGTGCTCACGGTTAAGAGCAACCTGGACCCTCACATGATTATTGAACTTAAAGATGGACAATAAATCAAGATCTGATGATCTGTCAATGGTTTGCTTAAGTGGTTTCACTTAAGTGTTTTTGTTATACTCATATACCTTTGTTTAATTCGGATACTTGGGATACACATTTATTAGTAAGAAAGGTGTTGCTATTAAAATATTGACCAACTCAAATGCTTACCGCTTAACCTTAGCCTCACCTTGTTAGACTTGCATTAATTTTCCCCCACTTGCTGAGCCCCGACCATAAGTGAGCTCACCCTTGCTAATATTCTGATCAGAGGGTGATGAAGAAGACCTTGATGGAGATTTCGATGAATACTGAGTCTAACGATACGCCGATCATCTTCCTGTGGGAGATTACCCATGTTATTTCCGCTTTACTTTGATGATACATTTTAAGATACTATTATCTGGATGTTGTAATAAAGACTATTCTACTCTTTTTATGCCTTTATTGCATTGTCTTTTGATATATTACACTTGTCACGTCAACAAATGTGTGGAAAATGGATCTTGGCACACATATGCTATGCATTCGGTTTTGCCCCCAGAACCGGGTGTGACACCGAGCAAGGCGAATCTGGTTGCAGATGCCTTGAGTCGAAAGGAACATGTCCATTCAGCTATTGTTGCTCAACTACCTGATGAGATTGTTGAAGATTTCAGGAGAATCAACCTGAGAATTGTTGCACACACTGAAGGAGTTACCATTGAAATGGAACCTACCTTGGAGCAAGAAATCCGTAAGGGTTAGATTGGTGATGCAAAAATTCAAGAGATCAAGGATCTTATTACCGAAGGTAGAGGTCCAGAATTCACAGAGGATGAGCAAGGCACAGTATGGTTCAAGGACTGGATATGTGTTCCTGAGATTGATAGCCTCCGTGAGACTATATTGAAGGAAGCCCATGATTTTGATTACTCTATCCACCCTGGTAGCACTAAGATGTATCAGGATTAGAAGCAGAAGTACTGGTGGTATGGGCTAAAAAGAGATGTGGCTGCACACGTGGCTATGTGTGATGTGTGTCAAAGAGTCAAGGCCGAACATCAAAGACCAGTTGGACTATTGCACCCGCTTAAGATACCCGAGTGGAAATGGGAAGAATTTGGCATGGATTTCATTATTGGACTACCCCACACTCCTGCAGGGTATGACTCCATTTGGGTGTGTCGGGGACCATAATTAGGGGTACCCTCAAGACTCCTAATTCTCAGCTGGTAACCCCCATCAGCATAAAGCTGCTAAGGCCTGATGGGTGCGATTAAGTCAGGGATCAGTCCATTCGAGCGACTCGATCACGCCTCGCCCGAGCCTAGCCTCGGACAAGGGCAGCCGACCCCGGAGGATTTCCATCTCGCCCGAGGCCCCCCTCCAACGGCGAACACATTTCCGGCTCGCCCGAGGCCCTGCCTTCGCTAAGAAGCAACCCTGACTAAATCGCCGCACCGACCGACCAAGTCGCAGGAGCATGTAATGCAAAGGTAGCCTGACACCTTTATCCTGACGCGCGCCCCCCGGCAGAGCCGAAGTGACCACCGTCACTTCACCGCTCCACTGACCGGCCTGACAGAAGGACAGCGCCGCCTGCGCCACGCCGACTGCAGTACCACTCGACAGAGTGAGACTGACAGGCAGTCAGGCCCTGCCAAAGGCACCATAGGAAGCTCCGCTCCGCCCGACCCAGGGCCCGGACTCGGGCTAAGCCCCGGAAGACGACGAACTCCGCTCCGCCCGACCCCAGGGCTCGGACTCGGGCTAAGTCTCGGAAGACGACGAACTCCGCTCCGCCCGACCCCAGGGCTCGGACTCGGGCTAAGTCCCGGAAGACGACGAACTCCGCTCCGCCCGACCCCAGGGCTCGGACTCCGGCTCAGCCCCAGAAGACGACGAACTCCGCTCCGCCCGACCCCAGGGCTCGGACTCGGGCTCAGCCCCAGAAGACGACGAACTCAGCTTCGCCCGACCCCAGGGCTCGGACTCCGCCCTGGCCTCTGCTGACGACCTCCGCCTCGCCCGACCCAGGGGCTCAGACTCGGCCTCGGCCATGGAAGACAGACTCGACCTCGGCTTCGGAGGAGCCTCCACATCGCCCAACCTAGGGCGCAGGCCAGCCACGTCAACAGGAAGCGCCATCATCACCCTACCCCGAGCTGACTCGGGCCGCAGAGAACAAGACCGGTGTCCCATCTGGCTGGCTCCGCCAGATAGGCAATGATGGCGCCCCGCGTGCTCTGTGACGACGGCGGCTCTCAGCTCTCTTACGGAAGCAAGAGGACGTCAGCAAGGACTCAACCGCTCCGATAGCTGTCCCTCCGCCAGGCTCCATCGCTCCTCTGACGGCCACGACATCACACCTGTTGGGTGCCAAAATCTCTCCGGCTGCCACATCGACATGTACTTAGGGCACTAGCTCTCCCCCGCTAGACACGTAGCACTCTGCTACACCCCCCGTTGTACACCTGGATCCTCTCCTTACGCCTATAAAAGGAAGGACCAGGGCCCTCTTAGAGAAGGTTGGCCGCGCGGGGACGAGGACGAGACAGGCGCTCTCTTGGGGCCACTCGCTTCCCTCTCCCGCGTGGACGCTTGTAACCCCCTACTGCAAGCGCACCCGACCTGGGCACGGGACGAACATGAAGGCCGCGGGATTCCCACCTCTCTCACGCCGGTCTCCGGCCGCCTCGCTTCTCCCCCCTTCGCGCTCGCCCTCGCGCTCGACCCATCTGGGCTGGGGCACGCGGCGACACTCACTCGTCGGCCCAAGGGACCCCCCGGTCTCGGAACGCCGACAGTTGCCGCGCCAGGTAGGGGCCTGCTGCGTGTTGACGAACAGCTTCCCATCAAGCTCTAGATGGGCAGTCTCCAGCAACCTTTCCAACCTGGGACGGTGCTCCGTTTCGGGAATCTTGAGTTCATGTCCCTCGACGGCAGCTACGACATGATGCTCCTTCCACCGCCGCGCGACAACGACAATGGCGGCCGACAGCCCGTCCGCCGGAGGCGGAATCGACGACGTCTTCCCCGCGTGGTGGAAGAACAACCCCCGAGCTCGTCCTGCTTTCTTCCCCGCCGGCGGGGAAGAAGGCAGGGCAACCAAGGCCAAGCAGGAGGCAGCGCCTCGTCGGCTGTCGAGCGAATCGACAGCTCCGGCACCCCAACGAGGGGCGCACCGGGTATCGACTTCGCGCATGAGACGAAGACGAGCGCCGTCTCCCCGCGACACGCCAATCCCGAGCGAGCGAACGACGCCAGCGCGCTCGCAGAGGGCTTGCTGGACGTCACCCTCGTACCTGAGACGACGGTGCAGTCAGTCCCCGACGTGACTTCATCGCCGCTCGTCAACCAAAAGGTACCGACCGATTCCCATCCTACGTCATTTGGATTCAGCCTCAACCCGCCTAGCGACCTCGCTTTGGCGGACGCTCTCGTAGAGGCGAGTCCAAACCCTCTAGGGTTTCGCATGCGGTCGCCTTGTGACCGGTTGACGGACGTCTCGACCTACAGGCCCTCTAGGTCCGAGGAAGACAACGACCCCAGCATCTGTTGGGATTTCTCTGGACTTGGCAACCCCAGTGCCATGCGGGACTTCATGACCGCATGTGACTTCTGCCTCTCCGACTGTTCCGATGGTAGCCGCAGCCTCGACGACGAGGACTGCGGCCCAAGCCGCGAATGTTTCCACGTCGATCTAGGGGGTCCCTCCGAAGGCAATCATCTCGGCATGCCGGAGGATGGTGATCTCCCTAGGCCGGTGCCCCGTGTTGACATCCCACGGGAGCTAGCTGTGGTCCCCGTTCAGGCGGGGGGCCATGACCCACAGCTCGAGCAAATCCGCGGGGTGCAGGCCAGGCTCGACGAGGGAGCAGGAGCGCTTGAGCCGATCCACCGGGACGTCGGCCAGGCATGGGCGGGCCAACCCCCGGCCGGAGAAATACGTCATCTGCCCCAGGGTTTCCAGCACCGCGTCGCTGACGACGCCAGGTTCAGGCGGCCACCCGCATCTAGTGGCGTCGGCCAGAACCTGGCTGCAGCAGCGATGCTCCTCCGCGCGATGCCGGAGCCATCCACCACCGAGGGTCAGCGAATCCAGGGGGAGCTCAAGAATCTCCTGGAAGGCGCCGCGGTCCGACGGGCCGAGAGCTCTGCCTCCCAAAGGCAGGGATACCCCTCGGAACCTCAAGCCGCGACTTCCCAATTCATGCGGAAGCCTCGGTCTACACCGGGCGCACGCGCAACACCGCGCCTGCGGCCCCGGGCCGCCTCGGCAACGAGCACCATCATCGCGACCGTCGGGCCCACTTCGACAAGAGGATGCGCCGAGGCTACCACCCCAGGCGTGGGGGACGCTACGACAGCGGGGAGGATCGGAGTCCCTCGCCCGAACCGCCCGGTCCGCAGGCCTTCAGCCGGGCCATCCGACGGGCACCGTTCCCGACCCGGTTCCAACCCCCGACTACTATCACAAAGTACTCGGGGGAGACGAGACCGGAACTATGGCTTGCGGACTACCGTCTGGCCTGCCAACTGGGTGGAACGGACGACGACAACCTCATCATCCGCAACCTCCCCCTGTTCCTCTCCGACACCGCTCGCGCCTGGTTGGAACACCTGCCTCCGGGGCAGATCTCCAGCTGGGACGACCTAGTCCAAGCCTTCGCCGGCAATTTCCAGGGCACGTACGTGCGCCCCGGGAACTCCTGGGACCTCCGAAGCTGCCGGCAGCAGCCGGGAGAGTCTCTCCGGGACTACATCCGGCGATTTTCGAAGCAGCGCACCGAGCTGCCCAACATCACCGACTCGGATGTCATCGGCGCGTTCCTCGCCGGCACCACTTGCCGCGACCTGGTGAGCAAACATCTGACCTTGAAGTGACATTCCGATGTCTCAAGGCGAAAGGCGTCAAGCTCAATCCCGAGAAGTGCATCTTCGGGGTGCCCCGAGGCATGCTCTTGGGGTTCATCGTCTCCGAACGAGGCATCGAAGCCAACCCGGAGAAGATCGCAGCCATCACCAGCATGGGGCCCATCAAGGACTTAAAAGGCGTACAGAGGGTCATGGGATGTCTCGCGGCTCTGAGCCGCTTCATCTCACGCCTCGGTGAAAGAGGTCTGCCTCTGTACCGCCTCTTAAGGAAGGCCGAATGCTTCACTTGGACCCCTGAGGCCGAGGAGGCTCTCGGGAACCTGAAGGCGCTCCTCACAAAGGCGCCTATCTTGGTGCCTCCAGCTGCCGGAGAAGCCCTCTTGGTCTACGTCGCCGCGACCACTCAGGTGGTTAGCGCCGCGATTGTGGTCGAGAGGCAAGAAGAGGGGCATGCATTGCCCGTTCAGAGGCCAGTTTACTTCGTCAGCGAGGTACTATCCGAAACCAAGATCCGCCACCCAGAGGTTCAGAAGCTGCTGTATGTGGTGATTCTGACACGGCGAAAGTTGCGACACTACTTCGAGTCTCATCCGGTAACTGTGGTGTCATCCTTCCCCCTGGGGGAGATCATCCAGTGCCGAGAGGCCTCGGGCAGGATCGCAAAGTGGGCGGTGGAAATCATGGGCGAGACAATCTCGTTCGCCCCTCGGAAGGCCATCAAGTCCCAGGTCTTGGCGGACTTCGTGGCCGAATGGGTCGACACCCAGCTACCGACGGCTCCGATCCAACCGGAGCTCTGGACCATGTTTTTCGACGGGTCGCTGATGAAGACGGGAGCCGGCGCGGGCCTACTCTTCATCTCACCCCTCGGGAAGCACCTACGCTATGTGCTACGCCTCCATTTCCCGGCGTCCAACAATGTGGCTGAGTATGAGGCTCTGGTCAACGGGTTGCGGATCGCCATCGAGCTAGGGGTCCGGCGCCTCGACGCCCACGGTGACTCGCAGCTCGTCATCGACCAAGTCATGAAGAACTCCCACTGCCGCGACCCGAAGATGGAGGCCTACTGCGATGAGGTTCGGCGCCTGGAAGACAAGTTCTACGGGCTCGAGCTTAACCACATCGCTCGGCGCTACAACGAGACTGCGGACGAGCTGGCTAAAATAGCCTCGGGGCGAACAACGGTTCCCCCGGACGTCTTCTCCCGGGACCTGCATCAACCCTCCGTCAAGATCGACGACACGCCCGAGCCTGAGGCGCCCTCGGCCCAGTCCGAGGTACCCTCGGTCCAGCTCGAGGTACCCTCGGCACAGCCTGAGGCACCCTCAGCTCTGCCCGAGGCGCCCTCGGTTCAGCCCGAGGTACCCCCGGCCTCCGAGGGTGAGGCACTGCGCATCGAGGAGGAGCGAAGCGGGGCCACGCCTGATCGAAACTGGCAGACCCCGTACCTGCAATATCTCCGCCGAGGAGAGCTACCCCTCGACCGAGCCGAGGCTCGGCGGGTGGCGCGGCGCGCCAAGTCGTTCATCTTGCTGGGCGATGAGAAGGAGCTCTACCACCGCAGCCCCTCAGGCATCCTCCAGCGATGCATCTCCGTCACCGAAGGTCAGGAACTCCTTCGAGAGATACACTCGGGGGCTTGCGGCCATCATGCAGCGCCTCGAGCCCTTGTCGGGAATGCTTTCCGACAAGGCTTCTACTGGCCAACGGCGGTGGCTGACGCCACTAGAATTGTCCGCACCTGCGAAGGGTGCCAATTCTATGTGAAGCAGACCCACCTGCCCGCTCAGGCTCTACAGACGATACCCGTCACCTGGCCTTTTGCTGTGTGGGGTCTGGACCTCATCAGTCCTTTGCAGAAGGCGCCCGGGGGCTACACGCACCTGTTGGTCGCCATCGACAAATTCTCCAAGTGGATCGATGTCCGACCTCTGAACAGCATCAGGTCCGAGCAGGCGGTGGCGTTCTTCACCAACATCGTCCATCGCTTCGGGGTCCCGAACTCCATCATCACCGACAACGGCACCCAGTTCACCGGCAGAAAGTTCTTGGACTTCTGCGAGGATCACCACATCCGGGTGGACTGGGCCGCCGTGGCTCATCCCATGTCGAATGGGCAAGTAGAGCGTGCCAACGGCATGATTCTACAAGGGCTCAAGCCTCGGATTTACAACGACCTCAACAAGTTCGGCAAGCGATGGATGAAGGAACTCCCCTCGGTGGTCTGGAGCCTGAGGACGACGCCGAGCCGAGCCACGGGTTTCACGCCGTTCTTCCTAGTCTACGGGGTCGAGGCCGTCTTGCCCACAGACCTGGAATACGGCTCCCCGAGGACGAGGGCCTACAGCGATCAAAGCAACCAAGCTAGCCGAGAAGACTCGCTGGACCAGCTGGAAGAGGCTCAGGACAAGGCCTTACTACACTCGGCGCGGTACCAGCAGTCCCTGCGACGCTACCACGCCCGAGGGGTTCGGCCCCGAGACCTCCAGGTGGGCGACCTGGTGCTTCGGCTGCGACAAGATGCCCGAGGGAGGCACAAGCTCACGCCTCCCTGGTTGGGGCCATTCGTCATCGCCAAAGTTCTGAAGCCCGGAACGTACAAGCTGGCCAACAGTCAAGGCGAGGTCTACGACAACGCTTGGAACATCCAACAGCTATGTCGCTTCTACCCTTAAGATGTTTTCGAGTTGTTCATATACCTCGCACCCACGCAAAGTTTAGTCATCAAGGAAGGGTCGGCCTCGCCTTGGCAAAGCCCGACCCTCCCTCGGGGGCTAAAAGGGGGGGAACCCCCTCTGCGTTGAAATTTTCCTCGAAAAAAGATCACTTCTGCCAGAATATCTTTCGTGCTTTTTGACTGCTTCGAAAAGTGGATGTTGGAAACGACGGAGTACACGTAAGCAGCCAAGGCTGACCGAGCCGAGGGACTCCTACGCCTCTGGGATACGGATACCTCACTCATCACCTTCTGCGATAAGTAACTCGCGTTCGGATAAAGTGATTCCGCGGACCAAACAAGTCTTCACGTTCGGATGCTCTTCTGCCGAAGCGATCCTTCGAGCCTTCTCGACTGAGTCGGTGACAGAGCCTCATGGACGGGTGAAAGTGCGCGTAAGCGGCAAGGCCGACCGAGCCGAGGGACTCCCACGCCTCCGGGATACGGATACCTCACTCATCACCTTCCGCGAGAAGCAACTCTCGCTCGCACAAACAACCCTGTTACCGACAAAAAAGTCCAGATACTCGAAACAAGAGGAAAAGAGGCGCAGCTTTACAACACAGCGAGGGTGTGTGTTCTGGCCTCGGCGGCCGCAGAAGGCACACGCTACAAGACAATCTGATCCTGCAGGCTCGGGTCTTGACGCTGGAAGGGGGCAGCAGCACCCTCGGCATCGATGACACCTTCGGCAAGGTTCGACCTAGCCTCGGACGGCGACGTGGTCCGAAGATCTCCACTTCGAAGGACGACGTCATCACCACGCCCGAGCCACCGCCGCTAGGGTCTTCTCTGGGAATCCGGCCCGAGCAGGCGGCTCGGCCGGTCACCCCTGGGGCCTCGGCCAACCATCTTCCAAGGGCGCCAGCCCGACCCGAGGCCTCGGCTGGTCAACTCCGGCGTCGGTCCCGCTAACGGACGACCCGGCTAGGCTCCGGCCAACCAGGTTTCATTTTTGAGCCAACTCTGCCCCTGTTCATGCTGATATCGCTACCCCTGGTCTCGGCTCATCGAAGAGCGGCCAAGGGGTCCCTTTAACTAAGCCTGAGGAACCTCGGACAACAAGGCCGACCGAGCCGAGGGACTCCTACGCCTCCGGGATACGGATACCTCACTCGTCACCTTGACACGGGGCGACTCACGCTTGGTGAAGCGGTTCAGACAATCAACAGGCGAGTCTTAGTGCTCGAAAATGAGGAAAAAACACGGCTCCATGCCAAAATTACATACATGTTCAGGCCTCGACAGCCATAATGAACAAAAACACTAGCATCCAAAGTGCCATTACAAATGGAGCTCCGGTTCCCTCTCCGCAGGTACGAACAACCCCACTCCATGGGGGAGGGCCTGCGGAGCAACAGAAGACCGACGAACGGCGCGCCGTCACCTGCTCCAGCAGCAGCGACGACGACGACTTCTGCTCCGGGGGGCTGAACAGTGGCAGCACTGACCTCAGGGCGGGTGCTGCTGCCAGGAGGCCCCCGCCCATGCCCAAACTTGTGAGGCAAGGACGGGCAGAAGGCCGTAGAGTTGGAGGTCGGTCCGTGGGCGGCCCTGGCTATCTCGTCGGCGGAAGAACCTCTTCCAGCTGCCGTGGCAGGCGCCGGCGCCGCAAGCGGCTCCAAAGCCACTCGCGTCCGAGAGCCAGGCACGGTGCAGCTGCCGGCGCCACGGACGACGACCGCCCTTCCCTCCGATCACTGAGTGAAGGAGCGGGCCACCGCCCATGCAGGGGCCGACCCCAACTCGGCACACTCCCCTCCCCAGCCCTGGTGATGAAAATCCTTGAGGCTGAGGGAGGGGCAGAGGCCGCAGCCCGGCTCGCTTTCCCCCACCATCAAGCTGGAGGTCACCGTCTTGGGTGACCGCCGGCGGAGGGGTGCAGCCGGGCTGCATGATGAAAATCCTTGAAGCCGAACAATGGCTGAAAGGTACCAACTCCCATGGAGTTGCGTTCCTCCAACGATGAGGCGGAAAGACGGCGGGTATCCCCCATCCGGGGGCTTAGAAGGTGGAAAGACGCGGTGCATAAGGGAGCGCGAAGACATGGTCACCTTCCGAAGGGGGTCACCCTCCTTTTAAAGGCAACTCTCCCTACTTGCGCCCCCAGCCGTCACGGGCTGAGTCTTCTCCAACACGCTCCAAGGCCCTCCCCTGCGGCACGGGGGCTGGGTCCCGCATGTCATGCAAGCCGGCTCAAAGCAGAAGAAGCCAAACCGCCGCGTGTGGTGCGCACGACCGCCCAGCGGTTACAAGCGACCCTCCACTTTTGCCCAGACCAACGGGCGAAAGGGGCGGGCAGCCATGCAGGCGGCATGCAACCACGCCAAGTGGGCGCGCTTCTTCGACTCCCAACGCGCCTAGCCTGGAGGCCCAGGCCCACGCGTCATGCAACCGGCGCGCCGACTGCTTCGTGCATGCAACTGCACCGCCACTTGCGCCACCACCGTGCCTCCTCGATTGCGGAACCAATACCGCGACTCGAGGCGACCCAGCGCACGACCCAGCAGCGACAGCCTGGCGCGGCGGTCAATACGGCCAAAGATGGGCCGGCAGTAATGACGGTGGCAGGCGGGCGAGAGCAGCGGTCACGTCGTCAGCCAAGCTCACGTCCCATCCGGGGGTAGCAAGAGAACCCCCTCTCACGGCGTGAAGACAACGCGCCCGTGATCCGTTCCTCGAACGGCTCGCGCACGCGTAACGGCCGCCCCGCCAACCACTCGCCCCGTCGCATTAAACTTCACGGTGGGACAGGCGGCGCTTCTGGCAGGAGAAGCGGGCGACGCTTCGCCTTCGCCGTAATAACCGCGCCAAAAAAGGTACACCGCGTCGTTCGATTTCGTATCCTTGTCCTTTTTTCCTCTTTCTCTCTCTCTCTCTTGCAACAGGGACCGGGAAAGGGGGATACCCCGAAAAGGATCCTTCCCGTGAAGGAACCAGGCTCCAAGCCTCCCTACTGATCAGAGGTTCGAAGGCTGCCCCCCCCCGAAGGGTTCAACAGCTGCCTCAGATCGCGTGGGCCCTACACCCACTACTGGTCAGAGGTTCGAAGGCCGGCCCCCCGAAGGGTTCCACGGCCGCCTCAGGCTACTCGGGCTCCGCGCCCATTACTGATCAGGGGTTCGAAGGTTGGCCCCTGAAAGGTTCACAGCCGCCTCAGACGCCGAGCGAGGGATGACCATGGGTACGTTCGATACATAACCAAGGCTCGGGCTGCGCTCCCGAGGTACCCTAGGACATTTCCGAGACCAGCGGGAGCGATCTTGTAACGGAATCCCATCAGAGGGAGGCATCGAGCCCTCGGACCCCGTCGCCAGGGGACCAGGTCCGGCAGATCACCCGCAGGTACTTTTGGGCGTGCCTCTGGGCCCCTAGCCGACCCCTAACGAACGGGGCACGGACGTCCACTCGGATTACCCGCTTGCAGCTCACCGGAGACACCATGTTCGGCGCCCATCGAGGGCAACATGGCGCTTTCCCCCCCTCCTCCTTGCGGAAAGGCGACGCAGGGGCGTATGTAAAAAAGCCGAGTCTGTCCTTGATCGCCCTCTCGCCCTGTGCAGAGGCTCGGGGGCTGCTCTCGCAAACCAGGCTCCGGCCGAACCGTTGACAGCGTCAACATACCAGCCCGAGAACTTGGGACCCGACCGTACACCCGGGCTACGGCCAGCTCGCATGAGGGAACAACCAGACCAGCCGAAGCATTACGCGAGGCATTAAGACCTCGAAGGAGTAAAACCACTCCTCCGAGGCCTCGGGGGCTACACCCGGCGGGTGCGCTCACGCGCACCCACCGGAACGAAATGCAACCGAGAAAGGCTGGTCCCCTTGCAAAAAAGTGCGACGAAAGCCTCCAAGCGAGTGCTAACACTCCCTTCGAGGCTCGGGGGCTACTGTCTGGGACCATAATTAGGGGTACCCTCAAGACTCCTAATTCTCAGCTGGTAACCCCCATCAGCATAAAGCTGCTAAGGCCTGATGGGCGCGATTAAGTCAGGGATCAGTCCATTCGAGCGACTCGATCACGCCTCGCCCGAGCCTAGCCTTGGACAAGGGCAGCCGACCCCGGAGGATTTCCGTCTCGCCCGAGGCCCCCCTCCAACGGCGAACACATTTCCGGCTCGCCCGAGGCCCTGCCTTCGCTAAGAAGCAACCCTGACTAAATCGCCGCACCGACCGACCAAGTCGCAGGAGCATTTAATGCAAAGGTAGCCTGACACCTTTATCCTGACGCGCGCCCCCCGGCAGAGCCGAAGTGACCGCCGTCACTTCACCGCTCCACTGACCGGCCTGACAGAAGGACAGCGCCGCCTGCGCCACTCCGACTGCAGTACCACTCGACAGAGTGAGACTGACAGGCAGTCAGGCCCTGCCAAAGGCACCATAGGAAGCTCTGCTCCGCCCGACCCAGGGCTCGGACTCGGGCTAAGCCCCGGAAAACGACGAACTCCGCTCCGCCCGACCCCAGGGCTCGGACTCGGGCTAAGTCCCAGAAGACGACGAACTCCGCTCCGCCCGACCCCAGGGCTCGGACTCGGGCTAAGTCCCGGAAGACGACGAAC
Source organism: Zea mays (assembly GCF_902167145.1). NCBI lineage: Eukaryota > Viridiplantae > Streptophyta > Magnoliopsida > Poales > Poaceae > Zea > Zea mays. The sequence goes on from NC_050105.1 coordinate 31,055,471, forward strand.
TCCGCTCCGCCCGACCCCAGGGCTCGGACTCGGGCTCAGCCCCAGAAGACGACGAACTCCGCTCCGCCCGACCCCAGGGCTCGGACTCGGGCTCAGCCCCAGAAGACGACGAACTCCGCTTCGCCCAACCCCAGGGCTCGGACTCCGCCCTGGCCTCTGCCGACGACCTCCGCCTCGCCCGACCCAGGGGCTCGGACTCGGCCTCGGCCATGGAAGACAGACTCGACCTCGGCTTCGGAGGAGCCTCCACATCGCCCAACCTAGGGCGCAGGCCAGCCACGTCAACAGGAAGCGCCATCATCACCCTACCCCGAGCTGACTCGGGCCGCAGAGAACAAGACCGGTGTCCCATCTGGCTGGCTCCGCCAGATAGGCAATGATGGCGCCCCGCGTGCTCTGTGACGACGGCGGCTCTCAGCTCTCTTACGGAAGCAAGAGGACGTCAGCAAGGACTCAACCGCTCCGACAGTTGTCCCTCCGCCAGGCTCCATCGCTCCTCCGACGGCCACGACATCACACCTGCTGGGTGCCAAAATCTCTCCGGCTGCCACATCGGCATGTACTTAGGGCGCTAGCTCTCCCCCGCTAGACACGTAGCACTCTGCTACACCCCCCGTTGTACACCTGGATCCTCTCCTTACGCCTATAAAAGGAAGGACCAGGGCCCTCTTAGAGAAGGTTGGCCGCGCGGGGACGAGGACGAGACAGGCGCTCTCTTGGGGCCACTCGCTTCCCTCTCCCGCGTGGACGCTTGTAACCCCCTACTGCAAGCGCACCCGACCTGGGCGCGGGACGAACACGAAGGCCGCGGGATTCCCACCTCTCTCACGCCGGTCTCCGGCCGCCTCGCTTCTCCCCCCTTCGCGCTCGCCCTCGCGCTCGACCCATCTGGGCTGGGGCACGCGGCGACACTCACTCGTCGGCCCAAGGGACCCCCCGGTCTCGGAACGCCGACAGGGTGATTGTGGATAGACTGACGAAAGTGGCTCACTTCATACCTATGAGGACTAATTACACGGGAGCCAAGCTAGCAGACTTGTATGTGACTCGGATAGTTTGTCGACATGGGGTGCCTAAGAAGATCGTGTCAGACCGAGATTCACAGTTTACTTCTCGGTTTTGGAAGAAGTTGCACGAGTGCTTGGACACATAGTTAAATTTCAGTTCAGCCTACCATCCTCAAACTGATGGGCAGACCGAGAGAACCAACCAAGTATTGGAGGATATGTTAAGAGCTTGTGCTCTTAAACATGGTGGCAGTTGGGATAAGAGCTTACCATATGCGGAGTTCTCCTACAATAATATCTAGCAGGCCAGTTTGAAGATGTCACTGTTTGAGGCTCTATATGGCAGAAAATGCAGGACTCCACTGTATTGGGATCAAACTGGTGAACGACAGTTCTTTGGGCCTGAAATTATATAAGAGGCAGAAGAACAAGTACAAATGATAAGGGAGAATTTAAGAACTGCACAATCCAGGCAGAAAAGCTATGCTGATACCCGAAGGAGACTACTAGAGTTTAAGGAATGTGATCATGTGTATTTGAAGGTGTCACCGATCCGGGGTATGCGAAGATTTAAAGTTAAAGGGAAGTTGTCCCCTCGCTTTATTGGACCCTTCTTGATCCTGAAGTGAGTAGGAGAAGTTGCATATCAACTAGAACTACCCGATCATCTTGCGGATGTACATGATGTCTTCTATGTATCTCAATTAAAGAAATGTCTTAGGGTACCCGAAGAGCAGCTACCCATGGAGGATCTTAGTGTACAAGATGATCTGACTTATACTGAGTATCCTATCAAGATTCTTGATACACTGACTCGTGTCACAAGGAGCAAAGTGATTAAAATGTGCAAAGTACAATGGAGTCATCTTGGAGAAGATGAAGCTACTTGGGAAAGAGAAGAAGAACTACACATAGATTTTCCTCACCTCTTTCCTAGTTCTACCTAAATCTCGAGGACGAGATTCTTTGTAAGGGATAGGATTTGTAATACCCAGTTTGGAAATAATAAGAGAAAAGGGTGATCTCATTAGTTGTTTTGTTTTCTACTTATCATCACTTGGGAATAACCATACTTAGAGAGAATAAGTAGTTAAAGATACCAAAGATTATTTGTGCATCATACTGGATTTTAAGTGTTTGTGCATTTAATAATAATAATAACACTAATAGGAATATAACCATGCTTTGAGATTTGGGTTGAACACTAAATTGAAATTTAGGATTTGAAAATATAAGTTGAGAAAAAGGAGAGAAAAGAAAGAGAGAAAGGATATAAAAATATAAATAATATATATAAATATTTCTCCAAATTGGAACTTTTTATGGCGCAATATAATCTAAGGATAAATTTGTCACAAGTTTGAATTTAAACTAGAATTTAAATTTGAATTTGGAAAAGAAGGAAAGGAAAACAAAAATAAAAAGAAAAGAAGAAAGAAATGGGAAAACGTTGTCTGGGCCCAAACCTGCGTTTAGCCCAACATCGTCTTCCCTATGTGGCCGGGCTGAGTGGATGCGCCGACAGTGGGCCCCACATGTCTGTCTCACTCCCACGCGCGCCGGTTCCCTTCACGTTGGCATGTGGGTCCATTCTCCGTGCGATGCGATTCTCCTTTTCCCCCTTTCTCGCGCCGACAATGCGGCCCCACCTGTCAGCACGCTTGCTCATCGGGTTCAACAGACCGCGACCTGCGCGGCGGGTCTTACGGCGGAGCTCACTGCCCTTTTCCCCGGGGGAGCTAGACCACATCGCAGATTTTGCATGCCTGGGCGATAAATGCGAGCCTCGTCTCCTACGCGACCCCCTCTCACTCACAATCGCCTGAGCCGTCCCAAAACCCTCACCGAGAGTCACGCCACAACCGGCGGCCGCCGCCGTCGGTTTGCTTTCTCACCATCGTTGGGAGCCAATTCGGTGGTGCGGGAGAACCATCTCGGGGCGGCGGAAGCATACGCGGCACCTGCGAAGGAGAAAGTACCATCGTGATTGCGGAATTCCTCGTCGGACTTGGGATCTCCGCCGAGTTGTTGCTCCACCGCAGTCATCGACAGCCGAGCTTCGGTCCATGATATGGAATGCGTCAATCGGTCCGCTAAGTTCTCCTATTTGCGCTGTGCTAGATGGATGTTAGAATTAGGCCTCGGGTCACCGGGTGGCTAGCTCCGGTGAGGAGCGCGGCCTCCGATTTGGGCGCCGTCGTGCAGAACTCGGTGAGGAGGAGGAAGAGTTTGCCCTGATCGTTTGATTCGAACGAGCGGTGGAGATCAAATCGCCGTCTCTAATGATCTGGAGGGGATCGGTGCCGTTGGATGAATAGTGGGCGGTCTAGATTAGAAAGGCCATCCCCTTCGTATAATGAGACTTAGACCGTCGATTGTAGATCGGATGATTGTAATCACGCGCTAGTTCATAATAACGTGGTCAGATCTGGGACGTCGTTTCCGAATCCTATGGTTGAGGGGAGAGCGGATGACTTGTCCAGGGCTAATCTAATCAGGGCGCCTTGTTTCTGATCGGACGGCCGAGGGATCACGATATCCCTTCGTCGAGCCTGTTTTGCTAAATAGACCCTAGGAATAGAAGTATTCAACCCACCGTCCGCTGTTGTTGTTCACTGAGTTGTGGTAAAACTAAGGATTAGCCCCTGCGATTTCTAGAAATTATGTGCCCAGTCCAGAGATCAGAGGGATTTGATAATTAATAATAGAAATTGTTTTTTAATGTATAAATAAATGCTAGAACTTGTTTAATTTGTAGAAAATTCTTACTTAGTCCAAATTAATCCATTCCAGTTCCTATAATTTAGTAATATTACTATTTATCACCTAGTGTCTCTGTTTTGACATGAAAACAGTAATGAAATTTATTTCTTAGATAATCTTGTATCAAATACATAAAACCTTTGGAAATTCATAACTTAAAATCTATAACTCCAAATTTAATGATTCTTTTTCATATGATCTCATTTTAATATGTAGATTATCAATGTGTATTTTGTTTACGTGTTTGGTGTGATGTTATATTCTTCTTTATACTATGTATGTTTGTATTAATGCGAGTAGACGAGCAAGCCACAGAGGATCCGGGGGTTCAGCAGGTGGAGACTGCTCAGCAGAAGCTCGTTGAAGGCAAGTTGTGCCCTTGATCACTTCCTTTTTACTCAGTCATGTTCTTATTAATCATAATGATCTGCATAGGTTAATTTTGATGGGATCCAATAGGTTACACTTGTTTTGGCTATCTTTATACCTTGTTTTGCCACTGAATTTTTGGGTAGTATATGCTATTGCTTTACGTGGTTTTGGGTATAGAGATATACATCACTCATGATTACACTTTTTATTATCAGTTTATTATTACTGTTCATGATAAGATCATTATGTTAATGGGAACATAGAGAACCACCCGGGAAAACAGTGCTACCACAAGGGTGGTATGGGACTCCCTTGGCTGATTAAGTAGGAAAGCTAGTGGAAGACTACCTTACCCGATAGGGGGGCAAGGGCAGTAGGGGAGTGGTCAGTGTGGGGAGGTCCTTGGGTTGATTTTGCTGCGATGGCGGTCAGGCGAGGGATCCCTACACTGGAGCTTCCTATAAACTGTAGCAGGTTTTCTGAAGCTAGTGGAACTTTGTAAAGGCCTCGTAGTGGTACCCTGCCTCGCTTCCTTGGTATAGGTGTATGGGGTCCGATCAACCGTGTGGCAAATGGGTAACACGACTTGTGGGTAAAGATGTGCAACCTCTGCAGAGTGTAAAACTGGTATACTAGTCGTGCTCACGGTCAAGAGCAGCTCGGACACTCACATGATTAATTTATGGAATTAAATTCAATTTGTCATTTGCATCGCATTGGGATTATTTTATTATTATTACTTTTATTACTAAGCTTTGGTATTTACTTACACTTAGTAACTGCTAATAAAATTTTGACCAACTTATAAAAGCAATGCTCAGCTTGAACCTTTATTTTATTGATCAGCCTTACACTGCACATGAACTCCCACCTTTGGTGAGTTCATGCACATGATTCCCCACAACTTGTTGAGCGATGAACATGTGTGAGCTCACTCTTGCTGTCTCACACCCCCCACAGGAGAAGAACAGGTGGTTCAAGAGGAGCCGCCTAACGAGGAGTTCGACTTGATCTAGGTGGCGTCTCCCAGTCAGCTTTGTGGCGCCAGGGAATAATATTTAGTTCACTTTATTTTATCATTTATTTTGTAAGACTTTCGCTATGTAATAAGTACATTTATGATATTTATGACATTTATCTCTATGCACACTATTATTATATGTTTTGTTCTTCCTTGGCACACATATGAGACGCACCCGACTTTATCCCTTAAATCCGGGTGTTACATGCATGTACCAGATAGAGACTGCACAGATAAACGACAACGCAACTCCTTAACTTCATCATCTTGTGCCAATTGCTACAATGTATCATCAGACAATATCTCAGACATATCATCAGTAGCCACTACATTTAGCTACAGTGCTCCTCACTTTGCACACTTAGCAATATGACCAGGCTCAAACTTCTTCCCACAAGCATAGCATAACCCATTAAGTCTCCTAAAATCCCTAAGTTGTCTTGCTCTTGTGAGATCTGCCCCTGGTCCTTGGTCATCTACTTTCTGGACAACCACAGGTTGTTTCACATGCATAGGCAACCCTGGTCGTTGTCCCTGAAATTTATTGCACTCTAACACCTCCTGTTGAATCTGAGCCAAGTGAATAGCGCGGTCCACCGTAGAAGGTGTTTGAACCTGCACCACATCCTGCAATTCATACTTAAGGCCTCTCACAAAATAGGTGACAAAGAAGGTATCATCAAACTCCGAGTTATGAACAGCTAATCCATATCTGGCTTATTCACATTCCGACACATAAGAATCCAGTGTACCAGTTTGCTTCAAAGCCAACAACCTCATCAATGCTTTAGGATAAGCATTAGCACCAAACTTAGCAACCACAGCTGAGGTAAACTCCTGCCAACCACCTAACCCATGCCTCAACTTGTGATACTGCCATCACTAGGCTGCAACATGTTCCAATTCATAGAAGCAACAGACACCCACATAGCATTGGAAACCCTGTAAATGGTAAAATATTCAATGCATTGATCCAACCATACTAGAAGATCACCCCCTGAAAACTTGGGAAAAGGTAACTTGGGTAAACCCTGATAATGTGGATCCAAAGATTGTCTGTCTTCTCCTCGCATCCTCCCTAAATCACCTCTGAAATCTCTGCCGCCATCAACCTCCTTCTCGTGATGACCTCTCATATACAAACACCCACTTCGCTGCACCTCCAATTATGGTGAACCAGAACCCCCAGAAGATTCACCTAATTCCTTCCCCAACTGCTCCAACATCATTTGTGCTACTACCCTTCTGGTCTTCTCCAATTTACGACCCAAATCATTTCTCTCCTTCGCACCCTCTCCACATCCTTCAACCTGCTACTCACTCCCTCCAAAGTCTCAATAACACGACTCCAATTCTCCTGACTAACCCGCTCCCCATCCGCCATAGTCTGTAACACCAAACAAGTCTGTACCAATGGTTTGGTTGCGGGTGTCGTAGTGATGAACTGGATGGACCTCGCGGAAGATGGATTCGCCTAGGAACAACCGAAGACGAGGAACAACGAGCGGAAGATGAAGACGTAACCCAACCCAATCCCATGTGGTCGCTGAAGCCCCAACGATGCAACCTTGAATCTGATACCAGATGACACCGCCCGTGGTCACCGGTGCGCAACTCGAGCGACGTGAGCATGCATCAAACCAGCAAAGGAGGGAACCAGAATAGGAGCGCTCAAACTCACATATAAGTTTGTTGGGATTCAGTTTCTATTTTTTTCTTGTCTCCAGGTCCACTCCAGATTACAGTTTTTATAGCCTAGTTAATAAGGCCGGCCCATTATTACAAGGCTAATTAACCACATTGACACCCAAATTGCGGCTTAACATACCATTTACAACTCCACACAAATCAGCACAAAGATTCAATTTGCTATTCCAGCAGTACTAACACTCATGTCCCTAGTGCCGCCGCTTTAGGGCTTGTTCGGTTATTTTCAATCCATATGGATTGGAGGGGATTGATATGGATTAAGGCGATTTTGACTTACTAGGGATTAAAATACTCTCAATCCCTCTCAATTCATATGGATTGAGGTACAATCGAGCGCCCGTCGTGGGACCGGTCGCTGCCGTTGACCAGGCTCACCCACCGCAGGGGTACCTGCTGAGACTGTTCCTGAGAAACAACCTGCTTGCTGCCTACATCCGCTGCGCCGACATGCGGAGTGCCCGATTGCTGTTCGACGGGATGCCGTGCCGAGGCGTCGTCACCTGGAATACGCTCATTGCCGGCTATGCCACCTAGGGCTCCGTGCGCCGACCCGAATCGCACCTCTCCTCCAGTCCTCCGCTCCTCCCTCACCAACACAACCTTCCCCCTTGTCTTCCCCTCCTCTCCTCACGCACGGGCAACACATGGTCCTTTCATTTTTTCAGAATGTTGTTTCTTGCATCGGAATGCACATCTAGGTCAACCATTTTATTTAGATTGTTTTTACTCCTTCCTTTTTTCTTATAACATTTGATGGGAAGTAACACAAGGATTTACATTGTGCTGGAATCCACCATGGGTGGAGAGCTCCATGATATCATTGTAAGTCATTACTTTTTTTCTCTGTCATTTGAGCTAATTATGTTTTTTAGCCTAAATTTTGCATGTACAAACATGAAAAGAAGAGTTTTGTATTGCATAGTCAGGCCACAAGTGGGAGACTGAAGGAGGATGAAGTACGTAGGTACTTTCAGTATTTGATAAATGCTCTAGACTATTGCCATAGTAGGGGCGTATACCACAAAGACTTGAAGGTGCAATAGTGTTCATCCTTGACTCTGCTCATTGTCTGTATCATCGCTTATGATCTAGCAGAGTAGTGTGAAGTTCACATGTCAATGTTTCTTGTGTGCATACCAATGCCATCTAGACATGTTTTTTTGTGTAGTTAATGTTCTAATGCTCATTGAAAGAAATAAGAGATTAAACATGAGCTCTAGAATAGTATCCTTTTTAGTGCTGCTTGGTTTTGTACACATGGAGTACAAGGTTAATATCTTTATTAGTGTTGCTTGGTTTTGTACACTCCGAAATATACGATCTTAACTTTTTTTGGGTCCAAATTCTGTGGGTGAAGACTAAGCAATGGGGGACATTATCACAAGCAAAAGGGATGCCAATCACTAAAATGGAGATTCTAGCATTAGTACAGTGATGATTTGTGGTTTTTGCTCTCATGAGGGGTGTGGTCATTTGAGCCTAAGATTTTTCCTTAAAATTTCAAGAGCTTCATTGCACAACCTCACTGATGCGTATTATGGAAGCAGGCTCAGCTTAAGCACCACTATGGATATTGTGAGTCAGCTTTATAAATGTCAGTGTTATGTAAACTTGTTTTGTCCCCATGTGGCCATGTTTCTTGTTTATCCGCTATGCTTTCTATCAGATTGTTCTTTTCAAAGTTATGCCTACTGTCTTGAAACTATCGTGTCGCTAACAACTTACATATCCATGCAAAAGATCAGCTTAAAGAGCTGCTACTGTGCACCTAATGTATCGGTGTGCGACGTCGCGAGTTGGTGCACTCTGGTGAGATGAGATACACATCATTTGGTTGTCTCATGTCATTCGTTCGCTGTGTTGGATCCTTGCATGCTCATGTGTGTGAATCTTAGTGTAGTTTCTCAGCATCGGTAGCATCGCCCAGGTTAAATGTGTGTTTTTATCCTGTTTTCGGCTCTCATATTCTGCATTTGTGATGCCTAATGCATCTGCAGGGTGAGGACTATTCTTGTCGGGTACCGTAATTAGGGGTACCCCCAACACTCCTAAACACGGCTGGTAACCAACATCAGCGCAAGCTGCAGAGACTGATGGGCACGATTTAGGTCAAGGCTTTGTCTACTCAAGGGACACGATCTCGCCTTGCCCGAGCCCAGCCTCAGGCGGAAATAGAAGTCCCAGACGAATTCTCGCCTCGCCCGAGGGCCTTCTCAAGCAACGGGCGCACCCTCGACTCGCCCGAACCCCAGCTCGGGCAGGCTTCGTTGTGAAGCAACATTGACCAAATCGCCTCACCAACCGACCGTATCGCAGGCGCATTCAATGCGAGGATCGCCTGACACCTTATCCTGACACACGTGCCTCAGTCGGCAAGGTCGAAGTGACCGCAGTCGCTTCGCCCTTCCACTGACCGATCTGACAGGAAAACAGCGCCGCTCGCCCCACTCCGACTGCTGTGCCACCCGCCAGGGTGAGGCTGACAACAACTAAGTTCAGCCTCAGGCGCAACAGGAATCTCCGCCTCGCCCGACCCCAGGGCTCGGCCTTAACCTCGGCCTCGGAAGGTGGTCTCCGCCTCGCCTGACCCCAGGGCTCGGCCTCGACCCCGGCCTCGGAAGGTGGTCTCCGCCTCGCCCGACCCTAAGGCTCGGCCTCAACCTCGACCTCGGGAGGAATCGCGTCCTCGCTCGACCCCGGCCTCGGCCTCAGGAGGAGTCTCCGCCTCGCCCGACCTTGGCCTTGGACCGATCGCGCCACGGAGGATGGATCATTACCCTACCCCTAGCTAGCTCAGGCTACGGGGGAACAAGACCGGCGTCCCATCAAGGCTCGCCCCGGTAACAAGTAATGATGGCTCCCCGCGTGCCTCCATGACGATGGTGGTTCTCAGCCCCCTACGGAAGCAAGGAGACGTCAGCAAGGTCCCAGCAGCCCCGACAGCTGTGCTTCTACAGGGCTCAAGCGCTCCTCCGACGGCCACGATACCGCGTACACAGGGCTCTAGCACCTCTCCGACAGCCACGTTGGCATGTACACAGGGCTCAGGCGCCTCTCTGTCGGACACGTTAGCGCATAGCTACACCCCCATTGTACACCTGGACCCTCTCCCTGCATCTATAAAAGGGAGGTCCAAGGCCTTCATGCGGGGGGGTCGCGCGGGAGAACGGGCTGACGAACAGGCTCACCCTCTCTCCCTCGCGAACGCTTGTAACCCCTACTACGAGCGCATCCCCCTGGCGCAGGATAACACGAGCCACGTTTTCCCCCTTGTGTTCCATCTCGCGCCAACCCATCTGGGCTGGGACACGCAGCGACAATTTTACTCGTCGGTCCAGGGACCCCCCGGGGTCGAAACGCCGATAGTTGGCGCGCCAGGTAGCGGTCTGCTGCGTGTTGATGAACAACTTCCCGTTGAGTTCCAGATGGGTAGTCTCCAGGAACCTCTTCAGCTCGGGACGCTGCTCCGTTTTGGGAGTCTCGAGTTCATGTCCCTCGACGGCAGCTACGACATGGTGCTCCTTCCCCCGCAGCGCGACAGCGACAACGACGGCCGTCAGCTCGCCCGGCGCGGCGAACTCGACGACGTCTTCTCCCCGTGGCGGAAGAGCAGCATCCGGATTTGTCTCGCCGCCTTCCTCACCGCAGGAGGAGGAGGCGGGGCAACCGTGGCCATGCAGGAGGCAGCACCTCGTCGGCTGTCGAGCGAGTCGACGACGCCGGCACCCCAGTAGGGGACATGTCGGGCGTTGTTCTCGCGCCTGAGACAACGACGAGTGTCGTTTCCCCGCAACGTGCCAGCCCCAAGCGGACAGAGGACGCCAGCACACTCGCGAAGGACTTGCTGGGCGTTAGCCTCGTACCTGAGATAACAGTGCAGTCCGTCCCCAACGCGACTTCGTCATCGTCCATCGATCGAGACGTACCGTCCGTTTTCCACTCTGTGCCTTTTAGATTCAGCTTCGATCCACCAAGCGACCCCGCTTCGGTGAGCGCTTTCATAAAGGCATATCCTAACCTTCCGGGGTACCATATGTGGTCAACCTGGGACTGACTGACGGCCGTCTCGACCTGCGGGCCCCCGGGTTCCGAGGAAGAGGACGAGCCCGACTCTGGTTGGGATTTCTCCGGGCACGGTAATCCCAGTGCCATGCGAGACTTCATGACCGCATGTGACTACTGCCTCTCCGGTTGCATCGATGATGGCCACAGCCTTGACGATGAGGGTTGTGGCCCAAGTCGTGAATGTTTCCACGTTGATCTAGGGGGTCACGACGAAGGCAACCACCTTGGTATGCCGGAGGATGACGATCCCCCTAGGCCTGCGCCTCGCGTTGACATCCTGTGGGAGCTAGCTGTGGTCCCAGTCCCTGCGAAGGGTCAGGACACACAGCTCGAGCAAATCCGCGAGATGCAGGCCAAGCTCGATGAGGAAGCAGGACAACTTGTGCAGCTCCGGCAAAACATCGAGCAGGAGTGGACAGGCCGAGCACTAGCCGGAGAAGCGCGTCATCAGGCCCGGGATGTCCAGCGTCGTATCGCTGACGATGCCAGGGCAAGGCTGCCCCCGGCCTCCAGTGGGGTCGGCTAGAATCTGGCTGCAGCGGCAATACTACTCCGAGCGATGCCGAAGCCGTCCACCACCGAGGGGTGGCGTATCCAAGGAGAACTCAAGAATCTCCTGGAGGACGCCGCGGTCCGATGGGCCGAGAGCTCTGCCTCCCGAAGGCAAGGGTGCCCCTCGGAGCATCGCACAGCGACTTCCCGATTCATGCGGGAAGCCTCGGTCAACACCGGGCGCACGCGGGACGCAACGCCTGTAGCCCCGGGTTGCCTCGGTAACGAGCACCACCGCCGCGACCGTCGAGCCCGCCTCGACGAGAAGGTGCGCCGAGGCTATCACCCCAGGCGTGGGGGGCGCTACAACAGCGAGGAGGATCGGAGCCCCTCGCCCGAACCACCTGGTCCGCAAGCCTTCAGCCGGGCCATACGACAGGCGCCGTTCCTGACCCGGTTCCGAGCCCCGACTACCATCACCAAGTACTCGGGGGAAACAAGGCCAGAACTGTGGCTTGCGGACTACTGGATGGCCTGCCAGCTAGGTGGAACGAACGATGACAACCTCATCATCTGCAACCTCCCCCTGTTCCTCTCCGACGCCACCCGGGCCTGGCTGGAGCATCTGCCTCCTGCGCAGATCTCCAACTGGGACGACCTGGTCAAAGCCTTCGCTAGAAACTTCCAGGGGATGTATGTGAGCCCTAGGAACTCTTGGGATCTCCGAAGCTGCCGCCAGCAGCCAGGGGAATCCCTGCGAGAGTACATCCGGCGGCTTTCGAAGCAGCGCACAGAGCTGCCCAACATCACCGACTCGGATGTCATCGGGGCGTTCCTCGCCGGCACCACTTGCCGCGACCTAGTGAGCAAACTGGGTCGCAAGAGTCCCACCAAGGCGAGCGAGTTGATGGACATCGCCACCAAGTTCGCCTCTGGTCAGGAGGCGGTCGAAGCCATCTTCCGGAAGGACAAGCAGCCTTAGGGACGCCAGCAGGAAGACGTCCCCGAGGCATCCGCTCAGCGCAGCACGAAGAAGAAGGCGCAAGCGAAGTGTGACGCCGTTGATGCGGATCTCGTCACTGCTATCGAGCACAGGAACCCTCGGAAGCCTCTCGAAGGGGCCAACCTGTTCAACAAGATGCTCAAGGAGTCGTGCCCCTATCACCAGGGTCCCGTCAAGCACACCCTTGAGGAATGCGTCATGCTTCGGCGCTACTTCCATAAGGCCGGGCCACCGGCGGGAGATGGCAAAGGCCAAGACAACGACAAGAAGGAGGGTGACAAGGCAGAGGAGTTCCCCGAGGTCCACGGTTGTTTCATGATCTACGGTGGGCGAGTGGTGAACGCCTCGGCTCGGCACCGCAAGCAGAAGCGCTGGGAGGTCTGCTCGGTAAAGGTGGCGGCGCCAGTCTACCTAGACTAGTCCGACAAGCCCATCACCTTCGACCAAGGCGACCACCCCGACTGCGTGCCGAGCCCAGGAAAGTATCCGCTCGTCGTCGACCCCGTCATCGGCAACACCAGGCTCACCAAGGTCCTCATAGACGGGGGCAGCAGCCTCAACATCATCTACGCCGAGACCCTCGGGCTCTTGGAGATCGATCTGTCCACGATCCGGGCTGGTGCGGCGCCCTTTCACGGGATCATCCCCGGGAAGCGTGTCCTGCCTCTTGGACAACTCGATCTGCCCGTCTGCTTCGGAACTCCCTCCAACTTCCGAAAGGAAACCCTTACGTTTGAGGTGGTCGGGTTCCAAAGAACCTACCACGCGGTGCTGGGGAGACCGTGCTATGCCAAGTTCATGGCCGTCCCCAACTACACCTACCTCAAGCTCAAGATGTCGGGCCCCAATGGGGTCATCACCGTCGGATCCATGTACCGACACGCGTACGAATGCGACGTGGAGTGCATGGAGTACGCTGAGGCCCTCGCCGAATCTGAGGCCCTCATCGCCGACCTGGAGTGCCTCTCCAAGGAGGTGCCTGATGCGAAGCGCCACGCCGGCAACTTCGAACCAGCTGAGGCGGTTAAGTCCGTCCCTCTCGACCCTAGCAACGACGCCTATAGACAAGTCCGGATCAGCTCCGAGCTTGACCCCAAATAGGAAGCAGTGCTCGTCGACTTTCTCCGCGCAAACGCCGAAGTTTTTCTGTGGAGTCCCTCGGACATGCCTGGCATACCGAGGGATGTCGCCGAGCACTCGCTGGATATCCGAGCTGGAGCCCGACCTGTGAAGTAGCACCTGCGCCGCTTTGACGAAGAGAAGCGTAGGGCCATAGGCGAGGAGATCCACAAGCTGATGGCTGCAGGGTTCATCAAAGAGGTATTCCATCCTGAATGGTTAGCCAACCCTGTGCTTGTGAAAAAGAAAGGTGGGAAATGGAGGATGTGTGTAGACTACACTAGTCTAAACAAAGCATGTCCGAAGGTTCCCTACCCTCTGCCTCGCATCGATCAAATTGTGGATTCCACTGCAGGGTGCGAAACCCTGTCATTCCTCGACGCCTATTTAGGCTATCACCAAATCAAGATGAAAGAATCCAACCAGCTCGCGACTTCTTTCATCACACCTTTTGGCATGTACTGCTATACTACTATGCCATTTGGCTTGCAGGCGCGACATACCTAAGGTGCATGAACCACGTGTTCGGAGAGCACATCGGCCGAACGGTCGAGGCTTACGTCGATGACATCGTTGTCAAGACGAGGAAAGCCTCCGACCTCATCTCTGACCTTGAAACGACATTCAAGTGTCTGAGAGCGAAGGGCATGAAACCAATCCTGAGAAGTGTGTCTTCGGAGTCCCCCGAGGCATGCTCCTGGGGTTCATCGTCTCCGAGCGAGGCATCGAGGCCAACCCGGAGAAAATCGCAGCCATCACCAACATGGGACCTATCAAAGACTTGAAAGGAGTACAAAGGGTCATGGGATGCCTTGCGGCTCTGAGCCGCTTCATCTCGCGCCTCGACGAAAAAGGCCTACCCTTGTACCGCCTCTTAAGGAAGACCGAACGCTTCACTTGGACCCCCGAGGCCGAGGAAGCCCTCAGAAACTTAAAGGCGCTCCTTACAAACGCGCCCATCTTGGTGCCCCCCGCTGCGGGAGAAGCCCTCTTGATCTACGTAGCCGCAACCACTCAGGTGGTCAGCGCCGCGATCGTAGTCGAGAGACGAGAAGAAGGGCATGCACTGCTCGTCCAGAGGCTGGTCTACTTCATCAGTGAAGTGCTATTCGAGACCAAGATCCGCTACCCGCAAATTCAGAAGCTACTGTACGCAGTAATTCTGACGCGGCGAAAGTTGCGACACTACTTCGAGTCTCATCCAGTGACTGTGGTGTCATCCTTCCCCCTGGGGGAGATCATCCAGTGCCGAGAGGCCTCGGGTAGGATAGCAAAGTGGGCGGTGCAGATCATGGGCGAGATAATCTCGTTCGCTCCTCGGAAGGCCATCAAGTCCCAAGTCTTGGCGGACTTCGTGGCTGAATGGGTCGACACCCAATTGCCAACAGCTCCGATCCAACTGGAACTCTAGACCATGTACTTCGATGGGTCGCTGATGAAAACAGGGGCAGGTGCTGGCCTGCTCTTCATCTCACCCCTCGGGAAGCATCTCCGCTACGTGCTGCGCCTCCATTTCCCAGCGTCAAACAACATGGCTGAGTACAAGGCTCTGGTTAATGGGTTGCGCATCGCCATCGAGCTAGGGGTTTGGTGCCTCGACGCTCGTGGCGACTCGCAGCTTGTCATTGACCAAGTCATGAAGAACTCCCACTGCCGCGACCGGAAGATGGAGGCCTACTGCGATGAAGTTCGGCGCCTGGAAGACAAGTTCTACGGGCTCGAGCTCAACCACATCGCTCGATGGTACAACGAGACTGCGGATGAGCTGGCTAAAATAGCCTCGGGGCGGACAACGGTTCCCCCAAACGTCTTCTCCAGAGACATACATCAACCCTCCGTCAAGAACGACGACACGCCCGAGCCCGAGGAGGCCTCAGCCCAGCCCAAGGTATCCTCAGCCGCCGAGGGTGAGGCACTGTGTGTCGAGGGAGAGCGAAATGGGGTCACGCCTAATCGAAACTGGCAGACCCCATACCTGCAATATCTCCTCTAAGGAGAGCTACCCCTCGACAAAGTCGAAGCTCGGCGACTGGCGCGGCGCGCCAAGTCGTTCGTCTTACTGGGTGATGAAAAGGAGCTCTACCACCATAGCCCCTCGGGCATTCTCCAACGATGCATATTCGTCGTCGAAGGGCAGGAGCTATTGCAAGAGATACACTCGGGGGCTTACGGTCACCATGCAGCACCTCGAGCCCTCGTCGGAAACGCCTTCCGACAAGGCTTCTACTGGCCGACCGCGGTGGCCGACGCCACTAGGATTGTACGCTCCTGCCAAGGGTGTCAATTCTACGCGAGACAAACACACATGCCCGCTCAGGCCCTACAGACAATACCCATCACCTGGTCGTTTGTTGTGTGGGGTCTGGACCTCGTTGGTCCCTTGTAGAAGGCACCCAGGGGCTTCTCGCACCTACTGGTCGCCATCGACAAATTCTCCAAGTGGATCGAGGTCCGACCCCCTAACTAGCATCAGGTCCGAGTAGGCGGTGGCGTTCTTCACCAACATCATTCATTGCTTTGGGGTCCCGAACTCCATCATCACCAACAATGGCACCCAGTTCACTGGGAAGAAGTTCCTGGACTTCTGCGAGGACCACCACATCCATGTGGACTGGGCCGCCGTAGCTCACCCCATGACGAATGGGCAGGTGGAGCGTGCCAACGGTATGCTTCTGCAAGGACTTAAACCGAGGATCTACAACGACCTCAACAAGTTCGGCAAGCGGTGGATAAAGGAACTACCCTCAGTGGTCTGGAGTCTGAGGATGACGCCAAGCCGAGCCACGGGTTTCTCGCCGTTCTTTCTAGTCTATGGGGCTGAGGCTATCTTGCCCACAGACTTAGAATACGGTTCCCCGAGGACAAAGGCGTACGACGACCGAAGCAACTAGACCAGCCAAGAAGACTCACTGGACCAGCTGGAAGAGGCTCGGGACGTGGCCTTGCTACACTCGGTGCGGTATCAGCAGTCTCTATGACGCTACCACGCCCGAGGGGTTCGGTCCCGAGGCTTCCAGGTGGGAGACTTGGTACTTCGGTTGCGGCAAGACGCCCGAGGGCGCCACAAGCTTACTCCTCCCTAGGAAGGGCCATTCATCATCGCCAAGATTTTGAAGCCTGGGACATACAAGCTGGCCAACGATCAAGGTGAGGTCTACAGCAACGCTTGGAACATCCAACAGCTACGTCGCTTCTACCCTTAAGATGTTTCAAGTCGTTCATATACCTCGTTCTCTTTACATACACAAATAGAGTCTAACCGTCAAGGAAGGGTCAGCCTTGCCTCAGCGAAGCCCGACCCTCCCTTGGAGGCTAGAAGGGGGGAACCCCCTCTGCGTCAAAATTTTCCTCGGAAAAAGTCTTTCTGCCAGAACGTTTTTCGCGCTTTTCGACTGCTTCGATAGCGGGATCCTGAAAACGACGAGAGTACGTGTAAGTGGTAAGTCCAACCGAGCCGAGGGACTCCTACGCCTCTGGGATACGGATACCTCACTCATCACCTTCCGCGATAAGCAACTCATGCTCGGATAAGCGATTCTGCTACGGAACAAGTCCTAACGCTCAAAAACTTTTCTGCCATAACGATTTTCGTGCCTTCTCGACTATATCGATAACAGAATCTCGCGGACGAGTAAGAGTACATGTAAGCGGCAAGGCCGACCGAGCCGAGGGACTCCTACGCCTCCGGGATACGGATACCTCACTCATCACCTTCTGCGAAAAGTAACTCTCGCTCGGATAAGCGATTCTGCTATCGATGAACAAGTCCTGATACTCGAAACAAGAGGAAAGGAAACGCAGCTTTATAACACGACAATAAGATGTTTGGGCCTCGGCGGCCGCAACAAGCATACGCATACTACAGACAGACTGTTCCTACAGGTTCAGACATCGACAGAGGGAGCAGCAGCACCCTCGACGTTGTTTCCACCTTCGGCGGAATCTGGCCCGGCCTCGGACGACGACTCGGGCGGAAGGATCTCCACCTCGAAGGAGGACGCCAGCACCGCGCTTGGGCCATCGTAACCAGGGTCTCCGCAAGGGTTCCGACCCGAGCGGACGCCTCGGCTGGCCGCTCCGTAGCCTCAGCTAGCTGTCCCCCGAGGGCCTCAGCCCGGCTCACGGCCTTAGCAGCGTGACTCCGGGGTTGGTCCCGCTAGCGGACGACCTGGCCAAGCTCCGGCCGTCGCTGCTGCACCTCCTCGGCCTGGGAAGCCACCTGCTCCTGGGCCGACGAAGCCTCTTTTCGAGCCGACTCCGCCTCTGTCCATGCTGACACCGCTGCCTCCGGCTCCGACTCAACGCAGAGCAGCCGAGGGTTCTATAAATGAGCAAGAGAGGCCTTGAGTGGCAAGGCCGACCGAGCTGAGGGACTCCTACGCCTCCGGGATACGGATACCTCACTCGTCACCTTCCGCGCAGGGCAACTCACACTCGGTTAAGCGGTTCAGCTAGTCGACAGGCGAGTCCTAGTGCTCGAAATGAGGAAGAAACACGGCTTCACGCCCAAATACCCAGATGTTCAGGCCTCGACAGCCACAATGAACAAACACCGGTACTCAAGGTGCCATTACAAACGGAACTTCGGTTCCACTCCCGCGGGTATGAACTACCTCCACACCAGAGGGCCTGCGGGACAACAAACTCCAGGTGGCTCGCTGCCGACCACTGCACCAGCAGCGACAACGACCTCCGCTCCGAGCAGCTAAACAGCAGCAGCGATGACCTCAGGGCAGACGCTGCTGTGACAAGGCCCTCGCCCACGTCCCCACTCGAGGGGCGAGGACAAGCTATCAAAGCCAAAGAGCCGGAGGTCTGTCCGCGGGTGGCGCCAACGGTCTCGTCGATGGAGAAACCTCCTCTGGTGACCAGCACCTAAGCACCGACGACAGCGGCCACCTGCGCGCCGGCGCTACGCCAACGAATGGCAGCCGCCCCAGCCTGCACCGATAGATCCCCACTCAAGTCCTTGCGGACGGCTAGGCACCGACCTCCGCGCGGAGGCGTCGTGCCGGAGTGAGGACAAGACTATCCAAGAACACGAATGCCGCCCTAGCGGCGTGCGACGTCTTGGACGGTCCCCCGGTGCGCATGGCGCAACAGCCGCCCGTACGGTGGGCGGACGGCCACGCCCGGATCAAGCGGCAGGAGGCAGCGTCGGAGGCCGCGATAGAGCCAGCTGAGCCAGCAAGACAGGCACATTTGAGCTGACGACACTTGCGGTCGACCGGCCCCGCATTGTCAAAGTTTGCCCCCTCCGCAAGGCTGGTGAGCGCCCTCTCCCCTGAATGCTGAAGGAAGAGGCGGCCTGCCGGCCCATGCGGGAGGTAGAACCTCGGCTCGCCCCACCCTCCTCCCCAGCAAGGATGATGAAGATCCTTGAAGCTGAGGGCGGGGCAGAGGCCGCAGCCCGGCTTGCTTCTCCCCACCATCGAACTGGTGGTCACCATGCAGGGTGACCATTGGTGAGGGGATGCAGCCGGGCTGCCTGATGAAAATCCTTGAAGCCGAGCGATGGCTGAAGAGTGCCAACCCCCATGAGGTCATACTCCTCCAACAGCAGCAAGACGAAGGCAACGCGGGTGCTCCCCATCCGGGGGCTCGGAAGGTGGAAGGGCGCGATGCATGAGGGGAGTGCGAAGGCATGGCTACCGCCCGGGGGATCGACCCCTTTTTAAAGGCGGCTCTCCCCACTCGAGTCCTCAGGCGTCACGGACAAAGTCTTCACCAATGTGCTCCAGGGTCCTCCCACTACGACACGGGGCTGGGTCCCACACGTCATGCAAGCTGACCCGAAACGGAAGAAGCCAAACTGCCGCACGCG
Organism: Zea mays; assembly: GCF_902167145.1. Lineage (NCBI taxonomy): Eukaryota > Viridiplantae > Streptophyta > Magnoliopsida > Poales > Poaceae > Zea > Zea mays. Next base: position 31,074,847 of record NC_050105.1, read on the forward strand.
GAGCGTGTAACCGCCCCGCGGTTACAGGCACTCCTCCATCCTCGCCGAAACCAGCGGTCGAAAGGGCGGACCGTCATGCAGGTGGCGTGCAACCGCACCGCGGAGGCGCACCCCTCTGGCTCTGTCGCATCTAGCATGGAAGCCCAGGCCCACACGTCATGTAACCGGCGCGCCGGTTACTACGTGCAAGAAAACTGCACCGCCACTTGCGCCAATGCCGCGCCTTCTCGACTGCGGAACCAATGCCGTGACTCGAGGCAACCCTGTGCATGGCCCAACAGTGCCAATCAAGCACATCGATCACGGGTCAGTCAGCCACGGGAGGAGACGCGACGGTTGATATGGCCAAAAGTGGACCGGCAGTAATGGCGGCAGCAGACAGGCGGAAGGAGCGGTCAAATCGCCTGCAGGCTCGCGTCCCCTCCTGAAGCAGCAGGAGAGCCCTCTCCCACTGCGTGAAGACGACGCGCCCGTGTTCCGTTCCTCAAACGGCACGCGCACGCGGCTGCCCCGCGAACTGCCCATCCCGTCGCAATAACTCCTCGGCAGGGCAAGCGACGCCTTTGGTAGGCGAAGCGGGCGTCGTTTCACCTCCGCCATAATGACCGCGTCAAAAAAGGTGCACCACACCATTTAAATTCATATCCTTTTCCTCCTCCCCTTTCTCTCTCTTGCTACAGGGACCGGGAAAGGGGATATTCCGAAAGGGATCCTTCTCCGCGAAGGAAGCGGGCCCCGAGCCCTCCTACTGATCAGGGGTTCGAAGGCTGGCCCCTCGGAAGGGTTCGACGGTCACCCGAGAGCACATGGGCTTCAAGCTCATTACTGATCAGGGGTTCAAAGGCTGGCCCCTCGAAAGGGTTCGACAGCCGCCCCAGAGCACTCGGGCTCCACGCCCACTACTGATCAGGGGTTCGAAGACTGGCCCCTCGGAAGGGTTCGACAGCCGCCTCAGAGCACGCAGAGCGAGGGATGACTCTGGGTACGTCTGTTACATGGCCGAGGCTCGGGCTACGCTCCCGAAGGTACCCTAGGACATTTCCGAGACCAGTAGGAGCGATTTTGTAACGGAATCCCATCAGAGGGAGGCATCGAGCCCTCGGACCCTATCGAACTGGACCGGGTCCGGCAAATCACCTACAGGTACTTTTGGAGCGCGCCTTTGGGCCACTAGCCAACCCTTATCGAACGGGGCACGGGCGTCCACTCGGATCACCCGTTAGCAACTCACTGGAGACACCATGTTCGGCGCCCTCCGAGGGCAACATGGCGCTTTCCCCCCTTCCTCCTTGCGGAAAGGCGACGAAGGGGCGTATGATAAAAGTCGAGACAGTCCTTGATTGTCCTCTCGCTCCGTGCAGAGGCTCAAGGTCTGCTCTCACAAACCCAGCTACGGCCAAACCGTTGACAGCGTCAACAAACCAGCCTAAAAACTTGGAACCTGACCATGCACTCGGGCTACGATCAGGTCGCATGAGGGAACAACCAGGCCGACCAAGGCATCACGAAAGGCATTAAGACCTTAGAGGAGTCAAACCACTCCTCCGAGGCCTCGGGGGCTACACCCGGCGGGTGCGCTCGCGCGCACCCACCGGAACAAAGTTTAACCGAGAAAGGCCGGTCCCCTTGCAAAAAAGTGCGACAAAGCCTCCAAGCGAGTACCAACACTCCCTTTGAGGCTCGGGGGCTACTGTCGAGTACCATAATTAGGGGTACCCCCAACACTCCTAAACACGACTGGTAACCACCATCAGCGCAAGCTGCAGAGACTGATGGGCACGATTCAGGTCAAGGCTTCGTCTACTCAAGGGACGCGATCTCGCCTCGCCCGAGCCCAGCCTCGAGCGGAAACAGAAGTCCCAGACGAATTCTCACCTCGCCCGAGGGCCTCCTCAAGCAACGGGCGCACCCTCGACTCGCCCGAACCCCAGCTCGGGCAGGCTTCGTTGTGAAGCAACCTTGGCCAAATCACCTCACCAACCGACCGTATCGCAGGCGCATTCAATGCGAGGATCGCCTGACACCTTATCCTGACACACGTTCCTCAGTCGGCAAGCTCGAAGTGACCGCAGTCGCTTCGCCCTTCCACTGACCGATCTGACAGGAAAACAGCGCCGCTTGCCCCTCTCCGACTGTTGTGCCACCCGCCAGGGTGAGGCTGACAACAGCTAAGTTCAGCCTCAGGCGCAACAGGAATCTCCACCTCGCCCGACCCCAGGGCTCGGCCTCAACCCCGGCCTCGAAAGGTGGTCTCGGCCTCGACACCGGCCTCGGAAGGTGGTATCCGCCTCGCCCGACCCTAAAGCTTAGCCTCAACCTCGACCTCGGGAGGAATCACGTCCTCGCCCGACCCCGGCCTCGGCCTCAGGAGGAGTCTCCGCCTCGCCCGACCTTGGGCTCGGACCGACCGCGCCACGGAGGATGCATCATTACCCTACCCCTATCTAGCTCAGGCTACGGGGGAACAAGACCGGCGTCCCATCCAGGCTCGCCCCGGTAACAAGTAATGATGGCTCCCCGTGTGCCTCCATGACGATGGTGGTTCTCAGCCCCCTACGGAAGCAAGGAGACGTCAGCAAGGTCCCAGCAGCCCCGACAACTGTGCTTCTACAGGGCTCAAGCGCTCCTCTGACGGCCACGATTCCGCGTACACAGGGCTCTAGCACCTCTCCGACAGCCACGTTGGCATGTACACAGGGCTCAGGCACCTCTCTGCCGGACACATTAGCGCATAGCTACACCCCCATTGTACACCTGGACCCTCTCCTTGCATCTATAAAAGGGAGGTCCAAGGCCTTCATGCGGGGGGGAGGTCGCGCGGGAGAACGGGCTGACGAACAGGCTCACCCTCTCTCCCTCGCAAACGCTTGTAACCCCTACTACGAGCGCATCCCCCTGGCGCAGGATAACACGAGCCGCGTTTTTCCCCCTTATGTTCCATCTCGCGCCAACCCATCTGGGCTGGGACACGCAGCGACAATTTTACTCGTCGATCCAGGGACCCCCCGGGGTCGAAACGCCGACAATTCTCTAGATTGTGTTGAGGATCTTTTGTTAGTTTAGTTCGTGTGGGTTTTAGGTTCTGCTGCTTCTGCTTGCTGAACTGATGTCTTCAACATCTTTTATTTCATCCACTATGATGAATTGATGCACCTCTCATCCCAATCGGTTTGTGGTTCCAATTCCTCATTCTTCCGCCTCCAATTCAAGTGTTTTCCCAATTCCTCATTCTTCTGCCTCCATGTCTTGGTCTTTGCATTTTCCACAGTTTCAACCGAACTTCTATACCAATATATTTTTCTTAGATCTTGATGTTACTGTGTACTTATAAAACCATGCCTGTTAAGCATTGAACATTTTTTTTGAATTCATTGTTGCGCTCTGTGTTCCAAAATCCATGCTCTTGCTGAGTTATCATTCTTATGGTTTATATTGCCCAACGATCCAGGGTTCAGACTATAGATTTTGAGGAATCAGTGAAAACTATTATGCCCGGTTTGGATCACTGGAATTGAATTCCATTCTAATAATAGTAATTTAGGCATATATCAATTAAGCTAATTCGCTTTTATACAAAATATATTTGTATACTATTATTAGCAAGATGTCCTAGATATTTATATGCTATATTTTTACTATAGAGGAGTGGAACGAAGAGTGTTATGTAAGTTACAGAGTAGAAACAAATTCTACTCATGCATAAAATCATTTCCTATCCTCCACCCTATGAATTTGAGATAGACTTATATCTGAACTTTGGAAAGTGATGGAATGCCAAATTCCAAACTAAATAAGTTACTTTATTAAGTGAATTCCAATTCTTTTAAAATGAAGGGATCCAAACGTCCCATTAGAGATGTACCAGTTTGATAAAGGCTACTACTGCTATGCTTCATCATCCCTGACATTTATATAATATGGCTGTTGAGCACCAAATTGAGCGCGCGGACGGTCCGGCCCTGAGGCCGGACAGTCCGCGCCTGTGGGCCGGACGGTCCGCGCGTGCGCAGAACAGATTAGGGTTCCGAGTTTTGTGCTACGGTTGTTAGCTAAAATCAGGGGATAAGCTCGGAAATTAGTTTGTAAAGGGTCCAGCCCCCCTCCTCTATAAATAGAGAGGTATACGGCCGATTTGTAATCATCAATCGAATCAATACAACTTCTATTTCGCATTTTATCCTAGGAGTAGTTCTAGTCTAGTTTAGGTTTAGCTATCCAATCCCCAAATTCTTCGTCTCTCTTCGGCTCTACGTCGATTAGAGGAGTCTAGGTCGGCCAGCCCGAGCCTAGACACAACCTAGGATCTCTACTCCTCGACGGGGTCCCTCCCGGGAGCGAGATCCAAGCGCCGTCGGCGATCTTCCGCCGTCCCTGCGTATGCGCGGACCGTCCGGCCCCAGGGCGCGGACCGTCCGGCCGTCAGGCAGGAGCCCTAGCCACGCACCAGGCCACGGACCGTCCGGCCCCAGGCCGCGGACAGTCTGCCCCTGCGCAGAGAGTACCACCGCGCCTCGCACCAGGCCGCGGACCGTCCGGCCCCGCGCGCAGACCGTCCGCCCCTGTGCAGAGGGCACCGCCACGGTTCTTGTGGAGTGTTTGACGCTCCGAAAAGGCGTCAACATACTTTTTGGCGACTCCGCTGGGGACAACACATATAGACCTATCAAATCGGCCCTCAATGGCTGGTTCAAAGGATAGCTCTGAGGTTTCCACCAGCAATATCATCACACCGACATGGGAAGCCTTGGCGGCTGAAGAACATCTCCTGTTCGAGGAGCGCCAGGAGCAGCTGATCCAAGAAGCAAAGGCGAAGTTCCTGGCTGACTTCAAAGTGGACAGGAACAACAAAGTCGTTCGGCAACGGGCGATAGATCTGGCTTCGCTCCGACCTACTACGATTACCCCAAATGTAAGTAGCACCAACGAACTCCAATCTCTTAAAGCTTACATAGACGAACAGCGAGAACAGATGCAAAATATCATAGGGGTTATGCAAAACGATTGTAGGAGACTAGTACGTGCATTTGATAAATCTAGTGTAGCAAATTTTCCTTCACACGAGGTTGAATTAGGAGATAATACACGTAATACATCGGTTAGAGGTTGTCACGACCAGTCACAACCCCCTTATGGGATGCCGATGGACACGTACCCTGAGCAAACGCAAATCGGCAGTAAACCAGCCGATCTACACACGTCCGGACCGTCCGCTCGCGAGCGCGGACCGTCCGGGTCAGCCACAACTGGGCCCATTTTTAATGAGTTACCTAGACACGCACCCGAGCCACCACATAGGGCACCGAATTTAAACTACCCAGTCGGACGGTCCGCATACAACGACGGACGGTCCGCACATAATTACAGACGGTCTGGGCCAATGTCCGGACAGTCCGCATATGACCTTTTTGAGGAAGATTGTTACTTGAATCCTCACCCATCCCAGCAACACTTCCCATCACAATATGCAATGCACCAACCCATTAATTCAAGATCTAGAGCCCAGGAAAGCTTTCTGGCCCCACCCAGAGGGCCGGAAAGAAACGATCAAACCTATGAGCCATATAGGGTAAATGGAAATGCACCACGTAGCTCAAACCAATGGGGAGAAAGACAACATGCTAACATCCAGCCGACCCCACCTATGTTTGATCAAAGAGCCGATGGTCTCGCACCGGCTGCCATTGATATAGTGAGGGAAGAAATAGCCGGGGCGTTACGAGATAAGCTCGGAGTAAGCATGGTCCCTGGGGGGCAATCATATCGGAAGCCTTATGACAGCCGATTTGATCACCACCCATACCCACAGGGAACCAGGATACCCGAATTTGCAAAGTTTTCGGGTGACCAAGGAAAGAGCACGCGTGAGCACATAGGCCAGTTCTTAGCACAATTAGGAGAATTGGCCGACACCGAAGCATTTCGTGTGCGTTTATTTTCATTATCTTTAACGGGGACTGCATTCAAATGGTATGCCACACTCCCTCCTAATTCCATTTTGTCATGGGGAGACTTAGAACAAAAATTTCATGAACATTTCTTCTCTGGTGATTATGAGCTAGATTTAGTAGACTTAGTGGCCCTACGACAAGAAAAGGATGAATCGGTTAGTGATTATATCCGGAGATTCCAGGGTACGAGAAACCGATGCTTTCAAATTCATTTAACAGATAAACAACTGGCGGGAATAGCCTTTGATGGATTGCGCTATTATTTAAAAGAGAGATTAGAAGGCATCCAGTTCTTTACTTTAGCACAATTACATCAGAGAGCTTCGGCTTGTGAAAGCCGAAGCAAAGAACTAGTCAGAATGGTTCATCATAATGTCCATATAGTAGAACACAATCAAAGTAGTTCGGACGATGAACCAAAGAAAGTTTACATTGCCGAAATAGTTTGGCCCGAGCAGGCCAAATCTTCGGCTTGCTCCTCCTTGCAGTCAGTTCAAAAGGAACGACAGGAGGAGGTTAAGTTTATATTTAATGTCGGCAAATGTGATAAGATATTCGATGAATTACTAAAAAATGGTAACATTAAGATCGATTATACCGCCCCACCCGCCGACGAACTAAAGCGTCGCGCATATTGCAAGTGGCACAACTCATTTTCCCATGCCACTAATGATTGTAATGTGTTTCGACGACAAATCCAATCGGCCATTAACGAGGGACGATTAAAATTTCAGGAGGACACAGAGCCCTTCCCAATGAATGCGATCGACTTTAATAGCAAAAAGGTCCTAATTCGGCCCAACACAGCCGATAAGGGCAAAGACAAAGAAATCATCATCGGCAACGCACGGAAGGCCGATGGAAACAACAAAATTTCTTGCAGGAAAGTGATGGCCGAGAAGACTCCTGATGGAGGGGAGACACTGAAGGTGACCATCACAAACTCCAGCACTGGTGGGCAAGCGCGAATAAAGGGACATGAGCGAGAACCCATACTACGCATCGCGGACGGTCCGGTGCCCAGGCGCGGACGGTCCGTAACATTACCGGATGGTCCGGAGCATTCCAGCGGACGGTCCGGCAACTCCGAAGAGCCACGACGACCACGCACCTTCAAACCACGACGACCAGAAATAGGTACGTGGAAAACTAACACGTTCAAGGCAACTGGTCGGTTGGTAAAATCTAGCCCGACCTTTGATCAATTATTGTCTAAATATGTGAAAAGGAAGGCTGGCCCCTGCGACCGGCCACCAAAGGGACCTCGCTTACCCACCCAGGTGCGACGGCAGGTTAGGCCGATTGGACCACCACACCAATCAGAAAGGACGGAAGGTCATAATGTTCAATTAAGACCTAACGTACCTGCATGGACACCTCCACCACTATATCCACCTATGCCATATCCATACACATACATACCTTCACCATATGTCCCAAATCAAATGTGGGCCATGCCACCATACCCATTTGGGATACCACAGTACCCCGCTTGGGGGGCACCCCAAACATCTGTATTCAATAGGTTGACACCTCCAGTACAAGACCGATTGAGAACCCCTCAATCTGGTCCACGAGCACAGGCCCAGCAAGATTGCCGAACAACTCGGCCCCAAAGGCTGACTAATCCGGGAGGGGGGCATACAGCTACAACCTCCAACAGTACGAAAAAGGGAGATGTCATTAAAATAGGAACGACGGATGTCGTCGTACAACAAAATAACGAAGGGCCGATGATTTTTGGTGAATCGGCCAACACAAACAAAAAAGAAAGTACAACTGTCAATAAAATAGCTGATCCAAAATACTCCATGCCCCGATGGTGCCCATCGGGACTGACACGATCGCAAAAGCGAAAATTACAGCGCCTCAGAGCAAAGGAGAATCAGGAAAAAGAGGCAGAAAGAATATTTAATGACACGCATCCGCAGTATCCGCCACCACAAAAGAGATGGAGACCAAAGACCGTTGAGAAAAGTCAAACGGCCACAAAGATAGTAAATAAAACGACAACTGTGCATCTCTCTACAGGTATGGTAGACTGTCCGGCTATAAAGGCCGGATCATCTGTACAGGACGCGGATCATCCGACCCCTGAGGCCGAACCATCCGCACTACACCAAGACACCTCTGACGACGTACCGATGCCCATGGAGGAAGACGACCTGCAAGGAGAAGACCTGGTCGACTACGGAGCTACGCCAGAACACTTAGAGAATTAGGAAGGCAAGGTGACGAATTGGTCAGGACCAGTATGACGCTCGGCGATGTTGGGACTGACAGTTCGATCAAATCTAAAGGGATCACGTCCGTTGAGTCAACCATCGAGACCAAGGCCACTGCGTACCATCCTAGTAAGTGGCAAGATGCCTAAGAAAACCGATGTGATAACATCGAGTTAGTTGCTTTTGGTTAGCTCAGCTCCACCAAAAGGCAGGGGGGCATATGTTGAGCACCAAATTGAGCGCGCGGACGGTCCGGCCCTGAGGCCGGACGGTCCGCGGTGCGGACAGTCCGCGCCTGTGGGCCGGACGGTCCGCGCGTGCGCAGAACAGATTAGGGTTCCGAGTTTTGTGGTACGGTTGTTAGCTAAAATCAGGGGATAAGCTCGGAAATTAGTTTGTAAAGGGTCCAGCCCCCCTCCTCTATAAATAGAGAGGTATACGGCCGATTTGTAATCATCAATCGAATCAATACAACTTCTATTTTGCATTTTATCCTAGGAGTAGTTCTAGTCTAGTTTAGGTTTAGCTATCCAATCCCCAAATTCTTCGTCTCTCTTCGGCTCTACGTCGATTAGAGGAGTCTAGGTCGGCCAGCCCGAGCCTAGACACAACCTAGGATCTCTACTCCCCGACGGGGTCCCTCCCGGGAGCGAGATCCAGGCGCCGTCGACGATCTTCCGCCGTCCCTGCGTACGCGCGGACCGTCCGGCCCCAGGGCGCGGACCGTCCGGCCGTCAGGCAGGAGCCCTAGCCGCGCACCAGGCCGCGGACCGTCCGGCCCCAGGCCGCGGACAGTCCGCCCCTGCGCAGAGAGTGCCACCGCGCCTCGCACCAGGCCGCGGACCGTCCGGTCCCGCGCGCGGACCGTCCGCCCTTGTGCAGAGGGCACCGCCACGGTTCTTGTTGAGTGTTTGACGCTCCGAAAAGGCGTCAACAATGGCATATTATTGGATCAGACTTTTCTAGGCCAATGTTAGTTGGGCTGGAAAACGTTCAGAGAAGTTGTAATCGTGATAATTATTTAATCAACTAATGTATTTAATCTGTTAACAGTGAGATTTTTTTGACGTAGAGTGATGTTTGTCTGTGCTCCGAACTTCCTGTCCCGTGCAAAGATCACATTATTACTTGTTGACCCTGAGGAAGATTATTTGGAGTATGCAGCTACTATTCTCCAGCCTAGCAGTGGCACTTGCATAAGTTGCAATCTGCTTTGCCATTTTGCAGTGGCATCTTTGATTGGTGTATGCGATAGCGTTGAGGCTGAAAAAAATACAAAATGGAGGATTGCTTGTCTGCTTTGCAAGGAGGATTGCAAGTGATGCTACTCTACATTTTGCTAAAGAAAAAATTAACGAGGTCTAAGATCTGACTTTGTTACTTATATAAATTATATTTTTGACAAATGATTAGTAATTTTGATGCATAAGTTGATATGTTACTTTCCCAATTCAATATGATGTTCCTACCCGTAAGGTCATGACCTTACTTTTTTTTCATGCTTATTTATCCTAGGATTGAATTTCTGTAACTAGCTGTACCTACCTATCTGTCCACATTCTAGATGACAACGTGAAAAGTAAATTTATGGTGGTACCCTCACGTTTTCCAATTTGTACCAACAAAAAGGACATGCATAACGAACTTAGCTTGTAAATAAGAGAGAAGGCTTGACCAGCTGGCATTTACAAAAGATATAAAGATCACTAAGCTTTGGGGGGAGACGTGAATGTCCCTTCCTACATATTTAGTGTGTGTTTGGTTGTAATGACTGAATGGGATGTGATAGGATGATCTCTTAAATAAACTTGATTGGTTCAAGGTCGATGATTGAAACAAGACTATCTCAGTGTTGTGCTCAGCTATTCCTTAAAATTGGAGGGACGAGAAAGGACGTCAGGGGACGTCTGCCTGTCTCCGACTGTCCCGTAACTAAACGCATCCTTACTAATGACCGATGACAATTCGTGAGGCCAACATTTGATGTATGTCTTGTGCTTATGATGATTATCTTGTCCTGTCATTTTGCAGGGCCAAAGAGTTTTAATATTCTTTGAGGACATTCAAGGTCCACGATGTTTCTCATTTCCTATATATGAAACACGGTCCAAAACGGCTGCTCTCGATGGTCCACGTCGACATAAAAAGATTAGAGCGTCGGATGTGATTTGAACGGCACAAACAACAACTTCACTCGCCCTTTCCCGAAGCATCCGTCAGCGACTGGATAGCGTCGTCCCTCCGTCGCGGAACCAGCAATCCGCTCGCTCACTGACAACGCGGCGCCGCCTCCCACCGCCACGACCAAGCTGAGGGCTCCGAGGCTAGAGGAGATGGCCATCGACACCACGGCGGAGATCGAGGAGCTCAAGCAGCTGCTCAGCTATGGCGGATAGCGGTCGAGGCGGCCCAAGTTGATTCTTTGACAGCCTCATTAGTTGCATAGGTGTGTTTCCCCCTTCTTTATTCCTTGTTGCCATCATCAATGCAGTTCGGACTCATTTGTTGTTTCAGTAGCTATGATTCCATAAGCGCATACACGATGAGTCAATCAGTGAGTCCAGATGCTACTGCTAATCAGACGCCAATCACAAATAAAATAGTAGGATTATTACTTTATGGCATCCAACAACTTCATGTGTCTATAACACATCGTGCCTGATGAGGTGCTTCAGTAGTGGCATACAACATCATGGTGTCAGCAACTGCTGGTGTATATTTTTGGCTGAAATTTCCTTGTTGTCTATACATATAGTAAGTCAATTACATTGTCTTCATATCTTTATTTGCTATTAATAGTTGTACCGCAGAAGTCCCATTATTCCCTACTCTATCTGTTGTTGTCTATACATATAGTAAGTCAATTACATTGTCTTCATATCTTTATTTGCTATTAATAGTTGTACCGCAGAAGTCCCATTATTCCCTACTCTATCTGTTGAGAAATAATTTCTTTGTTTTTTTATCTTTAGTTGATTCACCTAGACCATTTTGCTATGTGTATATGTAATTGAATCTATCTCTTTTAAGATTACGTGGTGCTAGGAACCGAATCAACTTATGTTACATCTATCTGCCAACTTTTAATTGTGTTCTTGGTTATGGACTTATATTACCTAAGAACTGCATCTGTACGTCAACCTGTTAAGAACAGTGTAGCATATATATTAAATTTTGTTGCCTTATCAGGTTTTAGTCGCCGGCGTTATTTTTTTCTATATGTTGCATTACAGTATCAATTTCCATCTCTTGACCATGCGCCGGAGGAAACATATTTGTTTGTTTCATACCAAATGATAAGAATATTCTTAATCTTTACTATCAACATTTTCCTTCCTGTTATCAGTGCCACTACGCGCGCATGGGCGCGCGCTAGACACTAGTATGTAATAATGCAGCACAAGGCATTCTATCTTCATTTTTTTAAGTATGCAGGTAATGGCATCTAGCATGTAAAACAGGTAATATGATGTCAAGAATTCTTCCGCATCCATGTAACAGAAGTTATTTGTAGAATGAGTTGCTACTTTCTCGTGGAGAGAGGAAATGATGGCCATGCGACAAACTCTAGGGCATAAGTGTAGTGGTGAAATAGATAGATTAAAATAACAAAATTTATGTATGACCAGGATCACTAATAAATTACAAAACCTTTTCTCATAACAATATAACATACATTTATATATAAAGTTATTATCGTATTATATGTTTTCTTTGCAACGCAAGATCACTCATCTAGTAGATACTAGGCCTGACGGAGAAGGCCATGATGCACTGTCTCATCCTGCGTCGTCGGCCACCACCACATCCTAAGCATAACCCGGTGGATCTCCATGATGGAGAAGGCCATGCTGCGGTTGCACGCCCTCAACATCTTCTTAGGTGTCGGGATCTGCTCTATGGCCGACGCCGACTTCTTTGAGGGCTTCTCCGGCATTCGGACCTCGTCCGCCAGAGCGGCGCCCATCCTTGTCTTAGCCTTCTTGAGCGTCAGGGTGGCATTCATCTCAATCTTGAGAAGCGATAGCTTGGGGCGCCTCGGTGGCTGGTGGTCTGTGTCGGGGTCAACAAATGAGTGACCCTGGTGGTGGCGCCAAGGAACATGAGTGTGTGAGATCTGACCTCGTCGACGCCATCACGCTCAGCTGTGACGCAATAGCGGAGGCCCTCTGAGATGGTCACTGCGTGCCCTCGATGCCTGCCTCCAGGATCACCTCCTCACCAAGCCTAACTCCTTTACAGACAAGAACTTTGACCTCTCCGTCGAGCGAGGCGAGCGAGAGTTAGTTGGATACGATGGAGGTCCACCGCGACGGTTTCACCGACGTAGGTTTAGTGGAGGGTGGTTGACAGACGGGGACGGGTGAAGGAGGGTGGAGGGAGGGTGGTTGACCGACAGGTACGGTTGTGGCATGCGCGGAGAGGGAGGTTGGTCACGTGCTGTTGAGGGGAGGGTGGGTGTTGTTGTTGAGGGGACGGTGGGTTGAGTCAGAAGGAATGCATGTGACTTTTTGCAAAAAAAAACTACGCAGAACAACCGTCGAAATTTGTGCTTTAATATAGTATAGATAGAGATATGACGTGCACAATAGTTTTCGTGAGGCAAAATATCCTTACGTGTCCGGTTATCTACCTCTATTGAGTCACATGTCACAACTCACAAAGCATGGTCTAGAACTCTGAATTTCTTTTTGGATTTTCACCTCTGTGGCTTAGCGCATCAATCAAACGCCTTTTGATTTCAAAACGTAGATTACAGATCTAATGGCTAAACCAAGCCTCCAAATATAGGTGTACATTTGGGCCGACCTGATGGGTTGGCCCGAAGCACGAAAAAAGCACGGCCTAGGTACGGCACGACCCGATATATCGGGCCGGGTTTGAGCCGAGGTCGTGGCCCATGGGTGGGCACGAGTACGACCCGTTTAAGGCAGGCACGAAATGACCCATATAGAGGCACGAAAATGCCCATATCTATATCTATACTATATTAAAGCACCAGTTTCAATGGTCGTTCCGCGTCATATTTTTACAAATAAACCCTCACATCTATTTCAAATTAACCCGCTGCACATTCGTCCCCTTCGCGCAACCCTGCACGGGCCCGTTAGGCCAAACGTTGGTGGGCCGCAGCTCCGGCCCAAGCACAGCACGCCGGTCTGCTGACCGTGTGTAGGTTCGAGATGGCGGACTAGAGGGGGGTGAATAGTCCTTTCTAAAACTAATTATGTTGGCTAACACAAATAAATACTGAAATAATACTATTTTGGTTTAGCCAAGACTACACTCCTCTAACTATAACAAACGCCTGACAAAAGATTCTAATTGAAGCAACTAAGGTGTCAAGTTAGTGAAAGAGCTCTCCCACACAAATCTAGTTAGCAAGGTCATACAAACTTATGCAACTATATTTCTAACCACACCAAGAGCTCCTGAACATTTTAGTAAGCAAAGCGCAAAAAGCTTTAAGCACTACTAGCAAAACTCACTAGTTGCACTACACAAGCACAACGAGAGAGAAACAACTACTTAGCCACACAAGCTAAGGAAAACGAATTAGCTACACAAGCTAACAAATGAATAGCTATTTTACTACAAGTATGACTAGATATACAAGAGCATACAAGAGAATCAAATACTCACTTGCATAAGTATATGAACAAGTAAATACAAGCTAGTGAGGAAAGTTGCAAACCAACGGGGAGATGATGACACTTGACACAATGATTTTTTTCTCGTGGTGTCGATGACTTGCCGGTTGAAAGGGAAATAGGCTTACACCTTTTCCTAATTGATTTTGGTAGTTGAATTGCCCAACACAAATAATTGGACTAACTAGTTTGCTCTAGATTATGAGTTCTACAGGTGCCAAAGGTTCACAACAAACCAATAAAAAGACCAAGAAAGGGTTCAAATAAAAAGAGCAAAAGACAACCGAAGTGTGCCCTGGTCTGGCGCACCGGACTGTCCGGTGTGCCACCGGACAGTGTCCGGTGCACCAGGGAACCCGACTCCAAACTGCTCACCTTCGGGAATTCTGGGAGCCTCTCCGCTATAATTCACCGGACTGTCCGTTGTAGCACCGGACTGTCCGGTGTGCCAGCGGAGCAACGGCTACCTCGCGCCAACGGTCGTCAGCAGAGGACATTAAATGCGCTACAGTGCGCGGCTGCGCACGCAGAAGTCAGAACACGCGCCAGAAGGCGCACCGGACAGTCTACAGGACCTGTCCGGTGCACCACCGGACTGTCCGGTGGCCCAGAAGACAGAAGCTCCAACGGTCGAACCCTAACGGTCGGGTGACGTGGCTGACGCACCGGACTGTCCGGTGCGCCATGCGACAGCAGCCTCCACCAACGGCTCATTTGGTGGTTGGGGCTATAAATACCCCCAACCAACCACCATTCATTGCATCCAAGTTTTCAGCCTTCACACCTCATACAAGAGCTATAGCATTCAATACAAGACACAACCAAAGAGATCAAATCCTCTCCCAAGTCCAAAGACAATTCCAATCAAATTGTGACTAGTGAGAGAGAGATACTTGTGTTCATTTGAGCTCTTGCGCTTGGATTGCTTTTCTTCTTCATTCTTTCTTGTGTTCAACTCAATTGTAACCAAGGCAAGAGACACCAATTGTGTGGTGGTCCTTATGGGGACTTAGTGTCCCGTTTGATTGAGAAGAGAAGCTCACTCGGTCTAAGTGATCGTTTGAGAGAGGGAAAAGGTTGAAAGAGACCCGGTCTTTGTGACCACCTCAATGGGGAGTAGGTTTGCAAGAACCGAACCTCGGTAAAACAAATCACCGTGTCATCCGTCTTATTTGCTTGTGATTTGTTTTCGCACTCACTTTCGAACTCGAATTTAATTCTAACGCTAACCCCAGCTTGTAGTTGTGCTTAAAGTTTGTAAATTTCAGATTCACCCTATTCACCCCCGCTCTAGGCGACTTTCAATTGGTATCAGAGCCCGGTACTTCATTAGAGCTTAACCGCTTGAAGTGATGTCGGGAGATCACGCCAAGAAGGAGATGATGACCGACGAGAAGCCCGCTGTTGGGACTATGCTTCGTCGCCGAAGGTCTTGTAGGAAGAAGCAGCTTCGGCTGAAGCTGTCCGCATGAGATGACCGAAGGTTCCTCTTCATGAAGCTTCGGAATTACAAACCGACTTAAAAGTAGAATGACCTTTTAGTCCATAAATGTTTGGGTCGCTGTTGTAATCCCTTATAAGGGGCATAATTGTAATTCCCCACAGGCTGTGTCCCGTGCCTATAAATAGTGAACAGTATTCCTTTACTGTTCACGCATTCCTGTATCTGCAATCGCATCATTCGGGAACCAATCTTTGCCAAGGCAGAGGTATAACTGTATTTAATGCTTAAATATACTGAATGGCTATAATATGGTTCGTTTATGATTCATTTATCTTTGATACTCTATATTTTATGTTATTTTATACAATCTATTAGAATTCAATTACGAAGATTTAACCTTCGTAATCGTATTATCATCAACCATCGTCCAAGGTCCATTAATCCTCAAGGGAATAATGCTTCGTTGGACGAAGGACATTAACATTTAACATTTTATGTTGCCTTGTTCTTAATTCATAGCATTTGAGAACAAGTCCCCAACATTGGCGCCCACCTCCGGTGAACTCACTTCCACTTTTTGAGCTGATGGCTTCGTTCAACGATCAAGCTGGAGCTGCTTCGGCCCCGAAGCTGGTGCTCCCGATAACAGGTGGTTCGTGCTCAGAACCAGCCAACAAAAAGCAGAAGAAAGAGGCGCAGAGAAGGGTACAACATGTTGGAGTGCAGGGACCCTTCATCAAGTCAAGGTGGTCCCACATTCCAATCACCTTCTCCCAGGAGGATCTTCAGCTCAAGGATTTTCCTCATAACGATGCTATGGTTATTTCTTGCGTTATCAAAGGGTTTCTGGTCCACAATGTCTTGGTTGATACAGGCAGTGCAGCTGATATTATATTTGCTAAGGCCTTCAGACAAATGCAAGAGCCAGAAGATAAGATTCATGATGCTACACACCCTCTGTGGCTTCGGAGGAAGACAGATTGTAGCACTGGGCAAAATCACCATGCCAGTGACCTTCGGATTCATCAACAACACCAGAACTGAGCAAGTTGTGTTTGACATTGTTGACATGGAATACCCTTACAATGCAATTATTGGTCGTGGCACCCTCAATGCTTTCGAAGCAATTCTTCATCCTGCTTACCTTTGCATGAAGATACCTTCGGATCAAGGTCCCATTGCTATTCATGGAAGTCAAGAAGCTGCCAGAAGGGCCGAGGGAAACTGGACTGACTCAAAAGCAATCCATAATATAGATGGAGCTGAAGCTTGTGAACAGTACAAATTCAGAAGGGAGAAAGCAGCTTCGGCAGATCAGCCGAAGCCCATGCTCTTATGTGAGGACATAGCAGAGCAGAAAGTGCTCTTGGGATCCCAATTATCCGAAGAACAGGAAAAAACCTTGATAAGGTTTTTGTTCAACAACAAAGATGTTTTTGCATGGTCAGCCAATGATCTTTGCGGAGTCAACAGGGATGTTATTGAACACTCGCTCAATGTTGACCCATCTTTCAGACCCAGAAAGCAGAGGCTTCGGAAAATGTCTGAAGACAAGGCCGAAGGAGCTCGGAATGAAGTCAAAAGACTCCTCAGTGCAGGAGTTATCAGAGAAGTAAAGTACCCAGAATGGCTAGCTAACACTGTTATGGTAAAAAAGGCCAATGGCAAATGGCGAATGTGTATCGATTTTACAGATCTCAACAAGGCCTGTCCGAAGGACGAATTCCCATTGCCAAGGATAGACTCCTTAGTTGATGCAGCAGCTTCGTCAGAACTTATGAGTCTTCTAGATTGTTATTCAGGCTATCACCAAATTTGGATGAAGAAGGAGGATGAGCCGAAGACCAGTTTCATAACCCCTAGTGGAACATATTGTTACCTTCGGATGCCTGAGGGGCTCAAGAACGCTGGAGGGAGTTTCAGCAGAATGACTGCGAAGGTTCTCCAGTCTCAGATAGGCAGAAATGTGCTAACTTATGTTGATGATATCATTGTAAAAAGCACGAAACAGGAAGATCACATTGCTGATTTGCAGGAGACCTTCGCCAGTTTTAGACAAGCTGGTCTAAAGTTGAATCCAGAAAAATGTGTCTTCGGAGTAAAGAAGGGGAAATTTCTTGGATGCTTGGTTTCAACAAAGGGAATTGAAGCTAATCCAAGTAAAATTGAAGCTATACTTCGAATGGAGCCACCAAGTACAAAAAAGGGGGCCCAAAGATTGACAGGGAGGCTGGCATCTCTCAATAGATTCATATCCAGATCAGCAGAGAGAAATTTACCATTCTTCGAAGTGCTGAAATCAGCCGAAGTCTTTCAATGGGGACCAAGCCAACAAAAAGCCTTCGAGGAACTGAAGCAATATTTGATAGATTTAACAACATTAACTCCACCAACACCAGGGGCTCCTTTGTTATTATATGTGGCAGCTTCGCACTCAGCGGTAAGTGCAGCACTTGTCCAGGAGAAGCTTGATGGCCAAGTCAAGAAGCAGGTCCCAGTGTATTTTGTATCTGAAGTTCTTAGTATATCAAAGAAAAACTATACAGAATTGGAGAAGGTGTTATATGCTGTTTTGATGGCATCCAGGAAGCTTCGGCATTACTTTCAAGCATATAATATTGTTGTTCCTTCTTCGCAGTCGTTGAAGGATATTATGAGAAATAGAGAAGCTACTGGACGGATTGGAAAATGGGCTGCAGAGCTCAATGAATTTTGCATTGATTATGTGCATAGATCTTCGATCCAATCTCAAGCGTTGGCAGATTTCATTGCCGACTGGACGCCAGGGGCTCAGGATGAAGGAACAAATAAAGATGCCGAAGTATGGACAGTGTTTTGCGATGGGTCTTGAGGAACCTTCGGAGCAGGAGCAGCAGCTGTGTTGGTTTCACCATCCAAAGTTAAAACTTGTTATGTGGCAAGACTCAATTTTAGTTGTACAAACAATATTACTGAGTACGAAGCCCTGCTTTTGGGTCTTCGGAAGTTAAAAGCAATGGGAATCAGAAGGGCCATTCTTAAAACTGATTCCCAGGTCGTTTCGGGCCATATCGATAAGAGTTGTAAGGCTAAAGATCTGAAGCTTGAAAAATATCTAGACACGGTTCGAAGGATCGAAGCTTCCTTCGAAGGATTTTTTGTCAAGAATATCCCTCGAGGACAAAATGAGCATGCTGATTTGCTAGCTAAGTCAGCAGCACAGGGGCTGCCCTTACCTTCGGATGTGTTCTTCGAAACAATAAAAGCACCTTCAGTGGAACTTCTTGAAAGAGCAGTCCTTAATATATCTCCTGTTTATAGTGAAGACTGGAGAACTGAGATCATCTCTTACCTTCAGGGTAACTTCCTTTCAGATGACGAAACTTATAACAGGAGGATAGAGGCAAGAGCTCGTCCATATGTCATGATAGAAGGGGAGTTGTACAAGCATGGAGTTTGTGCTCCATTACTCAAGTGTTTATCTAGAGCCGAAGGCATAGAATTGATGAAAGAAATACATGCAGGCCTGTGTGGATCTCACATTGGATCTAGGCCGTTACTTGGAAAAGTTTTCCGTCAAGGGTTTTATTGGCCGAAGGCAGCTTCGGATGCAGCGGAATTAGTTCAAAAGTGCGAAGGTTGTCAGAAATGTGCAAGAGATCAAAAACAACCTTCGTCCCTAACTCAGCTGATACAACCCATCTGGCCATTGCAAAGGTGGGGCCTTGACTTGTTAGGTCCGTTACCACCGGCCCAAGGAAACTTAAGATATGTTGTAGTGGCTGTGGAATATTTTTCTAAATGGATTGAGGCAAAGCCTTTAGCCACAATAACTTCGGCCACCATTCAAAAGTTCTTCTGGCAGAATATTGTTTGTCGTTTCGGAGTACCAAAGGCCATCACTGTAGATAATGGAACACAGTTCGACTCCGAAGCTTTCAGAGAATTCTGTGATCAAATTGGCACGAAGATCCATTTTGCATCAGTCAGGCATCCGGAGTCAAATGGACTCGTTGAAAGAGCCAATGGCATCATAATGACAGGAATAATGAAGTTAATCTTCAATCAACCCAGGGGAAAGTGGCCAGATCAATTAATCAAAGTGGTATGGAGCCACAACACAACAACATCAAGGTCAACAGGCTTTACTCCATTCAAATTATTGTTTGGTGACGAAGCAATAACTCCGGAGGAAGCTAAAACTGGATCAATAAGAGTAGTAGCTTCGGCAGAATCAGATTCTGAAGCTGATCATTCTGTGGAAAAAGATGCTATAGAAGGGATCAGGCTTCAAGCTGTAGAGAACATCAATAAATACCAAGCCGAAACAATCAAATGGCGTGATAGAAAGGTTCGGCTAAAGAATATTGAGCCACGACATTTGGTGCTTCGGAGAGTGGCTAACCCAGATACAGTGGGCAAGTTGCAGTTGAAATGGGAGGGACCTTTTTTGGTAGTATCTTCGTCAAGACCCGGTTCATACAGATTGAAGGATATGGACGGCAACGAGATTCCTAGATCTTGGAATGCGGATGAGCTTCGGCGATATTATGTATAACTTGATGTAATTTTTTATATTTTTTATTTTTTCTTTCATGGCACCCTTTTCCTTTCTGAAGGGGGAGAAAGGTTTTTAATGGGGCCATCACATGTAATTTCCTTTTTTTAGCTCTATAAGAGCAAAATCCCCCAAAGATGTAAATGTAAAAGCTGAGAACGCACCATCGAGTGCCGAAAAGAAACAGGGAAGAAGCTCCAAAGTCGTTCCTAAGGGAATGCAGAGCTTACAGCGAAAAATAAACGCTGATTCCGCCGAAAGTAAAAGGCGAAGAAGCTCCAAAGTCGTTCCTAAGGGAATGCAGAGCTTACAGCGAAAAGTCAACGCTGATTCCGCTGAAGTAAAAGGCGAAGAAGCTCCTAAGGGAGGCTTACAGCGAAAAGTCAGCGCTGATATGTGATTATTTCTAAGGAAATAACGGTTGTGATTATGGCTTCGGATATGTGTTTGGACATTCATTTGCACACCACATTACATCATAACATTTGCATTCATAAAACATTCATCCATGCATATATAGGATAACCATCATCATAGCATAAGTGGTTGCTTCGGCAAAAAGGAAAAAACTGTCTTTTGTACTTCGTCGTGTACGAAAAAAAAGAGCTTCAGAAAAAAGGAAAAGCTGTTTTTTATGCTTCGCTGTGTACGAAAAGAAGGGAAGGTGTTTTTTCGCCTTCGGCTCAAAAAGATAATTTCGTCCACATCAAAGCACCTCTCATACATTAATGGAAGGGTAAGAGCACATTACAAGGTATGAACAGAATTCATTAAGAACAGTTTAGACATATTTACAAAAGTTATTTCAAAAGTTTCTTGAGTTTTTTTTACAGTCTACTCCTAATGATCTTCATGGGGCCTCAGCTTCGGCGTCATACTCTTTAAGCATCGGTCTCGGCTTCGTCATCCTACATAAATTAAGTTGTTGTGGGTCAAAACCAAGCTTGAAGGAAAAGGTAAGCACAAGGTATGATTTCTTACTGGTTCAAGATGACTCCGAGCTTCGTCTCCAGCCTTTTCTCGCCCGCCTTTTGTCCATATCATCTTTACAAATCTATTAGAAATGCTTCGGGCGAGGTCAGGAATATCATCTAAAATTGATGGTGATAGAGTGAAATTGGGCCTATTAACAATTTTTCCATGATCGCAGCCAGCTTTCAGAAAAGCTGCAGCAGTGCCCCGAGAAGCTACCCAGGCACAGAAGTCACCGTGCCCGGCTATAACTTCATCAAGCTCATCAATTTCACCCTCAATATGTTCGAAGGTCTTTGGTAAATCTTCAGCTGACGGGGTGAATTTCTCACTGCTAGCTCCAACTGAGTGGAAGATTTTTCTCAGTCATTGAATACATTTGTTGCTAAATTCCAAACATTTGTCTTGAAGGCTTGCCAATAATTTTTTCAAATCTGAATTTTGTTGGACTTCGGCTTCAAGCTTCGCATTGAGTTCTTGCTTTTCTTGTTCAAACTGTTCAGATTGTCAGAGAAGCTTCGTATTCAATTCTATTATTTTAGCTTCGGCTTCTGCCAATAAGCCTTCAGTTGTCTGAAGCTCGAAGTTTTTCTTTTCAATAGTAGCTGATTGCTCTTTTATTTTGCTCTCTAAATTTTCAATTATAACCTCGTGTTTTTTGTCTTCCAGATCTTGCTGCATTTTCAAAGCCTTGCTCAACAGCATACTCTGCACGTAAACAACCTTCGTTAGACATGTCTTCATTATTAAAAACAATAAAAGTCAAGGGAAAAGTAGTTCACCTTGAAATTGGAATAAAATAAACTACCAACGATATGTTGTCGTCGGTAGCGGCTAATGTCCGTTTCCAGCTTCGGAAAACCGATACTCTTTGATAGAGTACCGATAACCTTAGCTCCAGTTTGATCCCGGATACAGTCTAATTTTTCATCGTCAATACCCCCGAAGAGGAGTGCTCCTGGTTTATATCCGCAAGATTTGGCATATTCTTTAAGCTCTTCTATTTCGGTTTTGACAATTCTTGTCCAACTAAATTTTGAAACATGAAGGCTTCGTCCTCTGAAGCTTCGTCAGCAATTTCCTTTTCTTTCCCAGACACTGCGGCCATGGCCTCTTCGACGGTAGTAGTAGCTTCTTCTGTGGCCATGTTTAGCAGCATTTTGTCGATGTGTTCGATTGTGCTTTCCAAGTTCAAATCTTCAGTTGAGGTAGCTTCGGTAGCTGCGACCTCCGAAGGTGTGACTTCAATATTTGTCATTTCCTCAGCCGCTGGTATCTTCTGAGCTGAAGCTCTCGGTGGTGTCTTGTCAATGACTTCTGTCACTGCGATGATTCTTTGTCTCTTTGTTTTAGTTGTTTTCTTCGTTTTTTCGGGCTCCTTTTCCTTCTGAAAAAACTTTGTCAGTTGAGGCCCCAATGGACTTAGCTTCGCAGGCAGGGATTCAGTCATTACCTTCAAAATCTCTTCCACGTCAGTGGCAGAGCGCGATGCGGGAGTCTCCTCTTCGTCGGATACTTTTTGCTTCGGAGATGATACTTTCCTCTTCTTCGGAATATTCTTCTTTTTTGGTGGTTCTTTCTCATCTTCATTTAAAGCTTCGGCTACCCTTTTCCTTTTCCGGCCTTCGACACCTTTATTCAGATTTTCGTAGTCAGGGTATTCAAAACCCAAGGCGTCCAGCACTCGATTCAGTCTTCGCTTCGGATGGGTACCGAAGGCCGCAGTCATCAACTGATCCTCTTTTTTGGAGTAATTTCCGAGTATTTCATTGCACATTATTTCAATTGTGTCCAGCCACTCTTGGCAAGGTGTTTTAAAATATTTCTTAAACTTGTAATAGTAAGGTAACCGCACAAGTTCCCCTTCTTTCTTCTCCCCCTCTAGCTTCGGCATTTCCCATTCTTTTAAAGTAGGAAAAACCCTGAAAGCCAAAAACTCTTGAACCAGGTCTCTTGTGCTGATATGCTCTGAAATAATTTTAAACTCAGCCAACGCTTTTTGGGTTGGACCTTCTGGTGTCATGTTGCAATGAGGTCGGGTTTCTCCGAAGATTAGTTCAATCGGACTCTGCACAAGCTTCTCCTTGTCGTCATCAACCTTGACGTAGAACCATTCCGATTTCCAGCCTGCCGGCCACTTGCTTCGATAGCTGATGACAGGAAACTTTGTGGTTTTCCGATAGGCAAAATTATAACAAACAAAGTTATCATGCAATCCATCTTTTCTAGCCTTCGTCTGATAATGCAGCTCATGAACTCGACAAAAGCTGTCGACAAACGGCTCCACCGCCTGGCTTCGGAGGGCCCAGATATAGACACTAAGCCTAACGATAGCGTTAGGAGTCAGCTGATGAAAGTAGATCCCAAACCTCTTCAATACATCTGAAATAATCCCATGCAGGGGGAATCTCAACCCAGCCTTTAGAAAGCTCTTGAAAATGACTATTTCATCCTTCTCTGGCTTCGGGGTAGTTTCTTCCCCCCCGAAGCGTAGTAGCTTCTTCTGACTTTCACTGAAATAACCCGACTTCACCATCTTGGAGAGATCAGCCTTCGAAACAGTCGACTTTTCGAAGTCCAAGTGGCTGGGCTTACTTGGCATGGCAATACGATA
Source organism: Zea mays (assembly GCF_902167145.1). NCBI lineage: Eukaryota > Viridiplantae > Streptophyta > Magnoliopsida > Poales > Poaceae > Zea > Zea mays. The sequence goes on from NC_050105.1 coordinate 31,098,238, forward strand.
ATCATCTTCGGAATCAGTTTCCTCAATGTTTCCTTCTTCCGCTTCGGCAGTCGCCTATTCTGTCTCAGCAGTGGGGATTTCTTCCGGGGTTACCAGTCCGGATCGTTGCATCGCTTCGGAGATGGGAACAGTCTCCGATCCTTCAGCTTCGCCTCCCTTACGCTCAACCCTAGCGGTAGAACGCACTCTGGCCATTTAACTCTGAATTTTTTGGGAACTAAATGCTTTTTCTTCCGAAGCTTTTTCTTCTTACGAAGTAGGCTTCAAACTGGAGCTTCGTCTGATTCTGAGAGTCAAGCTTCGGCTATGGTTAAAAATTTTGGCAGCAAAACAGTGCAAATAGCAATGAATGTTGTGGTAACTTCACACCTACTCGTCTGTTTATATAGTGATGCAGGTAAGAAGGTGAATCACCAGGATTTTTACACCAGGCGGACAGCCGCTTGCACTCGCTGCGCGGTGGACCGCAGAGACCAAACAGTAACTCTGCAAGGTGGGACCGCTACGTGCTCGGAAACTGAATCGTTTCTCGACAACGAGCTCAGGGAAGGTGTTTTTTGGACCTTCGGCTTCCTGAAGCTTAAGAGACTTTTTTCACGGATCAAGCTCGTTACGAAAAACGATCTAGCGCCGCGAAAGGGGCTAATGTTGGGACTATGCTTTGTCGCCGAAGGTCTTGTAGGAAGAAGCAGCTTCGGCTGAAGCTGTCCGCATGAGATGACCGAAGGTTCCTCTTCATGAAGCTTCGGAATTACAAACCGACTTAAAAGTAGAATGACCTTTTAGTCCATAAATGTTTGGGTCGCTGTTGTAATCCCTTATGAGGGGCATAATTGTAATTCCCCACAGGCTGTGTCCCGTGCCTATAAATAGTGAACAGTATTCCTTTACTGTTCACGCATTCCTGTATCTGCAATCGCATCATTCGGGAACCAATCTTTGCCAAGGCAGAGGTATAACTGTATTTAATGCTTAAATATACTGAATGGCTATAATATGGTTCGTTTATGATTCATTTATCTTTGATACTCTATATTTTATGTTATTTTATACAATCTATTAGAATTCAATTACGAAGATTTAACCTTCGTAATCGTATTGTCATCAACCTTCGTCCAAGGTCCATTAATCCTCAAGGGAATAATGCTTCGTTGGACGAAGGACATTAACATTTAACATTTTATGTTGCCTTGTTCTTAATTCATAGCATTTGAGAACAAGTCCCCAACACCCGCCACAAGCCACGAGAAGGCTCCATCAAGGGAGTCCGGCTACAAAAAGAAGGAGGGATCCCCTTCACGCATTAGGACGCACAAGAGTGGCGAGAAGAAGAAGGAAATGAAGAAAGTGGTCTACTACGAGACCGACTCTTCATCGCCCTCTACATCGGGATCCGACACCGCGTCCATCACTTCTAAGCGCCAAGAGCGCAAGAAGTATAGTAAGACCCCCCTACGCTATCCTCGCATTTCTAAACATACTCCATTACTTTTCGTCCCTTTAGGCAAACCACCGACATTTGACGGTGAAGATTATTCTAGGTGGAGTGATATGATGAGATATCACCTAACCTCACTCCACAAAAGCATATGGGATGTTGTTGAGTTTGGAGTATAGGTACCATCCGTAGGGGATGAAGATTATGATGAGGACGAGGTGGCCCAAATCGAGCACTTCAACTCTCAAGCAACTACTATACTCCTCACCTCTCTAAGTCGAGAGGAGTATAATAAGGTGCAAGGGTCGAAGAGCGCCAAACAGATTTGGGACGTACTCAAAACGGCGCACGAAGGAGATGAGGTGACCAAAATCACCAAGCGGGAAACGATCAAGGGGGAGCTCGGTCGCTTTATGCTCAACCAAGGAGAAGACCCGCAAGCCATGTACAACTGACTAAAAACCTTGGTGAACCAAGTGCGCAACCTCGGGAGCTCCAAGTGGGATGACCATGAAATGGTCAAGGTTATTCTTAGATCACTCGTTTTTCTTAATCCCACTCAAGTTCAATTAATTCAAGGTGATCCAAGATATAAACTAATGTCTCCCGAGGAAGTGATAGGAAAATTTGTGAGCTTTGAGTTGATGATCAAAGGCTCCAAGAAAATCATCGAGCAAGGCGCTTCTTCCACACCTAATGTGCAACCCGTTGCATTCAAGGCAACGGAGGAGAAGAAAGAAGACTCTACACCTAGTAAGGTCCCCATCGACGCCTCCAAGCTTGACAATGAGGAGATGGCGCTCATCATCAAGAGCTTCCGCCAAATCCTCACGCAAAGGAGGGGGAAAGACTACAAGTCCCGCTCCAAGAAGGTTTGTGTTGGGGACTTGTTCTCAAATGCTAAGAATTAAGAACAAGGCAACACAAAAAATGTTAAGTGTTAAGGCCCTTCGTCCTTCATAACGATATATCCCCTCGGGATATAAAGCATCTCGGACGAAGGTTACGAAGGTTATACCTTCGTAAGCATAACAACGAAGAATGAAACATTCACATAAATCATAGAATATGAAATAAACATTTAAATATTGTCATAGAATTATCTCTACTTGTATTAACGAATATAAATGACTTTGAATTACAAAATATACCTTCGGTTCTGCGGAAGGCAAAAATACAAGCGTGATGTGAAAGCAAATGACAAGTTCACCTGAACAGTACAGAGGTACTGTTCATCTATTTATAGGCACAGGTCGCAGCCTGTGACAAATTACAATTATGCCCCTTGCGAAAGTTTACAGCATTGACTCAGACCTATATGTATAAAAAGGTCATTCTATCTCTATGTCGGTTTAAAACGCCGAAGCTCCATGAAAAGGGACCTTCGGCCATCTCTTGGAGACGACTCCAGCCGAAGCTGCTTCTTCGTGTGAGACCTTCGGCGCACCGAAGCACGACCCCAACAGTAGCCCCTTTCGCGGTGCTAGATCGTTCTTCGTAACGAGCTTGACCCGTGAAAAAAGCCTCTTCAGCTTCGGGAAGCCGAAGGTCCAAAAAACACCTTCCCTGAGCTCGTTGCGGAGAAACGATCCGACTTCCGAGCGCGTGTCGGTCCCACCTTGCAGAGTTACTGTTTGATCCTTGCGGTCCACTGCGCAGCGGGTATGAGTTACTGCGCGCCTGGTGTAACAGTTCCACCGCTTCGCCTTCCTACCTGCAGCACTATATAAACAAACAGGTGGGTGTGAAGTTACCACAGCATTCATTGCTATTTGCACTGTTTCGCTGCCAAAATTTTTCACCATAGCCGAAGCTTAAGTCTCAGAATCGAACGAAGGTGCTTCTCAACGTCCGCTTCGTCAGAAAGAAGAGCTTCGGAGAGAGAAAAAAGGAAAAAAGTTTTTGACTTCCCAAACTTAGAATCAAATGGCGAGAATACGATCTACTGCCAAAGTTGTACGTGAGGGAGACGAAGCCGAAGGTTCAGACACTGTACCCATCTCCGAAGCAATGCAGCGTTCCGGTCTACTGACTACAGAAGAAATGCCTGCTGCTGAAGCAGGCCCAGCAACTGTCGAAGGAGAAGAAAACATTGAAGGGACTGACTCCGAAGATGACTATCACCTTGCTACGCCCAGCAAGCCCAGTCACCTAGATTTTGGGAAATCAACTGTTTCAAAAGCTGACCTTTCGAAGATGGTGAAAGCAGGTTATTTCAAAGAGGACCAGAAGAAGCTACTCCGCTTCGGGGAAGAAGAAACCACCCCGAAGCCAAGGGAGGATGAGATTGTTATTTTCAAGAGTTTTTTAAAGGCTGGGCTTAGATTCCCTCTCCACGGTATTGTTGCGGAGATACTAAGGAGGTTTGGTATCTACTTTCATCAATTGACTCCTAACGCCATCGTTAGGCTCAATGTTTATATCTGGGCCCTCCGAAGCCAAGCTGTGGAACCATTTGCTGACAGCTTCTGCCGAGCTCACGAATTACATTACCAAACAAAGGCCAGAAAAGATGGGCTACATGATAATTTTGGTTGCTATAATTTTGCCTACCGGAAGACAACAAAGTGTCCTGTCATCAGCTACCGAAGCAAATGGCCAGCAGGTTGGAAATCTGAGTGGTTTTATGTAAAAGTCGATGAAGACAAAGAAAAATTGGTTCAAAACCCTCTGGAGTTAACCTTCGGAGAAACAAGGCCACAATGTCACATTGGCGACCTAAAAGGTCCCACCTGGGCTGCTCTGGGTGAATTTGAAATTATCTCAGAACATATTGGCACCAGGGATCTAGTTCAAGAGTTCTTGGCATTCAGAGTTTTCCCTACTCTAAAAGAGTGGGAGATGCCGAAGCTGGAGGGAGAGAAGAAGAAGGGGGAGCTTGTCCGGCTTCCTTATTACTTCAAGTTCAAGAAGTTCTTCAAAAAACCATGCAAAGAATGGTTAGAGACCGTTGAGGTGATGTGCAACGAAATCCTGGGGAATTACTCCAAAAAAGAGGATCAACTAATGACAGCAGCCTTCGGTGCCCGACCGAAACGAAGGTTGAACCGAGTGCTTGACGCCCTAGGCCTCGAATACCCAGACTATGAACAATTGAACAAGGGTGCCGAGGGCCTTAAAAGAAAAAGAATAGCCGAAACTCCGATCACGGATGAAGAAAGGCCAGCAAAGGAGAAGAAAATTCTCAAAAAAGGAAAAATATCTGCTCCGAAGCGCAAATCACCCGAAGGAGAGGGGACCCCCACACCGCCTTCTACCAGCGACGTGGAGGAAATTTTAAAGGTAATGACTGAACCCATGCCTACGAAGCTAAGTCCATTAGGGCTCCAACTGACGAAGCTTTTTGAAAAGGTGGACGAGCCGGATCAATCGAAGATAAACAAACCCAAACGGCAAAGAATTATTGCGGTAACTGAGGTTATCGACAAGACGCCGCCAAGGGCATCAATCCAAAAAACGGCAGCTGCCGAAGGTACAGCAATCGTCGAAGGCGTAGCTTCGGAGGTCGCGGCTGCCGAAGCCGCTACAGCCGAAGATACAAACTTAGAAACCACGATTAAGAATATCAACAAGATTTTGGAAGACATGGCTGCGGAAGAAGCTGGTGCTACTACTGAAAAAACCATGGCCACAGTGCCTGAGAAAGGAAAAGAAATAGCCGAAGACCCTTCGGACGACGAAGCCTACTCCTTCCAGAACTTAGTTGGGCAAAAACTGACGAAGGACGAAATAGAAGAACTTAAAGACTACGCCAAGTCTTGCGGCTACAAGTCAGGTGCCCTCCTATTTGGGGGTGTAGATGATGAAAAACTAGGCTGTATTCGAGACCAGACTGGAGCTAAGGTAATCGGTACTCTATCGAAGAGTATCGGTTTTCCGAAGCTAGAGACAGACATCAGCCGCTACCGACGACAACATATCGTCGGCAGCTTGTTTTATTCTAACTTCAAGGTAAACAACCTTTTTCTCTGGTTTTTATTGCCGTTAACAATGAAAATATTACTTAACATAAGTTGTTTCTGTTCAGAGCATGCTACTGAGCAAAGCTCTGAAGATGCAACAAGACTTGGAGGACAAAAAGCACGAAGCTATAATTGAAAACTTGGAAAGCAAAATAAAAGAGCAATCTGCCATCATTGAAAAGAAAGACTTCGAGCTCCAATCGACCGAAGGCTTGCTGGCTGAAGCTGAGGCTAAAATATTAGAGTTAAATTCGAAGCTTATCAATCAATCAAAACAATTTGATCAGGAGAAGCTAGAACTGAATTCGAAGCTTAAAGCCGAAGTCCAGACCTGCTCAGAATTGAAGAAAGCATTAACAAGCCTTCAAGACAAATGCTTGAACTTTGGCAATAATTGTATTGGACGATTAAAGAAGATATTTTACTCTGTTGGAGCCAGCAGTGGGAAATTTAACCCTTCGGCGGAAAATTTACCCCAGGCCTTCGATCATATTGAAGCTGAAATCGAAGAGCTTGACGAAGTTATAGCCGGGCACGGCGACTTCTGTGCCTGGGTAGCTTCTCAGGGTACCGCTGCTGCATTTCTGAAAGCCGGCTGCGAACATGGAAAGGTTGTCAACAGGCCCAATTTCACCTTATCTTCATCAATCCTGGATGATATGCCCGACCTCGCCCGAAGTATCTCAAATAGATTTATAAAAATGGTATGGACAAAGGGCGGTCGAGAGAAAGCTGGAGACGAAGCCCGAAGTCATCTTGAACCAGTAAGAAATAATACTTCGTACTTACCTTTTTCTTTGCACTTGATTTTTACTCACGATTCCTTGATTTATGTAGGATGACGAAGGTGAAAATGATGCCTGAGTTATGTCGCCGAAACTGTCGCCGAAGCTGAAGCTTAATGAAGATCAGTAGAAATGTACTATAGGAAAAAACTCAGGATACTTTTGTAACAAGTTTTGTAAATACAATTGAACTGTTCTTCAAGGAACTTTGTACATACCTTGTAATATATTCTTACCCTTCGATTGAGTCGCTTTGATGTGGACGAAATCAGTATTTTGAGCCGAAGGCGAAAAAACACCTTCCCTTCTTTTCGTACACAACAAAGCCTAAACGGCCGCTTCCTCTTTTTGCCAAAGCTTTTCTTCATATAGCAAAACATAAAAAAAAAACTACTTCTTCTTTCTGCCGAAGCTTTTACATAGCAAAACATAAAAGACTACTTCTTCCTTCTGCCGAAGCTTTTACATAGCAAAACATAAAAGACTACTTCTTCCTTCTGCCGAAGCTTTTACATAGCAAAACATAAAAGACTACTTCTTCCTTCTGCCGAAGCTTTTACATTTACACAACGATTCTTAAAAAACCAATTCTCTTTTTTGCCGAAGCAACCACTTTGGTACATAAATGCTATGAATGAATGCTTATGTATGCAAGTGCCATGATGTAATGTAATGTGCAAATGAATGTCCGAAGCGTATATCCGAAGCCACACTCATCCATCATTTTCTTAGGAGCAAAACACACGTCAGCTCTGCATTCCCTTAGGAACGACTTTGGAGCATCTTTGCCTTTTACTTAGGCCGTATCAGCGTTGACTTTTCGCTGTAAGCTCTGCATCCCCCTAGGGACGTCTTTGGAGCTTCTTCGTCTTTTACTTAGACGGTATAAGCTCTGCATTCCCTTAGGAACGACTTTGGAGCTTCTTCGCCTTTTACTTTCGGCGGAATCAGCGTTGACTTTTCGCTGTGAGCTCTGCATCCCCTTAGGGACGTCTTTGGAGCTTCTTCTCTTTTTTAGTTTCGGCACTCGATGGTGCGCTCTCAGCTTTTACATTTACATTCTTTGGGGGATTTTGCTCTTATAAAACTAAAAAGGAAATTACATAAGATGGCCCCATTAAAAACCTTTCTCCCCCTTTAGAAAGGAAAAGGGTGCCATGAAAAAGAAAAGAAAAGTCAAAATTACATCGAGTTATACATAAAACCGCCGAAGCTCATCTGCATTCCAGGATCTTGAAATTTCATTGCCATCCACGTCCTTCAGTCTGTACGAACCAGGCCTTGACGAAGATGCTACTAAGAAAGGCCCTTCCCATTTCAGTTGCAATTTGCCCACTGTATCCGGATTGGCCACTCTCCGAAGCACCAAGTGTCCTGGCTCAATATTTTTTAGCCGGACCTTTCTATCTCGCCATTTAACCGTTTCAGCCTGGTACTTATTGATATTCTCCACGGCCTGAAGCCTGATCCCTTCTAAGGCATCTTTTTCCACGAGACAGGTATCTTCGGGACCTGATTCTGCCGAAGCTACCACTCTTATTGATCCAGCTTTGGCTTCTTCCGGGGTTATTGCTTCGTCACCAAATAACAACTTAAATGGGGTAAAGCCTGTAGATCTTGATGTTGTTGTGTTATGGCTCCATACCACTTTGGTAAGCTGATCTGGCCACTTTCCCCTTGGTTGATTAAAGATTAGCTTCATTATTCCTGTCATTATGATGCCGTTGGCCCTTTCAACAAGCCCATTCGACTCCGGGTGCCTGACTGACGCAAAGTGGATCTTCGTGCCAATTTGATCACAAAAATTTCTGAATTCTTCGGAGTCAAATTGTGTTCCATTATCTACGGTTATAGCCTTCGGCACTCCGAAGCGACAGACAATATTCTGCCAGAAAAATTTTTGGACAGTGGCCGAAGTTATTGTAGCTAATGGTTTCGCCTCAATCCACTTGGAAAAATATTCCACAGCAACTACAACATATTTCAGATTGCCTTGAGCCGGTGGTAATGGGCCCAGCAAATCGAGGCCCCACCTTTGCAATGGCCAGATGGGTTGTATTAGCTGTGTCAAAGACGAAGGTTGTTTTTGATCTCTTGCACATTTCTGACAACCTTCGCACTTTTGAACTAACTCAGCTGCATCCGAAGCTGCCTTCGGCCAATAAAATCCTTGACGGAATACTTTTCCAAGTAACGGCCTGGATCCGATGTGGGATCCACAAAGACCTGCATGTATCTCCTTCATTAACTCTATACCTTCGGCTCTAGACAAGCACTTGAGCAGCGGTGCACAAACTCCATGCTTGTATAACTCCCCTTCTATAATGATATACGGTCGAGCTCTTGCCTCTATTCTTTTATTATAAGCTTCGTCATCTGATAGAAAGTTGCCCTGAAGGTAAGAAATTATTTCAGTTCTCCAATCTTCACTGTACACAGGAGAAATAGTAAGAACTGCTCTTTCAAGTAACTCCACTGAAGGTGCCTTTATTGTTTCGAAGAATACATCCGAAGGTAGCGGCAGCCCCTGTGCTGCAGACCTGGCTAACAAATCAGCATGTTCATTTTGCCCTCGAGGGATATTCTTAACAGAAAATCCTTCGAAGGAAGCTTCGATCCTTCGGACTGTGTCTAGGTATTTTTCAAGCTTCGGGTCTTTAGCCTTGCAACTTTTGTCAATATGTCCCGAAACAATCTGAGAATCAGTTTTAAGGATCGCTCTCCTGATGCCCATCGCCTTTAGTTTCCGAAGACCCAGGAGCAAGGCTTCGTACTCAGCAATATTATTTGTGCAGCTGAAATCCAGTCTTGCTGCATAGCAAGTTTTAATCTTGGACGGTGAAACCAAAACAGCAGCTGCTCCTGCTCCGAAGGTTCCCCAGGAGCCATCACAAAACACTGTCCATGCTTCGGCATCTTTATTCGCTTCTTCGCCCTGAGCCCCTGGCGTCCAGTCGGCAATAAAATCTGCCAATGCTTGAGACTGGATCGAGGATCTGTGCACATAATCAATGTAAAATTCATTAAGCTCCGCAGCCCATTTTCCAATTCGGCCAGTAGCTTCTTTATTTCTCATGATATCTTTCAACGGCTGCGAAGAAGGAACAATAATATTATATGCCTGAAAATAATGCCGAAGCTTCCTGGATGCCATTAGGACGGCATACAACACCTTCTCCAGTTCTGTATAATTTTTCTTTGAGACACTAAGGACCTCAGATACAAAATATACTGGGACCTGCTTCTTGATTTGCCCATCAAACTTCTCCTGCACAAGTGCCGCACTTACTGCTGAGTGCGAAGCTGCCACATACAACAACAGAGGAGCCCCTGGCATTGGTGGAGTTAATGTTGTCAGGTCTATCAGGTATTGCTTGAGTTCTTCGAAAGCTTTTTGCTGAGCTGGGCCCCATTGAAAGACTTCAGCTGATTTTAGCACCTCGAAGAAGGGTAGATTTCTTTCCGCTGATCTAGATATAAATCTGTTAAGAGATGCCAGTCTTCCTGTCAATCTTTGGGCCCCCTTTCTTGTGGTTGGTGGCTCCATTCGAAGTATAGCTTCGATTTTATTTGGATTAGCTTCAATTCCCTTTGTTGAAACCAAGCATCCAAGGAACTTACCCTTCTTTACTCCGAAGACACATTTTTCTGGATTCAGCTTCAGACCAGCTTTTCTGAAACTGGCGAAGGTCTCCTGCAGATCAGCAATATGGTCTTCTTGCTTCGTGCTTTTTACAATAATGTCGTCAACATATGTCAACACATTTCTGCCTATCTGGGATTGGAGAACCTTCGCGGTCATCCTGCTGAAACTCCCTCCAGCATTCTTAAGCCCCTCAGGCATCCGAAGATAGCAATATGTACCACTTGGGGTTATGAAACTAGTCTTCGGCTCATCCTCCTTTTTCATCCAGATTTGATGATAGCCTGAGTAACAATCCAGGAGACTCATGAGTTCCGAAGAAGCTGCTGCATCAACTAAAGAGTCTATCCTTGGCAGCGGGAACTCATCCTTCGGACAAGCCTTGTTGAGATCTGTGAAATCAATACACATTCTCCACTTTCCATTGGCCTTCTTCACCATAACAGTGTTAGCTAGCCATTCTGGATACTTCACTTCTCTGATAACTCCTGCACTTAGGAGTCTTTTTACTTCGTTGCGAGCCCCTTCGGCCTTGTCATCAGACATTTTCCGAAGCCTCTGCTTGCGGGGTCTGAAGGATGGGTCAATATTGAGCGAATGTTCAATAACATCCCGATTTACTCCACAAAGATCATTGGCTGACCATGCAAAAACATCTTTATTGTTGAATAAAAACCTTATCAAGGTTTTCTCTTGATCTTCAGATAATTGCGAGCCCAATAGCACCTTCTGCTCTGCTATATCCTCACACAGCAGCATGGGCTTCGGCTGATCAGCCGAAGCTGCTTTTTCCCTCCTGAACTTGTACTGTTCACAAGCTTCGGCTCCATCTATATTATGGATTACCTTGGAATCAGTCCAGCTTCCTTCGGCCCTTCTGGCAGCTTCCTGACTCCCATGAATAGCAATAGGCCCTTGGTCCGAAGGTATCTTCATGCAGAGATAAGCTGGGTGAAGAATTGCTTCAAAAGCATTTAGAGTACCACGACCAATGATGGCGTTGTAGGGGTATTCCATGTCAACAATATCAAACACAATTTGCTCAGTCCTTGTGTTATTAACAAATTCGAAGGTTACCGGCATGGTAATCTTCCCGAGTGCCACAATCTGCCGCCCTCCGAAGCCACAAAGAGGGTGCGTAGCATCATGAATCTTGTCTTCAGGCTCTTGCATCTGTCTGAAGGCTTTGGCAAATATGATGTCAGCTGCACTGCCTGTGTCAACTAGAACATTGTGAACCAGAAACCCTTTGATCACACAAGAAATGACCATAGCATCATTGTGGGGATAGTCCTTGAGCTGAAGATCTTCCTGAGAGAAGGTAATTGGAATGTGAGACCATTTTGACTTAATGAAGGGTCCCTGCACTCCAACATGCTGCACCCTTCTCTGAGCCTCCTTCTTCTGCTTTTTGTTAGCTGGCTCTGAGCAAGAACCGCCTGTTATCGGGAGCACCAGCTTCGAAGCCGAAGCAGCTCCAGCATGAGTGTTGAACGAAGCCATCAGCTCAGAAAGGTGGAAGTGAGTTGACCGGAGGTGGGCGCCAATGTTGGGGACTTGTTCTCAAATGCTAAGAATTAAGAACAAGGCAACACAAAAAATGTTAAGTGTTAAGGCCCTTCGTCCTTCATAACGATATATCCCCTCGGGATATAAAGCATCTCGGACGAAGGTTACGAAGGTTATACCTTCGTAAGCATAACAACGAAGAATGAAACATTCACATAAATCATAGAATATGAAATAAACATTTAAATATTGTCATAGAATTATCTCTACTTGTATTAACGAATATAAATGACTTTGAATTACAAAATATACCTTCGGTTCTGCGGAAGGCAAAAATACAAGCGTGATGTGAAAGCAAATGACAAGTTCACCTGAACAGTACAGAGGTACTGTTCATCTATTTATAGGCACAGGTCGCAGCCTGTGACAAATTACAATTATGCCCCTTGCGAAAGTTTACAGCATTGACTCAGACCTATATGTATAAAAAGGTCATTCTATCTCTATGTCGGTTTAAAACGCCGAAGCTCCATGAAAAGGGACCTTCGGCCATCTCTTGGAGACGACTCCAGCCGAAGCTGCTTCTTCGTGTGAGACCTTCGGCGCACCGAAGCACGACCCCAACAGTTTGCTACAAGTGTGGTAAGCCCGGTCATTTTATCGCTAAATGTCCTTTGTCTAGTGATAGTGACAGGGATAACGACAAGAAGGGAAAGAGGAAAGAAAAGAAGAGGTACTACAAGAAGAAGGGCGGCGATGCCTATGTTTGCCGGGAATGGGACTCCGACAAGAGCTCCACCGACTCCTCCGACAAGGACGCCGCCAACATCGCCGTCACCAAAGGACTCCTCTTCCCCAACATCGGCCACAAGTGCCTCATGGCAAAGGACGGCAAAAGGAAGAAGGTAAAATCTAGAGCTTCCACTAAATATGCAACTTCTAGTGATGAGGCTAGCTCTAGTGATGATGAGGATGATTTGCTCACCCTTTTTGCTAACTTGAACATGCAACAAAAAGAAAAAATAAATGAATTGATTAGTGCTATTCATGAGAAGGATGAACTCTTGAATAGCCAAGAGGACTTCCTAATTAAAGAAAACAAAAGGCATGTTAAGGTTAAAAATGCTTATGCTCTAGAGGTAGAAAAATGTGAAAAATTATCTAGTGAGCTAAGCACTTGCCATGATGTTATTTCCAACCTTAGAAATGAAAATGCCAAATTAATTGCTAAGGTTGAGAAATCAAATGTTTGTGATGATTCAATTGACAATCTTAGAAATGATAATGCTAGTTCAATTGCTAAGATTGAAAAATTGAATGCCTCTCTTGCTAGCCTTAGAAATGAGAATGAAAAATTAATTGCTAAGGCTAAGGAATTAGATGTTTGCAATATTTCTATTTCCAATCTTAGATATGAGAATGACATTTTACATGCTAAGATTGTTGAACTAAATTCTTGCAAACCCTCTACATCTACCATTGAGCATGTCACTATTTGCACTAGATGTAGAGATGTTAACATTAATGCTATTCATGATCACATTGCTATGATTAAACAACAAAATGATCATATAGCAAAATTAGATGCTAAAATTGCCGAGCATGAGTTAGAAAATGAAAAATTTAAATTTGCTCGTAGTATGCTCTATAATGGGAGACGCCCTGGCATTAAGGATGGCATTGGCTTCCAACAGGGAGGCAATGTCAAACTCAATGCCCCTCCTAAAAGACTATCTAACTTTGTTAAGGGCAAGGCTCCCATGCCTCAGGATAACGAGGGTTATATTTTGTACCCTGCCGGTTATCCCGAGCACAAAATTAGGAGAATTCACTCTAGGAAGTCTCACTCTGGCTCTAATCATGCTTTTATGTATAAGAGTGAGGCATCTAGCTCTAGGCAATCAACCCGTGCTAAATTGCCTAAGAAGAAAACTCCTATTGCATCAAATGATCATAACATTTCATTTAAGACTTTTGATGCTTCCTATGTGCTAACTAACAAATCAGGAAAAATAGTTGCCAAATATGCTGGGGGCAAACACAAGGGGTCAAAGACTTGTGTTTGGGTACCCAAGGTACTTATTTCTAATGTGAAAGGACCCAAGACCGTTTGGGTACCTAAGAACAAGGCCTAAACTTGTTTTGTAGGTTTATGCATCCGGGGGCTCAAGTTGGATCATCGATAGCGGGTGCACAAACCACATGACAGGGGAGAAGAAGATGTTCTCCTCCTATGAGAAAAACCAAGATCCCCAAAGAGCTATCACATTCGGGGATGGAAACCAAGGTTTGGTCAAAGGATTGGGTAAAATTGCTATATCTCCTAACCACTCTATTTCCAATGTTTTTTCTTGTAGATTCTTTAGATTACAATTTGCTTTCTGTTTCTCAATTATGCAAAATGGGCTACAACTGTCTTTTTATGGATATAGGTGTTACTGTCTTTAGAAGAAGTGATGATTCAGTAGCATTTAAGGGAGTGTTAGAGGGTCAGCTATACTTGGTAGATTTTGATGGCGCTGAACTCGACACTTGCTTAATTGCTAAGACTAACATGGGTTGGCTCTGGCATCGCCAACTAGCCCATGTTGGGATAAAGAATCTTCATAAGCTTCTAAAGGGAGAGCACATTTTGGGACTAACCAATGTTCATTTTGAGAAAGACAGGGTTTGTAGCGCATGTCAAGCGGGAAAGCAAGTTGGTGTTCATCATCCACACAAGAACATCATGACGACCGACAGGCCGCTTGAGTTACTCCACATGGACCTATTTGGCCCGATCGCTTACATAAGCATCAACGGGAGTAAGTATTTTCTTGTAATTGTGGATGATTATTCTCGCTTCACTTGGGTGTTCTTTTTGCAGGAAAAATCACAAACCCAAGAGACATTAAAAGGATTCTTGAGACGGGCTCAAAATGAGTTCGGCTTAAGGATCAAAAAGATTAGAAGCGACAATGGGACGGAGTTCAAGAACTCACAAATAGAAGGCTTCCTTGAGGAGGAGGGCATCAAGCATGAGTTCTCTTCTCCCTACACGCCACAACAAAATGGTGTAGTGGATTGGAAGAATAGAACTCTATTGGACAGGGCAAGGACCATTCTTGATGAGTACAAGAATTCAGATCAGTTTTGGGCCGAGGCGGTCAACATCGCTTGCTACGCCATCAACTGGTTATATCTTCACCAAATCCTCAAGAAGACATCGTATGAACTCCTCACCGGTAAAAAGCCCAATGTTTCATATTTTAGAGTCTTTGGTAGCAAATGCTTTATTCTTGTTAAAAGAGGTAGAAAATCTAAATTTGCTCCTAAGGTTGTAGAAGGCTTTTTACTAGGATATGATTCAAACACAAGGGCATATAGAGTCTTTAACAAGTCCACTGGACTAGTTGAAGTTTCTTGTGACATTGTGTTTGATGAGACTAATGGCTCTCAAGTAGAGCAAGTTGATCTTGATGAGCTAGATGATGAAGAGGCTCCGTGCGTCATGCTAAGGAACATGTCCATTGGGGATGTGTGTCCTAAGGAATCCGAAGAGCCTCCACAAGCACAAGATCAACCCTCTTCCTCCATGCGAGCATCTCCACCAACTCAAGATGAGGATCAAGCTCAAGATGATGATGATGAAGATCAAGAAGAGCCACCTCAAGAGGAGGACAATGATCGAGGGGGAGATGCTAATGATCAAGACAAGGAAGATGACGAGGGTCCAAGACCGCCACACCCAAGAGTCCACCAAGCAATCCAATGAGATCACCCCGTGAACTCCATCCTCGACGATATTCATAAGGGGGTAACTACTCGATCTTGTGTTGCTCATTTTTGTGAACATTACTCTTTTGTTTCCTCTATTGAGCCACACAGGGTAGAGGAAGCACTTCAAGATTCGGATTGGGTGTTGGCGATGCAAGAGAAGCTCAACAACTTCACAAGGAATGAGGTATGGCATTTAGTTCCACGTCCTAAACAAAATGTTATAGAAACCAAGTGGGTCTTCCGCAACAAGCAAGATGAGCATGGTGTGGTGACAAGAAACAAAGCCCGACTTGTGGCCAAGGGGTATTCACAAGTCGAAGGTTTGGATTTCGGTGAAACCTATGCACCCGTAGCTAGGCTTGAGTCAATTCGTATATTACTTTCCTATGCTACTTACCATGGCTTTAAGCTTTATCAAATGGACGTGAAAAGTGCCTTCCTCAACGGACCAATCAAGGAAGAGGTCTATGTTGAGCAACCTCCCGGCTTTGAAGATAATGAATACCCTAACCATGTCTATAAACTCTCTAAGGCGTTTTATGGGCTCAAGCAAGCCCCAAGAGCATGGTATGAATGCCTAAGAGATTTTCTTATCACTAATGGCTTCAAAGTCGGAAAGACTGATCCTACTCTCTTTACTAAAACACTTACAAATGATTTGTTTGTATGCCAAATTTATGTGGATGATATCACATTTGGGTCTACTAACGAATCTACATGTGAAGAGTTTAGTAGGATCATGACTCAAAAATTCGAGATGTCTATGATGGGGGAGTTGAAGTATTTCTTAGGATTTCAAGTAAAGCAACTTCAAGAGGGCACCTTCATTAGCCAAACGAAGTACATTCAAGACATTCTTACAAAGTTTGGGATGAAGGATGTCAAACCCATCAAGACACCCATGGGAACTAATGGGCATCTCGACCTCGACATGGGAGGTAAATCCGTAGATCAAAAGGTATACCGGTCGATGATAGGTTCTTTACTCTATCTATGTGCATCTCGACCGGATATTATGCTTTCCGTATGCATGTGTGCAAGATTCCAAGCCGATCCTAAGGAAGTTCACCTTAGGGCCGTGAAACGAATCTTGAGATATTTGGTTTATACTCCTAAGTTTGGGCTTTGGTACCCCAAGGGATCCACATTTGATTTAATTGGTTATTCCGATGCTGATTGGACAGGGTGTAAAATTAATAGAAAGAGCACATCAGGGACTTGCCAGTTCTTGGGAAGATCTCTGGTGTCTTGGGCTTCAAAGAAGCAAAATTATGTCGCTCTTTCTACCGCCGGAGCCGAGTATATTGCCGCAGGCCATTGTTGCGCGCAATTACTTTGGATGAGGCAAACCCTCAGGGACTATGGTTACAAATTAACCAAAGTTCCTCTTCTATGTGATAATGAGAGTGCAATCCGCATGGCGGATAATCCCGTTGAGCATAGCCGCACTAAACACATAGCCATTCGGTATCATTTTTTAAGGTATCACCAACAAAAGGGGGATATCGAGATTGCATATGTTAACACCAAAGAACAATTAGCCGATATCTTTACCAAGCCATTAGATGAGCAAACTTTTACCAAACTTAGTCATGAGCTAAATATTCTTGATTCTAGGAATTTTGATTGATATTTTGCACACATAGCTTATTCATATACCTTTGATCATATCTCTTTCATGTGCTATGACTAATGTGGTTTCAAGTGCATTTCATGCTAAGTCATAGATTGAAAGGGAATTGGAGTCTTCGGCGAAGACAAAGGCTTCCACTCCACTCCATCGAATTATTCATCCTTCGTCGTTGCTCCGCACCGCTCTCTAATTTGGTATAATCTTCACTTCTATATTATTTACCAAAAGGGGAGAAAGTTTACAAGGGCTTATATTTCACTCACAAGTATCCGTTTTTGGCGATTTATGCCAAAGGGGGAGAAAGTATTAGCCCAAAGCAAAAGGACCGCACCACCACGCAAAAGGACCGCACCACCACAATTTCAAAAAAATGTATAGTCTTTCAAATTTGTGTTAAGAAAAGATTTTTTTTCTATTGGTATCTTATTTTTGGTACAATTTCAAATTGGTATACCCTCTTCAAAATTAATATCTAAAACCCTCTTGAACACTAAGAGGAGGATTTCATTAAGGGGGAATTTTGTTTAGTCAAAGGAAAAACATTTGAAACAGGGGGAGAAAATTTCAAATCTTGAAAATGCTTCTCAAAATCTTATTCATATACCTTTGACTATTTGCAAACGATCTTTGAAAAAGAATTTCCAAAACTTTGCAAAACAAAACAAGTGGTGCAAGCGTGGTCCAAAATTTTAAATAAGAAGAAAACTATCCATGCATAACTAGTAGAAATAATTATTGGTTTTATTCCAAGCAATCTTTGCACCTACCTTATGCAAACTAGTTCAATTTTGCTCTTGTATATTTGCTTTGGTTTGTGTTGGCGTCAATCACCAAAAAGGGGGAGATTGAAAGGGAAATAGGCTTACACCTTTTCCTAATTGATTTTGGTGGTTGAATTGCCCAACACAAATAATTGGACTAACTAGTTTGCTCTAGATTATGAGTTCTACAGGTGCCAAAGGTTCACAACAAACCAATAAAAAGACCAAGAAAGGGTTGAAATAAAAAGAGCAAAAGACAACCAAAGTGTGCCCTGGTCTGGCGCACCAGACTGTCCGGTGTGCCACCGGACAGTGTCCGGTGCAACACCGGACAATGTCCTGTGCACCAGGGAACCCGACTCCAAATTGCTCACCTTCGGGAATTCTGGGAGCCTCTCCGCTATAATTCACCGGACTGTTCGGTGTAGCACCGGACTATCCGCTGTGCTAGCGGAGCAACGGCTACCTCGCGCCAACGGTCGTCTGCAGAGGACATTAAATACGCTATAGTGTGCGGCTGCGCACGCAGAAGTCAGAGCACGTGACAGAAGGCGCACTGGACAGTCTACGGGACCTGTCCGGTGCACCACCGGACTGTCCGGTGGCCCAGAAGACAGAAGCTCCAACGGTCAAACCCTAACGGTCGGGTGACGTGGCTGGCACACCAGACAGTGTCCGGTGGTGCACCGGACTGTCCGGTGCGCCATGCGACAGTAGCCTCCACCAACGACTCATTTGGTGGTTGGGGCTACAAATACCCGCAACCACCCACCATTCATTGCATCCAAGTTTTCAGCCTTCACACCTCATACAAGAGCTATAGCATTCAATACAAGACACAACCAAAGAGATCAAATCCTCTCCCAAGTCCAAAGACAATTCCAATCAAATTGTGACTAGTGAGAGAGAGATACTTGTGTTCATTTGAGCTCTTGTGCTTGGATTGCTTTTCTTCTTCATTCTTTCTTGTGTTCAACTCAATTGTAACCAAGGCAAGAGACACCAATTGTGTGGTGATCCTTGTGGGGACTTAGTGTCCTGTTTGATTGAGAAGAGAAGCTCACTCGGTCTAAGTGACCGTTTGAGAGAGGGAAAGGGTTGAAAGAGACCCGGTCTTTGTGACCACCTCAACGGGGAGTAGGTTTGCAAGAACCGAACCTCGGTAAAACAAATCACCGTGTCATCCGTCTTATTTGCTTGTGATTTGTTTTCGCCCTTACTTTCGGACTTGAATTTAATTCTAACGCTAACCCCGGCTTGTAGTTGTGCTTAAAGTTTGTAAATTTCAGATTCGTCCTATTCACCCCCCCTCTAGGCGATTTTCACCGGTCACCCTAGTCCACGTTGAGGTAGATTTAAAGCACCCAACCGCTCCTCTATCAAGTCTCCACTTGATCTCTTGAGTCGGATTGGTCAATGTATCCTCAAACCTCAATTCCACTAGAGTTGCTTTTCACCGCTCCGGTGAGGCAAGCACAACGCCTCTCACAATCACCACCGCAGCCTCTTCACAAACTCCTTTGAAGAGCTCACGGGGAACCACCACCAAGCCGTCTACGAGGCGGCAACCTCCAAGAGTAACAAGCCAACGACCTCACTCGATGATCTCCCTAGTGCCTCAAAGATCAACAACTTGATGCAATGCACTAGATGGCTCTCAATCTCACTAGAATGCAATCCCAACCAATATGAGTGAGAGAGAGAGAGAGGGAGAGGAAAGACTCCAATATGCTTACAAGTGTTCCAAAATGGCCTCTTTTCCCCTTTTAATTCGGGTAACACAAGTATATATAACCCTCTCTCTAAAACTAGCCGTTATGGGCCAAATGCACCTTTTTCTACACACACGCGCGACGGTCTGCAATACAAGGCCGGACCGTCCGCACAAGAATCCCAATGGATATAAATGGTTATAAAAATGTTAGAGCATTAAAAATGACTTGCGGACGGTCTGCCCCTCAAGGTCGGACGGTCCACGATACATAAAACTGAGCCAAAACGAAGTTTTGCTGACTCTGTACATTTACTGAAATTTGTAATGCGGACGGTCCGCTCCTGGACCCCGGACGGTCCGCAGTTCAAAAAAGAAAACCAAAACGGAACTTCTCGAATTCTGTCCAAACAGCAGTCCTTCAACTACGGACGGTCCGCCACTTGGGACGAGACGGTCCGCAGTACAAAAACTTCGCAAAACACAGAAACTCCACGTTTCTGTCCATCACCTCAAGTTAGACCTACGGACGGTCCACCATGCTGGCCCGGACGGTCCGCGGTACCTCAATTCGGCCCACATTCAAGAAATCGCTTTTGAATAAGTTTTTTCTTTCACGAACCAAAGCGTTGTTAGCCCTTATGCAAATGCACCAACTATATGAGCAATGAGGCACTAAAGACATGTCATGTAAGATAATTGACCATCTTGATAGTACGACTGTCGGCGTTTCGAGACAGGGGGGTCCCTAAGCCGACGAGTGAGTGTGCTGCGTGCCCCAGCCCAGATGGGTCGAGCGCGTGGGCGAGCGCGAAGGGGGGAGAGGCGAGGTGGCTGGAGCCGAGCGTGAGAGAGGTGGAAGTCCCGCGGCCTTCGTGTTCGTCCCGCGCCCAGGTCAGGTGCGCTTGCAGTAGGGGGGTTACAAGCGTCCATGCGGGTGAGGGAAGCGAGTGGCCCCAAGAGAGCGCCTGTCCCGTCCTCGGTCCCGCGCGGCCAACCTTCTCTGAGAAGGCCCTGGTCCTTCCTTTTATAGTCGTAAGGAGAGGATCCAGGTGTACAATGGGGTGGTGTAGCAGAGTGCTACGTGTCTAGCGGAGGGAGAGCTAGCGCCCTAGGTACATGCCAATGTGGCAGCCGGAGAGATCTGGGCACCCTGCTGGCGTGATGTCGTGGCTGTCGGAGGTGCGGCGGAGCCTGATGGAGGGACAGCTGTTGGAGCGGTCGAGTCCCTGCTGACGTTGTCCTGCTTCCGTAAGAGAGCTGGGGGCCGCCGTCGTCATAGAGCTTGTGGAGCGCCATCATTGCCTCTCTGGCGGAGCTGACCGGATGAGACGTCGGTCTTGTTCTCCATGACCCGAGTCGATTCGGGGTGGGATGATGATGGCGCCTCCTGTTGACGTGGCGGTCTGTGCCCTAGGCAGGGCGACGTGGGGTTTCCTCCGAAGCCGAGGTTGAGTCTGTCTTCTGTTGCCGTGGCCGAGCCCGAGCCAAGGGGTCGGGCGAGGCGGAAGTCGTTCGGCCGAGGCCAGGGCGGAGTCCGAGCCCTGGGGTCGGGCGAGGCGGAGTTTCGTCGTCTTCCGGGTCTTAGCCCGAGTCCGAGCCCTGGGGTCGGGCGGAGCGGAGTTCGCCGTCTTCCGGGTCTTAGCCCGAGTCCGAGCCCTGGGGTCGGGCGGAGCGGAGTTCGCCGTCTTCCGGGTCTTAGCCCGAGTCCGAGCCCTGGGGTCGGGCGGAGCGGAGTTCGCCGTCTTCCGGGTCTTAGCCCGAGTCCGAGCCCTGGGGTCGGGCGGAGCGGAGTTCGCCGTCTTCCGGGTCTTAGCCCGAGTCCGAGCCCTGGGGTCGGGCGGAGCGGAGTTCGCCGTGGCGCCTTTGGCAAGGCCTGATTGCCTGTCAGACTCACTCTGTCGAGTGGCACTGCAGTCGGAGTGGCGCAGGCGGCGCTGTCCTTCTGTCAGACTGGCCAGTGGAGCGGTGGAGTGACGGCGGTCACCTCGGCTCTGCCGGGGGCGCGTGTCAGGATAGAGGTGTCAGGCCACCTTTGCGTTAAATGCCCCTGCAATTTGGTCAGTCGGTGTGGTGATTTAGTCAAGGTTGCTTCTGAGCGAAGCCAAGGCCTTGGGCGAGCCGGTGATGTGTCCGCCATAAAAAGGGGGCCTCGGGCGAGACGGAAGTCTCTCGAGGTCGGCTGCCTTTGGCCGAGGCTAGGCTCGGGTGAAGCGTGATCGAGTCACTCGTGTGGACTGATCCCTGACTTAATCGTGCCCATCAGGCCTTTGCAGCTTTATGCTGATGGGGGTTACCAGCTGAGAATTAGGCGCCTTGAGGGTACCCCTAATTATGGTCCCCGACAGTAGCCCCCGAGCCTCGAAGGGAGTGTTAGCACTCGCTTGGAGGCTTTTGTCGCACTTTTTTGCAAGGGGACCAGCCTTTCTCGGTTGCATTTCGTTCCGGTGGGTGCGCGCGAGCGCACCCGCCGGGTGTAGCCCCCGAGGCCTCGGAGGAGTGGTTACACTCCTTCGAGGTCTTAATACTTCGCTTAACGCTTCGGCTGGTCTGGTCGTTCCCTCATGCGAACTGGCCGTAGCCCGGGTGCACGGTCGGGGCCCAAGCTCTCGGGCTGGTATGTTGACGCTGTCAACGATTTGGCCGGAGCCGGTTTTTGCGAGAGCAGCCCCCGAGCCTCTGCACAGGGCGAGAGGACAATCAGGGACAGACTCGGCTTTTTACATACGCCCCTACGTCGCCTTTCCGCAAGGAGGAGGGGGGGAGTGCGCCATGTTACCCTCGATGGGCACCGAACATGGTGTCTCCGGTGAGCTGCAAGCGGGTAATCCGAGTGGACGTCCGTGCCCCGTTCGTTGGGGGTCGGCTAGGGGCCCAGAGGCATGCCCAAAAGTACCTGCGGGTGATTTGCCGGACCCGGTCCCCTGGCGACGGGGTCCGAGGGCTCGATGCCTCCCTCCGATGGGATTCCGTTACAAGATCGTTCCCGCTGGTCTCGGAAATGTCCTAGGGTACCTCGGGAGCGCAGCCCGAGCCTCGGTTATGTATCGAACGTACCCCTGGTCATCCCTCGCTCGGTGTCTGAGGCGACTGTGAACCCTTCGGGGGCTAGCCTTCGAACCCCTGATCAGTAATGGGCGCGGAGCCCGAGTAGCCTGAGGCGGCCATGGAGCCCTTCGGGGGGCTGGCCTTCGAACCCCTGACCAGTAGTGGGTGTCGGGCCCACGCGATCTGAGGCGACTGTTGAACCCTCGGGGGGCCAGCCTTCGAACCCCTGATCAGTAATGGGGGGCTCGGAGCCCGGTTCCTTCGCGGAGAAGGATCCCTTTCGGGGTATCCCCCTTTCCCGGTCCCTGTTGCAAGAGATAGAGAAAGAGGAAAACGGAAAAGGATACGAAATCGGACGACGTGGCGTACCTTTTCTGAAGCGGTCATTACGGCGAAGGTGAAGCGCCGCGCGCTCCTCCTGCCAGAAGCGCCGCGTGTCCTGTCGCGGAGTTAATGCGACGGGGCGAGTGGTCGGCGGGGCGGCCGTTACGCGTGTGCAAGCCGTTTCGAGGAACGGCTGTGCCGCTTCGCGTTTTTCGAATCCTGCGTCCGGTCCAGGCGGCGCGCTGGAAACGGTTTCGCCCTGGCCTTCATATACTTGAGAGGGGGCCCGGTGACGGTTCTTCACTCTGTTCCCTTCTTTTCCCTTCAGGTTTTCGCCATCCGGGAAACTTTAGTCGGAGGAGAGAGAAACCGCCTTCCCTGCCCCCCGCGCCGCCATCTTCTCCATCTTGGTGATGGAGGACCGAGTGACCATAATCCCCCCGCGCGATCCGTGGCCCTTCTCCACGGTGACGGCGAGTGATCTGGAGGAGCTGGTCGGCGAAGGTTTGCTCCGCCCCCTCACCGACAAGCAGCGGCCAGAGTGGATTCCTCCCGTGGGCGGAGCCGCTCCGTCCCCACCGCCGGGGTATGTTGTGAGCTTCGTCTCCTTCCATGAGCGGGGATTTGGTGCGCCGACGGGCCGCTTTATGCGGGCCATCTTATTCCACTACGGGGTGGAGTTGCACAACCTCTCCCCCAACTCCATCTCGCAGGCCGCTATTTTCGTAGCGTTATGCGAAGGGTACTTGGGGATTGCTCCCCATTGGGATTTGTGGACTTACTTCTTCCTCGCCGAGCCTTTCGCCTTGTCGACGGGGGAGAGGAGGATCCGTGCAGCGGTGCGGGCCGGCGGCTGCATTCTCTTGTTGAGGCAGTCGCGGGCGTTGCAGTACATTCCTGCCATTCTCGCGTCTTCGAACAAGGGGTGGCAGCGCCGGTGGTTCTACCTCCGGAACGACGGTGAGTTGCTCCCACCATTTTCCCAGCGAGTAGTTACAGCTGCCACCGACGCCTGGCGCCACGGGACCCCGCACGAGAGGCAGAAAAATCTCAAGCCCCTTCTCCAGGCCCTGAAGGAGTTGCGGGAGGGGGGACTTACTGCTGCGGGAGTGATCGCCGCCATTCACCGTCGGAGGGTGCTCCCATTGGCGGAGCGACGGCTGTCGCTCTGGGAGATGACCCCGGAAGCCGACTGGGAGGGCTCACGAATGTCCCCTGATCCTCTCCCTTTCGACGTCCTCCAATGGCGGGTGTCGGCCGCGATGGGGAAGCCGGACCCCCACGCATACTCCCAGCTTCGGATGCGCCCCGATCAGGGGTGCGTGACTTTGGTGAGTGTTTGCTCCTCCCTTCTTCGTATATCTGGTTGCTCCGGGTCCTTATGATCGGGCTCCTTTCTCCCCTCCTTTTAGGATGTGGGGTGTCACAAACCCTCCCTGCCACGGGTCCCGGAGGACGCGGTGGACCGTGCAGCGCGGCGGGTTGCCGCGGAGGAGAAGAAGAAAAAGAAGGACGCGGAGAAGGCCCGAGCCCACGAGCGGAGGCGGGCTCGGGACGCCTTGGAGAAGCGCCGCCGCCAGCAGGAGAGGGACGGACTCCCGAGGGAGCCGTCGCCGGAGACGCCCGACGACGATGACGACGACGATGATGATGATGATGACGGCATGGCCGCCCGTCTCGGCCTCAGCCTCGGCCTGGGGTGTGGCCAAGAGCCATCGAGCCAGCCCCCGAGCGAACCGACTCCGCCAGCCCCCGAAGTCGGGGCGTCGGGCTCCCGACCCGAGGCGCGGGGGCGAACCGAGAGGCCACCTGACCCCTCCGCCGGAGGAGCTGAAGTAGTCCCGGAGGTCCAGACCAAGGCGTCTGTTCCCCAGAGGCCGCCGCTTGTGCTGGTGGCGGACGGGAGTGACCCTCAGGTCGTCGCTGCCGTGCCCGGGGAACCTGTCTCCCAGGCGCCCCAAGCGCCGGCGAAGCGGACCTCAGCGGCCGTTTCGAGAGCCGGGATCCAAGAAGGCTCTCCCCAGGCGCGGTGGATCATGGCCCGGAGTGGGTGAGTACCTCGGAATGTCTTCGTCTTGGCCTCCCATTCGTATGTTTCGGCTGTGATCCCCTTTTTTTTATCCAGCAAGCGAAGTCACGGCCAGACCGACCTGGCACCCCGGAAGGTCCTCAAGACGGCGTCGAACTGTGCGGCCAGCGCCATTCAGCCGACCCTCTCGCGGGGTACTCCGACATCGGGGGCTCGGGCGTCGCCAATCTCGGAGGAGCGGGCTCCCGAGGCCGGCTCCTCCGCCGAGGCGGCGATCGTGGTTGAGGAGGCGGCCGACGCCCACGCGGCTCTGAGTTCGCCTGTCGTGCCGGTCATGCCGGCGCCTGCCACCGCCGAGATTGCCGCCGTCCTTGTCGAAGGGTGTCCAGCTGCCGCCAGCGCCGGGATGGCTGATGCGTCGGTGCCCAAGACCCCAGAAGAGGTGGGCGCGGTCGCGCAATCCGTCCAGCCGGGCGACAGCCTCATCGCTGTGCGGCGGGACTCCGAGGCCCGGCGCCCGCTGCTCCGATTCCGGACCTGCGAGGCCTCGGACCCCGTCTTCGTTCTCGATGATGAGCAGGAAGACCAGTCCTAGGGTGAGCTCCGCGAGTGCGCAGAGGCGACGGTGGGGTCGCTCCGGTCGTCGCTGGAGGTTTTCTGCAGAGACGTCCCCAAAATCCTCCAGGTAGCGGTTTCGGGCATACCTTTTTTCCTTCTGTGTGATACTTGTTGTGACGCCCTGTTTCCTTTTCCCAGGATCTGACGGACCGGAGCGCCGCTAAATCGTTGTTCATCCGCCGTGAGGTTGATGTCTGGGGCTCGCTGCGATCCCTGAGGTCTTCGCTCGCCGAGGCTACCACGCGCCTTTCTCAGCAAGATGCCAAGGTGGCGGACCTCCAGCTGCTATGCGCCGACCTGAGAGCCGAGGCGGCAGCGGCGCGTGCGGAGGCGCAACAGCAGCGATCGGAGCTCGCCCAGGTCGTCGAGGAACGGAACCGACTTCAAGGCCGGGCCGCCGAGGCCGAGAGCCGAGCCGAGACCCTCGCGGCTGACTTAGCTGCGACCCAAGTCGCGGCCTCGGAGCACCGTGCCCGAGCCGGAAGTACGTCTTGGTCCTTCCTAGTTCTTTTTCTTGTTCGTTTCCCTTGCTTGTGCTTGAGGTATTTCTCCTGGCTACTTGCAGAGCTTGAGTCCGCCCTTGACGAGTCCGCCAAGGCGCTTGCTGAGGCGCTCGCCGGAGCCGCCGAGCAGAGGGAGGCGGACCTCGCGGCCATGTCCGAGGCCGTCTCGGACTTTTATCGTGCCCTCGGCTCCGTTGACGTCCCTTCAGGAAGCTCCCCTCTGAGCCGTCTTCGAGCCTTGGGTGGTCACGCCCGCGGCAGAGTCCGCGAAGCGCTACATCACGGCGTCCGGCGGGCCTTCGCCGTGCTCGCTTCTCACTACGTTGTGGATCTGGAGCGAGTTAGTGAGGGGTACTGTCTTCCTGACGAAGACGATGCTGCTCTGGCGGAGGTGCAGCGGCTTGACGCGGTTGCCGCCGGCCCGAGCGCGGTGCTGGCGACCACCTTTGAGGCGGAGGTCCTTCCTCCTGCGACGTCACCGGAGGCCGAGATGGACCCCACCGATGGCGGGGGTGGAGATGAAGGCGCGGCTCCTTCCCAAGGCGGCACCTGATTCTCGTTTGAACAGTTTCTTGTTGAACGTGTGTCTCACCATGGCCGCTGAGGCCTGAACACTTTTGTCTTTCTTGCATGGAGTCGTACTCTCCTTTCTTTCCGTCTGCATGTTCGTCCTACCTCGTCAATAATAGAGTGGCTTCTCGAGTTGGGCCATCCTTCGTGGCAGGTGATGAGTGAGGTATCCCTAACCCGGAGGTACGGGAATTCCTTGGCTCAATCGGCCTTGCCATTTTCATGTACCCGCATTCGCTCCTCGAGACCCGGCTTCTGACATAGCCAGGGGAACGTAACTGGGAGAACGCAAGAGGCCCCCCCTTTTTTTTGATTTAAAAAGATCTTGACGAAGAGGGGTTCCCCCTTTTTAGCCCCCGAGGGAGGGTCGGGCTCCGCCATGGCGAGGCCGACCCTTCCTTGATGATCGAGGCGCGGAGGCTGCCTGACGGATCGGGCCCCGGCCCGAATATCCAGCGAGTGTTTGGCGACACCCCTCGGTATGCCGGGCATGTCCGAGGGACTCCACGCAAAGACGTCGGCGTTTGCGCGGAGAAAGTCGACGAGCACTGCTTCCTATTTGGGGTCGAGCCCGGAACCGATCCGGATCTGCTTGGTGGTGTCGCCACTGGGGTCGAGGGGGGCGGCCTTGACCGTCTCCGCTGGCTCGAAGTTGCCGGCATGGCGCTTCACGTCTGGGACCTCCTTGGAGAGGTTCTCCAGGTCGGCGATGAGGGCCTCGGACTCGGCGAGGGCCTCGGCGTACTCCACGCACTCCACGTCACATTCGAACGCGTGTTTGTACGTGGGGCCGACGGTGATGACCCCGTTGGGGCCCGGCATCTTGAGCTTCAGGTAGGTGTAGTTGGGGACGGCCATGAACTTCGCGTAGCATGGCCTCCCTAGCACGGCGTGGTAGGTTCCTCGGAACCCGACCACTTCGAACGTCAGGGTCTCCCTTCGGAAGTTGGAGGGTGTTCCGAAGCAGACTGGGAGGTCGAGTTGCCCGAGGGGCTGGACGCGCTTCCCAGGGATGATCCCGTGGAAGGGCGCAGCGCCTGCTCGGACGGAGGACGGATCGACGCGCAGAAGCTTGAGGGTCTCGGCGTAGATGATGTTGAGGCAGCTGCCCCCGTCCATCAGGACCTTGGTGAGCCTGACATCGCCGACAACGGGGTCGACGACGAGCGGGTATTTCCCCGGGCTCGGCACATGGTCGGGGTGGTCGGCCCGGTCGAAAGTGATGGGCTTGTCGGACCAGTCTAGGTAGACTGGCGCCGCCACCTTCACCGAGCAGACCTCCCGGCGCTCTTGCTTGCGGTGCCGAGCCGAGGTATTCGCCGCATGCCCTCCATAGATCATGAAGCAGTCGCGGACAAAGGGGGAACCCCTCTGCTGGGTGATCTTCGTTCTTGTCGTCGTCGTGGGCCCTGCCACCCTCGGCGGGTGGCCCGGCCCTGTGGAAATGACGCCGAAGCATAACGCACTCCTCGAGGGTGTGCTTGACGGGCCCCTGATGGTAGGGGCACGACTCCTTGAGCATCTTGTCGAAGAGGTTCGCACCTCCGGGGGGCTTCCGAGGGTTCTTATACTCGGCGGCGGCGACAAGGTCCGCGTCGGCGGCGTCGCGTTTCGATTGCGACTTCTTCTTGCCTTTCTTCTTGGCGCCGCGCGGAGCAGACGCCTCGGGAGCTTCTTCCGATGGGCGGCCCTGGGGCTGCTTGTCCTTTCGGAAGATAGCCTCGACCGCCTCCTGGCCGGAGGCGAACTTGGTGGCGATGTCCATCAGCTCGCTCGCCCTGGTGGGGGTTTTGCGACCCAGCTTGCTCACCAGGTCGCGGCAAGTGGTGCCGGCGAGGAACGCGCCGATGACATCCGAGTCGGTGATGTTGGGCAGCTCGGTGCGCTGCTTCGAGAATCGCCGGATGTAGTCCCGGAGCGACTCCCCCGGCTGTTGCCGGCAGCTTCGAAGGTCCCAGGAATTCCCGGGGCGCACGTATGTGCCCTGGAAATTGCCAGCGAAGGCTTGGACCAAGTCGTCCCAGTTGGAAATCTGCCCCGGAGGCAGGTGCTCCAACCAGGCGCGAGCAGTGTCGGAGAGGAACAGGGGGAGGTTGCCGATGATGAGGTTGTCGTCGTCCGTTCCACCCAGTTGGCAGGCAAGGCGGTAGTCCGCGAGCCACAGTTCCGGTCTCGTTTCCCCCGAGTACTTTGTGATAGTAGTCGGGGGTCGGAACCGGGTCGGGAATGGCGCCCGTCGGATGGCCCGACTGAAGGCCTGCGGGCCGGGTGGTTCGGGCGAGGGACTCCGATCCTCCCCGCTGTCGTAGCGCCCCCCACGCCTGGGGTGGTAGCCTCGGCGCACCCTTTCGTCGAGGTGAGCCCGACGGTCGCGTCGATGGTGCTCGTTGCCGAGGTGGCCCGGGGCCGCAGGCGCGGTGTTGCGCGTGCGCCCGGTGTAGACCGAGGCTTCCCGCATGAATCAGGAAGTCGCGGCATGAGGTTCCGAGGGATATCCTTGTCTCCGGGATGCAGTGCTCTCGGCCCGCCGGGCCGCAGCGCCTTCCAGGAGATTCTTGAGTTCTCCCTGGATTCGCCGACCCTCGGTGGTTGACGGCTCCGGCATCGCGCGGATGAGCATTGCTGCGGTTGCCAGGTTCTGACCGACCCCGCTGGATGCGGGCGGCGGCCTGATCCTGACATCGTTGGCAACGCGGTGCTGGAGACCTTGGGGCAGATGACGTATTTCTCCGGCCAGGGGTTGGCCCACCCATGCCTGTCCAACGTCCCGACGGATCGGCTCAAGCGCTCCTGTTCCCTCGTTGAGCCTGGCCTGCGCCTCGCGGACTTGCTCGAGTTGTGGGTCGTAACCCCCCGCCGGAGCGGGGACCACAGCTAGCTCCCGTGGGATGTCGGCGCGAGGCACCGGCCCGGGGGGATCACCATCCTCCGGCATGCCAAGATGGTTGCCTTCGGTGGGATCCCCTAGCTCGATGTGGAAACATTCGCGGCTTGGGCCGCAGCTCTCGTCGCCAAGGCTGCGGCTTCCATCGGGACAGTCGGATAGACAGTAGTCACATGCGGTCATGAAGTCCCGCACGACACTGGGGGTTGCCAAGTCCGGAGAAATCCCAACCGATGCTGGGATCGTCATCTTCCTCGGACCCAGAGGGCCCGTAGGTCGAGACGTCCGTCAGTCGGTCCCAAGGCGACCGCATACAGAACCTCAGTGGGGTTGCACTCGCCTCAATGAGAGCGCCCGCCAAAACGAGGTCGTTTGGCGGGTTGAGGCCGAGTCGAAATGACGCAAGATGGGAGTTAGTCGTTACCTTTTGGTCGACGAGGAGCGACGTAGTCACATCGGGGACTGGTTGCGCCGTCATCTCTGGTTCGAGGGCGACGTCCTGCAGGCTTTCCGCGAGCGCGCCGGCGTCGTCTTCTTGCTCAAGGTCAGCGTGCCGCGGGGGGACGGCGCTCGCCTCCGTCTCGAACGCGAGGTCGACGTCCGGCGTGCCTTCCGTCGGGGCGTCAGGGGCGTCGATTCGCTCGACGGCCGACGAAGCGCGGCCTCCCGTCTGGCCTTGACGGCTCCGCCTCCTCCTCCGTTGGCGGGGGAGAGAACGGAGCGAGCCCGAATATTGCTCTTCCACCACGCGGGGAAGACGTCGTCGATTCCGCCGCCGGCGGGCGGGTTGTCGGCCGCCATTGTCGTAGTCGCGCGGCGGTGGAAGAAGTGTCATGTCGTAGCTGCCGTCGAAGGACATGAACTCGAGAGTCCCGAAACGAAGCACCGTCCCGGGCCGGAGAGGTTGCTGGAGACTGCCCATCTGGAGCTTGACGGGGAGCTGTTCGTCAGCACGCAGCGTGCCCCTACCTGGCGCGCCAACTGTCGGCGTTTCGAGACAGGGGGGTCCCTAAGCCGACGAGTGAGTGTGCTGCGTGCCCCAGCCCAGATGGGTCGAGCGCGTGGGCGAGCGCGAAGGGGGGAGAGGCGAGGTGGCCGGAGCCGAGCGTGAGAGAGGTGGAAGTCCCGCGGCCTTCGTGTTCGTCCCGCGCCCAGGTCAGGTGCGCTTGCAGTAGGGGGGTTACAAGCGTCCACGCGGGTGAGGGAAGCGAGTGGCCCCAAGAGAGCGCCTGTCCCGTCCTCGGTCCCGCGCGGCCAACCTTCTCTGAGAAGGCCCTGGTCCTTCCTTTTATAGTCGTAAGGAGAGGATCCAGGTGTACAATGGGGTGGTGTAGCAGAGTGCTACGTGTCTAGCGGAGGGAGAGCTAGCGCCCTAGGTACATGCCAATGTGGCAGCCGGAGAGATCTGGGCACCCTGCTGGCGTGATGTCGTGGCTGTCGGAGGTGCGGCGGAGCCTGATGGAGGGACAGCTGTTGGAGCGGTCGAGTCCCTGCTGACGTTGTCCTGCTTCCGTAAGAGAGCTGGGGGCCGCCGTCGTCATAGAGCTTGTGGAGCGCCATCATTGCCTCTCTGGCGGAGCTGACCGGATGAGACGTCGGTCTTGTTCTCCATGACCCGAGTCGATTCGGGGTGGGATGATGATGGCGCCTCCTGTTGACGTGGCGGTCTGTGCCCTAGGCAGGGCGACGTGGGGTTTCCTCCGAAGCCGAGGTTGAGTCTGTCTTCTGTTGCCGTGGCCGAGCCCGAGCCAAGGGTCGGGCGAGGCGGAAGTCGTTCGGCCGAGGCCAGGGCGGAGTCCGAGCCCTGGGGTCGGGCGAGGCGGAGTTTCGTCGTCTTCCGGGTCTTAGCCCGAGTCCGAGCCCTGGGGTCGGGCGGAGCGGAGTTCGCCGTCTTCCGGGTCTTAGCCCGAGTCCGAGCCCTGGGGTCGGGCGGAGCAGAGTTCGCCGTCTTCCGGGTCTTAGCCCGAGTCCGAGCCCTGGGGTCGGGCGGAGCGGAGTTCGCCGTCTTCCGGGTCTTAGCCCGAGTCCGAGCCCTGGGGTCGGGCGGAGCGGAGTTCGCCGTCTTCCGGGTCTTAGCCCGAGTCCGAGCCCTGGGGTCGGGCGGAGCGGAGTTCGCCGTGGCGCCTTTGGCAAGGCCTGATTGCCTGTCAGACTCACTCTGTCGAGTGGCACTGCAGTCGGAGTGGCGCAGGCGGCGCTGTCCTTCTGTCAGACTGGCCAGTGGAGCGGTGGAGTGACGGCGGTCACCTCGGCTCTGCCGGGGGCGCGTGTCAGGATAGAGGTGTCAGGCCACCTTTGCGTTAAATGCCCCTGCAATTTGGTCAGTCGGTGTGGTGATTTAGTCAAGGTTGCTTCTGAGCGAAGCCAAGGCCTTGGGCGAGCCGGTGATGTGTCCGCCATAAAAAGGGGGCCTCGGGCGAGACGGAAGTCTCTCGAGGTCGGCTGCCTTTGGCCGAGGCTAGGCTCGGGTGAAGCGTGATCGAGTCACTCGTGTGGACTGATCCCTGACTTAATCGTGCCCATCAGGCCTTTGCAGCTTTATGCTGATGGGGGTTACCAGCTGAGAATTAGGCGCCTTGAGGGTACCCCTAATTATGGTCCCCGACAACGACTATCTAGCCTACTAACCTGGTCAATTATCAACATTTAAGCACCTTTTGACCGGTAAAACAAAAACCTATTGTTATACCTTTGCCTTGAGCATTCAATTCCATCTCCTGAAATGATGAACAATGTGCATCCATAAGTGTAGCCAACCATGATACCTTTTACCATTTGTCCATAGCATGAAGTTCCTCCACCATCATCATCAAACCACTTGATCAATAGCCCAGATCAACACATGGCTTGATAATTCTATAATGATATGATCCACTCCATGTATCACATGGCCTTCTTAGTTCATCAATATCATCATAGCTTTCTCTTCACCGTTGCTTTATGTCCATCGGTGCTAAGTCCTTGATCTTGCTTCACCGCCACGCAGTCCCTCACACATGAGCCTTTGACTTTCCCTTCACACTAGCCACTTGGTCCATCGAAGCCAAGTCATATCTCTTGATCTTCTCCATATAGCCACATGACACCATGTCATGTCTTCATATGCGATGAGCTCCTTTATCACACTAGTTGAGCATCTCAATATCACCAAGCCACATCACCACCATGGCTTAAATAACTCACACTAGTGTACCTGTGGACTAATCACCTATGTATCTCAACATAAACACATATTAGTCCATATAAGTTGTCAATCAATTACCAAAACCAAACAGAGTCTCACACCGTGCCGAGCCGACCCATTAGTTCATTTGGGCTATTTGGTTAAATCAGCATAAAATGTTAAAAAAAAGTGGTGCAGAAAGTGGGTTCAAACCCACGCCCTGATGGAAGAAGGACGAGAGACACTGGTTGAAGCCGTGTAACCAACAGAACATCATGCTCAGATATTTTTATTATTGAATATAAATTGTACATATGTATATATGATTTTTTGTAAAAAAAATAATCGTGCTAGGCCGAACTAGCACTACGGCACGAGGCTACGTCCCAAGCACGGCACTATGCTCGTGTTGTATCAAGACATATTGGATGGAGTAAACAACAACATCAGTTAGTCAAATAAAAAATATTATGCGGAGAGCGGAGACAATTAAAAAATCTCGGGATCTTTTTGGTGGATAATTTACGTGGGTATTGTTGTGAGCCATCGCAACGCACAGACAACTGACTAGTATTTATTAAAACCACACTTCATTCCACACTTTCATGTACTTGATAAAGAACACAAAGCTAAAGATAATGCTAGTTAAATGTTTTTTTGTAGCTTTAAATTAGAGTATGTGATGAAATTTTACTTTTGTTGTGAACATTAGATAATGAACTGAACTTACGAACTTTGTATAGAGCTGACTATACTCTTTTTCCTTCTAACAAAATGATTTGTAAACTTCGTAATCATTGCATAGTTTTGGTAACTTAATACAAATATTATACTAAGTTTGCTTTTGGTCAAAAAATTTTATCTTATTTTTTATTTGTTTTGAATTTCAGCCCATGATGTAAATTTTGGGCCAAAAACTGAATTTCGGTCTAAAAATTGAATTTTGGGTTATGATGTGAATTTCAGGCTTTTATAATTTTGGTTCGCTCGAAATAAATTCAACACGTTTAAATATTTACGTACAGACCGTGAGCTGAGGACTAGGCTAGTGGGTCGACTCGGTACGACCTGAAATTCAAAAAAAAGACCTGCGGGCTTGGGCCGGGCGGGACGGCCCGAATGTACCTCCGGATACAGACGTGTCATCCACCCACCCATTTGCTTCCCCTCTGCAGCTCTGCTCTGTTTGCTTACTCTTCCCTTCCATGGCGGCATACGCCGGAACCCTAGTTCCACCCTTCCTCACCGTCCGCCTCGCGGTCTCCCACCTCAGATCCATTACCCCGGGGTCCTACTCCCTGAGCCACTGTCTCCCCCGCCTCGCGGTCGCCCGTGCGGCCTCCCGCGGAAACGGAGACGGCGACGGCGGGCCTCCAGCGGAGGGGGAGAAGGAGCGCCGGCGCTCGTCACTCCCAGCGCTGTCGGAGATCCGGTGGGGGGAGCTGCTATCCCCGGACCCCACCAACGCCGTGGCTGTGGTGCTCACGGGCGCGCTCGTATGGGCTGGCGCCTCACTGCTGCTGCAGCTCGCGCTCATCTCCGCGGCAATCTTTGCCGCCGCTGTCAAGTACTCGTTTGTCGCCGCGCTCCTGTTATTCGTCCTTATCGCGCTGCTGTGATCGATCCGCCTTAAGGTGCCCCGTTTCCCCTTCTTAAATTTGCACTTGTTTTTCTGTATATATATATTTCTCACACCTGTCTTACGGCTTCTTAACGTATATGTACTCTTAGAATTTTCGTCATTATCACAGGAAAAAAGCTGTAAATTCGCACGAAGCATTCGGATGGAAGATCAGGTAGAGGAAAAAACAGAGGATTTCAAATGTTTCCATTTTTGTATGGAGCAGTAGAAAATATTTGTCTGCCAGTGCCAACTGCCAAGTGCTTAAAATTTTTCTGCACACTGAGATATTTGGATTGCAAATTAGTCTCAGCAAACAGGGGATACCTAAGAAGAACAACCAGAATAAAGTGCTGTTCAATTCAAATGTTTATTCAATATACAAACGTGCTATCTGAAACCAGAATGATGAAAATATCAATACATGGGTGTCTTACAGACAAACACACCAAATAACATCAACACCAGTTATTCCAGAATGACTATATTGTAGATTAGAAACTCTCATTTGTGTTGTAATGCATCAAATATGAAGACCTAGAAAAGACCAACGACAACGACGATGAAGCTTTTTCTGGTATCAACCTAGCCAATGGAGATGAAACCAGAAAAGACCAATCTGTTGTTTATAAATTCATTGTGCTCATTTTCCTGGCAGTAAAAAATGAGCTTGTCAGTTACCTGTACCATTAGCATCTTCTACTTTTCTAATGAAAGTATGACCTTTATTTGCAATCAAATGGAGAGTGTGATCTGCCCCTTGTAAAATTTGCAATCAATGAAGAGTATGATCTGCCCCTTATAAATGTGGAGTTTGTTTTGGTAGGTACTACCTTTTGAAGTTGGGTGGTTTTCAATAAAGCCTGAATTTAGGATTCAGTTTTGTAATTTATATCTTCCTCCTTATTGCAGGTTTAAAATTTTAATTTGTAGTTCATGATAGCTATGCATGGACACAATAATATGTAAGACTAAGTAATGACCATTTGCCAAGGGAATACTGCAAACTGTCTATCTAAGTATCTATTGTTACCTTCTGTTGGAGAACTTCGTTTGCTGCTTTCAGGATGCATTCCTGTATACATAAAAAATATTACCTGACATTGAAAGCTCGGGATTTTTTTCTCGAAAGCGCAAGAGAGCTGCGCGAAAATATATTAAGAAGGAGATAAAGGTCCAAAAGGACCCCAAGATACCAAAATAAAGCTCGGGATTTTGAAATTGCCTTTTAATAATTTAATGTAGTTAACATATTTCCTGCCTAAATCTGTTTTTTAAATTTGTGCCTGCAGTTTATGCTATTATGTAAGTTGAGAATTTCATTTCCGAGAAATATTGCAAAATACCTTCTGTTGAAGAATTTTATTTGCTGATTTAAGTATGCTTTCCTGCACATCAAGAAAATGTATTGTTATCTTCTATTTTACTTCTGTCACAGACCCCCTTTTTGTTATCAAGGAAGATTATGAGACATTGATACTGACCTTATTTTTAAGAAAGTGAATTTCTTGCTGCATGATCTGCATCTGGTAAAAGATGTCTCACATTAGTTTGTTGTGTAATCTGAACGAGTTTAGAAATAAGAAGGGGGATACAGTTGTCTTGCCTTTGTGGAACATGTCCGGTAATACCACAATTCAAGACCTTTCTCAAGCACATGCATTCTCTCCAGTCTCATGTCCTCTGTTCCCCCTCCAGTGGATCTGCTTTGATTCATGTGTCAGTTTTTTTATATGTTAGATGGTTCATCATGTCTGGTAGTCTAAATGCCTCATTAAATCGTATTTTAATTCAAAAGTTTCTTGATTATTAGAATAGGAAGTTTCGTGATTGTTCTAACAGTTAGAGCTAATACACAAGTGTGGATGTTATTTCTGTTTTGCTAGTATTAACTTCCTGTTGTTGAGTATCTTGGTGATGTTTACTACTCCCTTGGTCCTGATATATAAGGCGTAACCACCTCTGATTCAATTACCAAGGAACATATTTAATTTCCTCTCTCAACACTAGTACTACTGCATCGATTTACCGACATCTAGAGACAGAGAGAGTATCCCTTGTATTATAAAAGCGGTTTCACATTATATATTAAGACGAAGGGAGTAGTCTACTTGGCTTTACCATGTAGGAAGTGTTTCAAAACTCTTTTATTGCCCATTGAAACACTTGACTGCAATAGTAGACAGTAGTATACCAGTAAGGCCCTATATACCTAACAGTCAGTTCTAAGGTTTTTCTGTTTCAATTATTTGTGCAGCAATTGAGAGATTGAAAACAAAGTGCCACAATTAAAGGCTTCATACAGCTTTGTCAGCATTTTGTATGTAATGTATTACTTCGCATGTTTGTCATGCCGTGTTGGAGTTGTACTTAGATAGTTCATGATAGATATTTTTGGAATGAAATGTACACCGGGGAGGGCCTCACTGTGAATTCATGATAGATTAGCAAGCAGGATGAACATTTGCTGAAGTTTTTTTTTTTTGCTGAATTCATGATATAGATTAGCAAGCAAGATGCAATTCATTCATGGGGTTGTCATCTTGAACATGAAACCTTACCTTAAATTAAATCATGCCGCAGTAGACATATCTCTTCCTTTAACAAGGAAACCCAATGTTCCATTACCTGTTAAGCATAAAAATATTTATTTTAGTATTAGATCAGAGGTTGGGATATGTTTTTACTTAAAAAGGTTTAATCTGTTTACTCACGCCCCTTACTCATGCTCAAATTACACACTCATGCTATCCTTGGTTAGTTGGTTACATTTCAATGTGATGCATTCACTTGAAGAGGTAGTATAACATCTCTAATAGATTCATAGATATGACTTTGTAGATTTTTTGCTCAAAATATCCAAAGAGAAAGGTAGACTGGCTTCGTAGATTTTTGCTTTCCATTTGACCTGTTGCTGTGATGCTCTGGTACCTCTCAACCAAGCTTTGCATATTTCTTGCATTTTGAGTGTAAGGGAAAACATCTAAGAAGTTATGTCGCACTTAAGATTCACATATAACAACATAAATTCTTGGACATCCCCTGTAGAGGAAAATATGATTCCACCTACATCAAACCACAGAGCACTGACAGTTATTTTGCCTTCTTGAGCAACCCTTACGGGCTCTTGGGTCCACAGAGCACCTTCAATTCGTTGCATTATCACCTTCCTTCGGTCCATTGTTTCGTCACTAACTGCACCTACAGTTTTGATTGGCCTCGCAGATTTAATTTGCAGAGGTGGCACTCGTGGCAAACAGACACTGACTTTGCTTTCCTCTGAAGCCGAATACACATGCATTGACATGGCCTGCTTTTATATAGCAATCCACCTTGTAAGAAATATGACCTTTGGGTTACTTGCATAGCTGTGGGCCGCCCCACATGAAACTATGAAAGCATCTCGCTGGCCACTGTACATCTTTATTTAAGCTCTGTAAATTCTTATGAATATTGTAATATGATATAGTTTGTATACTTGTGTTATGATTAAGTGAACTCATCTTGTAAGATCCTGTTCGGCTGTTCCTGCGTGTAAGGAGAATTTGTTGTTATTGCTTACCTTGAACATAACGGCATGTGATGTTTAATAGTCATCCTTCCTTAAGATCTACTCTTAACCTTGTTTTCTGTTTCTTTGGTAGAACAAATTCCTGTACAACTATAAGAATCTAGCTTTTCTGTCAGAAATGGATGGAAAAGAGGAAATTTAGGGTTCAAGCTGTTTTATACTTGATACTGTACCAGCTTTAGGACTTGTTTTTAGATCACATGTTCTAATATTGTTAATCATTCCTTAGTTTATACTCTAGCTCGCACTGGATTTGTTTGAGAAATCTACATCGCACCGGTGTATTTGATTGGTATTCGCCTGTCTTAGGGCCCGTTTGGCAAAACTCCAGCTCCTGCTTCTTTAGCTCCAGATCCTGATCCTCGTGAGGAGCTGATCCTCCTGATTCTCCTAAAGAATCAGAATCATTTTTAACACTGTTTGGCAAGTAAACTGATTCTTGTCTTCTGAAAGTTGGTGGTCTGTGGCGATTGTCTGTTTTACCCTTTGCAATTCAACTTTGTTACAAACCAATAAGTAGGATGCATATACGGAAAAAAATTATGAAACAATAACATATAAAATATTCCCATCATAGTAGTGCATAAAATGGTCTCAAATGTTTGATCCATAAATTAGCTCGTTATGTTTTTGTCCAATGGCAATTGCGGGTAATTTCGATCAAACTTTAAGGGGAGATCCATATTTGGTTGGTTGAGGAGCTGTTTTAAGGGAGGGTGGAGCAGGTTTTTTTAGATCCCACCTTTCTTCATAAAAACGACTCCCGATCTTTCGGCTCCACACGAGATTCAGTTTAAAAAAATATCCGTTTGGCACGGCTCCTCCAGATCCTCGCTTAGAATCAGGAGCTGGAGCTGTGCCAAACAGGCCCTTAGTCATCTACCGTAGGAGCTGTTGATGAAGTCAGTCTTAATTTGTAGTTCTTGACAAAAAAATATCTCTTGTCATGATTTGTAGTTCTTTTTGGTATCATCCTTTTATATCAGCTTTGCCTGAACCTCTCAAGATATTAGGTCTACCTACACCTATCCTTATCCTAAAGCTTTTGGACGGCTATACAAGTGTGCCAAATAGCTTGACATGACTAAGATTTTACTTCTTTACATCCTAAGAGCGATTAACCTATCTCATAGACATTGCAACATAAATCGAAGTAAAGTGGAAAGAGTTACAATAACGTAATTCACATTTAGATGTTTAAGTAACAATATATGAAGAGAGTAGTTATTACAGTATAGGAGTTCGAGTCTAGCCTACTTATTACATAACTGGAAGGTCAGAACCTTCCGTAACCCAATACGGATCTAGACGACGTAGAGTCGAATAGGGGTGAAGGTGGATATGCGGAAGGCTACAACTAAGGCTACGTTACATCTACTCTTAGGACAGAAAAAGTAAATAAAGTAGATATGTTTGATTGGAATGTTTTCGGGGGTCCTCAATCGGCCGTACCCCTTCATATAATATAGGAGAGGTCTGGACCCGTTCCTAGGCGATAGCTACAAACCCCACATGATTAGATGGATAACCACGCACGAGATAAGCATAATCACCCGAGTTAATCTGATCGCGGGGGCGTGGACCGTCCAGGCCCTAGGGCCGGACCATATGCCACTTTTGGTGTTCAACACATGCCCCTGCCTTTTGGTGGAGCTTGGCGAACCAAAAGCACCGGCAAAAACTTCAGAAACAATTGACCTCATGAGTTATTTTGTTCCCGAAGTAAGGACAAACTCAGCTCGATGCAAGTCATCGACTCTTGTGATCAGATAATATA
Organism: Zea mays; assembly: GCF_902167145.1. Lineage (NCBI taxonomy): Eukaryota > Viridiplantae > Streptophyta > Magnoliopsida > Poales > Poaceae > Zea > Zea mays. The sequence continues at coordinate 31,137,547 of NC_050105.1, forward strand.
AATATTTGATAGAATTTTGATGCACAGAGACCGTTTCGGATTGCAGCCTATTCGGCCATGTCTGTCTGATCAACATGTCAATAGGCAAAAACTTGTGGTGCCCCCAGCCCGTATAAGCAAACAGATTGAGCCAGCAATACGAATTCATCGCTGTACCACCCCACACTTGAGTAGGACAACACATCGGCGATGGATAGACCGGGAAGCACCATGCCATCTCTGGAAGAGGATGACCAGGCGATCTTGGTTGCGCTACCTTTTGGGCCAGTTTAGTTGGCCTTTGCTTTCGCACAAATCGCCCTTTTGACTTCGTTTGTTTTATTGGACGGGTGTGTGGAACAGCCTTCTCCTTCATGTATTTAGCAAGCAACTAATCAAAAGTAGGGTCGACTCTGCTGAGTCAGCTAGACGTCTTGGAAGTGTTTTGCTTCCTAATACTTGTTTTGGAACGTTGTGGTCCGACGGTCTGAGGTTGCTATTGCTTATGGTCGTCCGCAGACCATCCGACCTTCATAGCTGGACTGTCCGCTCCTTTCCCGGACTGCCCGGCCTTAGTACTCGGACTGTCCGGCGTCCGCAGGACAGGTGACCGTGATTGGGTGTCCGATCGTGCTTGCCCCCAGTGCCTTTGGTATTCCTTTTGTCTGAAGCCTTCTGAGTAACCAGTGTGTGACATATTTGGCATGTGAGGATCACTAATGACAATATTTTTATCTTTGCTTTTATCGGTTGCACATGGCCGAACTAAGACTTTTTTTGCTCGTCTGCTCTAATGTGGTGGCATGTCGATCTTCACCTCTTTTTGAAATCTCAACCGAACTTTGTTTATAGCCAATTCTATTTGCCGATGGAAGACATCACAATCATTAGTGTTATGAAGAAAGGAGTCATGTTATTTACAATTGAAAGTCGCCTAGAGGGGGGGTGAATAGGCAAATCTGAAATTTATAAACTTTATGCACAACTACAAGCCGGGGTTAGCGTTAGAAATGAAGTCGAGTTCGAAAGAGAGGGCGAAAACAAATCAACCAAGAAATAAAGCGAGTGACACGGTGATTTGTTTTACCGAGGTTTGGTTCTTGCAAACCTACTCCCCGTTGAGGTGGTCACAAAGACCGGGTCTCTTTCAACCCTTTCCCTCTCTCAAACGGTCACCTAGACCGAGTGAGCTTTCTCCTTAATCAAACGGGTCACTTAGACTCCACAAGGACCACCACACACTTGGTGTCTCCTGCTTTGATTACAAGTCACTTGAGAATAAGAATGGGAATAGAAGAAAGCACGATTGCAAAAGCCAAGCAACAAGAGCGACAAATATCACACGGATCACTCTCTCTCTCAAGTCGCTAATCACTAATGATCACTTGTCTCATTTGTGGAACTTGGAGAGATTGAAAGCTTTGATTGTGTCTTGGAATGGATTGCTAGCTCTTGTATTGAATGTGAAGGATTGGAATGCTTGGGTGAAGTGAATGGAGGTGGTTGGGGTTGTATTTATAGCCCCCAACCACTTCCTAGTCGTTGCTTCATTTCTGCCGACCGCGGACGGTCCGCGCCCCTGGTCCGGACGGTCCGCCCCTGCACATCAACGACTGAAATCGCAACGGTCAGCAGTAACGGCTATATCAACGACTATATAGCATTTAATGCGTCATCAGATGTCAGATAAAGGCAGTCGCGGATGGTCCGGTCGTGCACCCCGTACGGTCCGCGAGGACGCTATAATTCATTTTACCGAACCCGTCACCTTTGGGTTTTTCGGTTCTTCACCTACCGGACGGTCCGCGCCTGAGGCCGGACGGTCTGCGCTTGGTCTCAGACGGTGCTTGCTTTTCCATCGGACGGTCCGTAGTGTAGACTTGTGTTTTTGCATTGGTTCTGTCCGAGGCTCACCCTAGTGTCGCGGACGGTCCGCTACAAGGGCCCGGACGGTCCGCGCTTAGGTGATTTTCCCAAAAAGCTTCTCCTGTCCAGAATAATCTACGGTATTCCGGACAGTCGATTTAGAATAGTTGTAGATGAACTTATGCACCTGTGAAATGATCAACTAGGCAAACTGGTTAGTGCACAAGGTTTGTGAAAGTCGTCAAACACCAAAATCGATTATAGGAAATGTTGAGACTATTTCCCTTTCAACAATGTACGCGCCTTTTAATTCTTCAACCCGAGGAATTAAATGTGACAATTTAATATTACCATGCTTAAGTAACTCATCAAATATTTTATCACATTTAGTAATATTAAATGTGAACTTTGTAAGGAAAATGGACCTTGGGCCAATTGGCTCAATAGGTTTTGGTGTTTGATGATCAACATAACCTTTGGACTAATGTGTTTGTTAGTGTTTATGTTTGTAGTTCACATGATGCTAAAGTTACTTGGACCAAGGCATTGAGGAAAGCAACACCTCAAAAGAAGACATTATGAAGATCAAGTAAAGTCCAAGAAACAAAGGAAGTTTTTGTCACCCCTGGTTTTAGAAGGCAAACCGAATGCGAACCATATACGTGCCAGGATCAGCAATTCACGTACACAACAGTTACATAACTGAATATCATCACACAGTGCTCAAATATTAACATAAAAAGGTAATAATAGTCGATTACATCAATATGTCTGAGACATCCACATAGTCTTTAACAATAATCAAAGTGCGAAAACGAAACGTAGATACACGCGGCCTTCACAGGCAGCCGACTGGGGGTTGCCGCTAACCCACGCCTAAAACTCGTCATAATCTTGGAACTCCTGGAAATCTTCCTCCACGGCTTCATCTTCTCCTGAGCAGTGGTTGCAACATGGACAACCTGGGGAAGGGGGGGGGTTTGGTGTGTAGAGCAAGGGTGAGTACACATCAACATACTCAGCAAATGTCCTGTTTGGCTGTAGTGGACTAGCTTTATGTGGGGGTAAGTCAAGCAGTTGCTTTTAGTTGGTCAGATTATTATTAATAGTAGAGAAAGCCAGATTTTAGCATTAACCCAAGTTGTTAACCCAAAAGTACGCTTTCCAAACGAAAAGAATACCACTTACCATTACCATAGTCAATATCAAAACCATCATTCTCATCACCACCTGTAATCCAAACATCTCTGATCAAGTATCTCTAATCAATGGAGCTCCCTTGGCCGCTCATAACCGTGAGCACGGCTGATATATCAGTTTTCATAACACTCTACAGAGGTTGTGCACTTTACCCACAAGTCGTGGTTCCCTTTCTTCCCGGAGATCATGACTCTTCATTGATCACTACCAAGGTGACCCAGCAGGGTATCACTACGTAGCCTTTATAAAGATTCCCCGAGGCTGTAGCCGCCCGTTAGGTTTCCTAAATGCACCACACTCCTCCCCAAGGGGCGAACCAACCTTGGCAGAGCGAGCCGCATACACCGAACCCCATTAACGGCACGACGACGAAGCAAACTACACCTCGGTTCCTCTAATTATTCAGCTAAGGGTGTCCCATTCCACCCTCATGGTTGCACTGTTTTCCCGGATGGTCATCCAATGAACAGGTCCTTACGGAGAGACACTCGAGAAACCGCTCGAGTACCCTTAAATGCCACAAGTATATCATCATAATAAAGAAGGAAAACAACGTATCATTGATAAATCTCATCATGTTCATTGATTAATGTGAAGCACTAGCATGAAGCTAAACTAGAATAATCCAACCCAAATAGGTAAACAAGGACATGGATAACAAAAGCTAGTCAATCCTTAGGTATAAACTGTGTAAATGCGGAAAGTGAATTATAGAATTGTATAGGACATAGATGGGTCAAGGGACACTTGCCTCCACCAACCAGCTGCTGCTCAGGGTGTTCTCCTGCGAGTTCTTCGGACTCATCAACCAGACCATTATCTATGCGAGTGCAAACATACATCCATCTTTTTGAATTAGGAAATAAACAATACAACATACAAAAGAGCAGATCAATTGAACATGCATATGATATGACATACGATTTGTATTCGCAATGGCTAGAAAGAGAAAAAAAGAAGGGACCCGCAATGGCTAAAGCTACAGTCGAAACGTATTACGTGTAGGTGTGCAATTAATCATTACTTCATCTAGCTCTACCTAGACATACTAACAGGTATTAATCACATGCACTAATAGAGTTAAAATTATTTTCAATTGGTCGACATTAAACCAAGTCGATGATTAACTACGTGAGATAATTAACATGATCAATTTTAAATAGGGGGGCAATTACATAAAATAAACGACATGTTCCCTGCGCATAGAATACACCCGGGGGGGGGGGGGGGGTAGACGGGGCGTCTAGGGGTAGATGGGCACGTCTAGGGGTAGACGGGCATGTCACTCGCGTGACGGGGCGCTACGCGCCGCGCCGGGCGAAGTCGCGGGCAGGGGGCATGCCACGCAGGGCACCACGGCCGTGCGAGCTGAGGCCACGCCGTGCCGGGGCCACACCGCGCCTGGACAGGGAGAGCGCTCAGGGAGCCGCGCTGAGGCGGGCATGCCGCAGGCAGGGGTAGGCGCGCCACGCCGCGCCACGCCGCGCCACGGGGGCTGCTGCGCGGGGAGGGGTCGAGCACAAGGGGGCCGCGTGCCGCGAGTAGGCCACGCCGGGGCCGCCACGAGCAGCCGTGCCGGGGGCGAGCTGCGCGCACCGGGGAAGGGCAGGCGCGTCGGGAAGCGCCACGCGCCGGGGCAGGAGCGCCGCACGAGGAGAGGGGGAGGGCCACGCCGGAGCAAGGAAGAAGAAGGGAGGGGCGGGGGAAGAGGAGGGAGAGGGGCTCACCGCGGGGGCGAGGGCAGTGCCGGTGGGCGGCGGTTCGACTCCAGGGCGGCTGCGGGCGAGTCGGGCGGGGAAAGAGGAGGAAAGAACGTGCACGCGGGGGGGGGGGGGGTAGAGGGGGGAGAGAGGCAGTTTTGGGGAGGCGGCCGACTGGCGGGTGGGCCCCACTGGATGACGGTGGCGACATAACTGTCTGCGCGCACCGGCCGGGCGAGCGCGCCGCGCCCACGCGCTGGTGGCTGGGCCACGCCAGAGGAGAAAGGCGGCTGGGCCGCGGGCGAGCGCGGGGGGAGAAGCCGTGGCTGGCTGGGCCGCGCGCCTGGCTGGGCTGCAAGGAGAGGAGAGGGGGAGAGGAGGGAAGGAAAATTAAAAAGAAAGAAGAGGTTTCTTTTCCTTTTCAATCTATTTTCTAAATGCATGATTTCACAAATTCACCCAACAAACAAAATAGATGCATGGTCCGGCATGGTGCAACAACCAAAAGATCTAACCCTAGGGTTTTGCTTACACAAGATGTCGAGCTAATTCTCGTTAGGGATTTGAAAAGAACAAGGCATAGTGGGAAGAAAAGAAAAATAGGAAAGGTAACGCCCGAATTTTGGTGAGTGCCGGAGAAAGAAAAAAATTTAACTCTCAAATTCGGGGCGTTACAAACCTATCCCCTTTAAAAGAGTCTTGCCCTCGAGATTCAGGGTTGGCTAGCAAAGAGCTCAGGATATTTAGCCATCAGGTCACCTTCACGCTCCCAAGTTGCCTCTTCTTCGGAGTGATGACCCCATCTGACTTTGCACATTCTGATAGTTTTCCTTCGGGTGACTCTGTCTGCAGTCTCAATAATTTGCATTGGCTTCTCGATATAGGTCAAGTCTTCTTGGACTTCAAGACCTTCCACTGGCAACTGCTCTTCTGGCACACGCAGACACTTGTTCAACTGAGACACATGAAAGACATCATGCACGGTAGACAAATTATCTGGCAGACTGAGCTGATAGGCCACTTCTCCGTGCCTTGCGAGAATCTGATACAGACCAACATAGCGGGGTGCTAGCTTGCCTTTGACTCCGAATCTTCTGACTCCTCTGATAGGCGAAACTTTCAAATAGACAAAATCTCCAACTTCGAAACTCAGCTCTCTTCTCCTTGTGTCTACATAACTTCGCTGCCTTGATTGCGCTATCTTCAGATTCTCCCGAACCATCTTGATGTTCTCTTCAGCTTCAAGCAAAATGTCTGGCCCAAACACTTGCTTTTCTCCAGGCTAATCCCATTGCAATGGAGTTCTACAACTCCTTCCATAGGCGCCTGAAATGGTGACATCTTCAAGCTAGCCTGGTAACTGTTGTTATAGGAGAACTCTGCATAAGGTAACCTCTTCTCCCATCCGGACTGATCTTGCAACACACAAGCTCTCAACATGTCTTCGAAGATTTGATTAGTCCTTTCAGTCTGACCGTCTGTCTGCGGATGGTAGGCTGAACTGAAATTCAGATGTGTACCCAAGGCTTCATGCAACTGCTGCCGGAAATGAGAGGTGAACTGTGTTCCTCTGTCTGACACTATCTTCTTTGGTACACCGTGAAGACAAACAATCCAGGACATGTACAACTCTACCAATACTGCACTGTTGTAGTTGGTCTTGACAGGTATGAAGTGGGCTGACTTGGTTAAGCGATCCACCACTACCCAAATGGAATCATAGCCGGCTCGAGTGCGAGGCAATCCGACTATGAAATCCATACCGATTTCGTCCCATTTCCACTGGGGAATTTGCAACGGTTGCAACAACCTAGCTGGTCTCTGATGCTCTGCCTTGATCTGTCAACAACTATCACACATAGCCATGTGCTCTACGATTTCCCTCTTCATTCCGTACCACTAGAACTTTTTCTTCAGATCCTGATACATCTTCTCACTCCCAGGGTGTATAGAATAAGCTGTCTCATGAGCTTCCTTGAGGATCAACTCCCGAATAGACTGGACATTGGGAACACACAAGCGGTCCTTGAACCATATCACACCTTCTGCATCTTCCCGAAAGTCTTTACCTCTGCCTTCTAGAACCAGTTGCCGTATTTCACTAATCTTCTCATCATTCTTCTGTGCTTCTTTGATTTCCTGCTCCAAGGTGGGTTCTAACTCAATTGTTACTCCACGCATATTATTCAGAAATCCGAGGCTCAACCTGTCGAACTCTTTGGCCAACTCATAAGGCATCGAACGAGCGACCATCATATTGACTTGACTCTTCCTGCTCAAAGCATCTGCCACTACGTTCGCTTTGCCTGGATGGTAATGAATCTCCAATTCATAATCTTTGATCAACTTTAACCATCTTCGTTGCCTCATATTCAGCTCTGACTGAGTGAATATGTACTTCAGACTCTTGTGGTCTGTGTAAACATCACATTTCTGCCCATACAGATAGTGCCTCCATGTCTTCAGTGTGTGGACCACTACTGCCAACTCTAGGTCATGGATTGGGTAATTCTTCTCATGAACTTTCAGCTGTCGGGATGAGTAAGCCACAACTCTTCCCTCTTGCATCAACATGCATCCCAAACCAGTGTAACAAGCGTCGCAATACACCGAGAAGGGCTTGTGCACATTAGGCAAGACTAAGACAGGCGCTGTTGTCAACTTCTCTTTCAGCGCTTTAAAGGCCTCTTAGCATTTCTGGGTCCACTTGAACTCAACTTTGTTGCCTAACAAAGCTGTCATCGGTTTTGTAATCTTCGAGAGCCCTTCGATGAATCACCGATAATATCCAGCCATTCCAATGAAGCTCTTGATTCCTCGGGCATCTGTTGGCGCTTTCCAATTCAGAATGTCTGCCACTTTCTTCGAATCCACAACTAATCCTTCTTTGTTGATTATGTGACCCAAGAATGGGACTCATCAATCCAGAACTCGCACTTGCTCAACTTTGCATGCAGCTGGTGCTCTCGCAATCTCTGCAGTACCATCCTCAAATGATCTACGTGTTCTTCTTCGCTTTGAGAATATATAAGAATGTCATCGATGAATACCACCACAAATTTGTCGAGATAATCCATGAATACACTGTTCATCAGATTCATGAAGAAGGCTGGTGCATTCGTTAGACCAAAAGACATCACAGTGAACTCATACAACCCATACTTGGTAATGAATGCCGTCTTCGGAATGTCTGAAGGTCGAATCCTGAGCTGATGATAACCTGACCTCAGATCTATCTTTGAAAACACGCTGGCTCCTCTCAACTGGCCGAACAGATCTTCTATTCTAGGAAAGGGGTACTTGTTCTTGATCGTGACTTCATTCAGAGCTCGATAATCGATACACATCCTTCTGGTGCCATCTTTATTCTCCACGAATAGGACAGGGGCGACCCAAGGCGAGGTGCTTGGTCTGATGTAACCTTTCTCTGATAGATCATCGATCTGCTTCTTGAGTTCAACTAACTCTGGTCCGGATACTCTGTAAGCTCTCTTAAAGATGGGAGCGGTTCCAGGAAGAAGCTATATGGCAAACTCAACTTTTCGCTCAGGTGGCATGCCTGGTAGGTCCTTTGGGAACATATCTGGGAACTCGGACACAACTTTGATAATCTCGAGTGGATCTGCTTCACTGCTATCAATAGCCATCTAATAACAACTTCCTTTCTTTGGCTCAGACGGGACTAACTTGGTCACCACTTCCTCTCCTAGTGGGGACATCAACTTGATTGTCCTCTTATCACAACTGATAACCGCCTGATACTTGTCTAGCCAATTCATCCCTAGGATGACATCTATTTCCTGAGTACCCATTACTATGAGATTAGCGGGAAACGCTATCCCCCTTATTTCCACACTTACATTCAAGCAAATGCTATCGGCTCGAATTCTACCACCGGCTGAGTCAATTTGAATGGGTGTTGACATGGTAGTTATTGGAAGATTATGTGCTTCTACCCATGATGCAGTTATAAAAGAATGCATTGCTCTAGTATCAAATAACACTTCTGCAATATGGGAGTCAACTGGAAACATACCTACTATCATGCCGGGGGTTTCCTGAACTGCTTCAGCCTCCAAGTGGTTCAGTCTCCCATGGTTGTAGCGTGGCTGGGAGCGGTTGCCTGCTCCAGGCTGAGACACATTCTGCTTTGCTGGGGCGCCAGGGCCTGACTGCTGCTGGGCTGCCTTCTTCGGACATTGCATCACCCAATGGCCTTGCTCTCCACAGTGGAAACATGCTATGCTTCCACCTTGAACTGGTGCTGCTTGACTGTTCTAGTTGGTTGCTGGGGCGGGAAGGCGAGGTGCCTGCTGATTCTGCCTCTGGAACTGACCTCTTTCTAACTGATTGTTCTGGCAATTCTGCTGCTGGTGTTGAGGGTACTGCCTTTGAAACTGTTGTTGCTGAGGTGGGCGCTGGTTCTATCAGAACTGCTGAGTGGGTTGCCTGAGAAACGAGGGCGATTGCTGCTTCCAGGCTGAGGTCCACTGATCTTACGCTTGCGATCCTCCATCTCTTTGCGCTTCCTCTCTGTCATGATTGCTCTGTCAATCAGGTGCTGAAATGTGGGGAAGGTATGATTCATCAGCTGATACTGTAGAGGGTCGACCAAGCCTCTCAAGAAACGATACTGTCTCTTGGCGTCGGTGTTGACATCTTCAGGAGCGTAGCGAGACAGCTGCAGAAACCTGTCTCGGTACTCACTAATAGACATTGACCCTTGTTTGAGTGCCAGAAACTCCTCCTTCTTCACTGTCATCAGGCCTGCTGGAACATGGTACTGACGGAAGCTATCTATGAATTCTTCCCAGGTGATGGCATCGGGGTTGGCATGGGTGGCGAGATAGGACTCCCACCAAGACTGAGCTGCTCCTCTCAACAGACGGGGACCATACAGAACTTTCTCCGTGTCATCACACTAAGCGGTGTGCAACTCCCGCTCCACAGTGCGCAGCCAATCTTTAGCATCCATGGGGTCAGAAGAATGAGCAAACACTAGGGGATGACCTCTCATGAATTCATCACGGTTGTCCCTGGGCATCTGAGGCATCTGAGGCTGAGGGGGTGGATGCTGCTGCTGCTACTAAATGGCGGCCAGAGTCTGACCAATGGCTTGAATTGCCTGAGTCTGCATTAGGAACATCTGCTCGATGGTCATCGGGGCCGGTGGGGGCAGCTGCTGGCGGGGTGCCTCATCCTGCGGGGCTACCTGCTCCTGCTGAGCACACCTTCCTCCTCTGCACCTGTTTTCTGACATTTGCAGAATGCAATCACACATCAGAACTGATCTTTCAACTTGCAGCATAAGAAAAGAGTATAGAATCCTTCCACAATACTGAACAGATGAGCATCTTCACTGATTTCCAACACAGGTAAGGACAACTTCTCAGATAAAGAGGAAAGTGGAATAAAGAGGCTTCCCAACTAGATAACTAACTTCATTAACATTTAATAGGTAAACCAAGTTGCAGGGGATGCCCACACTCTGGTGACAGTCATTACAAAGATCCAAATCCAACATAGTTCATCATGACAAACATAAAAGCACAGGATAAGCAAACTACCCTGTCTAACTAAGACTAACTAAAAGTAAGACCGGACCTAAGACTAAGACTAAGACTTGTATCTTTAAACTTTCATTATAGGACCCAACACTAACAATCTATGGTTCTAAGTTTATCTTGGTCCTGGAGTCGGGGTTGCCATAAGCCTGGTGTCCACGCCGAGGTGAGCGGTACGGGTGCTGAGTCCCGACGGCAGCGGGGGAGCCATCCTCCAGGTGACGATGCTCCGCGCGCTCAGCCCACAGCTAGGCGATCTCAGCATGAGCCCTACTCAGCTCATCTAATGCATGGTCCAGTTCTGTGTTTAGCACGACGACAAGGTTGACCGTGCTGCTCAACCTAGGATTATCCCCACCAACAGGTGAGACAATCATGCCTCCTGTGCTGCCAGATGGGCGGCAGGGGTAATACTTCAGGTTGAGACCATCGGCTACCCCGTCGAGCACTGAGTAGTAGTGCGAAAGCGCACGCCGTGCGACATCTTGCGTGGCCGCCTCAGCCGAGTCCCGCTCAGAGATGGAATAGTGCTCTGAGCAGATCTCCGCTCCCCGGAGACTGTTCTCCGGACGACGCACCAAGCAGGTCGCCTCCCAGCGGTCCGGGTAAACCCCACGACTGTGCTAGAAGACCACACAACGATACTTGATGGACCAAGTACGCCGGTCGAGTGCCTGGCGTAGCAAGGTGTCGAGCGCGTCGTGGAAGTGACACCCGCGAGCGGCGTCGCGAGTGATGGGTCGAGCAACCCATCCTTCCGGCTCCTGGCCAGCTGAAGGGTCGGTGCTGAAGCTCGAGCTGCTGTCGCCGCCCCCATCGTCGGGGTCTCCTCCAACAGCTACTCCAGCGGCTGGGGCGCTCAGTGGTGGTGCAGGGGGCGCCTCTAGCGGGAGCATAGGGGAGTAGCTCCTCATAGACTCTATCTCCTGCTGAAGCGAGAAAGAAGAGCCCTGCTGCTCTAGCTTCTATCGTCGACGTTCCTACTCCTCGTGCAGGCAGTGGTGCAGCCTCTCCAAGTGGCTAGACTGACCAGTCACTGGACGGCGAAGCGGACGCTCAGCGAGACAGGAGGGCAAGAAGGGGATGACAGACTTCCGTGCAGTGTGTCTAAGACGAGCCATCTACAAAAGACACCGTAAGCATAAGAATGAGAACAGAACTAATATGACCAGCAAGTAAACCATAAATAAATAAATAAGGAATGAGAATAAACAATTTTTTAGCAAGGTATAATATATATAGTAGAACATAGGTTCGATCGATATGACCAACTTTTGAAGGGGTACCAAAGTCAAGGTAAGAAAAGGGGTCTATAATCCTTAGAACGATCATTCTACTCTAGGTTAGCGGTCCTATTGTCAGCACGGCTTTGATACCACCCATGTCACCCCCGGTTTTAGAAGGCAAACCGAATGCGAGGATCAGCAGTTCACGTACACAACAGTTACATAACTGGATATCATCACACAGTTCTCAAATATTAACATAAAAAGGTAATAATAGTCGATTACATCAATATGTCTGAGACATCCACATAGTCTTTAACAATAATCAAAGTGCGAAAACGAAACATAGATACACGCGACCTTCACAAGCAGCCTACTGGGGGTTGCCGCTAACCCACGCCTAAAACTCGTCATAATCTTGGAACTCCTGGAAATCTCCCTCCATGGCTTCATCTTCTCCTGAGCAGTGGTTGCAACGCGGACAACCTGGGGAAGGGGGGTTTGGTGTGTAGAGCAAGGGTGAGTACACATCAACATACTCAGCAAATGTACTGTTTGGCTGTAATGGACTAGCTTTATGTGGGGGTAAGTCAAGCAGTTGCTTTTAGTTGGTCAGATTATTATTACTAGTAGAGAAAGCTAGATTTTAGCATTAACCCAAGTTGTTAACCCAAAAGTACCATTTCCAAACGGAAAGAATACCACTTACCATTACCATAGTCAATACCAAAACCATCATTCTCATCACCACATGTAATCCAAACATCTCTGATCAAGTATCTCTAATCAATGGAGCTCCCTTGGCCGCTCATAACCGCGAGCACAGCTGATATATCAGTTTTTATAACACTCTGCAGAGGTTGCGCACTTTACCCACAAGTCATGATTCCCTTTCTGCCCAGAGATCATGACTCTCCATTGATCACTACCAAGGTGACCCAGCAGGGTATCACTACGTAGCCTTTACAAAGATTCCTCGGGGCTGTAGCCACCCGTTAGGTTTCCTAAATGCATCGCACTCCTCCCCAAGGGGCGAACCAACCATGACAGAGCGAGCCGCATACACCGAGCCCCATTAACGGCACGACAGCGAAGCGAACTACACACCCGGTTCCTCTAATTATTCAGCTAAGGGCGTCCCATTCCACCCTCATGGTCGCACTGTTTTCCCGGGCGGTCATCCAACGAACAGGTCCTTACGGAGAGGCACTCGAGAAACTGCTCGAGTCCCCTTAAATGGCATAAGTATATCATCATAATAAAGAAGGAAAACAGCGTATCATTGATAAATCTCATCATGTTCATTGATTAATGTGAAGGACTAGCATGAAGCTAAACCAGAATAATCCAACCCAAATAGGTAAACAAGGACATGGATAACAAAAGCTAGTCAATCCTTAGGTATAAAATATGTAAATGCAGAAAGTGAATTATAGAATTGTATAGGACATAGATTGGTCAAGGGACACTTGCCTCCACCAACCAGCTGCTGCTCAAGGTCTTCTCCTGCGAGTTCTTCAGACTCCTCAACCAGACTGTTATCTATGCGAGTGCAAACATACATCCATCTTTTTGAATTAGGAAATAAATAGTACAACATACAAAAGAGCAGATCAATTGAAAATGCATATGATATGACATACGATTTGCATTCGCAATGGCTAGAAAGAGAAAAAAGAAGGGACCCGCAGTGGCTAAAGCTACAGTCGAAACGTATTACGTGTAGGTGTGCAATTAATCATTACTTCATATAGCTCTACCTATCCATACTAACAGGTATTAATCACATGCACTAATAGTGTTGGCGTTTCGACCCGGGGGGGGGGTCCCTGGACCGACGAGTAAATTGTCGCCGCGTGCCCCAGCCCAGATGGGTCAGCGCGAGACGGAGCGCGAAAGGGGGAAAACCCGGAGGGAGACAGGCATAAAAGGGGAAACCCACGGCCTTCGTGTTTGTCCCACGCCCAGGTCGGGTGCGCTAGCAGTAGGGGGTTACAAGCGTCCGCGTGGGAGGGAGCGAGAGGCCTGCACGCGCCGTCCCGTCCTCCCCGCATGGCCAACCCTTTGTAAGAGGGCCCTGGACCTTCCTTTTATAGGCGTAAGGAGAGGGTCCAGGTGTACAATGGGAGATGTAGCGGTGTGCTAACGTGTCTAGCAGAGAGGAGCTAGTGCCCTAAGTACATGCCGTCGTGGCAGCCGGAGAGGTTTTGGCCCCCTGTTCATGAGATGTCGTGGCCGTCGGAGGAGCGCTGGAGCCTGGCGGAAGGACAGCTGTCGGGGCTGTCGAGTCCTTGCTGACGTCTCCTTGCTTCCGTAAGGGGGCTGAGAGCCGCCGTCATCATGGAGCACGCGGGGCGCAATCATTATTTGCTTTGCCGGGGCGAGCCAGATGGGACGCCGGTCTTGTTCCCCGTAGCCAGAGCTAGCTAGTGGTAGGGCAATGATGGCCCCTCCTGCGACGTGGTTGGTCCGAGCCCTGGGTCGGGCGAGGCAGAGGCTCCTCCGAGGTCGAGGTCGAGTCTGTCTTTCGAGGTCGAGGTCGAGTCCGAGCCCCTAGGTCGGGCGAGGCGGAGACCGTCGGCTGAGGCCAGGGCCGAGCCCTGGGGTCGGGCGAGGCGGAGTTCGTCGTCTTCCGGGGCCGAGTCCGAGCCCTGGGGTCGGGCGAGGCGGAGTTCGTCGTCTTCCGGGGCCGAGGCCGAGTCCGAGCCCTGGGGTCGGGCGAGGCGGAGTTCGTCGTCTTTCGGGGCCGAGGCCAAGTCCGAGCCCTGGGTCGGGCGAGGCGGAGTTCGTCGTCTTCCGGGGCCGAGGCCGAGTCCGAGCCCTGGGGTCGGGCGAGGCGGAGCTTCCTATGGCGCCCGAGGCCGGACTTGGCTGCTGTCAGCCTCACTCTGTCGAGTGGCACAACAGTCGGAGTGGCACAGGCGGCACTGTCTTCTTGTCAGGTCGGTCAGTGGAGCGGCGAAGTGACTGTGGTCACTTCGGCTATGTCGACTGACAAGCGCGCGTCAGGATAATGTGTCAGGCCATCCTTGCATTAAATGCTCCTGCGATACGGTCGATCGGCATGGCGATTTGGCCAAGGTTGCTTCTTGGCGAAGGCTGGGCCTCGGGCGAACCGAAGGTGTGTCCGTTGCTTGAGGGGGCCCTCGGGCGAGACGTGAATCCTCCGGGGTCGGCTGCCCTTGCCCGAGGCTAGGCTCGGGCGAGGCGAGATCGTGTCCCTTGAGTGGACCGAGCCTTGACTTAATCGCACCCATCAGGCCTTTGCAGCTTTGTGCTGATGGGGGTTACCAGCTGAGATTAGGAGTCTTGGGGGTACCCCTAATTATGGTCCCCGACAGTAGCCCCCGAGCCTCGAAGGGAGTGTTAATACTCGCTTGGAGGCTTTTGCCACACTTTTTTGCAAGGGGATCGGCCTTTCTCGGTTGCGTTTTGTTCTGGTGGGTGCGCGCGAGCGCACCCGCCGGGTGTAGCCCCCGAGGCCTCGGAGGAGTGGTTTGACTCCTTCGAGGTCTTAATGCGTTTCGTGATGCTTCGACCGGTCTGGTTGTTCCCTCATGCGAGCTGGCCATAGCCCGGGTGCTCAGTCGAGTTCCAAGTTCTCGGGCTGGTATGTTGACGCTGTCAACGGTTTGTCCAGAGCCGGGTTCGCGAGAGCAGCCCCCGAGCCTCCGCACAGAGCGAGAGGACGGTCAAGGACAGACTCGACTTTTTTACATACGCCCCTGCGTCGCCTTTCCGCAAGGAGGAGGGGGGGGGGGAAGCGCCATGTTGCCCTTGGAGGGCGCCGAACATGGTGTCTCCAGTGAGCTGCTAACAGGTAATCCGAGTGGACGCCCGTGCCCCATTTGTTAGGGGTCGGCTAGTGGCCCGGAGGCGCGCTCCAAAAGTACCTGCGGGTGATTTGCCGGACCCGGTCCTCTTTTGACGGGGTCCGAGGGCTCGATGCCTCCCTCTGATGGGATTCCGTTACAAATTCGTTCCCGTTGGTCTCGGAAATGTCCCAGGGTACCTCGGGAGCGTAGCCCGAGCCTTGGTTATGTATCGAACGTACCCAGGGTCATCCCTCACTCTGCGTCTGAGGCAGCTATGAACCCTTCGAGGGCCAGCCTACGAACCCCTGATCAGTAGTGGGCGCGGAGCCCGAGTGGCCTGAGGCGGCCGTTGAACCCTTCCGAGGGGCTGGCCTTCGAACCTCTGACCAATAGTGGGCGCGGAGCCCGAGCGCTCTGAGGCGGCTGTTGAACCCCTCCGAGGGGCCAGCCTTCGAACCTCTGATCAGTAGGGGGGCTCGGGGCCCGTTTCCTTCGCGGAGAAGGATCCCTTTTGGGGTATCCCCTTTCCCGGTCCCTGTTGTAAGAGAGAGAAAGAGGAAGAGGGAAAGGATACGAAATCGAATGACGTGGCACACCTTTTTTGACGCGGTCATTATGGCGGAGGTGAAGCGTCGCCTGCTTCGCCCGCCAAAGGTGCCGCCCGTCCTGCCGCAGAGTTAATGCGACGGGACGAGTGGTTCACGGGGCGGCCGTTGCGCGTGCGTGAGCCGTTCGAGGAACGGGCGTGTCGCTTTGAGTTTTGAATCCCGCGACGGGTTCGGGCGAAGTGTTGAATGAGTCTCGCCTGGGCCTTTATATATTTGGGAGAGGGACCGGTGACAGTTTTTTACTCTGCTACTTGCCTCCTTCTTAGGTTTTCGCAACCCGAGGGAATAGCCAGAGAAAGGAAACCGCTCACCCAGCCCTTCCCGCCGCCACCTCTTCTGCTTGGTGATGGCCGACCGGGTGACCATTGTTCCGCCGCGCGACCCGTGGCCTTTCTCCACCGTCACGGCGGATGACCTGGAGGCCCTTGTTGCTGAGGGTTTGCTTCGCCCTCTCTCCGGTGACCCGCGACCGGAGTGGATGGCCCCTCCGAGTGGAGCCGCCCCGTCCCCGCCGCCGGGGTATGTCGTGAGCTTCGTCTCCTTTCACGAGCGGGGATTCGGAGTACCGGCAAGCCGTTTTATGCGAGCGATTCTGCATGTCTACGGGGTGGAGCTGCACAACCTCAGTCCTAACTCCATCTCGCAAGCCGCCATCTTCGCGGCGGTTTGTGAAGGATACTTGGGGATTGACCCTCATTGGGACCTGTGGACTCATTTTTTCTCCGCGGAGCTTTTTGCCTCGCCGACGGGGGAGAGGAGGGTCCGCACGGCAGTGCGGGCTGGTGGCTATATCCTCCAGCTGAGGCAGGCGCGGGCGCCGCAGTATATCCCCGCCATCCTTGCGTCCTCGAACAAAGGGTGGCAGCGCCGGTGGTTCTATCTCCGAAATGACGACGGGAGGCTACCGTCGTTTTCTCAGTGAGTGGTGACTGCCGCCGCCAATATCTGGCGCTACGGGACCCCGCGCGACAGACAGAAGAATCTCTAGCCCCTTCTGAAGGCCCTGGAGGAGTTGCGGAAGGGAGGGCTCACCGCTGTGGGAGTGGTCGCCGCCATTCATCGCCGGAGGGTGCTTCCCTTGACGGAGCGGCGGCTGCCGCTTTGGGAGATGACACCGGGGGCCGACTTGGAGGGTTTGCGGATGTCCTCGGATCCCCTTCCCGTCGACGACCTCCACAGGCGGGTAGCGGTCACGTTGGGGAAGCCGGACGCCGGCGCCCTTTCCCAGCCCTTGATGCGTCCTGATTGCGGGTGTGTGTCCCTAGTGAGTGTCCGCTCCTTCTTTCTCCTTGCGTTGGATTGCCCTTGGTTCTCATAGTCGAGACTTTTCGTCTATCTCCAGGAGGTAGGGCATCACAAGCCTTCCCTGCCACCGGTCCCGGAGGACGTGGTGGACCGAGCTACGCGGAGGGTTGCCGCGGAGAAGAGGAAGGAGAAAAAGGACGCGAAGAAGGCTCGGGCCCGCGAGCGGACGCGGGCTCGAGACGCCTTGGAAAGGCTCCGTCGTCGGCAGGAGAGGGATGGGCTCCCGAGGGAGCCGTCGCCGGAGACGCCTGACGACGACGACGACGATGAGCACGACGATGAAGACGACGATATGGCTGCCCGCCTTGGCCTCAGCCCGGATCTGAGGCTGGGCTAGGGGTCATCAATCCAGCCCCCGAGCGGGCTGGTGCCGTCGGTATCCGGGGCCGAGACGTCGGGGTCCCGGTCCGAAGAGCGGGGGCAGACCGAGGGGGTACTTGACCCCTCGGCCGGGGAAGTTGAGGGGACCCCGGGGAGTCAGGCCGAGCTGCTTGTTCCCCGAGAACCGTTGCCCGTGCCGACTGCGCGGGAGGGCGATCCTCAGGTTGTCGTGGCTGCGCCTGGGCAGTCCGTCTCTCGGTCGCCTAGGGCGCCCAAGGCGAGGATGGTACCGAAGCTGGCAGCGAGGCAGACCTCGGTGGTACCTTCGGGGGTCGAGGTTCGAGAGACCTCCCCACAGGCACGATTGATTATGGACTGGGGTGGGTAAGTATCTTAGGATATCTTCATCCTGGCTCCTCCTTCGTATGTCCCGACCCTGATTTTCCTTTTCTCCTTAGCAAGCGGAGTCACGGTTTGACCGATCTGGCTCCCCGGAAGGTCCTCAAGACGGCGTCGGCTTCCGCAGCTAGTGCCGCGCCAGGCCTCGCCTGCCAGCTGACCTCCTCGCAAGATGCCCCACAGCGGGGGGCTCAGGCGGCACCAGTTGCCGTGGAGCGAGCTCCTGAGGCTGGCTCTTCTGTCGAGGCGGCCGTCGCGCTGGGGGAGGCTGCTGGCGCGGCCGTGGCCTCGGGCCCACCAGACATGCTGCCGGCGCTGGCGCCGGCTGCTGCCGAGGCCGTTGCCATTCTGGCCGTGGAGCCACCCATCGCCGTCGATGCTGAGATGGCCGAGGCGTCGCTACTTGGTGCCTCGAAGGAGGGGGACACGGGACCACGACCCGTCCCGTCGAGCGGCAGCCTTGTCCCCGCGCGGCGCAGCTCCGAGGGGCGGCACCAGTTGCTTCGGTTCCGGACCCATGGGGCCTCGGATCCCCTCTTCGTTCTTGACGATGAGCGGGAGGAGCAGTCTTGGGACGGGCTTCGTGAGTGTGCCGAGGCAACGGTGGGGTCGCTCCGGTCGACCTTGGAAGGCCTTTGCAGGGACGTTCCCAAGATTGTCCAGGTAATGATTTCAGGCATACCTTTCTCGTAATCAAGGCGTTCTTTGTGATGCCCCACTTCCTTCCCTCAGGATCTGACGGATCTAAGCGCTGCCAAGTCGTCGTTCATCCGCCGCGAGGTCGATGTCTGGGTTCGCTGCGGTCCCTGAGGACCACGCTTGCCAGGGCTACCGCGCGCCTCTCCCAACAGAGCGCCGAGGTGGCGGACCTTCGGTTGCTCTGTGTCGATCTAGGAGCAGAGGTAGCAGCGGCACGCGTAGAGGCGCAGCGGCGGCAGTCGGAGCTTGACCAGGTCACCGGCGAGCGAGACCAATCTCGGGGCCGGGCTGCCGAGGCCGAAAGCCAGGGTGAGGCTCTTGGAGTCCAGCTAGCCGAGGCATCTGCTCGGGCCAGAGCCCTTGCAGCAGACCTAGTCGTGGCCCAAGCCGAATCCTCGGAGCAGCGTGCCCGAGCCGGAGGTATGTCTTGGTTGTTTTAAGTTTTTGTTTCAGCTCGGTTCCTCAACTTGTGTTTGAGGTCTTCCGCTTTGGCTGTTCGCAGAGCTCGAGTCTGCCCTTGATAAGTCCACCAAGGCGCTTGCTCAGGCGGCCGAGCAGAGGGAGGCCAACCACGCGGCCATGTCCGAGGCCATCTCGGCCTTCTGCCGGGTCTTTGGCTTCGACGACGTCCCCTCGGGAAGCTCCCCTCAAAGTCACCTGCAGGCCTTGGGCGACCATGCGCGTGGCAGACTCCGCGAGGCGCTGCATCACGGCGTTAGGCGGGCCTTCGCCGTGCTTGCTTCCCACTATGTCGTGGATCTGGAGTGGGTCAGCGAGGGGTATTGCCTCCTCGACGAAGATGAAGCTGCCCTGGCGGAAGTCCAGAGGCTCGACGCGGCCGCCGTAGGCCCAAGCGCGGTGCTAGCAACCACCTTCGAGGCAGAGATCCTCCCGCTTGCGCCGTTGTCCGAGGCCGGGGCGGACCTTGCCGAAGGTGGGGACGAAGCCGAGGGCACTGCTCCTTCTCCGGGCGACGCCTGACTCTGCCGGAGCAGTTTTCTTTGAATGCATATGTGTCTTTTGCGGCCACCGAGGCCCGAACACTTTATTATCGTAGTATAAGGTTGTGCTTCTTTTCCTTCCGTTTTGCGTATCCGGGCCCGTTCGTCAGTAGCAGGGTAGCTTGCCCAAGTAAGAGTCATTTTTCGTGGTAGGTGACGAGTGAGGTATCCGTATCCCAGAGGCGTAGGAGTCCCTCGGCTCGGTCGGCCTTGCCACTTACATGCGCCCTTATTCGTTTCTTGGGGTCCTGTTACTGATATAGCCGGGAGACGCGAAAGCCTTTTTGATGGAAGACTTCTTTCGAGGAAAATTTTGACGCGGAGGGGGTTCCCCCCTTCTAGCCCCCGAGGGAGGGTCGGGCTTTGCCGAGGCAAGGCTGACCCTTCCTTGATGGTTAGACTTTGTGCGTGAACAAGGTGTATGAACGACTTGAAAGCATCTTAAGGGTAGAAGCGACGTAGGTGTCGGATGTTCCAAGCGTTGCTGTAGACCTCACCTTGACTGTTGGCCAGCTTGTACGTCCCGGGTTTCAGAACTTTGGCGATGACGAACGGCCCTTCCCAGGGAGGCGTGAGCTTGTGCCGCCCTCGGGCATCTTGTCATAGCCGAAGCACCAAGTCGCCCACCTGGAGGTCTCGGGACCGAACCCCTCGGGCGTGGTAGCATCGCAGGGACTGCTGATACCGCGCCGAGTGTAGTAAGGCCATGTCCCGAGCCTCTTCCAGCTGGTCCAGTGAGTCTTCTCGGTTAGCTTGATTGCTTTGGTCGTTGTAGGCCCTCGTCCTCAGGGAACCGTATTCTAAGTCTGTGGGCAAGATGGCCTCGGCCCCATAGACTAGAAAGAACGGTGTGAAGCCCGTGGCTCGGCTCGGCGTTGTCCTCAGACTCCAGACCACCAAGGGGAGCTCCTTCATCCATCGCTTCCCGAACTTGTTGAGGTCGTTGTAGATCCACAGCTTGAGTCCTTGCAGAATCATGCCGTTGGCACGCTCTACTTGCCCATTCGTCATGGGGTGAGCCACGGCGGCCCAGTCCTCCCGGATGTGGTGATCCTCACAGAAGTCCAGGAACTTTCTGCCGGTGAACTAGGTGTCGTTGTCGGTGATGATGGAGTTCGGGACCCCAAAGCGATGGATGATGTTGGTGAAGAACGCCACCGCCTGTTCGGATCTGATGTTGTTTAGGGGTCGGACCTCGATCCACTTGGAGAATTTGTCGATGGCGACCAGCAGGTGCATGTAGCCCCCGGGTGCCTTCTGCAAGGGGCCGACGAGGTCCAGACCCCACACAGCAAACGGCCAGGTGATGGGTATCGTCTGTAGAGCCTGAGCGGGCAGGTGGGTCTGCCTTGCGTAGAATTGACACCCCTGGCAGGTGCGGACAATTCTAGTGGCGTCGGCCACCACGGTCGGCCAGTAGAAACCTTGTCGGAAGGCGTTTCCAACAAGGGCTCGGGGCGCCGCGTGATGACCGCAAGCCCCCGAGTGTATTTCTTGTAAGAGCTCCTGGCCTTCGGCTATGGATATCCATCGCTGGAGGATGCCTGAGGGGCTGCGGTGGTAGAGCTCCTTCCCGTCCCCCAGCAAGACGAACGACTTGGCGCGCCGCGCCAACCGCCGAGCTTCGGCTCGGTCGAGGGGTAGCTCTCCTCGGTGGAGTATTGCAGGTACGGGGTCTGCCAGTTTCGATTTGGCGTGACCCCGCTCCGCTCCTCCTCGACGCGCAGTGCCTCACCCTCGGGGGCCGAGGGTGCCTCGGGCTGGGTTGAGGGTGCCTCGGGCTGGGCCGAGGGTGCCTCGGGCTGAGCCGAGGCCTTCTCGGGCTTGGGCGTGTCATCGGTCTTGACGGAGGGTCGATGCAGGTCTCGGGAGAAGGCGTCTAGGGGAACCGTTGTCCGCCCCGAGGCTATCTTAGCCAGCTCGTCCGTAGTCTTATTGTATCGTCGGGCGATGTGGTTGAGCTCAAGCCCGTAGAACTTGTCCTCCAGGCGCCGAACCTCATCGCAGTAGGCTTCCATCTTCGGGTCGCGACAGTGGAAGTTCTTCATGACTTGGTCAATGACGAGCTGCGAGTCACCGCGAGCGTCGAGGCGTCGGACCCCTAGCTCGATGGCGATGCGCAACCCGTTGACCAGAGCCTCGTACTCGGCCACATTGTTGGACGCCGGGAAGTGGAGGTGTAGCACGTAGCGTAGGTGCTTCCCGAGGGGCGAGATGAAGAGCAGGCCCGCGCCTGCCCCTGTCTTCATCAGCGACCCATCGAAAAACATGGTCCAGAGTTCCGGTTGGATCGGAGCTGTCGGGAGCTGGGTGTCGACCCATTCAGCCACAAAGTCCGCCAAGACTTGGGACTTGATGGCCTTCCGAGGGGCGAACGAGATTGTCTCGCCCATGATTTCCACTGCCCACTTTGCAATCCTACCCGAGGCCTCTCGGCACTAGATGATCTCCCCCAGGGGGAAGGATGACACCACAGTCACCGGATGAGACTCGAAGTAGTGTCGCAACTTTCGCCGTGTCAGGATCACCGCGTACAGCAGCTTCTGAATTTGTAGGTAGCGGATCTTGGTCTCGGACAGTACCTCACTGATGAAGTAGACTGGCCTCTGGACGGGCAACACATGCCCCTCTTCTCGTCTCTCAACCACGATCGCGGCGCTGACCACCTGAGTGGTAGCGGCGACGTAGATCAAGAGGGCTTCTCCAGCAGCGGGAGGCACCAAGATAGGCGCGTTCGTGAGGAGCGCCTTCAGGTTCTCGAGGGCTTCCTCGGCCTCAGGGGTCCAAGTGAAGCACTCGGCCTTTCTTAAGAGGCGGTACAGAGGCAGGCCTCTTTCGCCGAGGCGCGAGATGAAACGGCTCAGAGCCGCAAGGCATCCCGTGACCCTCTGTACGGCTTTCAAGTCCTTGATGGGCCCCATGTTAGTGATGGCCGCGATTTTCTCCGGGTTGGCCTCGATGCCCCGCTCGGAGACGATGAACCCCAAGAGCATGCCTCGGGGGACTCCGAAGACGCACTTCTCAGGATTGAGTTTTACGCCTTTCGCCTTGAGACACTGGAATGTCGCTTCAAGGTCGGAAAGGAGGTCAGAGGCTTTCCTCGTCTTGACTACGATGTCATCGACGTAAGCCTCGACTGTTTGACCAATGTGTTCGCTGAACACGTGGTTCATGCACCTTTGGTATGTCGCACCCGCATTCCTCAAACCAAACAACATGGTAACATAGCAGTACATGCCGAAAGGTGTGATGAAAGAAGTCGCGAGCTGGTCAGACTCTTTCATCCTGATTTGGTGCTACCCTGAGTAGGCATCGAGGAAAGATAGGGTTTCGCACCCAGCAGTGGAATCCACGATTTGCTCGATGCGAGGCAGAGGGTAGGGAACTTTTGGACATGCTTTGTTTAGACCACTGTAGTCTACACACATCCGCCATTTCCCTCCTTTCTTTCTCACAAGCACAGGGTTGGCGAGCCAATCGGGATGGAATACCTCTTTGATGAACCCTGCCACCATTAGCTTGTGGATCTCCTCGCCTATGGCTCTGCGCTTTTCTTCGTCAAATCAGCACAGAGGCTGCTTCACGGGTCGGGCTCCAGCTCGGATATCCAGCGAGTGCTCGGCGACATCCCTCGGTATGCCGGGCATGTCCGAGGGACTCCACGCGAAAACGTCGGCGTTTGCGTGGAGAAAGTCAACGAGCACTGCTTCCTATTTGGGATCGAGCTCGGAGCCGATCCGGATCTGCTTGGAGGCGTCGTTGCTGGGGTCGAGAGGGACGGACTTAACTGTCTTCGCTGGCTCGAAGTTACCGGCATGGCGCTTCACATCTGGCGCCTCCTTGGAGAGGCTCTCCAGGTCGGCGATGAGGGCCTCGGATTCAGCGAGGGCCTCGGCGTACTCCACGCACTCCACGTCGCATTCGTACGCGTGTCGGTACGTGGGGCCGACGGTGATGACCCCGTTGGGGCCCGGCATCTTGAGCTTGAGGTAGGTGTAGTTGGGGACGGCCATGAACTTGGTGTAGCATGGCCTCCCCAGCACTGCGTGGTAGGTTCCTCGGAACCCGACCACCTCGAACGTGAGGGTTTCCCTTCGGAAGTTGGAGGGAGTCCCAAAGCAGACGGGTAGATCGAGTTGTCCGAGGGGCTGGACGCGTTTCCCGAGGATGATCCCATGAAAAGGCGCTGCGCCCGCCCGGACCGAGGATAGATCGATCCGCAGGAGCCCGAGGGTCTCGGCGTAGATGATGTTGAGGCTGCTGCCTCCGTCCATGAGGACCTTGGTGAGCCTGACGTTGCCGATGACGGGGTCGACAACGAGTGGGTATTTCCCCGGACTCAGCACGCGGTCGGGGTGGTCGCCCTGGTCGAAGGTGATGGGCTTGTCGGACCAGTCTAGGTAGACTGGCGCCGTCACCTTTACCGAGTAGACCTCCCGACGCTCTTGCTTGCGGTGCCGAGCCGAGGCATTCGCCACTTGCCCACCGTAGATCATGAAGCAGTCGTGGACCTCGGGGAACTCTCCTGCCTTGCAATCCTCCTTCTTATCATCGTCGTGGGCCCTGCCACCTTCCGCAGGTGGCCCGGCCTTGTGAAAGTGGCACCGAAGCATGGCGCATTCCTCAAGGGTGTGTTTGACGGGACCCTGATGATAGGGGCACGGCTCCTTGAGCATCTTGTCGAAGAGATTGGCGCCTCTGGGAGGTTTCCGAGGGTTCTTGTACTCAGCGGCGGCGACAAGGTCCGCGTCGGCGGTGTCGCGTTTCGCTTGCGACTTCTTCTTGCCTTTCTTCTTGGTGCCGCACTGAGTGGACGCCTCGGGGACATCTTTCGGCTGGCAGCCCTGGGGCTGCTTGTCCTTCCGAAAGATGGCCTCAACCGCCTCCTGGCCAGAGGCGAACTTGGTGGCGATGTCCATCAGCTCGCTCGCCCTGGTGGGGGTCTTGCGACCCAGCTTGCTCACCAGGTCGCGACAGGTGGTGCCGACGAGGAACGCGCCGATGACATCCGAGTCGGTGACGTTGGGCAGCTCGGTGCGCTGCTTCGAGAATCGCCGGATGTAGTCCCGGAGAGACTCTCCCGGCTGCTGGCGGTAGCTTCAGAGATCCCAGGAGTTCCCAAGGCACACGTACGTGCCCTGAAAGTTGCCGGCGAAGGCTTGGACTAGGTCGTCCCAGTTGGAGATCTGCCCCGGAGGCAAATGCTCCAGCCAGGCTCGAGCGGTGTCGGAGAGGAACAGGGGGAGGTTGCGGATGATGAGGTTGTCATCGTCCGTTCCACCCAGGTGGCAGGCCAGCCGGTAGTCCGCGAGCCATAGTTCCGGCCTCGTCTCCCCTAAGTACTTTGTGATAGTAGTCGGGGTTCAGAACCGGGTCGGGAACGGCGCCCGTCGTATGGCCCAGCTGAAAGCCTGCGGACCGGGTGGTTCGGGCGAGGGACTCAGATCCTCCCCGCTGTCGTAGCGTCCCCCACGCCTGGGGTGGTAGCCTCGGCGCACCTTCTCGTCGAGGTGGGCTCGACGATTGCGGTGATGGTGCTCGTTGCCGAGGCGACCCGGGGCCGTAGGCGCTGTGTTGCGCGTGCGCCCGGTGTAGACCGAGGCTTCCTGCATGAATCGGGAAGTCGCGGCGCGATGCTCCGAGGGGTACCCCTGCCTTCGGGAGGCAGAGCTTTCGGCCCGTCGGACCGCGGCATCCTCCAGGAGATTCTTGAGCTCTCCCTGGATACGGCGCCCCTCGGTGGTTGATGGCTCCGGCATCGCGCGGAGAAGTATTGCCGTTGTAGCCAGGTTCTGGCCGACCCCACTGGAAGCCGGTGGCGGCCTTGCCCTGACATCATCGGCGATGCGGTGCTGGATGCCCTGGGGTAGATGACGCACTTCTTCGGCCGAAGGTTGGCCTGCCCATTCCTGCCCGATGTCCCAGCGGAACGGCTCAAGTGTTCCTGCTCCCTCGTCGAGCCTGGCCTGCATCTTGCAGATTTGCTCGAGCTGTGCGTCCTGACCCCCCGTAGGGACTGGGACCACAGCTAGCTCCCAAAGGATGTCAACGCGAGGCGCAGGCCTAGGGGGATCACCGTTTTCTGGTATACCAAGATGGTTGCCTTCGCCGGGACCCCCTAGATCGACGTGGAAACATTCACGACTCGGGCCGCAGTCCTTGTCGCCGAAGCTGCGGCTACCGTCGGAACAATCGGAAAGGCAGTAGTCGCATGCGGTCATGAAGTCCCGCATGGCACTGGGGTTACCAAGTCCGGAGAAATCCCAACAAAAGTCGGGCTCGTCATCTTCCTCGGAACCCGAGGGCCCGTAGGTCGAGACGATTGTCAGCCGATCCCAGGGTGACCGCATACCGTACCCCGGAGGTTTGGACTCGCCTCTATGAAAGCGTCCACCAAAGCGAGGTCGCTTGGTGGGTCGAGGCTGAATCCAAAAGGCATGAGATGGGAATCGGTCGGTACCTCTTGGTCGACGGGCGGTGACGAAGTCACGTCAGGGGCAGACTGCACCGTCGTCTCAGGTACGAGGGTGATGCCCAGCAAGTCCTTTGCGAGCGTGCTGGCGTCGTCCGTCCGCTTGGAGTTGGCGTGTTGTGGGGAAACGACGCTCGTCTTCGTCTCAGACGCGAGGTCGATGCCCGACGTGTCCCCCGTTGGGGCGCCGGCGCCGTCGACTCGCTCGACAACCGACGAGGTGCCGCCTCCTGCTTGGCCTTGGTTGCCCCGCCTTCTCCTCCGTCGGCGGCGGAGGCGACGGGACAAACCCGAATGTTGTTCTTCCGCCACGTGGGGAAGACGTCGTCGATTCCGCCGCCGGCGGGCGGGTTGTCGACCGCCATTGTCGCTGTCGCGCGGCGGGCGAAGGAGTATCATGTCGTAGCTGCCGTCGAGGGACATGAACTCAAGACTCCCGAAACGGAGCACCGTCCCGGGCTGGAAAGGTTGCTGGAGACTACCCATCTGGAGCTTGACGGGAAGTTGTTCGTCAACACGCAGCAGGCCCCTACCTGGCGTGCCAACTGTCGGCGTTTCGACCCCGGGGGGTCCCTGGACCGACGAGTAAATTGTCGCCACGTGCCCCAGCCCAGATGGGTCGGCGTGAGACGGAGCGTGAAGGGGGGAAAACCCGGATGGAGATAGGCGTAAAAGGGGAAACCCGCGGCCTTCGTGTTTGTCCCACGCCCAGGTCGGCTGCGCTTGCAGTAGGGGGTTACAAGCGTCCGCGTGGGAGGGAGCGAGAGGCCTGCACGCGCCGTCCCGTCCTCCTCGCGCAGCCAACCCTCTGTAAGAGGGCCCTGGACCTTCCTTTTATAGGCGTAAGGAGAGGGTCCAGGTGTACAATGGGAGATGTAGCGGTGTGCTAACGTGTCTAGCAGAGAGGAGCTAGTGCCCTAAGTACATGCCGTCGTGGCAGCCGGAGAGGTTTTGGCACCCTGTTCATGAGATGTCGTGGCCGTCGGAGGAGCGCTGGAGCCTGGCGGAAGGACAACTGTTGGGGCTGTCGAGTCCTTGTTGACGTCTCCTTGCTTCCATAAGGGGGCTAAGAGCCGCCATCATCATGGAGCACGTGGGGCGCCATCATTATTTGCTTTGCCGGGGCGAGTCCGAGCCCCTGGGTTGGGCGAGGTGGAGACCGTCGGCTGAGGCCAGGGCCGAGCCCTGGGGTCGGGCGAGGCGGAGTTCGTTGTCTTCCGGGGCCGAGGCCGAGTCCGAGCCCTAGGGTCGGGCGAGGCGGAGTTCGTCGTCTTCCGGGGCCGAGGCCGAGTCCGAGCCCTGGGGTCGGGCGAGGTGGAGTTCGTCGTCTTCCGGGGCCGAGGCCGAGTCCGAGCCCTGGGTCGGGCGAGGCGGAGTTCGTTGTCTTCCGGGGCCGAGGCCGAGTCCGAGCCCTGGGTCGGGCGAGGCGGAGTTCGTCGTCTTCTGGGGCCGAGGCCGAGCCCTAGGGTCGGGCGAGGCGGAGCTTCCTATGGCTCCCGAGGCCGGACTTGGCTGCTGTCAGCCTCACTCTGTCGAGTGGCACAGCAGTCAGAGTGGTGCAGGCGGCGCTGTCTTCTTGTCAGGTCGGTCAGTGGAGCGGCGAAGTGACTGCGGTCACTTCGGCTCTATCGAATGACAAGCGCTCGTCAGGATAAGGTGTCAGGCCATCCTTGCATTAAATGCTCCTGCGATACGGTCGGTCGGCGTGGCGATTTGGCCAAGGTTGCTTCTTGGCGAAGGCTGGGCCTCAGGCGAGCCGAAGGTGTGTCCGTTGCTTGAGGGGGCCCTCAGGCGAGACGTAAATCCTCCGGGGTCGGCTGCCCTTGCCCGAGGCTGGGCTCGGGCGAGGCGAGATCGTGTCCCTTGAGTGGACCGAGCCTTGACTTAATCGCACCCATCAGGCCTTTGTAGCTTTGTGCTGATGGGGGTTACCAGCTGAGATTAGGAGTCTTGGGGGTACCCCTAATTATGGTCCCTGACAAATAGAGTTACAATTATTTCCAATTGGTCGACATTAAACCAAGTCGATGATTAACTACGTGAGATAATTAACGTGATCAATTTTAAATAGGGGGCAACTACATAAAATAAACGACACGTTCCCTACGCATAGAATACACGAGGGAGGGGGGGTAGACGGGGCGTCTAGGGGTAGACGGGTACGTCACTCGCGTGACGGGGCGCTACGCGCCGCGCCGGGCAAAGTCGCGGGTAGGGGACCACGCCACACAGGGGCACCACGGCCGCGCGAGCCGGGGCCGCGCCGTGCCGGGGACACGCTACGCACGGGCCACGCCGCACCCGGACAGGGAGCAGCGCGTCGGGAGAGCGCGCAGGGAGTCGCATCGAGGCAGGCATGCCGCAGGCAGGGGCAGGCGCGCCACACCGCGCCGCGGGGAGGGGCCGAGCGCAAGGGGGGCGCGCCGGGGGCGAGCTGCGTGCACCTGGGAAGACCGGGCATGCCGGGCAGCGCTGCGCGCCGGGGCGAGAGCGCCACGCGGGGAGAGGGGGAGGGCCGTGCCGGAGCAAGGAAGAAGAAGGGAGGGGCGGAGGAAGAGGAGGGAGTGGGGCTCACCGCGGGGGTGAGGGTGGTGCAGGCGGGCGGCGGTGCGACTCCGGGGCGGCTGCGGGCGTGCCGGGCGGGGAAAGAGGAGGAAAGAACGTGCGCGGGGGGGGGGGGGTAGAGGAGAGAGAGAGGCGGTTTTGGGGAGGGGGCCGACTGGCGGGTGGGCCCCACCGGATGGCGGAGGCGGTGTAACCGTTCGCGCGCACCGAACGGGCGAGCGCGTCGCGCCCACGCGCTGGTGGCTGGGCCGCGCCAGGGGAGAAAGGCGGCTGGGCCGCGGGCGCGCGCGGGGGGAGGAGCCGCGACTGGCTGGGTCACCGAGCCTGGCTGGGCCGCCGAGCCTGTCTAGGCCGCAAGGAGAGGAGAGGGGGAGGGGAGGGAAGGAAAATTAAAAAGAAAGAAGAGGTTTCTTTTCCTTTTCAATCTATTTTCTAAATGCATGATTTCACAAATTCACCCAACAAACAAAATAGATGCATGGTCTGGCATGGTGCAACAACCAAAATATCTTACCCTAGGGTTTTGCTTACACAAGATGCCGAGCTAATTCTCGCTAGGGCTTTGAAAAAGAACAAGGCATAGTGAGAAGAAAAGAAAAATAGGAAATGTAACGCCCGAATTTTGGTGAGTGCTGGAGAAAGAAAAAAAAATAACTCTCAAATTCGGGGCGTTACAGTTGCCCAACAGCTAGTTCCAGGTGGCACTGTGGAGATAAGACCACTGGACTGTCCGGTGTAAAAAGCCTGCGCGCTAACTGTCGCCTGTGGTGTCAGACCAATGGCTAGACACACCGGCGCGGGCTCGCCGGGGAGCGAGGCGGGGCCGCCGCGGGCGCGGCCGGGCGCGGCGGGGCGGGGACGGGGCGCGGCAGGGCGGGGCCGGCGCGGGACGGGCTCGCCGGAGCGGCCGAGCCGGGCGGCCGAGCTCGCCGAGGCCGGGCGAGCGCGCCCATGGCGCGGGGGAGGGCGCCGACGAGAGGGGGAAGGAGGAGGGAGGGGAGGGAGAAGGGGGAGGAGGGGGGAAGCCTCACCGTGGGCGGGGGAGGGCGCGGCGGCGGCGCTAGGGTGGCGACGGCTAGGGTTAGGGGAGAGGGAGTTGGGGGAGGGGATGACGGGTGGGGCCCGCGGGAGAGGAGAGAGATGGAATTTGGGGGGGGGGAGGGGTGGCTGGGCCGCTTGGGCCCAAAGGGGGAAGGGGGGGCACGGATGGGCCACCAGGATAGCCCACGGCGGGGGAGGGGGCGGCTGGGCCGCCGCGGGGCCCACGCGGGAAGGGGGGAAGGGGGGGCGGCTGGGCCGCCAGCTGGGCCGGCACGAAGGGGGAGGGGCGGCTGGGCCAAAAGGGAGAAGGGGGGAGAGTTCTTTTTCTAATTTCCATATTTTTTATATGCCTAATTCTCCAATTCACCTGACCACAAGAAGAAGAGTGCATAATCCGGCATGATGCAACAACCAAAAATAGTTCTAGGTTTTGCTTACACAAGATGTCGAGCTAATTCTCGCTATAACTTTTGGAAAAGATCAAGGCTTAGCGAGAAGAAAAGGGAAAAGGAAAGGGTAACGCCTGAATTTGGTGAGAGAAAAGAAGAAAAAAAATCTACCCCCAAATTCAGGGCGTTACAGTCGTCGTGCTCAACATAGAGTTGGACCACACCCTTGACGAGTTGGGCAAGGTTCGAGCGGAGATTGCGGAATTGCGTGCTGAGTGCGTAGCACACCACTATCTGGATGGTGGTTCTCCCGCCCCTGTCGGGATTCAGCACCCTTACTGTTCACCGCCCCGTGGTCGCTTCGAATATGGTACCTCAGAATGCAGGACCCGGATAGATTTGGATCCCTAGATTGACAGAGTTGGAGTCTGTAATAATGCTTAGTTCAGTATCTTAGTCTAGTCAGTATTAGTTAGAGTTAGTTTGCTTATTTTATGTTGGATGCTTGTTATGATGGACATGTACTGAAGTTGGATCTTTGTAATGATTGTCACCAAGGTGTGGGTATCCCCTGCAACTTAGTGTAGTTATTAATAAAGTCAGTTATTTAGTTGGGTAATCCATTTATTTTCACTTTCCTCTTTATCTGAGAAGTTGTCAGTGAAGATGATCTATTGTTCAGTGCTGTGAAGATTTCCGTATATCTTTTCTTATGCTGAAAAACTGTAGAGTCAGATCTAATATGTGTGTGATTCCTACAGATGTCTGAGAACAGGCGCAGAGGTGCAAGGCGTGCACAGCCAGAGCAGCAGGCACCCCAAGAAGAGGCAGCTCCGCAGCAGCAGTTGCCACCGCCACCACCGATGACTATCGAGCAGATGTTCTTGATGCAAACTCAAGAAGTCTAGGCCATTGGTCAGACATTAGCAGCCATGCAGCAGGTGCAGCAGCAACCACTACCGCCTCAGCCTCCAGTGCAAGTCTAGATGCCTCAAATGCCCAGGGACAAGCGGGTAGAATTCATGAGGGGCCATCCCCTGTCTTTGCCCACTCTGCAGATCCCATGGACGCGGAAGATTGGCTGCGTACCGTGGAGCGTGAGTTGCACACTACCTAGTGCAACGATCGTGAGAAGGTGTTGTATGGTCCCCGACAGCTGAGGGGAGCAACACAGTCTTGGTGGGAGTCTTACCTCGCCACCCATGCCAACCCTGAAGCCATTACTTGGGAGAAGTTTAGGGACAACTTCCGTCGCTACCATGTGCCCGAGGGACTAATGATAGTGAGGAAGGAGGAGTTTCTCGCCCTGAAGCAAGGTCCCCTGTCCATTAGTGAGTACAGGGACAAGTTTTTGCAGCTATCGCGTTATGCCCCAGAGGATGTCAACACAGATGCCAAGCGGCAGTACCGCTTTCTGAGAGGATTGGTTGATCCCCTCCATTACCAGCTCATGAACCACACTTTCCCCACCTTCCAGCATTTGATAGACAAAGCAATCATGACTGAAAGGAAGCATCCGGAGATGGAGGATAGGAAGCGCAAGATCGGTGGACCTCAGGCCGGGAGTAGCAGTCGTCCCCGCTACTCAGGCAACTCGCCACAGCAATTCAAGCAAGGCCACCAGCACCAGCACCAGCACCAGCATCAACGTTAGCACCAGCACCAGTACCAGAGGCAGTTTCCTCAGCAGCAGCAGCAGCAGTACCGTCAGAACACTCACCCAGGAGGAAATTAGTACCAGCGTCAGAACAACCAGGCAGCTCGTCTTCCTGCCCCAGCAATCACCTAGAATGGCCAAGCAGCCCCAGCACAAGTAGGAGGTCTTGCATGCTTCTACTGTGGAGAACAAAATCACTGGGCGAAGAACTGTCCCAAGAAAGCAGCTCAGCAGCCATCAGCAGTCAATGCCCCAGCAAGACAAGGAGCACCATAGCAAGCACCAGGAGTCCGTGGTCAGGCCTACAACCATGGAAAGTTGAAGCACCTGGAGGCTGAAGCAATCCAGGATTCTCAGGATGTGGCAGTAGGTATGTTTCCAGTCGAATCCTCCCCAGCAAAAGTATTATTTGATACTGGTGCCACACATTCTTTTGTTTCTGCATCTTGGGTAGAATCACATAACATCCCCATAGAACCAATGATCCCACCTTTGAGAGTTAATTCAGTTGGGGGAAAAGTTCAGTCCGATAGGATTTGTCTAAATCTAAGGATTGAAATAAGGGGGATAGCCTTCCCCGCTAGCCTAGTAGTAATGGGAACTCAAGGGTTAGATGGCATCCTAGGGATGAATTTGCTACACAGAAATCAAGCCACTGTTAGTTGTGACAAGAGAACAGTTAAGTTGGTGTCCCCATCAGGAAAGGAAGTAGTCACCAAGCTGTACTTACCTGAACTAGAAGAAGGAGCCTGTCACCACTTATCAGTAGATGACAAGGAGTCCAATCGGATTGAGGCAATTAGGATTGTGTCAGAATTCCCTGATGTATTCCCTAAAGAGTTACCAGGCATGCCACCTGAAAGGAAAGTTGAATTTGCCATAGAGCTTATCCCAGGCACCGCTCCTATTTCCAAGAGAGCTTATCGAGTGTCCGGACCAGAGTTGGTGGAACTCAAGAAGCAGATTGATGAGTTGTTAGAGAAAGGCTACATCAGACGAAGTACCTCACCTTGGGCAGCCCCAGTGCTATTTGTAGAGAAGAAGGATGGCATGAAAAGGATGTGCATCGATTACAGATCGTTGAATGAAATCACTATCAAGAACAAGTACCCCCTGCCAGAATTGAAGACCTATTTGATCAGTTGAGAGGAGCCAGTGTGTTTTCAAAGAAAGATCTGAGGTCAGGTTACCATCAGCTCAGAATCCGACCTTCGGATATAACGAAGACAACATTCATCACCAAGTATGGACTGTATGAGTTCACGGTTATGTCATTTGGTTTGACGAATGCGCTAGCTTACTTCATGTACTTGATGAACAGTGTGTTCATGGACTACCTCGACAAGTTCGTAGTAGTGTTCATTGATGATATCCTTGTGTATTCCTAGAATGAGCAAGAGCATGAGGAACATTTGAGGAAAGTACTTCAGAGGCTACGAGATTGCCAATTGTATGCCAAGCTTAGCAAGTGCGAATTCTGGATCAGCGAAGTTCTATTCTTGGGTCATATTATAAACCGAGATGACTAGTTGTGGATCCAAAGAAGGTAGCAGCGATTTTGGACTAGAAAGCACCAAAAGATGTCCGAGGAATCAAGAATTTCACCAGAATGACCGGTTATTATCGGCGTTTCATTGAAGGTTTCTCCAAGATCGTCAGGCCAATGACAGCCTTGTTGGCGAAGAAGGTTGAGTTCAAGTGGACCCCAGCATGCTAGAAGTCCTTTGAGACATTGAAGGAGAAGTTGACAACGGCACCCGTGCTGATTCTGCCAGATGTTCACAAACCATTCTCAGTGTATTGTGATGCTTCGTACACCGGGCTGGGATGTGTGTTGATGCAGGAAGGGAGAGTAGTGGCATACTCGTCCCGACAGTTGAAGGTTCATGAGAAGAATTATCCTACTCATGATCTGGAGTTAGCAGCTGTAGTTCATGCATTGAAGACCTAGAGACATTATCTTTATGGACAAAAGTGTGATATCTACACGGACCACAAGAGCCTCAAGTACATATTCACTCAGTCAGAGTTAAACATGAGGCAGGGAAGATGGCTAGAATTGATCAAAGATTATGAGCTAGAGATTCATTATCACCTAGGCAAAGCAAATTTGGTTGCAGATGCTCTTAGCAGGAAGAGTCAAGTCAATATGTTGGCCGCTCACCCGATGCCATTTGAGCTAGTGAAGGAATTCGACAAGTTGAGTCTTGGATTTCTGAACAACACTCAAGGAGTGGCAATTGAGCTAGAGCCCACTCTGGAGCAAGACATCAGGAAAGGTCAGAAAGATGATGAGAAGATCAATGAGATCCTGCAGCTAATCATAGATGGAAAAGGCAAGGATTTCTGTGAAGATGCAGAGGGAGTGGTATGGTTCAAGGACAGATTGTGTGTTCTCGATATCAAACCAATCCGGGAACTGATTCTTGAGGAAGCTCATGAGACAACATACTCTATACACCCTAGTAGTGAGAAAATGTACCAAGACTTGAAGAAAAGATTCTGGTGGTATGGTATGAAAAGAGAGATAGCAGAGTATGTGGCTAGATGTGACAATTGTCAGAGGATTAAAGCAGAACATCAGAGACCTGCAGGTTTGTTGCAACCGT
The DNA here is from genome assembly GCF_902167145.1 of Zea mays. NCBI lineage: Eukaryota > Viridiplantae > Streptophyta > Magnoliopsida > Poales > Poaceae > Zea > Zea mays. Next base: position 31,171,963 of record NC_050105.1, read on the forward strand.
TGCAGATTCCTCAGTGGAAATGGAATGAGATCGGAATGGACTTTATAGTCGGTTTGCCCCACACTCATACTGGTTATGACTCTATCCGGGTAGTAGTGGACCGTTTGACAAAGACGTCCCATTTCATACCAGTCAAGACCACCTATAACAGTGCGGTGTTGGCAGAGTTATACATGGCTCGGATTGTGTGCTTGCATGGAGTTCCGAAGAGGATAGTATCAGACAGAGGTACTCAGTTCACCTCTCATTTTTTGCAGCAGTTGCATGAAGCTTTGGGCACACACTTGAAGTTCAGCTCAGCTTATCACCCGCAGACCGATGATCAAACAGAGAGAACCAATCAGATTCTGGAGGATATGTTGAGGGCTTGTGCTTTGCAAGATAAGATAGGTTGGGACAAGAGATTACCATATGCAGAATTCTCTTACAATAACAGCTACCAAGCCAGTCTGAAGATGTCACCATTTGAAGCGCTCTATGGGAGGAATTGCAGAACTCCATTGCATTGGGACCAACCTGGTGAAAGACAGGTGTTCGGTCCAGATATTTTGCTTGAAGCTGAAGAGAATATCAAGATGATCCAGGAAAATCTGAAGGCAGCACAGTCCAGGCAACGAAGCTATGCTGACACTAGAAGAAGGGAACTGAGTTTCGAAGTGGGAGACTATGTCTACTTGAAGGTGTCACCCATCAGAGGAACCAAAAGGTTTGGAGTCAAAGGCAAGCTAGCACCTCGTTATATTGGGTTGTATTAGATTCAAGCAAGATGTGGAGAAGTGGCTTATCAACTCGTCTTGCCAAAGAACCTGTCCGCAGTGCACGATGTGTTCCATGTGTCTCAGTTGAAGAAATGCTTAAGAGTGCCAGAAGAGCAGTTGCCAGCAGAGGATCTTGAAGTTCAAGAAGATCTGACTTATATTGAGAAGCCAACTCAAATTCTGGAGACAGCAGATCAGGATGTGCAAAGTCAAATGGGTTCATCACTCAGAAGAAGAAGCAACCTCGGAAAGAGAAGATGATCTGAGAGCCAAGTACCCTGAACTCTATGCTAGCCAGCCCTGAATCTCGAGGGCGAGATTCTTTTAAGGGGGATAGGTCTGTAACACCCTGATTTTGGGGGTATAAAATTTCTTTCTAATTATCACCCAAAATCATGTGTTACTCTTCCTTTTCTCACTCTAGGCTTTCTCTCTCTCTAGATTCTTTCTCTCTTTTTCCTTTTGATTAGAAATAGCTTAAACTAGTGGAGGTTAATTATTTATTTTTGCCAAAACCTTATGAGTCATGACATGTTGCATCATGCTGAGTTTAAAATATTCTTTGAAGTGTTGCACAAGTTTGAATTTATTCGAATTTGAAACCTAGTTTGAATTTGGATTTGAAAACCCTATAGAAAAAAAATAGAAAAGGAATTAGAAAATCCAGAGAAAAAGAAAAGGAGAAAGCAGCCCAGTCGGCCCACTAAGCCCAGCCAGGCCGCACGCCCGCACGCTCGTGCCGCCTGGCAGGCGGACCCCATCTATCAGCGGCAGTTCTCTCTCGCGCGCGCCCTCCCTCTCTCGCTCGCTGCCCAGTGGGGCCAACCGGTCGGCACCAGTTTCCTTCGCCCGTTCGCTCTCTCTCTCTATCTCGCAGGCCCGGTTCGCCAGTGCCGAGCCGTTGTCCCCGCGCGTCCCCTTTTCTCTCTGTGTGTCGTGGGCCTGCCTTGTCAGTTCCGCCTTCCTCACGCCCACCGTGGACCAGCACGTGCGCACTCGTGCAAGTCACCGGGTTTCTCGGCCACGACGCCCGCCCATGCGCCTAGCTCCCTTTTTAGAGCCCCGCCAGTGCCCCGTGCACACCCCTCGCCTCATTTCGCTCAGCTTCACCCTCTCTCGCGCTCTGCCCACGCCGCCAGCCGCCGCTGGAGACCCGCGCCCGTGTTCCTGGCCATCCAACTCGCCGGAGACCGCCCCAGGCCTCCCCGAGCTCCGCCCCAAGGTGAGACACCCGTCCCCATGCCCAATTTTCCTTATTGCGCCCTATGTTCGTCCAATTTCGCTTTCGCCGATGCTCGACTGCGGCGGTCCGCCATGCTCGCGCGGTGGCCGGCCGATTTAGCCCGGTCTAGTTCCCCGGAGTAGGTCCCTATGTCGCCCTGCCTCTGCTGAAGCTAGCCCAGGCCTTAGCGTGCCTTAAGTCCCCTCCCCGTGGCTGGAATGGCTCACCAGAGTTGCTCCGACCCGCCCGAGGCTTCTCACCTCCGTTCTACCCTCTCTGCCTGTGGATTCATGGCCTCTTCCCCGCCATTGAGTTCGCTGTGGCGCCCTCTCCCTCTCTGCCCAACTCCGGCGACCCTGGAGTCACCCTAGCTTGCGCCTGCCTCAACTCCGGCGACTTCACCGCCGCGGAGAGGAGCGACGCCGCCCGCAGCCGTCTGTTTCCCCGGTCTGATCCCCTCCGTCCAATTCAGATCGAACAACTCGGACTGCGGGTACCGCCTTGCGCACGCGCGCCTGACGCCCTGACCCACCTGTCAGCACCACCCGCAACCGCTCATCCTTCCCGGTCTAGTTTCCCCGTCCGATCTTGATCAAACGTCTCGGACTCCCTCAGACCCCCTCGAACCCCCTTGGACCCTTTCCCCCGTCCGATCTTGATCGAACGGCTCGGACCCCCCTCGGACCCCTGAAACTGTCCGTTTCCCCTCTGGCGCTGGGCCCGCTCGGTCAACGCGCTCTCCCCATCTATCGCTGACACTCCCTGTCCCACCTGTCAGCGCTCGCCCCCCCCCCCCCCCCCCCCCCCCCCGCGCGCCCTGGGCCGCAGATCTAATCTCAGCCGTTGGTTTTAGATCTGATGGTTGGAATCACCGGATACCCCTTCGCGTGGCTGTTTTGTTTTAGAAACCCCCTGGTTTTAGGAAACCCCTTGGTTTCTGTAGAATAGCCCTTGGACTTTTATTTAATTACAGATTTAGCCTTAATTTCATATTTCAAACTTCAAAACTTGTTTATTTCATATCTTTTTCATATGAACTCCAAATTTAGTGGTTCAAATTGCAAAATGTTCACCAAATTATTCTATGTTCAAATAAAATATGACCAACTGTAATCTGTACACTTTATTTTTTACACTTAGAATATAGAATTAAAGTATATGTTGGTTTATTTATGTAATGAAATAAATAAAAGGAGAACCTTAGGAACAAAGTATATTCAATCTTGTGAGATTAGTGTTATGCATTACTTGGATTTATTTTGGGCTTAACCTCTAGGACTTAATGGCATAAATAGAATTAGGAATGTAATTATGGATAATACTTAAAAGATAATCAAATTTCTAAATGAGAGTAGTTTATCTTATAATTCTAGCTTTCATTTGTTTTAATCACTACTTAACCTTTCTTGAGCTATGTTCCAAACATTTAGAGAGTAATCAATTCCCCAATTAGGATTAGTCCATTTTTATAACTTGACCTCATTCCTCTGTACTTAATACTGTACCTTCTTGAGTTGTGTGCCAATATTTGTACATGTGTGATGTGATGTTCATTTTTACCTTCCAAATGTATTGAATGTATGCTCGCTTTACTTAGACAACGAGCAGCTCGTGGTTCCTGAGTGTGTTGCCGAAGATCCCTCTGAGCAACAACCTGGTGAAGGCAAGTGTCCTCAGACCTATCATGTCCTACTTTACTTTATAATTCACTGTCCCGCATTACTTTATTGAAACCTAAGGATTGACTAGTTTGTATTTCCCTTACCCTTGTTTACCTTTTTAGGTTAATCATGGTTAGCTTATGCTATTGCTTAAACTTAATCAATGAACATGATGTGATCTTTTATGATGATACGATGATGTTATCCCGATGGGGTCCTTGTGATTTTTCTAGGGGGCTCAGGCTCTTTCCCGAGTGCCTCTCCGTAAGGACCTATTTTGGGAGTGACAACCCAGGATAACAGTGCAACCATGAGGGTGGAATGGGACGCACTTAGCTGAATAATTAGAGGAACTAGAGTAGTTGGCTTCGCCAAAAGGTCGTCAATGGGGTCCGGGCACAGTACTTGCTCTGCCGAGGCTGGTTGCAGAGGTTCTTTGATTTGGTTTTGTTAGTCACCCTTCCTTTAGGGAGATGTACTGTGTTTATCAAACTGGAGAAACATAACGGGCGGCTATGTCCTCTGGGAAATCTTTGTAAAGGCTACATAGTGAGACCCTGCTAGGTCACCTTGGTAGTGATCAATGGGGAGGCTAGAACCCCGGGCAGAATGGGAATCACGGCTTGTGGGTAAAGTGTGCAACCTCTGCAGAGTGTTAGAAACTAGTATATCAGTCGTGCTTACGGTTATGAGCAGCCTTAGGATCCTCTTCGATTAGAAGAACAATGGTTACTTTTATGATGATGATTAACAATGGTGATTATAATCCTGATCTCTGGTATTTCCACTTGGAGGGAGTGCCTCTAGGTAATAACTGGGTTATTACTAAAATTTGGCTATACTTATAGTAATAAAACCTGACCAACTAAAAGCAACTGCTTAACCATAACTCCACATACAGCTAGTCCACTGTAGCCAAACGGGACATTTGCTGAGTACGTTGATGTGTACTCATCCTTGCTTTACAAACCACCCCACCTCAGGTTGTCCCCACTGTTCTCAGTGCTCAGGAGGTGAAGTTGGCAACATGGATGACTTCGAGGAGTTCCAGGAATATGACGAGTTCTAGTTTTTTCTTAGTGGCAAACCCCCAGTCAGCTGCCTGTGTAGGCTTAGCATCTACGTTTCGTATTTCCACACTTTGATAATTATGTTGAACAATGGTTATGTAATAGACTCTCTAGATGTCTTAGACATCTTGATGTAACTAAGTACCTTTCCGCTATTTAATTCAAGCATTGTGTGATGATGTCCAATTATGTAATCGCTGTGTACGTAGTTCTGATCCTGGCACGTACATGGTTCACATTCGGTTTACCTTCCAAAACCGGGTGTGACAGTGGAGAAGGCCCACAACGCTCTACGGAGTTACTTGACCGTAGTGCTTGGCCCTCGCGTGGGCCTCCCTTTGCGTAGGGGCACCAACGAGGATTAGTCGGGACCTTGCGTGGTTCTGGATACCTCGGTAAAAATACCGACGTCATCCACAAGAGTTTGCATATCTACCTTGCTCTTTAACTTCCGCATTTACATTAAGCATTTAAGTTTCAATCTTGTGTTCATACCTATATTGTTAGGATTGAAACTTAGCCATTGCTGTAGAGATAGCAACACTTAGACAAAACCTAGTTTGTACATTCTAGTTTGATTATTTGCATAGGTTTTGCTCTAGGGTTTTATTTGTGGCCTAGTTTAGAGAAAGTTTTAGAAGTCCTAATTCACCCCCTCTTAGGCGTCACCTGTTTCTTTCAATTGGTATCAGAGCCTGGTTTGGCTCATTTTAAACGCTTTAGCTTCACCGCTAAAAGAGTCGACGCTTCTTAGAGGAAGGGATGGATACCCATAGGCCACCACACTTCGACGACACTAACTTCCTGTAATGCCCAGAATTTGTATAAGAGAGAAATAATAAAATAAATATATAAAGCAATAAAATAGTAAATTTAGATATCTCAAATTATACTTGAGTTTTGAAAATCGGGGACTGAATTTTGAAACCAAGAATTTATTTTAGAAAAGAAGTAATAGAAAGGTTTTCTATTCAACTAAATGATTATTCATTTCATTAAATGATGCACTATAAGCATTTATTTGCATGAATATTAAATTTAAATGACTCAAGTCGGGACTAAAATTTCTTTTAAGTCTAACACATAAAATTCAAACTCGGAAAATAAATAATAGAAGACACTCCATTGAGTAGTTCTTCTCATAAATTATACATACTCTTAAAACAATCAAGACACCATTAAATGAAAGTATACAATACCTTCTTTCAAAATAAATAGATAATGAATATTTAGTTTTGAAGTAACTTATAATTTTTATCCCACATTTCAAAATGCTATCTTCCTAAAAAGAAAGGAACATTATGATTGTGTTTCATATTTCAAACATCTATCAAACAAATAAATTAATTAAAATAAATAGATATCTACTGCATCATGATTGATTTTGAGTGTGTATTAAATTTTAATTCTTAAACTTTATTTTGGATTGGAATTTGAATTTTGTAAATCAAAAGGGAATAATATGGGAATATATCATTTGACTAAGTAAATAATGGATATATAAAATAAAATAAACCATGTATAACAAAGTTGGAGTTTTTGGTTTGAGCACTTAAATATACTTTAAATTTGAACTCTATTTGCATTTAATTCAAAATTTGAATTTGAATTCAAAATGGAAATACAAAATATAAAAGAAATGGAATATAGAAAAGAAAATGAAACTAAAAATAAAGAGAAGGAACAAACCTGTTCCTGGGCCGAATTCACACCGTCAGCCTAGTCTTCCATGCCCGCTCGGCCCATTTAACCACCCTCTGGTTCGTGCCCTCCGCCTGGTGGGACCCACGAGCCAGTGTGCCAAACGTCATAGGCATGGATCCGGGTATATGGCATGTGGGGCTGCTTTGTCAGGCGTGTTCCTAGCCTTGCACGGACTCACTTCTTGTCGCCGACTAGCGTCCCCCATCCTGTCAAGTTTGCCCCTATTGAATTTGTTGGGGCCGTGCGCAAATCCCGGGCGGAATCGGTCCTCGCCGGCGACGCAATTTTGGCGGAGACTTCGGTCGCTGGCTACAAATACGGATGTCCAAATTCCCTCTGTTATGAGCCACACCTTGGATTTAGCTCAAGTACACGGATTTCCCGGTGCCAGGAGTTCTGCGAGGAAGGAGGACGGGGAGAAACTAATCGCCGACGCTGATCGTCGTGGTCACCACAACCTGGGACTCCATGCTGGGATCCGGGTGCTCGCGAGTGTCCTCCACATGCGACCATGGCCTCATATGGCCGAATCTTCGGGCAGTGAGGAAGGAATTTCTCATCGGCACAGCATCGATCACCATAGAGCCGTTGTGCGCCATGGGCAGAGTTCTAAGCTGCGTGATTCACAGTGAGTCTACCCCATTTCGATTCGCCTTATTCCCAGCATCGCATTGAACCGCTTGGGTTTGCGTTTGGGGTGCTGATGCACCGGGTCGCGTGACTCCGGTAATGGCCCCGCCGCGGTTCAGGGACGCGCTGCCGCGGGTTTGGTCTTGGGAGGAAGACAGAGTCTAGCCTTTGGTTTCGAGATGAGCGGCCAGGATTAACCTACGCATACCGTTTCGGATGGTGCAGTCTGATTCGTCCGATCTGGATCGTGCAGATGGGAATAGAACTGGGGTTAATCCAATGTGAACCGTCGATCCATTCGCGGACGATCGTGATTAGGCGGTAGCTTACCCCTTCGCCCGATAGGATACCGGTCGTTCGATTCTAATCCTGTGCGGGTGAATCAATGGCGCTGTGGTAAAATCGTATCCATCCGATCTAGATCCGGTAGCCTCTATTCAGTACCGGTTAGGAGTTATGAAAAATCTAATCTAAACCATCGGGCGCTGATCCAACGACTCAGATGGCCTCATACCTCTTCGCCGTACACTTTTATAAAAGAGACCCTAACCATTACTCGAATCAACCCGCCATCCTCAGGAGTTAGAAAATAATTACTACTGGGTCCTAAAATTTATGAGTTAGACCCTTGGTTCTCTGATATTAATGTCCGTAGTCCAGAGCCCTTAGAAAATTCAAAATTAATAAACAAAATAGGTTTTTTTATGAAAATAAATCCAGAAACTTGTTTAATTCATATTTAATTCATTCTAACTCTGAATTGACACATTCCAGTGGCATTAATTTTGTTTTAATATTGTTTATCATCTAGCAACCTTATTTTAATATGAAACATATGGTTAAATTTATGCGCTCAATTTGTTTTGGATCTACCACTTAAAACTTCGGAAAAATCATAACTAATTCATTTTAACTCTGATTTGATCCATTCAAATTGCGTTAACTTCATAATAATGTTGCCTACATCTCTGTAACATTACTTTATCAAATAACATGGTTTCAAAAATAAATATTCATTTAACCTATGCTCAGTGGATTAACCCTTCGAAACAAAGTTAATATATCCACAATTATAATGTGACTAAAATATAACCTCTAGTGAAGTTATAACTTGGATTAAATATAAATTAGTTATTTCTTCATAATATTTCTGACATGATTAATATTAATTAGCATAGATTGTATTTTGTTTATCATTTAATCACCTAAAACTTCAGAAAATCATATCTTTATAACCATAACTCTTATCTTAGTAGTTCTTGATCCCACGACCTCATAGCAACGCGTAGATTATTATTATGCAGTTTGTTCTTATGTTTGGTGTCATGTTAATTTTGTCTATACCATGTTTGTTTGTATTGATACGACTAGCAGTGAGGTCACGAGAATATGAAAATCATCCTGGTACCTGGAATCTCAAGTCCCAGGCAAATTGTGCCCTTGACCACTTTTATTACCCAATAATGTTCTTTATTATCACTTATTCATGCATAGGCTTAATTTTGATGGGACCCAATAGGTAACCCTAGTTTGGTTATCTTGTTACCTTGTTTACCCCCGAACTATTTGGGTAGTTTTGCTATTGCTCTATATAGTTTTGGGTTTAATATCACATTCTGTTCATGTTCCAATTATACCGTTATTTTATTTATTGTTCATGACAAGATCATTATTTTAATTGGAACATGGAGCTTAACTTGTGAAACACGTGCCACCACAAGGTTGGAATGGGACGCCCTTGGCTGACTAACTAGGAAAGCTAGTGGAGAACTACCTTACCCGATAGGGGCAAGGGCAGTAGGGGAGTAGGCGTGCAAGGAGGTTCCCGGGTTGATTTTGCTGCGATGGCGGTCAGACGGGGGATTCCTGCATTGCTCTTCCTAGAAAATATAGCAGGTTTTCTGAAGCTAGTGGAACTTTATAAAGGCCTCGTAGTGGATCCCTAGCGATTCACCTCGGTAGTGTCTAAGGGTCTAGCTAACCCTAGCGACATGTGATACATGACTGGTGGGTACAGGGTACAACCTCTGCAGAGTGTAAAACTGGTATACTAGCCGTGATCGCGGTCATGGGCATCTTAGGACTCTCGCATGATTAAATTATATAACTAAATTCAATTTGTCATTTGCATTGCATGGGATTTATTATTAATTTTGTTCTATTATTATTATGGTTCGGTATTTACTTACATTTAGTAACTGCTAAAAAAATTTGACCAACTTATTAAAAACAATGCTCAACTTTAAACCCTATTATTGATCAGCCTTACACATCACATGAACTCCGACCTTTGGTGAGTTCATGCACATTATTCCCCACAACTTGTTGAGCGATGAACATATGTGAGCTCACCCTTGCTGTCTCACACCCCCTCAGGTCAAGAACAAGTACCACAGGATGAGGTGCATTGAGGAATGTTGCGATGTGTTCGTGAGAGGTCTAGGCCGTCGTCTACCAGTCTACTTTGGGTTGTTGGATCGTTGTCTCCTTACGATGTAATTATTTATTTATTTTGTACAGAACTCCTATTATATAGTAAAGTTGTAATATTCGTTTATGTACCATGATTCATCATATGTGGGAGACTTGGTCCCAGCACACCTGGTGATTATGTTCGCGCTCGGGTCCCTAAAACCCGGGTGTGACAGAAGTGGTATCAGAGGAATGTTGACTGTAGGACGAAACCTAGATAGAACTAGACAACCCTTATTTACTTACCTTTGCTACTCTGATCCTTTCTAAACTTTTCTTAATCTTTTCTCATATATTTCCGCTCTACTCTGATTATTCTTACCTCTTCATTTCTAAAGACAAGTGGATTTCACACTTTGAAATCATGTACCTAAAGTGACTTTTAGGAATAGAAAAACCTACTCTTAGGAACAAAATCAAAACTATTTTTTGTAAATATTTGTGTGCTTGAGTGTTTGTTCTTGGAATAACTGCTTGATTCGATTCTTTGATTGAGTGTGATGAGTTGTGGAGTGATGTCCACAATTGCATATATATATATATATATATATATATATATATATATATATATATATATATATATATATATATATATATATATATATATATATATATGTGTGTGTGTGTGTGTGTGTGTGTGTGTGTGTGTGTGTTTATAAAATAGCTAGACCAACTAAGAATATTCCCTATTAAAAATATATCTAGTTTAATCGATCCATCTTATCTTAAAAGACTCTCTCTTACCTTAAACGATTCATTTTATCTTAAAGGAATCATCTTATCCTAACCACTTTACTTATCTCATTCTAAATTAACAACTAGGATCTAATCCAAAATAATGAGATCTTATCTAGTCTAATCTAGTCACACAAATATAACTTAGATCTGATCTAATGTGATAGATTAATCTAACCTAACGAAGGCTAACCTTAAATTGAGCTAATCTAATGTAAATTACTTAACATGAGAGTTAGTATTGATGAAATAAATGAGACTCTACTCCTATAAAATATGTTTTAACTTAATTTAGTCTGCACTAAATTAAGAACGACAGACCAACTCAGCCTCGTGAAACCATCTTAACCATCCGATGGTTGCATAACCCCTCTATTTTAACCTAACAGAGATTCTGACTTAACTACACCATATAATCCATCCTATCTCAAAAGATTCTAACATATCCTAATAATATGTTATCCTATCCCTGGTAGATCTATCTAACTTAAACTAGTCTAATCTAGTTATATCCAATCTAATCTAGACCCTACCTAATCTAATATGATCCAATCTAAAGGGAGTTACTTAAACAAGTTAGTTAATACTGGTAACATAGATTAGACCATATTCCTATAAATGGGTATTAAACCTAAATTGGTGTCTTAGATCAACTCGTCCGTGAAACCATGACCCAACCTATGTTATAGGTTGCCCAACCCATTTATCCCAAAATAAAAGTAAAACTCTGATTAACCTACCTACCCCATGTACCCGCAATTGTTATCCCAACTCAGATAATGGCATTCAAGACCATGACTGATGGACCCTAAATCAGACCCAAGAAGAAAGTTAACCTCGACAATGCCGGATATGAGTAGAAACAGATCTTCAGATGAATCAAGATCCACCACTCGGAATAAAAGTCTCCCTTACCTAACTTCCTTTTACCCCCAAATCTTCTCTACACTCACCTAATAGCTAAAGCATGTTGTACCCTTGTTTTCTATGCCACACCTGCTATTGGCATGAAAATTTTAGGTGTATAAAGAAAGTATATACTAATTGGAAGTTCCACTTAGAAAAAAATACCAGAATTTCATAAAGATAAAGCCAGCTTGATATGCTCAACTAAATGGTATTCTTAAATAAGGATTATAGAATCTAGTATGATCTAATCTGATGTGGCCTACTTAAACAGATTAGTGATACTGGTAGAAGAAAGTAGACCTATCTAACCTAATATGATCTCATCTAGATTGAGTTACTTAATGTTGGTACAAAGGATAAGGCCTACTCCTTATTCACTTAAGCCTAAATTGGTGACTTAGATCAACTTGGCTAAACTCGGCCATAAACCATCGACCTACACATTCTTGATAAATTGCCTAATCTATCTATAAAGAAAAAAAGAGAGAGATTCTAATCTTCCAGCTTGATCTACATATTCCCAATGATATACATCATTGTTTGTCCAAGTCCGACCTAAAACAAAGTCACCCAACTAAAATTTGACATAACATACTCAACTTATACTAGTCTAGAGCTTATTCCATCTAATGTGACTCACTTAACAAGTTAACACTAGTGAAATAAACTAGATCCTACTCCTATAAACCTTGTTCTCCCCTCATGCACTTAAACCTAAAATTAGTGCATTTAACCAACTCAACCATGAGCAGAATAGCTAACCCAACCAATAGAGTCATGATGGATTGCATAATCTGTCTATTCCCACCTAACATCAAACAAAATTTTGATCTACATCATGTAGTCTATCTCACCATATCTATCTTAACCATATTCCCCAACCCTAATGATATACACTAACTGAGAGCACCTAGAGGGGGGTGAATAGGTGATCCTGTAAAAACTTGAAACTTAATCCACAAAACTTGATTAGGAGTTAGCACAGTAAAGCCAAGTGGCTAGAGAGGAGTTCTTGCAATAGCCACAAGAAGATCAACACAGATAGGCACAGTGGTTTATCCCATGGTTCGGCCAAGTCCAACACTTGCCTACTCCACGTTGTGGTGTCCCAACGGACGAGGGTTGCACTCAACCCCTCTCAAGCGGTCCAAAGACCCACTTGAATACCATGGTGTTTTGCTTTGTTTACTATATCCCGCTTGCGAGGAATCTCCACAACTTGGAGCCTCTCGCCCTTACAATTTGATGTTCACAAAGAAGCACGGAGTAAGGATGGGATGAGAAACGCACACAAGACACAAAATCAGAGCACAAACACGCACACAAGTCACAACTCGAGCTCACAACACAACCCAAAGAGTTCTCTACTCAAATGGAGCTCTAGTTGCTATCACAAAGAATCGAATGCACAGAATTGGAGTCTTGGTGCTTAGGAATGCTTAGAGAATGCTTGGTGTACTCCTCCATGCGCCTAGGGGTCCCTTTTATAGCCCCAAGGCAGCTAGGAGCCGTTGAGAGCATTCCAGGAAGGCAATTCTTGCCTTCTGTCGCCTGGTGCACCGGACAGTCCGGTGCACCGCCGGACACTGTCCGGTGCGGATTTCTTTCCTTCTTTGGCGAAGCCGACCGTTGGAGATTCAGAGTCGTTGGCGCACCGGACACTGTCCGGTGCACACCGGATAGTTCGGTGCCCCCTTCTGACCGTTGGCTTTGCCACGCGTCGCTCGCGGATTACGCGGCCGATCGTTGGCCTGGCCAACTGTTGGCTCACCGGACAGTCCGGTGCACCACCGGACAGTCCGGTGATTTATAGCCGTACGCCGCCGACGAAACCCGAGAGCAGCCAGTTCGCCAGAGCTAGCCTGGCGCACTGGACACTGTCTGGTGCACCACCGGACAGTCCGGTGCACCCAGACTGCGCAGAGTCTTGGCTGCCCAGCCAAGTCTTTTCCAAATTGGTCTTTTCCTGTTTCTAGCACTTAGACACAATACATTAGTCTTCAAAACAATGTACTAAGTCTTAGAAACATACCTTTACTCTTGATTTGCACTTTATCCATTATTTGGCATAGATTAACACATGACCACTTGTGTTGGCACTCAATCACCAATATACTTAGAAATGGCCCAAGGGCACATTTCCCTTTCAATCTCCCCTTTTTGGTGATTTATGCCAACACAACAAAAAGCAACTAAAAGAAGTGCAACATCACTGCAAATGAAAACACAATTTTGTTTTGATTCAAATTTGGCATATTTGGATCATTCTTTGCCACCACTTGGTTTGTTTTTGCAAATCAACCTCAATTTCCTATCTCTAAGTCAAACACCCTTGTTGAGACATAAAGAGAGTTGTTCCAGGAGAAATTGATCAACGATTTCAAAAACTCCCCCTTTTTCCCATAATCAACCATTCTCCCCATAAGATGCCAACTTTTGACAAAAGAGACAATAAGAGATTTTTGACAAACCGAGATTTTTGACAAACCAAAAGCTCTATTCTACTATTTTCAAAATTCTGAAGTAGTAGCTGATCCATTTGTTGCTTTGGCCTTATTTTCTCCCCCTTTGGCATCAAGCACCAAAACGGGATCAATCTTGGCCCAGAACCCCATTGCCTCACCAAAATCTTCAATTAAGGGTAAAAAGGCAATAAGAGCATGGAGATGAACTTGGAATAAGTTACCCTCTCATCGGAGTGTAGTGGAAGTCTTGCATGGTCCAAGTCCACCTTTTCCCTTTCAAACCTCCTTTGAGACTAAATTAAGAAAACTCAAGCACATGGTTAGTCTCAAAGGGTCAAGTTGTAGCACATCTCCCCCTAAATAGGTGCATCATTCACACATGGACTTTTGAGGTCCGGAGAGTGTTTGTACAACTTGAACACCATAAATAAACAACAATATGCAAAGAGGAACATGATCAAAGGCATAAACACATGTATGCTATAAATCAATCCAAGTTCCGTGAATCTAAGACATTTAGCTCACTACGCAGCCTGCAAAAGGTCGACTCATCTAGAGGCTTGGTAAAGATATCGGCTAGCTGGTTCTCGGTGCTCACATAAAACACTTCGATATCCCCCTTTTGCTGGTGGTCTCTCAAAAAGTGATGCCGGATGTCTATTTGCTTTGTGCGGCTGTGTTCAACAGGATTATCCGCCATGCGGATAGCACTCTCATTATCACATAGGAGTGGGACTTTGCTCAGATTGTAGCCAAAGTCCCGCAGGGTTTGCCTCATCCAAAGTAGTTGCGCGCAACACTGTCCTGCGGCAACATACTTGGCCTCAGCGGTGGATAGGGCAACGAAAGTTTGTTTCTTCGAACTCCACGACACCAGGGACCTTCCTAAGAATTGGCACGTCCCCGATGTACACTTCCTATCAACCTTACATCCAGCATAGTCGGAGTCTGAATATCCAATTAAGTCAAAGGTAGACCCCTTTGGATACCAGATCCCGAAGCAAGGCATAGCGACTAAATATCTAAGAATTCGCTTAACGACCACAAGGTGACACTCCCTTGGGTCGGATTGAAATCTAGCACACATGCATACGCTAAGCATAATATCCGGTCTACTAGCACATAAATAAAGTAAAGACCCTATCATAGACCGGTATGCCTTTTGATCAACGGACTTACCTCCTTTGTTGAGGTCGACATGTCCATCGGTTCCCATTGGTGTCTTTGCGGGCTTGGCGTCCTTCATTCCAAACCGCTTTAGCAAGTCTTGCGTGTACTTCGTTTGGGAGATGAAGGTGCCGTCCGTGAGTTGCTTCACTTGGAACCCAAGGAAGTAGTTCAACTCCCCATCATCGACATCTCGAATTTTTGAGTCATCACCCTGCTAAACTCTTCACAAGACTTTTGGTTAGTAGAACCAAATATTTTGTCATCGACATAAATTTGGCACACAAATAAGTCACCGTCACAAGTCTTAGTGAATAAAGTTGGATCGGCTTTCCCAACCTTGAAAGCATTAGCAATTAAAAAGTCTCTAAGACATTCATACCATGCTCTTGGGGCTTGCTTAAGTCCATAGAGCGCCTTAGAGAGCTTACACACGTGGTCGGGGTACCGTTCATCCTCAAAGCCAGGGGGTTGCTCCACGTACACCTCCTCCTTGATTGGCCCATTGAGGAAAGCGCTCTTCACATCCATTTGGAATAGCCTGAAAGAATGGTGAGCGGCATATGCTAGCAAAATACGAATGGACTCTAGCCTAGCCACAGGAGCAAAAGTCTCCTCAAAGTCCAAACCTACGACTTGGGCATAACCTTTTGCCACAAGTCGAGCCTTGTTCCTTGTCACCACTCCATGCTCGTCTTGTTTGTTGCGGAACACCCACTTGGTTCCCACAACGTTTTGCTTAGAACGAGGCACCAATGTCCAAACTTCATTTCTCTTGAAGTTATTGAGCTCTTCCTGCATGGCCAACACCCAGTCCGGATCTAGCAAGGCCTCTTCTACCCTGAAAGGATAAATAGACGAGACAAAGGAGTAATGCTCACAAAAATTAACTAATCTAGAACGAGTAGTTACTCCCTTGCTAATGTCACCCAAAATTTGGTCGACGGGGTGATTCCTTTGAATCATCGTTCGAACTTGAGTTGGAGGGGCCTGGGGTGCTTCTTCCTCTTCCACTTGGACATCCTGTGCTCCCCCTTGATCACATGCCTCCTCTTGATGAACCTGTTCATCGTCTTGAGTTGGGGGATGCACCATTGTTGAGGAAGAAGGTTGATTTTGCTCCTTGAGTTCCTGCGGTCGCACGTCTCCAATTGCCATGGTGCGTATTGCGGCTGTTGAAACATCTTCTTCATCTACATCATCAAGATCAACAACTTGCTCTCTTGGAGAGCCATTAGTCTCATCAAATACAACGTCGCTAGAGACTTCAACCAAACCCGATGATTTGTTGAAGACTCTATATGCCTTTGTATTTGATCATAACCTAACAAAAACCCTTCTACCGCTTTGGGAGCAAATTTGGAATTCCTACCCTTCTTCACTAGAATGTAGCATTTACTCCCAAAAACTCGGAAATACGAAACATTGCGTTTGTTACCGGTTAGTAGCTCGTATGACGTCTTCTTGAGCAGGCGATGAAGGTAGACCTGGTTGATGGCGTGGCAAGCCGTGTTCACGGCTTCCGACCAAAACCGCTCGGGCGTCTTGAACTCTCCAAGCATTGTCCTTGCCATGTCTATAAGCGTCCTGTTCTTCCTCTCTACCACACCATTTTGTTGTGGTGTGTAGGGAGCGGAGAACTCGTGCTTGATTCCTTCCTCCTCAAGGTACTCCTCCACTAGAAGGTTCTTGAACTCGGACCCGTTGTCGCTCCTTATCTTCTTCACCTTGAGCTCAAACTCATTTTGAGCTCTCCTTAGGAAGCGCTTGAGGGTCCCTTGGGTTTCAGATTTATCCTGCAAAAAGAATACCCAAGTGAAGCGGGAAAAATCATCAACTATAACAAGACCATACTTACTTCCTCCTATGCTTAGATAGGCGACGGGTCCGAAGAGGTCCATATGAAGCAACTCCAAAGGTCTTGATGTGGTCATCACATTTTTGGTATGATGAGAGCTTCCCACCTGTTTACCTGCTTGACAAGCTGCACAAGGTCTATCTTTTTCAAAAGTAACATTTGTTAAACCTATCACATGTTCTCCCTTTAAAAGTTTGTGAAGGTTCTTCATCCCCACATGTGCTAAGCGGCGATGCCACAGCCAGCCCATGCTAGTCTTAGCGATTAAGCATGCATCTAGACCGGCCTCCTCTTTTGCAAAATCAACTAAATAGAGTTTGTCGTCTAATACACCCTTAAAAGCTAATGAACCATCACTCCTTCTAAAGACAGACACATCTACATTTGTGAATAAGCAGTTATATCCCATATTACAAAGCTGACTCACAGACAACAAGTTATATCCAAGCGCCTCAACTAAGAACACATTGGAAATGGAGTGCTCGGATGAAATAGCTATTTTTCCTAACCCTTTCACCTTGCCTTGATTCCCGTCACCGAATATGAGTGAGTCTTGGGAATCTTTGTTCTTGACGTAGGAGGTGAACATCTTCTTCTCCCCCGTCATGTGGTTTGTGCATCCGCTGTCGATAATCCAGCTTGATCCCCCGAATGCATAAACCTGCAAGGCAAATTTAGGCTTGGGTCTTAGGTACCCAACTCTTGTTGGGTCCTACAAGGTTAGTGACAATATCCTTAGGGACCCAAATGCAAGTTTTATCTCCCTTACATTTTGCCCCTAATTTCCTAGCAATCACCTTTCTATCCTTTCTACAAATTGCAAAAGAAGCATTGCAAGCATGATAAATTGTAGAAGGTTCATTAATTTTCCTAGGAACATGAGCAACATTTCTCCTAGGCATATGATGAATGACATTTCTCCTAGGCATATCTCTACTATGCACAAAGGAAGAACTTGAAGCAAACATTGCATTTGAATCATAAGCATTACAACTCCTATCATGATGAACATTTCTAGAAAATTTCCTATCATAAATAAATGCATGAATCTTTTGAGCACTATTAGCCATAGGGGCCTTCCCTTTCTCCTTGGTGGAGATGGGAGCCTTATGGCTTGTTAAGTTCTTGGCTTCCTTCTTAAAGCCAAGCCCATCTGAAAGTCACCTAGAGGGGGGGTGAATAGGCAAAACCTGAAATTTAAAACTTTATCCCCCAACTAGATCCCTGGATTAGTGATTAGAACAAGATACACAAATATCGGAGTATAAAGGCTAAGTTCTTGCTTATAAAGAGTACTGCTTTCAAATAATGCGGGAGTGATAAATCAATACAACTAATAAGTTATAAAACAACAAAGCAAGAAGCCTAAGATGAGAAGAGCACTAGGTCAAGTTCTTTCTTGCAACGTGTTGCTTCACTAAATGGGAATTTAACTTGAAGCAACACCAAATGATATTAGCAAATAATGGTGCAAGAAAACTTAGAGCAAGGGAAAACAAACAAATCACAAGCAATAAACACAATGGACACGGGTGATTTGTTTTACCGAGGTTCGGCCCTCGAAGGCCTAGTCCCCGTTGAGGAGTCCACTTAAGGACGGGTCTTTTTCAACCCTTTCCCTCTCTCCCCCGATCACACAAGGATCGGCGAGCTCTTCTTCTTCTCAAGGATCACTCTCGATCCCGCAAGGACCACCACACACTTTGGTGTCTCTTGCTAGCTTTTACAAGCCTCCAAAACTTTGGAGGAAGTTCGATGGGAGTCGATACTCCACGCACAAATGAACACAAGGATGTAGCACACACTATCTCTCAATGAATCTCACAAGGCGCTAGGGCTAAACTCAATTGAGTAGCTCTCAATTGCTTGCTCTCTCTTTTGTGGCACTTGTGTTGGTTGTAGTGGACTAAATCTTGTGTATAGGATGGATCAATGAATATATGTGGTTGGGAGGGCTTGAGTATGTCAACTAGATGACTTGGAATGTTGCTTGGGCTCCCACACCTTGAAGTGGTCGGTTGGGGTGGTATTTATAGCCACCAACCAAAATCTAGCCGTTGGTGAAAGCTGTCTGTCGTATGGTGCATCGGACAGTCCGGTGCACACCGGACATGTCCGGTGCGACAGCCACGTCACCAGGCCGTTGGGGTTTCGACCGTTGGAGCTCTGACTTCTGGGCTCGCCGGGTTGTCCGGTGGCGCACCGGACATGTACTGTAGAGTGTCCGGTGCGCCACTACGCGCGTGCCTGACTTCTGCGCGCTCTGACGCGCATTAATTGCTGTTGCAGGTGACTATTGGCGCGAAGTAGTCGTTGCCCCGCAGTTACACCGGACAGTCCGGTGTACACCGGACATGTCCAGTGAATTATAGCGGAGCAGCCGTTGCTGTTTCCCGACGCTGGCGAGTTCCGGAGACCACTCTTCCTTGGAGCACCGGACAGTCCGGTGTACACCGGACAGTCCGGTGAATTATAGCGGAGTCGCCTCTGGAAATTCCCGAAGGTGGCGAGTTTGAGTTGGAGTCCTCTGGTGCACCGGACATGTCCGGTGGCACACCGGACAGTCCGGTGCGCCAGACCAGAGGTGCCTTCGGTTGGCCCTGTGCTCTTCTGTCGAACCCAATATTTGGTCTTTTTATTGGCTAAGTGTGAACCTTTGGCACTTGTATAACTTATACACTAGAGCAAACTAGTTAGTCCAATTATTTGTGTTGGGCAATTCAACCACCAAAATTAATTAGGGACTAGGTGTAAGCCTAATTCCCTTTCAATCTCCCCCTTTTTGGTGATTGATGCCAACACAAACCAAAGCAAATATAAAAGTGCATAATTGAACTAGTTTGCATAATGTAAGTGCAAAGGTTGCTTGGAATTGAGCCAATATAAATACTTACATGATATGCATGGATTGTTTCTTTATTTTTAACATATTGGACCATACTTGCACCACAAGTTTTGTTTTGCAAATTCTTTTCAAAGACTTTTTGCAAGATAGTCAAAGGTAAATGATTAAGATTTTGAGAAGCATTTTCAAGTTTTGAAATTTTCTCCCTTTGTTTCAAATGCTTTTCCTTTGACTAAAAACAAAAACTCCCCCTCAATAATTTCTCCTCTTAGTGTTCAAGAGGGTTTTAAGATCTCAATTTTGAAAATACTACTTTCTCCCCCTTTAGAACACAAAGAGATACCAATTTGAAATTTACCAATTGAAAATCATTAACTTTTAAAATTAGGATGGTGGTGCGGTCCTTTTGCTTTGGGCCAATACTTTCTCCCCCTTTGGCATGAGTCGCCAAAAACGGATACTTGGAATGAAATATAGGCCCTTTGCTAACTATTTTCTCCCCTTTGGCAAATAAAACATATGAGTGAAGATTATACCAAAGACGAAGAGTGAAGCGGAGCGACGGCGAAGGATGAGTAGTAGAGTGGAGTGGAAGCCTTTGTCTTCGCCGAAGACTCCAATTCCCTTTCAATATACCTATGACTTGGTTTGAAAATATACTTGAAAACACATTAGTCATAGACATAAAAGAGATATGATCAAAAGGATATGTCAAATTAAGCATGATCATAATTCTATATAACATAGATTGCTCCCCCTAAATATGTGCATGGAGAGGAACATATATTTTGGCCTTAAATGCCAATTGCACATAATTAGGTTGATGAGAACATATCTATATTATACGGAATGTGAAGTGCATTGTGTCATAATATAAGTGTGATGCTCATGACAGTTTATGCACTTATGAAAGCATGTTGTGAACATTTTAAGCATTTTCCCTTAAGGATTTCAAAGAGACTTATGGACCATCCACCTTTGGAACAAAGGCAG
Organism: Zea mays; assembly: GCF_902167145.1. Lineage (NCBI taxonomy): Eukaryota > Viridiplantae > Streptophyta > Magnoliopsida > Poales > Poaceae > Zea > Zea mays. The sequence continues at coordinate 31,192,452 of NC_050105.1, forward strand.
CTTATCCTCGTTACAAGGTTAAGCTTTAAGCTCTTTGACAATAAAAGTACTTCATCTAGTTTTATCAAAGATGCATTAAAGCAGGAATGAATTTTTGAGAAGTTAAACTAGATATGAAGCAGGGATATGCATGGATATGCTTTCTCTTCCTTTTAAACAAGATATGTAAAGAGAGTATAGAAAAGGAAGATTTAGGTACAAGTTTAAGTGAAAGGAGATAGTTTTACCTTTTTGTACCTTTACATAGGGACGCTCTCTTCATTGTGCTTTGTCCATAGTCTTTAGATGCTTAAGACCTATACTCAATGACAATATATGGAAATATTTTGCACAAGAGAGAGTTTTACAACTAGTGATCCTTTTTCCAAGTTATTGTAAGCATATATCAAATGGATCACCAATTGTATAAATGAATCATGAATTCTCCTTTTAACTTAGTGCATATCAAGAGAGATGTTGATTGAAAGAATATGAGGCACTAAGAGGCATGGTTGTTAATGAAAGTTATTCAATGATCAAACAAATAACACATGTGATCAAAAGAACAACATACACATTAAATTATCAATTAAGCTTAGGATAGGAGAATCCAGCAAATACTTCATGAGAAACTCATTCTCATGCAAGAGACTATATGAAATTTCTAAGATAAAGTAATAGTCTCAACATAATTAAGATATAAAAAGAGGCTCTCCCTAAAGATATGCATCAAGTATTTGAATGAATTGAATGGATGCATTTACTTTAAAGACAAATAGAGAGAAGCATTATACATCTTGATCAAGGCTCATTAAATTTGTAATAAACAACTTGAGCCTAGAATTCTCATTATGAAAGGATTTAGAATACTCACAACCATACCATTGATTGTTTCGTAGAAGTAGGTGGTGTTGTTCTTGATGTTCTCCTCTTTCATTTGAGAGTCCTCCCTTTGCAGTAGCTTCTTTTTCCTTTCAAACTTATTGAAAATACTCAAGAAGGATGTTAGTAATACAAGGGAGTATCTAATGAAGGATGATTTCTTTTAGATAAGAAATAAGCCCAATTCATCATCCATAAGTCACACAGACATGAAGTAAAATCCTTAACATTAGTGCACTTTTATTTGAAAGGAGGAACATGCACTATTTAACAGTTTGATCAATCATAGGAATTTACTTCTTCAAATTGAACTTTAATAATTATTACATAAATCAAGTCAATATGAGAACATTTATTGCAAATGTATGAATAGATTCTAATGGATAAGTGCATTAATGAGAATGAGATTGAATGCACAATTTAGCCAATTCAAATTTAATAAAGAATCTATTTCTTCACAAAGATATAATTTAGAGTAAACAATCATTGATGGGAACTATATTAATGAGATGAGTTCCCATACCTTTGCTTTTTACCTTTCTTCCTTTAGGTGAAGAGCAACCCATGAGGCTTGTGCACTTTCTTTTGTAGATATTCAAAAGTGAGCTCAAGAGATGCTTTGTTAGTAACACAAGCACTAGTTTCCATTTTTGTAATCATTTTGATAAGGAGTGAAAAGTGAATTACTAAAGCATGGAAACTTTATAATATGAACTAGATCATTCCTTGAAGTATGCTTAGTTTTAACTAATGGAACAAGCATAGAAGTTCTTTAGGATTATGGAAATAAATCTAATTCACAACATGGAGAGCGATGAATGAGGAAGAATCATATCCAATATAGGTAAGAAACAAATCAACATAAATCATTGGATTGATTTTTTTTGTTAGATTACACGCTTCCAAAGAGAAACTTATTCTCTACAAGTGAGACTACTTGGGTTACTTAGATAAAATCATTAGTCTCACTATTCTAGTTATAGAGAGAATTTTCTGTTTAAAAATGTCCTAAGGATTTGAATTCCTTACATGACACCTAATTCTTTTAAGAACATGAAATATCTCTCTATATCTAGAATCATGGCAATAATAAGATAATTAGTGTAAAACATGCCATGAGACTTGCAATAATTTAAAGCATGTAGATTGCCATAGGATGGAAATGATGGGTATGCAATCTACCATATGAGAGGAAATTCTTCAAAGAATGGTGATATGAATTTAAAGACATTTGAAGCGCTACACATTTCTATGTGACTACTCAAGACAAATACTTGCACTTTAAAAGCATAGAGGTTACCATCCTTTGACTTTCCTCCATGTTGTAGGCCTTGATTTTTCCGCATAAGATAATTCTTTATTTCCTACAACATCAATATCTTCCCCGAGATGATATGAATTTTAGACATAATAATTTGAAAAATAACCTTGGGTCAATCACGGATATAGATCATTGAAGATTGATAGATTGAGTTATTGAGTATTAAATGGATTCTCTCATGCACCCCAAAGCTTCATATCATCTCCTTCTCCTGCAAAGCTTGTCAAGCATATTTTGGTACCCATCGCTTGATGGGTCCATCATGGTTAGTCAACAAAGATCTAGGAACCCAAAAGTCCTTTGTGTTAGCACTAGGTAAACTCATTACCTTTCTAGCACAAGTTGCAATTTTTGGTTGCCTAGTTATATGAGAATCAATTGACAAGTTAGGAGTGGAATAATCACCAATGGGACAATACTTGCATTGATGTCCCTTCTTCCGGCATGTGTAGCATAGGCGTTTTTCAAGTTTTGAAACTTTCTTCTTTCCTTGTTTGTTGCTTGCTACATGGTTAGTAAAAACTTTCTTTTCTAACCCTATGCCTTTTTGTTTTAAATGGGGACAAGATCTAAGTAAGTGTCCCTTTTTAGAGCATTTAAAACAAAGTCTATCATCCTTGTTAATAATCAAGCCATTTTTAATGTAGGGACATGACCTAATTAAGTGCCTCTTTTCAAAGCATTCACTACACCTCTTAATGTGAAGTGTGGCTTGATCATTACCTTGGATGTTACCTTTTGTAGAGGCGTGGTTGAGGCTTTTGGAGGAGGTATTGAATTTCATCTTTTGCTTCTTCCTTTTGGCAGTCCTCAAATCCTTGACATTTTCCTCAAGGGTTTTAGTGTATGCCACGGTTGTTCCTGTCTCAAGCTTCTTCACCATGTGGTCACGGTTATCTTGAGAAGGTTGAGCAATGCACTTCCCTTTTAGTTGTGTCAAGCTCATCTTCAGCCTCTCATTTTCTTCCTTGAGCTTTTGATGTGAATCATCGTTTGTTCCTGCAATTTCTAGCTCAAAGGAAGATTTGCTTCTCGACGGACAACAAGCATTAGCACATGGTAATATGGTATCAATTTGAATACATGTGCATGAGTGAGGTTGTTGGGATTTTAAGTTTTCTATCACAACCTCATGAGCAATGTTTAATATGATATGATCATCTCTAAGATTTTCATGAGAGCATAGGAGCATATCATATTTTTCTTGAAAAGCTAGATTTTCAATTTTTAGCTTTTCTACTTGGTCCTTAAGCAAGGCATTCTCATTTACTAATTGAGCTATACAATGTAAAGCGTTATCTTGCTCAATTGAAATAGTTTCATACCTTTGGACCAAATTATCATGAGAGCACTTTAGCTCCTCATGTTCTTTAGTCAACTCGTCAAAGTATTGCATCTTCATGGAGAGAATACTTTCTAGCCTTTGACGAGCTTCGCCTTGCTCTCTCGCTCTTTCTAGAAGTTTGAGCATGACTGCCTTATCTTCTTGGCTTAGGCGAGCGTAGAGTTGCACAAAGCTTCTTTCTTCCTCCTCATCCTCATTTGTGCTTCCGCTATCATTTGCGTTGGCCACACAACATATGTGGGAATCGAAATGGGAAGACAAACCTTTTGGAGAGGTGGATTCATCGTTTGGTTTCCACCGTTCATTTTCTTCTTCTTCCTTGCAAGGGTTAGTATCACAAATACCAAAGGAAGTAGAAGCACAAAATGAACTATCATGTTTGGACTTATTAAATTTGCTTTTAATTCTAGTCCAAATATCATGCACATCACAAATGGGTTTGTCATATTTTATTATGAAGGCATGATAATCTTCTTTGCTAAGGGATTTACTTAAGATGTCATAAGCTAGATAGTTTAAGCGTATACATCTTAAATCTTCTTCGGAGGCATTTTCCCTAGCATAGTTAGGAGGAATAATACTCTTGTCTAAAATTTGTTCTAATTGAGGATCTACTGCTCTAAAAGCATTTGTCACTCTAGTAGACCATGAATCATAATTAGAACAATCGGAAAGTAATATCTCAAGAGTTACCTCCTTGGTCTCCTGGGTCTTCTTGTTCTTTTGGGATCTTCTACGAGCCATCACTTCGAGTTGTTAGACTCAAGATGAAGTGCCTAGCTCTGATACCAATTGAAAGTCGCCTAGAGGGGGGGTGAATAGGCAAAACCTGAAATTTAAAACTTTATCCCCCAACTAGATCCCTGGATTAGTGATTAGAACAAGATACACAAATATCGGAGTATAAAGGCTAAGTTCTTGCTTATAAAGAGTATTGCTTTCAAATAATGCGGGAGTGATAAATCAATACAACTAATAAGTTATAAAACAACAAAGAAAGAAGCCTTAGATGAGAAGAGCACTAGGTCAAGTTCTTTCTTGCAACGTGTTGCTTCACTAAATGGGAATTTAACTTGAAGCAACACCAAATGATATTAGCAAATAATGGTGCAAGAAAACTTAGAGCAAGGGAAAACAAACAAATCACAAGCAATAAACACAATGGACATGGGTGATTTGTTTTACCGAGGTTCGGCCCTCGAAGGCCTAGTCCCCGTTGAGGAGTCCACTTAAGGACGGGTCTTTTTCAACCCTTTCCCTCTCTCCCCCGATCACACAAGGATCGGCGAGCTCTTCTTCTTCTCAAGGATCACTCTCGATCCCGCAAGGACCACCACACACTTTGGTGTCTCTTGCTAGCTTTTACAAGCCTCCAAAACTTTGGAGGAAGTTCGATGGGAGTCGATACTCCACGCACAAATGAACACAAGGATGTAGCACACACTATCTCTCAATGAATCTCACAAGGTGCTAGGGCTAAACTCAATTGAGTAGCTCTCAATTGCTTGCTCTCTCTTTTGTGGCACTTGTGTTGGTTGTAGTGGACTAAATCTTATGTATAGGATGGATCAATGAATATATGTGGTTGGGAGGGCTTGAGTATGTCAACTAGATGACTTGGAATGTTGCTTGGGCTCCCACACCTTGAAGTGGCCGGTTGGGGTGGTATTTATAGCCACCAACCAAAATCTAGCCGTTGGTGAAAGCTGTCTGTCGTATGGTGCACCGGACAGTCCGGTGCACACCGGACATGTCCGGTGCGACAGCCACGTCACCAGGCCGTTGGGGTTTCGACCGTTGGAGCTCTGACTTCTGGGCCCGCCGGGATGTCTGGTGGCGCACCGGACATGTACTGTAGAGTGTCCGGTGCGCCACTACGCGCGTGCCTGACTTCTGCGCGCTCTGACGCGCATTAATTGCTGTTGCAGGTGACCGTTGGCGTGAAGTAGTTGTTGCCCCGCAGTTACACCGGACAGTCCGGTGTACACCGGACATGTCCGGTGAATTATAGCGGAGCAGCCGTTGCTGTTTCCCGACGCTGGCGAGTTCCGGAGGCCGCTCTTCCATGGAGCACCGGACAGTCCGGTGTACACCGGACAGTCCGGTGAATTATAGCGGAGTCGCCTCTGGAAATTCCCGAAGGTGGCAAGTTTGAGTTGGAGTCCTCTGGTGCACCGGACATGTCCGGTGGCACACCGGACAGTCCGGTGCGCCAGACCAGAGGTGCCTTCGGTTGGCCCTGTGCTCTTCTGTCGAACCCAATATTTGGTCTTTTTATTGGCTAAGTGTGAACCTTTGGCACCTGTATAACTTATATACTAGAGCAAACTAGTTAGTCCAATTATTTGTGTTGGGCAATTCAACCACCAAAATTAATTAGGGACTAGGTGTAAGCCTAATTCCCTTTCACCATCCTTAATTGAGGGGTGTCTACCAATAGTGTAGGCATCCCTAGCAAATTTTAGTTTGTCAAATTCACTCTTGCTAGTCTTAAGTTGGGCATTAAGATTAGACACTTCATCATTTAACTTTGCAATAGAAACTAGGTGTTCACTACAAGCATCAACATTAAAATCTTTACACCTATTGCAAATCACAACATGTTCTATACAAGAGTTAGATTTATTTGCTACATCTAGTTTTGCATTCAAATCATCATTAACACTTTTTAAACTAGAAATTGTCTCATGGCAAGTAGATAGTTCACAAGAAAGTATTTCATTCCTTTTAACTTCTAAAGCAAGAGATTTTTGTGCCTCTACAAATTTATCATGTTCTTCATACAAAAGATCCTCTTGCTTTTCTAACAATCTATTCTTATCATTCAAAGCATCAATCAATTCATTAATCTTATCAATTTTAGTTCTATCTAAGCCCTTGAACAAACTAGAGTAATCTATTTCATCATCGCTAGATTCATCATCACTAGAAGAAGCATAAGTAGACTTTCGAGTACATACCTTCTTCTCCTTTGCCATGAGGCATGTGTGACGCTCGTTGGGGAAAAGGGATGATTTGTTGAAGGTGGTGGCGGCGAGTCCTTCGTTGTCGGAGTCGGACAAGGAGCAATCCGAATCCCACTCCTTTCCAAGATGTGTCTCGCCCTTTGCCTTCTTGTAGTTCTTCTTCTTTTCCCACTTTCCACTCTTCTTTTCCTGGTCACTCTCATTATCGGGACAATTAGCGATAAAATGACCAATCTTACCACATTTGAAGCAGGAGCGCTTCCCCTTCGTCTTGTTCTTGTTGGGATGCTCCTTGCGGCCCTTTAGCGCCGTCTTGAAGCGCTTGATGATGAGGGCCATCTCTTCCTCATTTAGCCCTGCCGCCTCAATTTGCGCCACCTTGCTAGGTAGCGCCTCCTTGCTACTCGTTGCCTTGAGAGCAATGGCTTGAGGCTCATGGATTGGGCCATTCAATGCATCGTCGACGTATCTTGCCTCCTTGATCATCATCCGCCCGCTTACAAACTTCCCAAGTACTTCTTCGGGCGACATCTTGGTGTACATGGGATTTTCACGAATATTGTTTACAAGATGTAGATCAAGGACAGTAAAAGACCTTAGCATTAGGCGGACGACGTCGTGATCCGTCCATCGTGTGCTTCCATAGCTCCTTATTTTGTTGATGAGGGTCTTGAGCCGGTTGTACGTTTGGGTTGGCTCCTCTCCCCTGATCAATGCGAATCTCCCAAGTTCGCCCTCCACCAACTCCATCTTGGTGAGCATGGTGACGTCGTTTCCCTCATGTGATATCTTGAGGGTGTCCCAGATCTGCTTGGCATTGTCCAAGCCGCTCACCTTATTGTATTCTTCCCTGCACAAAGATGCTAAAAGGACAGTAGTGGCTTGTGCATTTTTATGGATTTGTTCATTGATGAACATGGGACTATCCGTACTATCAAAGTGCATTCCATTTTCTACTATCTCCCATATACTTGGATGGAGAGAGAACAAGTGGCTACGCATTTTGTGACTCCAAAATCCGTAGTCCTCTCCATCAAAGTGAGGGGGTTTACCGAGGGGTATGGAAAGCAAATGAGTATTGGAACTTTGCGGAATACGAGAATAATCAAAGGAAAAATTTGAATTAGCCGTCTTCTTTTTCTCGTAGTGGTTGTCGTCGTCCTTTTGGGAAGAAGAGGACTCGTCGCTGTCGTTGTAGTACACGATCTCCTTGATGCGCCTCGTTTTCTTCTTCTTCCCGTCTTTTCTTTTGTGACTCGCGCCCGAGTCAGTAGGCTTGTCATCCTTTGGATCATTGACGAAGGACTCCTTCTCCTTATCATTGACCACCATCCCCTTGCCCTTAGGATCCATCTCTTCGGGCGATTAGTCCCTCATGTGAAGAGAACGGCTCCGATACCAATTGAGAGCACCTAGAGGGGGTGAATAGGTGATCCTGTAAAAACTTGAAACTTAATCCACAAAACTTGATTAGGAGTTAGCACAGTAAAGCCAAGTGGCTAGAGAGGAGTTCTTGCAATAGCCACAAGAAGATCAACACAGATAGGCACAGTGGTTTATCTCGTGGTTTGGCCAAGTCCAACACTTGCCTACTCCACGTTGTGGCGTCCCAACGGACGAGGGTTGCACTCAACCCCTCTCAAGCGGACCAAAGACCCACTTGAATACCACGGTGTTTTGCTTTGTTTACTATATCCCGCTTGCGAGGAATCTCCACAACTTGGAGCCTCTCGCCCTTACAATTTGATGTTCACAAAGAAGCACGGAGTAAGGATGGGATGAGCAACGCACATAAGACACAAAATCAGAGCACAAACACGCACACAAGTCACAACTCGAGCTCACAACACAACCCAAAGAGTTCTCTACTCAAATGGAGCTCTAGTTGCTATCACAAAGAATCGAATGCGCGGAATTGGAGTCTTGGTGCTTAGGAATGCTTAGAGAATGCTTGGTGTACTCCTCCATGCGCCTAGGGGTCCCTTTTATAGCCCCAAGGCAGCTAGGAGCTGTTGAGAGCATTCCAAGAAGGCAATTCTTGCCTTCTGTCGCCTGGCGCACCGGACAGTCCGGTGCACCGCCGGACACTGTCCGGTGCAGATTTGTTTCCTTCTTTGGCGAAGCCGACCGTTGGAGATTCAGAGCCGTTGGCGCACCGGACACTGTCCGGTGCACACCGGACAGTCTGGTGCCCCCTTCTGACTGTTGGCTTTGCCACGCGTCGCGCGCGGATTACACGGCCGACCGTTGGCCCGACCGACTGTTGGCTCACCGGACAGTCCGGTGCACCACCAGACAGTCCGGCGATTTATAGACGTACGCCGCTGAAAGGGAATTAGGCTTACACCTAGTTCCTAAATAATTTTGGTGGTTGAATTGCCCAACACAAATATTGGACTGACTAGTTTGCTCTAGTGTATAAGTTATACAGGTGCAAAAGGTTCACATCTAGCCAATAAAAAGACCAAGTGTTGGATTCAACAAAGGAGCAATAAGGCAACCGAGGGCACCTCTGGCTGGAGGCACCGGACTGTCCGGTGTGCACCGGACAGTGTCCGGTGCGCCCGTAGACTTCGTTTTCTACCCTTCGCCAGAGGACTTCGACTTCAACCCTTCGCCCTCGGGAATTCGCGGAGGCCGGCGCGCTATAATTCACCGGACTGTCCGGTGTGCACCGGACATGTCCGGTGCGCCAACGAACCGCGGCCTCCGGAACTCGTCATCCTCGGGTTTTCACGACAGCCGCTCCGCTATAATTCACCGGACTGTCCGGTGTGCACCGGACTGTCCGGTGTGCCAGCGGAGCAACGGCTCTCTGCGGCGCCAACGGCTCCCTGCGCAGCATTAAATGCGCGCGCAGCGCGCGCAGACGTCAGGGCTGCCCATACCGGTGCACCGGACATCAAACAGTGCATGTCCGGTGTGCACCGGACACCTCGGCAGGCCCACAAGTCAGAAGCTTCAACGGTCAGAATCCAACGGCAATGGTGACGTGGCAGAGGCACCGGACTGTCCGGTGTGCACCGGACTGTCCGGTGCGCCATCGAACAGAGGCTGCCAGCAACGGTCACTTTTGGTGGTTGGGGCTATAAATACCCCAACCACCCCACCATTCATTGCATCCAAGTTTTCCACTTCTCAACTACTACAAGAGCTCTAGGCATTCAATTCTAGACACATTCAAAGAGATCAAATCCTCTCCAATTCCACACAAAACCCTAGTGACTAGAGAGAGTGATTTGCCGTGTTCATTTGAGCTCTTGCGCTTGGATTGCTTCTTTTCTTTCTCACTTGTTCTTGAGATCACACTCCATTGTAATCAAGGCAAGAGGCACCAATTGTGTGGTGGCCCTTGCGGGGAAGTTTTGTTCCCGGCTTTGATTAGAGAAGAGAAGCTCACTCGGTCCGAGGGACCGTTTGAGAGAGGGAAGGGTTGAAAGAGACCCGGCCTTTGTGGCCTCCTCAACGGGGAGTAGGTTTGCAAGAACCGAACCTCGGTAAAACAAATCTCCGTGTCTCTCTTGCTTATTCGCTTGGGATTTGTTTTGCGCCCTCTTTCTCGGACTCATTTATATTTCTAACGCTAACCCGGCTTGTAGTTGTGTTTATATTTATAAATTTCAGTTTCGCCCTATTCACCCCCCCCCCTCTAGGCGACTATCAATTGGTATCAAAGCCCGGTGCTTCATTAGAGCCTAACCGCTCGAAGTGATGTCGGGAGATCACGCCAAGAAGGAGATGGAGACCGGCGAAAAGCCCACTACAAGCTACGGGAGCACTTCATTGGAAGAGTCCCGCACCAAAAGGAGGGAGAAGAAGAAGAGCTCCTCCAACAAAGGGAAGGAGAAGAAATCTTCTTCTCACCACAAAGAGAAGAAGGAAAAATCTTCTTCCCACAAGCCACATCGGAAAGGCGACAAGCACAAGAGGATGAGGAAGGTGGTCTACTACGAGACCGACACTTCATCAACATCGACCTCCGACTCCGATGCGCCCTCCGTCACTTCTAAGCGCCAAGAGCGCAAGAAGTATAGTAAGATCCCTCTACGCTACCCTCGCATTTCCAAACATACACCTTTACTTTCCGTCCCACTAGGCAAACCACCAACTTTTGATGGTGAAGATTACGCTAGGTGGAGCGATTTAATGCGATTTCATCTAATCTCGCTCCACAAAAGCATATGGGATGTTGTTGAGTTTGGTGCGCAGGTACCATCCGTAGGGGATGAAAACTATGATGAGGATGAGGTGGCCCAAATCGAGCACTTCAACTCTCAAGCCACAACCATACTCCTTGCCTCTCTAAGCAAGGAAGAATACAACAAAGTGCAAGGGTTGAAAAATGCAAAGGAGATTTGGGATGTGCTCAAAACTGCGCACGAGGGAGATGAGCTCACCAAGATCACCAAGCGGGAAACGATCGAGGGGGAGCTCGGTCGGTTCCGGCTTCAAAAAGGGGAGGAGCCACAACACATGTACAACCGGCTCAAGACTTTGGTGAACCAAGTGCGCAACCTCGGGAGCAAGAAGTGGGATGACCACGAAGTGGTAAATGTTATTTTAAGATCTCTCATTTTTCTTAATCCCACTCAAGTTCAATTGATTCGTGGTAATCCTAGATATACTAAAATGACCCCCGAGGAAGTTATCGGGCATTTTGTAAGTTTTGAGTGCATGATAGAAGGCTCGAGGAAAATCAACGAGCTTGGCGACCCATCCGAAGCCCAACCCGTTGCATTCAAGGCAACGGAGGAGAAGAAGGAGGAGTCTACACCAAGTAGACAACCAATAGACGCCTCCAAGCTCGACAATGAGGAAATGGCGCTCGTCATCAAGAGCTTCCGCCAAATCCTCAAGCAAAGGAGGGGGAAGGACTACAAGTCCCGCTCCAAGAAGGTTTGCTACAAGTGTGGTAAGCCCGGTCATTTTATTGCTAAATGTCCTATATCTAGTGACAGTGACCGAGGCGACGACAAGAAGGGGAGAAGAAAGGAAAAGAAAAGATACTACAAGAAGAAGGGCGGCGATGCCCATGTTTGTCGGGAATGGGATTCCGACGAAAGCTCAAGCGACTCCTCCGACGACGAGGACGCCGCCAACATCGCCGTCACCAAGGGACTCCTCTTCCCCAACGTCGGCCACAAGTGCCTCATGGCAAAGGACGGCAAAAAGAAGAAGGTTAAATCCAACTCCTCCACTAAATATGAATCTTCTAGTGATGATAATGCTAGTGATGAGGAGGATAATTTGCGTTCCCTTTTTGCCAACCTCAACATAGCTCAAAAAGAAAAATTAAATGAATTAGTTAGTGCTATTCATGAAAAGGATGACCTTTTGGACTCCCAAGAGGATTGTCTAATTAAAGAAAACAAGAAACATGTTAAGGTTAAAAAGGCTTATGCTCTAGAGGTAGAAAAATGTGAAAAATTATCTAGTGAGCTAAGCACTTGCCGTGAGATGATTGACAACCTTAGAAATGAAAATACTAGTTTAAATGCTAAGGTTGATTCTCATGTTTGTAATGTTTCAATTCCCAATCCTAGAGATAATAATGATGATTTGCTTGCTAGGATTGAAGAATTAAACATTTCCCTTGCTAGCCTTAGATTAGAGAATGAAAGTTTGATTGCTAAGGCTAAAGATTTTGATGTTTGCAAAGTTACCATTGCCAATCTTAGAGATAAAAATGATATTCTTCATGCTAAGATTGTTGAACTTAATTCTTGCAAACCATCTACATCTATTGTTGAGCATGTATCTGTTTGTACTAGATGTAGAAATGTTGATATTGATGCTATTCATGATCATATGGCTTTAATTAAACAACAAAATGATCATATAGCAAAACTAGATGCTAAAATTGCCGAGCATAACTTAGAAAATGAAAAATTTAAATTTGCTAGAAGTATGCTCTATAATGGGAGACGCCCTGGCATCAAGGATGGCATTGGCTTCCAAAGGGGAGACAATGTCAAACTTAATGCCCCTCCTAAAAATTTGTCTAACTTTGTTAAGGGCAAAGCTCCCATGCCTCAGGATAACGAGGGTTACATTTTGTACCCTGCCGGTTATCCTGAGAGCAAAATTAGGAGAATTCACTCTAGGAAGTCTCACTCTGGCCCCAATCATGCTTTCATGTATAAGGGTGAGACATCTAGTTCTAGGCAACCAACCCGTGCCAAGTTGCCTAAGAAGAAAATTCCTAATGCATCAAATGAACATAGCATTTCATTTAAGACTTTTGATGCATCATATGTTTTGACTAACAAATCCGGCAAGGTCGTTGCCAAGTTTGTTGGGGGCAAACACAAGGGCTCCAAGGCTTGTGTTTGGGTACCCAAAGTTCTTGTATCTAATGCCAAAGGACCCAAAACAGTTTGGGTACCTAAAGTCAAGAACTAAATTTGTTTTGTAGGTTTATGCATCCGGGGGCTCAAGTTGGATACTCGACAGCGGGTGCACAAACCACATGACCGGGGAGAAAAGGATGTTCTCCTCATATGAGAAAAACAAAGATCCCCAACGAGCTATCACATTCGGGGATGGAAATCAAGGTTTGGTCAAAGGACTTGGTAAAATTGCTATATCTCCTGACCATTCTATTTCCAATGTTTTTCTTGTTGATTCCTTAGACTACAACTTGCTCTCAGTTTCCCAATTATGTCAAATGGGCTACAACTGTCTTTTTACTGATATAGGTGTCACTGTCTTTAGAAGAAGTGATGATTCAATAGCATTTAAGGGTGTGTTAGAGGGTCAGCTATACTTAGTGGATTTTGATAGAGCTGAACTCGACACATGCTTAATTGCTAAGACTAACATGGGTTGGCTCTGGCACCGCCGACTAGCCCATGTTGGAATGAAGAATCTTCACAAGCTTCTAAAGGGAGAGCACATTTTAGGATTAACAAATGTTCATTTTGAGAAAGACAGGATTTGTAGCGCATGCCAGGCGGGGAAGCAAGTTGGAGTCCATCATCCACACAAGAACATCATGACGACCAACAGGCCGCTTGAGCTACTCCACATGGATCTATTCGGCCCGATTGCTTACATAAGCATCGGCGGGAGTAAGTATTGTCTTGTAATAGTGGATGATTATTCTCGCTTCACTTGGGTATTCTTTTTACAGGAAAAATCTCAAACCCAAGAGACCTTAAAAGGATTCTTGAGACGGGCTCAAAATGAGTTCGCCTTAAGGATCAAGAAAATAAGAAGCGACAACGGGACGGAGTTCAAGAACTCTCAAATTGAAGGCTTCCTTGAGGAGGAGGGCATCAAGCATGAGTTCTCCTCTCCCTACACGCCACAACAAAATGGTGTAGTGGAGAGGAAGAATCGAACTCTATTGGACATGGCAAGAACCATGCTTGATGAGTACAAGACACCGGACCGGTTTTGGGCCGAAGCGGTCAACACCGCCTGCTACGCCATCAACCGGTTATATCTTCACCGAATCCTCAAGAAGACATCATATGAACTCCTAACCGGTAAAAAGCCCAACATTTCATATTTTAGAGTTTTTGGTAGCAAATGCTTCATTCTTATTAAAAGAGGTAGAAAATCTAAATTTGCTCCTAAAACTGTAGAAGGCTTTTTACTTGGTTATGACTCAAACACAAGGGCATATAGGGTCTTTAACAAGTCCACTGGACTAGTTGAAGTCTCTTGTGACGTTGTGTTTGATGAAACTAACGGCTCTCAAGTAGAGCAAGTTGATCTTGATGAGATAGGTGAAGAACAGGCTCCATGCATCGCGCTAAGGAACATGTCCATCGGGGATGTGTGTCCTAAGGAATCCGAAGAGCCTCCAAGTACACAAGATCAACCATCCTCCTCCATGCAAGCATCTCCACCAACTCAAAATGAGGATGAGGCTCAAAATGATGAAGAGCAAAATCAAGAAGACGAGCCACCTCAAGATGATAGCAATGATCAAGGGGGAGATACAAATGATCAAGAAAAGGAGGATGAGGAAGAACCAAGACCGCCACACCCAAGAGTCCACCAAGCAATCCAACGAGATCACCCCGTCGACACCATCCTCGGCGACATTCATAAGGGGGTAACTACACGATCTCGGGTTGCTCATTTTTGTGAACATTACTCTTTTGTTTCCTCTATTGAGCCACACAGGGTAGAGGAAGCTCTCCAAGATTCGGATTGGGTGGTGGCGATGCAAGAGGAGCTCAACAATTTCACGAGGAATGAGGTCTGGCATTTAGTTCCACGTCCTAACCAAAATGTTGTAGGAACCAAATGGGTCTTCCGCAACAAGCAAGATGAGCATGGTGTGGTGACAAGGAACAAAGCTCGACTCGTAGCCAAAGGGTATTCACAAGTCGAAGGTTTGGATTTCGGCGAAACCTATGCACCCGTAGCTAGGCTTGAGTCAATTCGCATATTATTGGCCTATGCTACTTACCATGGCTTTAAGCTCTATCAAATGGACGTGAAAAGTGCCTTCCTCAATGGACCGATCAAGGAAGAGGTCTATGTTGAGCAACCTCCCGGCTTTGAAGACAGTGAGTATCCTAATCATGTCTATAGGCTCTCTAAGGCGCTTTATGGGCTCAAGCAAGCCCCAAGAGCATGGTATGAATGCCTTAGAGATTTCCTTATTGCTAATGGCTTCAAAGTCGGCAAGGCCGATCCTACACTCTTTACTAAAACTCTTGAAAATGACTTGTTTGTATGCCAAATTTATGTTGATGATATTATATTTGGGTCTACTAACGAGTCTACATGTGAAGAGTTTAGTAGGATCATGACACAGAAATTCGAGATGTCGATGATGGGGGAGTTGAAATATTTTCTAGGATTCCAAGTCAAGCAACTCCAAGAGGGCACCTTCATTAGCCAAACGAAGTACACTCAAGACATTCTTGCTAAGTTTGGGATGAAGGATGCCAAACCCATCAAGACACCCATGGGAACTAATGGGCATCTCGACCTCGACACGGGAGGTAAGTCCGTGGATCAAAAGGTATACCGGTCGATGATTGGTTCATTGCTTTATTTATGTGCATCTCGACCGGACATTATGCTTTCCGTTTGCATGTGTGCAAGATTCCAATCCGACCCTAAGGAATCCCACCTTACGGCCGTAAAACGAATCTTGAGATATTTGGCTTATTCCCCTAAGTTTGGGCTTTGGTACCCTCGGGGATCCACATTTGATTTGATTGGTTATTCGGATGCCGATTGGGCGGGGTGCAAAATTAATAGGAAGAGCACATCAGGGACTTGCCAGTTCTTGGGAAGATCCTTGGTGTCTTGGGCTTCAAAGAAGCAAAATTCGGTCGCTCTTTCCACCGCCGAAGCCGAGTACATTGCCGCAGGACATTGTTGCGCGCAATTGCTTTGGATGAGGCAAACCCTGCGGGACTACGGTTACAAATTAACCAAAGTCCCTTTGCTATGTGATAATGAGAGTGCAATCAAAATGGCCGACAATCCCGTCGAGCATAGCCGCACTAAGCACATAGCCATTCGGTATCATTTTCTTAGGGATCACCAACAAAAGGGGGATATCGAGATTTCTTACATTAATACTAAAGATCAATTAGCCGATATTTTTACCAAGCCACTTGATGAACAATCTTTTACCAAACTTAGGCATGAGCTCAATATTCTTGATTCTAGAAATTTCTTTTGCTAGCTTGCACACATAGCTCATTTAAATACCTTTGATCATATCTCTTTTATATGCTATGACTAATGTGTTTTCAAGTCTATTTCAAACCAAGTCATAGGTATATTGAAAGGGAATTGGAGTCTTCGGCGAAGACAAAGGCTTCCACTCCGTAACTCATGCTTCGCCATCACTCCGAGCAACTCTCTATTCCTTGGGGAGAAATGAGCATCAAAGAAAAGGACTTCATCCTTGGGGGAGAGAGTAAAAGCTCAAAAGCAAAAGGACCGGACTTCATCTTTGGTATAATCTTAACTCGTTACTTATGACCAAAGGGGAAGAAATTACTTCGAGGGCTCTAATGATTCCGTTTTTGGCGATTCATGCCAAAAAGGGGGAGAAATGAGCCCAAAGCAAAAGGACCGCACCACCACCACCAAATTCAAAAACTTAGTGCTTTCCAAAAGTCTTTATCATTTGGTATCCTATTGTGTTCAAAAGGGGGAGAAAGTAGTATTTCAAAAATGGTATATCAAAACCCTCTTGAACACTAAGAGGTGGATCTCTTTTAGGGGGAGTTTTGTTTAGTCAAAGGAAAAGCATTTGAAATAGGGGGAGACAATTTCAAATCTTGAAAATGCTTTGCAAACTCTTATTCATGTACCTTTGACTATTTGCAAAAGATCTTTGAAATGGATTTACAAAAAGAATTTGCAAAAACAAAACATGTGGTGCAAACGTGGTCCAAAATGTTACATAAGAAAGAAACATTCCTTGCATATCTTGTAAGTAGTTATATTGGCTCAATTCCAAGTAACCTTTGCACTTACATTATGTAAACTAGTTCAATTATGCACTTCTATATTTGCTTTGGTTTGTGTTGGCATCAATCACCAAAAAGGGGGAGATTGAAAGGGAATTAGGCTTACACCTAGTTCCTAAATAATTTTGGTGGTTGAATTGCCCAACACAAATATTGGACTGACTAGTTTGCTCTAGTGTATAAGTTATACAGGTGCAAAAGGTTCACATCTAGCCAATAAAAAGACCAAGTGTTGGATTCAACAAAGGAGCAATAAGGCAACCGAGGGCACCTCTGGCTGGAGGCACCGGACTGTCCGGTGTGCACCGGACAGTGTCCGGTGCGCCCGTAGACTTCGTTTTCTACCCTTCGCCAGAGGACTTCGACTTCAACCCTTCGCCCTCGGGAATTCGCGGAGGCCGGCGCGCTATAATTCACCGGACTGTCCGGTGTGCACCGGACATGTCCGGTGCGCCAACGAACCGCGGCCTCCGGAACTCGTCATCCTCGGGTTTTCACGACAGCCGCTCCGCTATAATTCACCGGACTGTCCGGTGTGCACCGGACTGTCCGGTGTGCCAGCGGAGCAACGGCTCTCTGTGGCGCCAACGGCTCCCTGCGCAGCATTAAATGCGCGCGCAGCGCGCGCAGACGTCAGGGCTGCCCATACCGGTGCACCGGACATCAAACAGTGCATGTCCGGTGTGCACCGGACACCTCGGCAGGCCCACAAGTCAGAAGCTTCAACGGTCAGAATCCAACGGCAATGGTGACGTGGCAGAGGCACCGGACTGTCCGGTGTGCACCGGACTGTCCGGTGCGCCATCGAACAGAGGCTGCCAGCAACGGTCACTTTTGGTGGTTGGGGCTATAAATACCCCAACCACCCCACCATTCATTGCATCCAAGTTTTCCACTTCTCAACTACTACAAGAGCTCTAGGCATTCAATTCTAGACACATTCAAAGAGATCAAATCCTCTCCAATTCCACACAAAACCCTAGTGACTAGAGAGAGTGATTTGCCGTGTTCATTTGAGCTCTTGCGCTTGGATTGCTTCTTTTCTTTCTCACTTGTTCTTGAGATCACACTCCATTGTAATCAAGGCAAGAGGCACCAATTGTGTGGTGGCCCTTGCGGGGAAGTTTTGTTCCCGGCTTTGATTAGAGAAGAGAAGCTCACTCGGTCCGAGGGACCGTTTGAGAGAGGGAAGGGTTGAAAGAGACCCGGCCTTTGTGGCCTCCTCAACGGGGAGTAGGTTTGCAAGAACCGAACCTCGGTAAAACAAATCTCCGTGTCTCTCTTGCTTATTCGCTTGGGATTTGTTTTGCGCCCTCTTTCTCGGACTCATTTATATTTCTAACGCTAACCCGGCTTGTAGTTGTGTTTATATTTATAAATTTCAGTTTCGCCCTATTCACCCCCCCCCCCTCTAGGCGACTATCAGCCGCCGATGAAACCCGAGAGTAGCCAGTTCGCCAGAGCCAGCCTGGCGCACCGGACACTGTCCGGTGCACCACCGGACAGTCCGGTGCACCCAGACTGCGCAGAGTCTTGGCTGCCCAGCCAAGTCTTTTCCAAATTGGTCTTTTCCTGTTTCTAGCACTTAGACACAATACATTAGTCTTTAAAACAATGTACTAAGTCTTAGAAACATACCTTTACTCTTGATTTGCACTTTATCCATTATTTGGCATAGATTAACACATGACCACTTGTGTTGGCACTAAATCACCAAAATACTTAGAAATGGCCCAAGGACACATTTCCCTTTCACTAACCTTGAATCAATGAGACCAAGACTGGAGAAGAAAAGATCGACATCGACAAGGAAGGACATAACAGTCAAAACGAATCTCGAAATGAGTCAAGACTTAAACATTTTGGATGAAGTCTTTTCCCTGCCATGAGCTTTCTTACCTCAACCTGTCCAGCTTATATCCTACATAATGAGTAGATGGATACCTACGCTCTCCTAATCACCCACTATTGACTATATATAAAAAAAACGAGACTTTGGATTTTTGGACCAATTATAGACTAAAAGCTGAATTACAAACCAATCCTTCGGTATCCCTTTCCTTACAAATCTCGAGGATGATATTTCAGTTAAGGGGGGTAGGATTTGTAATGCCCAGAATTTGTATAAGGGAAAAATAATAAAATAAATATATAAATCAATAAAATAGTAAATTCAGATATCTCAAATTATACTTGAGTTTTGAAAATCGGGGACTAAATTTTGAAACCAAGAATTATTTTTAGAAAAGAAGTAATAGAAAGGTTTTCTATTCAACTAAATGGTTATTCATTTCATTAAATGATGCACTATATGCATTTATTTGCGTGAATATTAAATTTAGATGACTCAAGTCGGGACTAGAATTTCTTTTAAGTCTAACACATAAAATTTAAACTCGAAAAATAAATAATAGATGATACTCCATTGAGTAGTTCTACTCATAAATTATACATACTCTTAAAACAATCAAGAATCCATTAAATGAAAGTATACAATACCTTCTCTCAAAATAAATAAATAATGAATATTTAGTTTTGAAGTAACTTTTAATTCTTATCCCACATATCAAAATGCTATCTTCCTAAAAAGAAAGGTACATTATGAGTGTGTTTCATATTTCAAACATCTATCAAACAAATAAATTAATTAAAATAAATAGATATCTACTGCATCATGATTGATTTTGAGTGTGTATTAAATTTCAATTCTTAAACTTTATCTTGGATTGGAATTTGAATTTTGTAAATCAAAAGGGAATAATATGGGAATATCTCATTTGACTAAGTAAATAATGGATATATAAAATAAAATAAACCATGTATAACAAGTTGAAGTTTTTGGTTTGAGCACTTAAATATACTTTAAATTTGAACTCTGTTTGCATTTATTCAAAATTTGAATTTGAATTCAAAATGGAAATACAAAATATAAAACAAATGGAATATAGAAAAGAAAATGAAACTGAAAATAAAGAGAAGGAACAAACCTGTTCCTGGGCCGAATTCACCCCGTCAGCCCAGTCTTCCACGCACGCTCGGCCCATTTAACCACCCTCTGGTTCGTGCCCTTCGCCCGGTGGGACCCACGGGCCAGTGTGCCAACCGTCGTAGGCGCGGATCCGGGTATATGGCGTGTGGGGCCGCTTTGTCAGGCGCGTTCCTAGCCTTGCGCGGACTCACTTCTGGTCGTCGACTAGCGGGCCCCATCCTGTCAGGTTCGCCCCTATCGAATCAGTTGGGTCGTGCGCAAATCCTGGGCAGAAAAGGTCCTCGCCGGCGACGCAATTTTGGCGGAGACTTCGGTTGCTGGCTACAAATACGGATGTCCAAATGCCCTCCGTTATGAGCCACACCTTGGATTTAGCTCAAGTACATGGATTTCCCGGTGCCAGGAGTTCTGTGAGGAAGGAGGAGGGAGATAAACAAATCATCGGCGCTGATCCACGCGGTCACCGCTACCTGGGACTCCATGCTGGGATCCGGCTGCTCTCGAGTGTCCTCCGCATGCGACCATGGCCTCATATGGCCGAATCTTCGGGCGGCGAGGAAGGAATTTCTCGTCGGCACATCACTGGTCACCACAGAGCCACCGTGCGCCATGGGCAGAGTTCTATGCTGCGCGATTCACGGTGAGTCCTCCCCATTTCGATTCGCCTTGTTCCCAGCATCGCATTGAACCACTTGGGTATGCGTTTAGGGTGCTGATGCACCGGGTCGCGTGACTCCGGTAATGGCTCCGTCGCGGTTCAGGGTCGTGCCACCGTGAGTGTGGTCTTGGGAGGAAGACAGAGTCTAGAGTTTGGTTTCGAGATGAGCGGCGAAGATTAACTCGCGCATACCGTTTCAGAGGTGCGGTCCGGTTCGTCCGATCCGGATCGCGCGGATGGGAATAGATCCAGGGTTAATCCAATGTGAACTGTCGATCCATTCACGGACGATCGTGTTTAGGCGCTAGCTTACCCCTTCGCCCGATAGGATACCAGCCGTTCGATTCTGATCCTTTGCGGGTGAACCAATGGCGCTGTGATAAAATCATATCCATCCGATCTAGATCCAATGGCCTCTATTCAGTACTGGTTAGGAGTTATGAAAAATCTAATCTAAACCATCGGGCGCTGATCCAACGGCTCAGATGGCCTCATACCTCTTCGTCGTACACTTTTATAAAAGAGACCCTAACCAATACTCGAATCAACCCGCCATCCTCAGGAGTTAGAAAATAATTACAACTAGGTCCTGAAATTTATGAGTTAGACCCTGGGCTCTTTGATATTAATGTCCGCAGTCCAGAACCCTTAGGAAATTCAGAATTAATAAACAAAATAGGGTTTTTATGAATAAATCCAAAAACTTGTTTAATTTATATTTAATTCATTCTAACTCTGAATTGACCCTCTAGTGGCATTAATTTTGTTTTAATATTGTTTATCATCTAGTAGCCTCATTTTAGTATGAAACATATGCTTAAATTTATGCGCTCAATTTGTTTTGGATCTACCACTTAAAACTTCGGAAAATCTAAACTAATTCATTTTAACTCCGATTTGATCCATTAAATTGTGTTAACTTCGTAATAATGTTTCCTACATCTCTGTAACATTACTTTATCAAATAACATGGTTTCAATAATAAATATTCATTTAACCTATGCTCAGTGGATTAACCCTTCTAAACAAAGTTAATATATCCATAATTATAATGTGACTAAAATATAACCTCTAGTGAAGTTATAACTTGGATTAAATATAAATTAGTTATTTCTTCATAATATTTCTGACATGATTAATATTAATTAGCATAGAGTGTATTTTTTTATCATTTAATCACCTAAAACTTCAGAAAATCATATCTTTATAACCATAACTCCGATCTTAGTAGTTCTCGACCCCACGACCTCGTAGCAACATGTAGATTATTATTATGCAGTTTGTTCTTATGTTTGGTGTGATGTTAATTTTGTCTATACCATGTTTGTTTGTAATGCTACGACTAGCAATGGGGTCACGAGAATCTGAAGATCATCCTGGTACCTAGAATCTTAAGTCCCAGGCAAGTTGTGCCCTTGACCATTTTATTACCCAATAATATTCTTTATTATCACTTATTCATGTATAGGCTTAATTTTGATGGGACCCAATAGGTCACCGTAGTTTGGTTATCTTGTTACCTTGTTTACCCTGAACTATTTGGGTAGTTTTGATATTGCTTTATATGGTTTTGGGTTTAATATCACATTCTATTCATGTTCCAATTATACAATTATTTTATTTATTGTTCATGACAAGATCATTATTTTAATTGGAACATGGAGCTTAACTTGAGAAACTCGTGCCACCACAAGGGTAGAATGGGACGCCCTTGGCTGACTAACTAGGAAAGCTAGTGGAGGACTACCTTACCCGATAGGGGCAAGGGAAGTAGGGGAGTAGGCGTGTAGGGAGGTTCCCGGGTTGATTTTGCTGTGTTGGTGGTCAGACGGGGGATTCCTGCATTGCTCTTCCTAGAAACTGTAGCGAGTTTTTTGAAGCTAGTGGAACTTTTAAATGCCTCGTAGTGGATCCCTAGCCATTCATCTCAGTAGTGTCTAAGGGTCTAGCTAACCCTGGCGACATGGGATACACGACTTGTGGGTATAGGGTACAACCTCTACAGAGTGTAAAACTGGTATACTAGCCGTGCTCGCGGTCATGAGCAGCTCAGGACTCTCGCATGATTAAATTATGGAACTAAATTCAATTTGTCATTTGCATTGCATGAGATTTATTATTAATTTTGTTCTATTATTATTATGGTTCGGTATTTACTTACATTTAGTAACTGCTAATAAAAATTTGACCAACTTATTAAAAGCAATGCTCATCTTTAACCGCTATTATTGATCAGCCTTACACATCACATGAACTCACACCTTTGGTGAGTTCATGCACATTATTCCCCACAACTTATTGAGCAATGAACATATGTGAGCTCACCCTTGCTGTCTCACACCCCCTCAGGTCAAGAACAGGTACCACAGGATGAGGCGCATGGAGGAATGTTGTGATGTGTTCGTGAGAGGTCTAGGCCGTCGTCTCCCAGTCAACTTTGGGTTGCTGGATCGTTGTCTCCTTATGATGTATTTATTTATTTATTTTGTACAAAAATCTTATTATATAGTAAAGTTGTAACATTCGTTTCTGTACCATGATTCATTATATGTGTGAGACTTGGTCCCAGCACACCTGGTGATTATGTTCGCGCCCGGGTCCCTAAAACCCGGGTGTGACACTTCCCATATTATAGTGCTAGAATGGCTTGTTACCTAGAGGCCGTTGATCTAGGTGTTTGGAGAGCCACTCATGACGGGATGAACCCCCCAAGAATCCTGAGAAACCCACCATGAGTGAGGAAAAAGAAATTCATCTAAATGCTAGAGCCAAAAATTGCTTGTATGAATCTCTTAGCTTAGATATTTTCAACCATGTTTTTACATTGAAAACTGCTAATGTGATCTCACTAAAATTGCATGAGCTCCATGATGGCACATCAAATGTCCAAGAGCAAAAACATTGCCTAGTCTTAGATGAGTATAATTATTTTGCTATGAAAGAAAATGAGCTTATTAGAGACATGTATTCTCGTTTGAATCTAATCATCAATGAGCTCAATTCTATTGGCATTAATAAGCTAGGTGATGCAGACATTGTGAGAAAGATTATCTCTCTGCTACCACAACAAAGATATGGGAGCATCATCACTATTCTTCACAACATGGAGGACTTGAGTACAATGACCCCGACCATTGTGATTGGGAAAATCGCGACCTTTGAGATGTCGCGAAAAATGTGTCGGGGAGAGGAGCCAACTTCCTCAAGGACATATGCTTTTGCATGTGATGAAAGAAAGGGAAAAAAGAAGGCTTCCAATCCAAGTTCCTCAAGTGAAATAGAGGAAGAAGAAGAAAGTGATGATGGTGAAAATAATCAACCATCAACATCATCTTCCGAGGACGAAGAAACAATCCGACGCGTCGGAAAGGTAATGAGGATGATCCACAAGATTAATCTAATGGGTGTGCCTCTGCAGGTAGAGGATCTTCTCTTTAACATTGACAGGAAAAAGCAAAGAAATAGAGGATGCTTCGCATGCAAGGAGAAGGGTCACTTTAGGGACAGTTGTCCAACTATGACTGAACCCAAAATGGGGAGAAGCAAAGGCAAGGCGCTAACAAGTGTCAAAACTTGGGATGATTCTTCAAGCGAAGATGAACCTCCAAGGACGCGCAGCCACCGGTCCTCATCTCGCTCATCACAGTCATCACACAAGTGCCTTATGGCAAGAGGTAAAATGAGTATTCCATCCTCTAGTGATGAAAGTAGTAGTGATAATGAAGGTGAGGGAAAGCCCTCCGTAGATGAGCTTGTGGAAGGCATCAAAATTTTCCAGGATGTTTGCACTAAGCAAAAGGCTCAACTTAAAACCTTGAAAATAAGTTGATTAGCTCCCAAAATGATTATAAAGGTTTGCTAGAAAAATTTGAATCATGTGCAAATTTTAATTGTGAGCTATCAACTAAAATTGAGCAATTAGAGTCTAGTGCTCCATCCACTGCTACAGATGACGACCTTTTTAAAAAGAATGAAAAACTTAAGGCTAAGTTAGCTGTAATACCCAAATTTGTAAAAGCATAAGTAATGAGATTATTTTCCCTATATGTGTTGCCTTTATTCATTAGTACATGTGAACACCCATTTAGAAGTGAATCATTAAATAAATGACACATAAATAACCTAATGCATTATGTTGGAGTTTATTTGATTGTGCATTTAAAAATAATGATAATAGAAATTCAATAATGTCCAAATTTGAATTTAATACATAAATTATAAATGGGAATGTGGAGAAGGAGAAGGAAATTACTATAACATATAGAGAAAATAAAAATATAAATAAATAAACTATTCTAGACCAGTATCTGAAATTATATATTCAGGCTAAAGGTGAAACTCACAACAAAGTTTGGAATTCAAATTTGAAATCTAGAAAAAAAAAGAAAAGGAAAATAAATCAGAAAATAAAAAGAGAGAAACATGGAGCTTGGCCCGGTTCTGCCACTGTTCGGCCCATTCCTACGCGCGGCCCAGTTCCTGGCGTCATGCGCCGACGTGCGGGGGCCACTTGTCAGTCACGATGCGCATCCGCTTTTGCTCCCGCGCCACTGTCAGGAGGGCCCGCCTCGTCAACCGCGCACCTCAAGTCACGTACCGCACTACTGTGCTGACCTGTAGGGCCCACTCGCCAGCCAGTACTCCACCTTCGGCTTCCTTATCGCGTAAATGGCGCCGCGCCGGGCGGATCTCCGTCGCCCGCGCGTACTTACCGGTCGTGCGCTGACCGAAGCCACGCGTGCCTGTGATATATGCCTCCTTGGGTCGTCCTTGCCCAGCCTGTACCTCGGAGGTTAGCTGCACGCTGAGACTAATTTACCCGAAGCCGCATGAAGAGAGAGGAGAGCATCGCCGCCGCGTCGAGCATGTGGCAACCGGTGTCTGGGTCGCAGGGCAGAGGGGCGTTGGTGTCCGCTGGTGCCAAGGGTCATCCGCGTGCAAGCAGCTGGTCGCACGCGTCCTCGAATTTCCGGAGGTTCTTCGCCGAAGCACCCTGCGCGCCTGCTTCGCGGTCCGACGTGGTCGGCCTATTTGGGCACCCAATTGACCGGTGAGTCCACATCCATTGTGTTCCATACCAACTTCGTAGCGATTTTCGTAGGATTTCGTTAGAGATTAGTCTTCATGTCGCCGGCGAACTAGGGGCGGCAATGGCGCCGCCGCGGCTGAGAAGATCGAGTCGCCGCCGGCATCACCTGGGATAGGTTGGCCGTGGGCCCTTAATCTCGTGGGGGACGGTCCCAACTCCCAATTAGAACACCGGATACCGGTTCGGCCTGGGTTCATCCCCGGCGTTCGATGCGAATCAAGCGGGTGGCAAACAATCTGGGTACATAAAAATGTACACCGTTAGATCCAGATCCTAGGGTTTACATCGTGTACCGATTCGTGCTGGGATTAAACTAATCTACGCCGTTGGCTGCTAATCGGGCGGCCGATACCACGCCATACCCCTTCGCGAGCGCATCCTTTCATATAAGTCCCTGGATTATTATAGAATTAACCCGTAGTCCACAACAGGGGAGGTCTGGGTCTTAAGGATATTTGCGTTGTGAACCCTGGCTTTCGGTTAAATCTTGCGCCCGGTCGAGGAAACAGAAAATCAGGGAAAAGTAAATAGAAAATGATTTTTAATATAAAAATAATGGTTAGAACTTGTTTAATTCCTAGAAAATTCATATTAATTTCAAATTGATCCATTCCAGTTTCTATAATTTTGTATTATCATTGTTTATCATATAGTGTGTCTATTTTGACATGAAAACCATATTAAAATTTATCTCTTAATTAATCTTGTATCAAATACATAAAACCTTTAGAAATTCATAACTTAAAATCCATAACTCCAAAATTAATGATTCTTTTTCCTATAATCTTATTTTAATGCGTAGATTATTAATATGTATTTTGTTTACATGTTTGGTGTGATGTTAATTTCCTCTTTATACTATGCTTGTTTGTATTGTGGCGAGTATAAGAGCCTGTGGTTGAGGATCACGGTGTTCAGCATGTAGAAGTTGCTGAGCAGGAGCTCATTGAAGGCAAGTTATGCCCTTGACCACTTTTTACCCAATAATGTTCTTTATTATCATTTATCAATGCATAGGTTTAATTTTGATGGGATCCAATAGGTCACCCTAGACTGGTTATCCTTTTACCTTATCTACCCCTGAATCATTTGGGTAGTTTTGCTATTGTTCCATGTTCCAATTATTCTGTTATTTTATTTATTGTTCATGTCAACATCATTATTTTTAATTGGAACATGGAGCTTAACTTGAGAAACACGTGTCACCACAAGGGTGGAATTGGACGCCCTTGGCTGACTAACTAGGAAAGCTAGTGGAGGACTACCTTACCCGGTAGGGGTAAGGGCAGTAGGGGAGTAGGCGTGTAGGGAGGTTCCCAGTTTGATTTTGCTGCGATGGCGGTCAGACGGGGGATTCCTGCATTGCTCTTCCTAGAAACTGTAGCGGGTTTTCTAAAGCTAGTGCAACTAGGTAAATGCCTCGTAGTGTTACCCTGTCTCGCTTCCTTGGTAGAGGTGTATGGGAGTCGCGATCCCTTGGCAGATGGGTAACATGACTTGTGGGTACAGGGTACAACCTTTCCAGAGTGTAAAACTGGTATACTAGCCATTCTCGCGGTCATGAGCAGCTCAAGTCTCTCGCATGATTAAATTATGGAACTAAATTCAATTTGTCATTTGCTTTGCATGAGATTTATTATTAATTTTGTTCTATTATTTCTATTATGGTTTGGTATTTACTTACATTTAGTTACTGCTGATAAAATTTGACCAACTTACTAAAAGCAATGCTCAACTTTAACCCCTATTATTAATCAGCCTCACACATCACATGAACTCCCACCTTTGGTGAGTTCATGCACATTATTCCCCACGACTTGTTGAGCTATGATCTTTTGTGAGCTCACACTTGGGATATATAAACCCTCTACAGGAGAAGAACAGGTAGCCCAGGAGGAGCCGCACAACGAGGAGTTCGACTTGATCTAGGTGGCGTCTCCTAGTCGACTTTGTGGCGCCAAGGATGGACTTTAGTTCGCTTTATATTTATCTTTTATTTTGCAAGACTTAAGCTATGTAATAAATACTTTTATGATATTATGACATTTATCTCTATACACTCTGTTATTTATGTGTTGTCTTCTTTGGCGCATATATGAGATGCACCAGGCTTTATCCCTTAAATCCGGGTGTGACATAAGTGGTATCAAAGGAAATGTTGACTGTCGGACGAAACCTAGATAGAAAGGGACAAAACCCTTACCTACTTACTGTTAGAGACTTGTTCTCAAATGCTATGAGTTAAGAACAAGGCAACACAGAAAATGTTAATCGATAAAATCCTTCGTCCTTCGAAGCATTATTTCCCTTAGGATATAATGATTTTCGGACGAAGGTTATGAAGGGCGTACCTTCATAAACTCAATATATAATGACGAAGAATGAATCATAAGGAACATGAAGGATAACGTAGACAATTATATATTATTATCAACTTATTTTTGTATTATTATTATGAAGAAACAGAAATGACATTGGATTACAAATGTACCTTCAGTTTGAAAGGAGATGAAAGTACAAGTGTGACGCAAAAACAAATGCCCAATCAGCGTGAACAGTACGGGGATACTGTTCACCTATTTATAGACACGGGACACAGCCCATACAAAATTACATTCATGCCCTTTACATTTGGTAGTAATTCTATAGTAATTCACCGAGGTCTGAATAGCCTTTTCATCTTTAAGTCGGTTTCATTTTCTGCTAGCGTGCCGAAGCTTTCCTGCTCACATCTTCGGCGCTGTATCAACCTTCGTATTATTTTAGGCTTCTCCTACTGTGATTCCGACTCGAGTCCGAAGGTACCTGTTCACACATTATGCTCCAGAAATACTGTTAAATCCTGTTTTTGAGGACCTTCGTAAGCCGAAGGCCCCCAACAGTAGCCCCTCGCAATATTAATTTGTTTTAAAATAATAAATTTAGATTGCGACATGGACGAAGGATTTAAGCCGAAGGTCCGAAAAAACACCTTCCCTTTGCTAGAATAGCAACATTCACTGACAAGCGGGGTCTTTCAATTTTCAACGCACTGGGCATATATATAAGATCATACCGCAAGCTCATTTGGCACGCTTTCTTGCCATCTACTCCCGCTTACTCAATTTTTAGCTTTCGCGCACCAAGATTTGCTTAGCTTTTCAGTTTTTAAGCTTCGTCATTGAAAACAATTTTTTAGTGCATCCGAAGATGTCTGAAGATAAGAAGACTGCTGCCGAGATGAAGCTGAGTCTCGATGAAGAGAAGAATCTAGGGTTTCTTATAGCAATGTCGAAGACCAATACAAAAAAAATCACCAAAGAGATTTTAGAAGGTTTATCTGAAGATACTGATGACAGCGACAGTTATGATGTGGATAGTGATGGTGAAGACTCTGAAGATCGCCCTTGGCGACCAAGCCATGCGGTTTTTGGTAAATCAAGTATCAAGGAAAATCATCTTGTCAACATGAGAGGAAGGTATTTCCGAGACTTGTCCGTTGTTAGGGCCGACGAAGGAGAAAAGACTTGTTCGAACCCTGAAGAAAATGAAGTCGTAGTGTACCGAAGCTTTTTGAAAGCTGGACTTAGATTTCCCCTGAGCAACTTTGTTGTAGAGGTGCTGAAAATATTCGAAGTCTATCTTCACCAACTTACCCCCGAAGCAATCATAAGGCTGAATATCTTCGTGTGGGTCGTGAGAAGCCAAGGTCTGGAGCCTGATGCAAAAAGTTTCTGCAACATACACGAATTATTATACGAAACAAAACCTTGGGGTAAGGAACAGTATCACAATAATTTTGGCTGCTACAGTTTTGTTTCTCGGTCTGGGTCAAGCTGTCCCGTGCCAACCTTTCGGAAGAGATGGCCCGGCGACTGGATGACAGAATGGTTTTATGTGAAGAATGACCTGACAGTGCGGGAAGATATCAAAGGTATAATTATGCGCCCTATTTGGCAAAGCTTCGGCCTGCGGAGGCCGAAGGTTGAAATGAATGAAGCTGCCGAAGAATGCCAGAGAGCCTTCGGTGTTATTTGTTCTTTTATTGGAACGAGAGATTTGGTCCAAGAGCATATTGCCTTCAGAGTATGGCCGCTTGCGGAGAAATGGGAAATGCCGCAAGAGACCATAAAGGAGGCTGACGAAGGTGGCCTTATTAGGCTGAAGTATACTTTCAAGTTTGGAGATAAATTCGTTGAGCCAGATGATGACTGGCTAAAAAGTATTGAAAATTTAAGTGATGAGCTGCTTGGGGTTTACTCGAAGGCTGAAGATACTGCGTTGTCAGCAGCCTTCGGAGGCCGAAAAAAGAAAAGACTGAATCGGGTATTTGATGCAATCGGGTTTGTCTACCCTGACTATCGTTATCCCATTCGAGGGCAGAAAAGAAAAAAACACAACCTCTGCGAAAGAAGAAGCTGCAACCGCTCCTAGCGAGCCAGAACCGAAAAGAAAAAGGATAAAGGTCCTTACACATCGACCACGTTATATTGAACCAGCCTCGGTGCCTGAGTTCACCGGAGAGACTCCTTCGGCCACCGAAGCTGAAAAGCCAACCAAGCCAACCTTGCTGCCAGAAGTCGCAGAGATGGCCGAAGCGCCAACAAGGATAGAATTGGAAGAACCAAAGATTTTGTTGCCAGAAACCAAAGAGATGGCCGAAGCGCCATCGACAGAAAAAATGGAAGAAGTAAAAGGACCAACTGAGGGATCAATAATATCAGAAGTTTTAAGTCCTTCAGCAAATGTTGAAACAATAAAAAATCAAAAGATGTCGGCGGTGACTCCGAAAAGAAAGAGAATGGTCAATGTGCTAGATGTTCTGGAAGCAATTAAATCCTCAAGCACACCTCCGAAAAAGACTGTTGCCATTCCCGAAGCAAAAAGTGAAATTGCTGATACTAAGGCTCCAGAGCAAGAAACTGAAGCTGAAGCTGGACCCTCAGAGCCCACGA
This sequence comes from Zea mays, assembly GCF_902167145.1. Lineage (NCBI taxonomy): Eukaryota > Viridiplantae > Streptophyta > Magnoliopsida > Poales > Poaceae > Zea > Zea mays. The sequence continues at coordinate 31,223,072 of NC_050105.1, forward strand.
AGGTAAAATCCTTGGAAACTGAGGAAGAAAAAATAACGGAGCCAATTCTCTCTGAAGAAATCAGTGCTATTGCCCCCGAAGCATCCCCCAAAGTCCTTGATTATATTGTTCGTCATGCTTCGGGGAAAAAATTATCAGAAAAAGAAAAGCAAGAGGCCCAGCTTTACGCCCAAAAACTGAAGTATCCAAAGGGGGCGTTAATATTCAATGGCAGTGGAGAAGAAGACTTTTTGTATTGTCTCCCTAACAGCAAGAAGATTTCTGTCTGTCGGGAGATGAGCAAGAGCTTCGGATTCCCAACACTAGAAGACGGGCTCTCGGTGCTGTCGAAAAACGATCTGGCCGACAGCCTGACATATAATAGCTTAAAGGTGCAACAAATGGGATCTTTGTATTTTTTGTTGAGACCAAAATTTTTCGTTTGTTTAAATCTATTGACGCACACACATTTTTTTGCAGGGTCTGATACTTAGCAATGCCCTCAGGGCCCAAAAAGATGCCGAAGACGAAGGGTGCGCTATAGCCCTGAGCAACCTTCGTTCCGAAGTAATTGAACTGAGGAACGAAGGTCTCAAAAAAGATAAAATATTACATTCATTGATAAATAGAATAAAAGAAGGCGAAGCTACTTTTAAAGGTCAAGCTGAGGCTCAGAAGCGTGAAATTGAAGATCTTCGAAGACAACTGGCCAGAGCCAAAGAGGAACGCATTCTTGAAGAAACGAAGCGAGAACTTAGCGATCAGTGGGCAAATCATTTGGAGGGAACTGTCGAAGAGCTTCGTTCGTCCAAGAAAAGATGCTACAACAAATCTATGGAGTGCGTCAAGAAGTTGAAAGCTAGCTTCGCCAGCATCGGCGCATTCTCGAGCGAAGAAAACTTTACGAAAGGCAACCCCGAAGGTCCCATCGAATGGATTGATCACGAAGCTGAGGCCTTCGAGGAAATTTTAAATAGCCGCGGAGACATATGTGCTTTCTCGGGTGCCAGGGGAATTGCCACCATTTTGGAGAAAAGGGCTGCGAGCACGTAAAGATTTTAGCGCAATCCGAAGCTGCCTTGTCCTTCGAAGATGCAAGAGATCCCTCGGCCGAAGCTAGCATGGTTGGTGGAAAGTTTTTCACCGATGTTTGGGATAATGGTGGTCGAGAAATGGCCCGAGAAATCATTCAAAAAAGCGAGAAGGGTATTCATGATGCTAGAAAAGTAGCTGAGACTGCTGAAAAAAGCACAGAGCCCGAAGGGCAAATAGGTATTAACTAATTGTTTTTATTGTGTTGTAATTCTCGATTTTAAACTTCGTTCGCAATTTGTAATAGCAATGTAGCCGTATCCTGTCCTCTTTCAGATCCTACTAAAGCGTCTCCGGGCCCTCACCCGAAAGGAGACGACGAAATTAAAAAGATGGCTGAAGCTATCATGGATGAAGTTGTTAATCGACTCCTGAACGAGGCTGCAGAAGTTGTTTTGAGAGAAGATTAAGTACCATTGTAAAAACTTCTGAAATGTAATATATGTAACATTTTGTAACCCCGAATGTAATATACCTGTTTTTGTTGTTCAATTCTTTACGATGCATGAAATTTTACACACGTACCGTTTTTGAGTCTTTGACGAAAAAAAACACCTTCCCTTCTTTTCATGCTTCGTGAAGAAGAATTTTTATTTATCGCAACAATATCCGTAGTGTGCTGATGAATAATATCCAAGCTTCGTGAAGATATTTTCCGAAGCTACATTCCCGAAGATCAATAATGTATCTCCTTATGACTTAGCATGATTTTCTCCTTTTTTCAAAACATTCTTCTGAAGGTCGATATTGTGTCTCCTTCTTGTGCCATATGCAGCATGATGTATGATGCTTATGCTATGTGAAATGATGTGATGATGTTATGCTATGTATGATGGTATTTATTCCGAAGATACACGCACATCCCTGCGATAAAACACATAATCTTTTTGAATCAGCGTTAACTTTTTGCTATAAGCCTCCCTTAGGAGCTTCTTCGCTTTTTACTTCAGCGGAATCAGCGTTTATTTTTCGCTGTAAGCCTCCCTTAGGAGCTTCTTCGCCTTTTACTTTCAGCGGTATTCGCGTTGACTTTTCGCGCTTCGCCTTTTACTTAGGCGGTATCAGCGTTGACTTTTCGCTGTAAGCTCTGCATTCCCTTTGGAACGACTTTGGAGCAGAAAACTTACACTGCGCTCCCTTTGGAACGGCTTTTTATGACTTCAGCAAACTTACTCTGCGTTCCTTAGAACGACTTTTTTGTTGCTTCGAAGAATTTTTGATAATTCGAAGGTCCTTCTTGTTATCACAAATCTTTAAGCTTCACCAACTTAAGCCTGTGGAGAAAATATATTTTCCTTGTGGCAAAGAACGAAACTATTACATGAAACTTAAAAGATGTCCTTTATTACACGGATAATAAAACTGAATGAAAAAGACTGCTATCAAGGTAGGATATTTGTCAATAGATGTGCTTCGACTCTGGCACAGTGCTGTTGACTGTGCGAGCTTCGGACTGTTCTCTGAAGTCCCTTTGGTGTGGGCCATATTGGCTCCCTTCTGGCTGTTGGCCTTGCTGCAGCGGTGGTGGAGGCGGAGGTTGTTGCCAAGAAGCTTGAGGTTGACTCGCCGAAGCAACAGAAACTGCAGGGTGGTTGCCTACATATTCTGGGATGTAAGGCGAATGATACGAAGCAGTGTGCATGACCTGCTTCGGCTGAGCCTGTTGTGCTGCAGCTTCGGCTATTTCCTTTTGCTTCTGGATGGTAACATGGCACATCCTGGTGGTATGGCCCTTGTTCTCACCACAGAATAAGCAAAAAATTCTTCTTGGTTGATCTCCAAATCTTCCGCCGAAGCCCCTGGCGCCTCTGCCTCTTGGAGCTGGTGGTCGGAAGGAGCCTTGCTGTTGCCCCGAAGCCTGTGAAGAGCACTGTGGCCTTTGCTGCTGACTCCCCCTATCATCATTTTGAGTAGAATTGTGAATTGTCCTAACGTGCCTCGGATAGAACCTCCCTCCGAAGCCCCTGGTAATTTCAGAAAACCTGAAAGCCTCCTCCCTTCTTTGACGAAAATCATTATCGACCCGAATATACTCGTCCATCTTCTGGAGCAACTTCTCCAAAGTTTGAGGAGGCTTCCTAGCAAAGTACTAAGCTGAAGGTCCTAGCCGAAGCCCCTTGATCATGGCCTCAATGACAATTTCGTTGGGCACGTTGGTGCCTGTGCCCTCAAACGCAAGAACCTCCGGACATACGCCTGAAGGTATTCTTCATGATCCTGGTGCACTGGAATAGAGCTTGAGCAGTGACTGGCTTCGTCTGAAACTCTTGGAAGCTGGTTAACAACAAATCCTTCAGCTTTTGCCATGAAGTGATCGTTCCTGGTCGAAGGGAGGAATACCAGGTTTGAGCAACACTCCTGACAGCCATGACAAAAGATTTGGCCATGACTGCAGCATTGCCACCATAGGAAGATACTGTTGCTTCATAGCTCATCAAAAACTGCTTCGGGTCTGAGTGGTCGTCGAATATGGGAAGCTGAGGCGGCTTGTAGGACGAAGGCCAAGGTGTAGCCTGCAGCTTAGCGGACAGAGGGGAAGCATCATCGAAAACAACATTCCCATGATGGAAATTGTCATACCAGTCATCTTCGTTGAGGAAACCCTCCTGATGAAGGTCTTGATGCTGAGGCCTTCGGTGTTGCTCATCCTGAGTAAGATGACGAACTTCTTCAGAGGCTTCGTCTATCTGCCTTTGCAGTTCAGCTAGCCTGGCTATCTTTTCCTTCTTCCTCTGCACCTGTTGATGGAGCATCTCCATGTCTCTGATTTCTTGGTCTATCTCATCCTCTGGCGGTGTCGGGCTGACAGCCTTCCTTTTCTGGCTTCGAGCCTCCCGAAGGGAGACAGTCTCCTGATTGTGGTCCAGCGGTTGCAGAGCTGCAGCCCCAGTTGCTGAAGCTTTCTTCGGCGCCATAATGAAGGTTTATGATCGCCGAAGGTGTTCAAAAAAAAAACTCAAAGAGTGGAAGTGAGTTCACCGGAGGTGGGCGCCAATGTTGGAGACTTGTTCTCAAATGCTATGAGTTAAGAACAAGGCAACACAGAAAATGTTAATCGATAAAATCCTTCGTCCTTCAAAGCATTATTTCCCTTAGGATATAATGATTTTCGGACGAAGGTTATGAAGGGCGTACCTTCATAAACTCAATATATAATGACGAAGAATGAATCATAAGGAACATGAAGGATAACATAGACAATTATATATTATTATCAACTTATTTTTGTATTATTATTATGAAGAAACAGAAATGACATTGGATTACAAATGTACCTTCAGTTTGAAAGGAGATGAAAGTACAAGTGTGACGCAAAAACAAAAGCCCAATCAGCGTGAACAGTACGGGGATACTGTTCACCTATTTATAGACACGGGACACAGCCCATACAAAATTACATTCATGCCCTTTACATTTGGTAGTAATTCTATAGTAATTCACCGAGGTCTGAATAGCCTTTTCATCTTTAAGTCGGTTTCATTTTCTGCTAGCGTGCCGAAGCTTTCCTGCTCACATCTTCGGCGCTGTATCAACCTTCGTATTATTTTAGGCTTCTCCTACTGTGATTCCGACTCGAGTCCGAAGGTACCTGTTCACACATTATGCTCCAGAAATACTGTTAAATCCTGTTTTTGAGGACCTTCTTAAGCCGAACGCCCCCAACACTTACCTTAGTCTGATTCTTACTATACTTATCTTGATCCTGTCTCACCTTTTGTTGTTCTACTCTGATTACTCTGATCTTTTCTACTCTAAGAAAAGATGGATTTCACACCTTGGAATCCTACATTTATGACCTTTTTAAGAGATAGGAGACCTAAGAAAAAATTAAAAGTATTTTCTTTATTTAAAATGTTGTTTGATTGTTCTGATGATAAATGCCTCATTTGCTTCTTTGATTGATTGAAACATTATAGTTGGGCATCTTAGCATGTACCACCCTAAGGTAATGTATTAGCTTTAGTAGGTGATACACTAATCTACTTAGCTAATAAAACCCCCAAAGTAACATGACTCGTAATTACTTTCCTTGTATAAAATTCTTCCTTTCTTACCATATGTTTCTAACTCAGATGGTCAATACTAGGAAGGGAGGTGGAATTGATCTACCTGCCAACCCATTCAACCGGAGGGTACTTAGACAACAACAACAGGCCGACATGAATCCTCTGAATCCTTCACCAGCCGAAGCTGATCTAGTAGTTGCAGCCCAGATGCAGATGATGCAACAGATGGTTGATACTATGGCAGATATGCACGCGCAGATGCGACAGGAGCGTCAGGAGATGCGCCAAGAGAGGGAGGAGATGCGCCAAGAGCGAAGGGTGCAATAGCAACAAGCACCACTGCCACCACCTCCACCACCAGTTCCACACCAGGACAAGCACCGAGAGTTCATGAGCCACAAGCCACCAATGTTCGTTAGCTCTCCAGATCCTCTCCATGCTGATGATTGGCTGAAGTCAGTGGAGAAGATGTTGATTATTGCACAGTGCTCTGACCAGGAGAAGGTTCTATATGCTTCTGGTTGTCTGACTGGTCCTGCTGCTGATTGGTGGGATTCCTACACCGCTGCCCACGATGCTGCTGATACTATCACATGGGCGGAATTTGCTACTCAGTTTAGGAACTATCATATACCTGTTGGACTAATGAAGATAAAGAAGAATTTGTCGCTGAAGCAGGGGAGCATGTCAGTCAGAGAGTACCACGACAGATTCATTCAGCTCTCAAGATATGCACCAGATGAAGTGGCTGAAGATGAGAGGAAGCATGAACAGTTAGTGTCCCCATCAGGAGAAGAAGTGTTAGTAGAGTTGGTCTTGTCAGGACCAAGGAAAGGGAGTTGTCACCAAGTCACCGCCCATATTGAGGAGATTAAACCATCAGAGGCTATCAATGTAGTGTCAGAATTCCCAGATGTGTTTCCCGAGGAGTTACCAGGTATGCCACCTGAAAGGAAGGTTGGATTCGCCATAGAGCTTATACCAGGCACCGCCCCTATTTCCAAGAGAGCCTATCGAGTGTCCGGACCAGAGTTGGTGGAACTCAAGAAGCAGATTGATGAGTTGTCGGAGAAAGGCTACATCAGACTGAGTACCTCACCTTGGGCAGCCCCAGTGTTATTTGTGGAGAAGAAGAAGCAACTTGGGAAAGAGAAGATGATTTGAAAGCCAAGTACACTGAGCTCTTTTCTAGCCAGCCCTGAATCTCGAGGGCGAGATTCTTTTAAGGGGGATAGGTCTGTAACACCCTGAATTTGGGGGTATAAAATTTCTTTCTAATTATCACCCAAATTCATGTGTTACTCTTCTCTCTCTCACTCTAGGTTCTATCTCTCTCTAGATTCTCTCTCCCTTTTTCCCTTTTAAGTAGAATTAGCTTAAAGTTAGGGGGATTTAATTATTTATTTTTGCCAAAACATTATGAGTCATGACATGTTGCATCATGCTGAGCTTAAAACATTCTTTGAAGTGTTGCACATGTTTGAATTTATTTGAATTTGAAACCTAATTTGAATTTGGAATTGAAAACCATATGGAAAAGAAATAGAAAAGGAATTAGAAAATCCAGAGAAAAAGAAAAAGAGAAAGCAGCACAAACCAGCCCAACTCGGCCCAGCTAAGCCGCGCGCCCGCGCGTTCGTGCTGCCTGACAGGCGGACCCCGCCTGTCAGCGGCAGCTCTCTCTCCCGCGCGCCCTCCCTCTCGCTCGCTGCCCAGTGGGGCCGACCTGTCGGCGCTAGTTTCTTCGCCCGCGCGCTCTTTCTCTCTCTGCCTCGCGGGCCCGGTTCGCTAGTTGCTGAGCCGTTGCCTCGAGCGCCCCTCTTTTCTCTCTCTACGCTGTGGACCTTCCCTGTCAGTTCCGCCCTCCCCGCCCTCGCCGTGGACCGGCGAGTGTGCACTCACGCATGTCGTCGAATTTCTCGGCCACGACGCCCGCCCACGCGCCTATCTCCCTTCCTAGAGCCCCGCCAGTGCCCCGCGCTCACCCCCACCTCATTTCGTGCAGCTCCGCCCTCTCTCGCGCTCTGCCCATGCCGCCAGCCGCCGCCGGAGACCCGCGCCCGCGTTCCCGACCATCTAGCTCGCTAGAGACCGCGCCAGGCCTCCCCGAGCTCCGCCCCGAGGTGAGACTCCTCCCCCCGTGCTTGTTTTACTTTATTCGCGTCTGCTTTTAGCAAATTTGGCCTCACCGGCGTGTGGCCACGCCTGCTCGCCGCGCCCGCACAGTGTCCGGCCATCTCGACCTTGTCTAGTGCCTGGGCTTTGGCCTAGGGTGTTCCCCCACCTCTACTGGAACTAGTCCGAGTGCTATCACGACCGATTGCCCCCTCTAGCGGCGAGGATTCCTCACCGGAGTTACTCCGGCCCGCCCGAGACCTTCCCTCCGCCGTTCTCCCCTCTCCGCGCTCGGATTCATGGCCTCTTCCCCGCCATTGAGGTCTCCATGGTGTTCTCTCCCTCTCTGCCCAACTCCGGTGACCCCGGAGCCACCCTAGCTCACGCCTGCCTCAACTTCGGCGACCTCACCATCGCGAAGAGGAGCAGAGCCGCCCGCAGTCGTTCGCCTCTCCCCAGTCTGATCCCCTCCGCCCGATCCTGATCGCACGGCTCAGATCGCGGGATACAGCTTCGCGCACGCGCGCCCTGCGCTCCTGGCTCGCCTGTCAGTGCCCAAGTCCCCTAGCGCTGGGCCCGCTCGGTCAGCGCGCCCTCCCCCTCTGTCGCTGACGCCCCTGGCCCGCCTGTCAGCGCTCGTCCGCCCGCGTGCGCGCGCCCACGGCCGCAGATGTAACACCCCAGGTGTTACTCAGGGTGTCCACCCAGGGCTATCCCTGTTAACCTATTATCACATGAAGATTGAGGTGGGCAAAGTACATCAAACTTGGAATTCAAGGTCCTAAGCAAGTGCAAACCATCTTGGATATCATGCCCTAGCTTGTCATGCACATCTAAGTGGGGAATTTCCCAAAACCCTAAAGCAAACCCCTCTTGGGCAATAGGAACCCTAATTGAAGCTAGGATCAAAAGGTCATGTAAATCTTGTGATCATGGCTTGGGCCAAATATAAAAGTGGTAATATACTTCATAACCTACAATTAATAGTAAGGAAGTACCCCCAAAAAGTTTTCAGAAAAGCCCCAAAATGTTCACCTAAGGTTGAGCACAAGGGAGAATTCAGAAATTGCCTAAGTATAAAAACTAACCCTTGAACAAAGATTCCACATGTTCACCTTAATCCAAATTTCAAAACACTTCGACCCAATTGACAAAGTGGCACCAAATTAACCCTAGAATACCCTGGAAAGAGGTGACACCTACCCTAGGGCGTTAGACACGACTTGACACCGTTTTTGTCTCGGCTTGGACCTAGCTGACACAGCCAACTTCTCATCCCTCTATCTCCCTACCCCGACCATATCTTGACTTGGAACTCACAGCAAAAAGGTAGGATATGGAGCAGAGAAACGACCGTACACAGTGACTTTGCCAAGATACGCACGCTATGGTGCTCAAATCCGCCGTTGAACCATGGCAGAAGCGAGCTTCCACGTGTTCGACGCGGGCTGACATCCAATGGCGCGCTCAGAGCACGCCCGTGCGCGAACCCCCGCGCGCCAGCGGCCGCCCGTGACCACGCCCGCGCCACGGCTATAAAGCCCGCGCTAGTGCTCGGCTGCCTTCCCCGTTGCCTCCTCCGTACCTCGCTTGACTTTCCCGAGCCAGCCATTAGCTCCGGCGACCTCCCCTCGACCCGCCAGTGCCGCCCGAGAGCAACCACCGTGGCCAGCCCCTTTCCCGTCCTCCTCCGTTCGATCCAAGCCCTCAGATAGCTTCCTGGTGAGGCCGTGAAGCTTACTCAAGCTCGAACCGGGGACCCGCGTCACCGGAATAGCGCAATCGCGCTCGACGGAGTTCAAAAACCCGCCGGTGCACGTGGACCGGGTAAGCCTCTGCACCATTTCCCAATTCGTTGCGCGCATGGCCTCTACATCACCCCGTGGAGCTCCTCGTGCACCTTAATTGAACTATACCGTCGTGATTTGGCCGGAGCAGGAGCCGCCGACGACCCCCGCCGCCTGTGCTCGTGGCCAGGGTAGCTCCGACCACCTCCGACGCTGACCCGCACACCGACGTGACCGTCGTGGCCTCCCGGACGTCACTGACCACCCCGCCGGAGCTCTACTGCCGCCGGTAAGCCTCGCCGCCGTAATCTATGTTGCGGGTACTGTTTAAGTCAGCCAGGGAGCGCGGGTTAGATTTCGGTTAGGTCCAGGGGGTTTTGTGCAATGTCAGTGACCCATGCCAATAGTAGACCGAGGACTGTTTTGTGAGAGAAGAGGGAGATAAAACCCAGGGGCCTCAGCGCAAACCTGTTTTCTTTTCCATTTTCGAATTTATTTTCTTTTAATATGGCAGATAACTTAATAAATGCATAACTTGAAGAATAATCATCCAAAAATTGTCAAACCAATTTTGCTAGACTCTGGGAAATATGAACTATCAGATAAAAATAGTAAAACCCATAGTTCCTGTATTCTTTTCTGGAGTTTTGAATTAAATAAGAAAACTGCTAAAAACTTAATATTAGAAGGAAAAATAGAAATATTGTTTGACTAGGGTTAGCAAAATTTGGAGAAGTCTATATCTACCTGCTGACCCAATTAAAAATGCTAAACCTCTCTGTCCACCCCATTAAGTTAGTTTTTACCCTTTGTTTTACAATAGGCTTAAGGTTAAGAAAAATAGAAAATGTGATTTAAATAATGAACCAGAGGGCACCCCTATTTTTGTTAGGATACTTATTCAATATAGTTCACTGGAAAAATCTATCATACCCTGGTTTAGTATAAAATAAGTAGGATACCTTTTAATTGAATAAAACAAGGATAACTTAGAAAAACCCTACAAAAATAACCCCAAGGTGAAAACACCCCCACCCTTGGGATAGTTAATGTTTTGTTATTAAGAACTTAGGAAAAATATGAAATCTGCTGTTTGACATTTTTCAAATAACAATGTAGTAGAAAGTGCCTTTTTGACATTAAACTTTAGAAAATCATAACTAAATAACCACCCCTTAGCTTTCTGTGATTTTTGGCACAGAAGCCTATTATTACTGTTAGATGCCAACAAAAATAACCCTTAGGACAGACCCCACCTCTAATTAAGAGTGGTAGTACAAAGTGGCCCATTTACCCAACTTTTATTCTTTCTCTTAAAGCATAGCCTTTATATGTTGAGCCTCAAATTCTTAAAACAGGCTAGAATAGCAAATGGCAACCCACTGTAATTTTTACAGATTTTTTGGAAAATATTAAACCACTGTCGTAGTTCAAACCTACACTAGAAACCATAAGTAGAAATTAAAGAAAGGAAAATGAATAATGGTAATTAATGTCATCCTAAAATCCTTGTAAATTGTCCACTGAAATGTATAAAGACAATACAAATCCACTATGTTATCCTCAATGAAAACCTAAGCCTGAAGAGTGATAAGCATAACCCACTAAAAGCCCCACATGACCAAGAAACCCTAAGTTACTCCTTAACTTAATTTCTTTTTAGCATAATGTTATTAAATCCTGCATAATCATGAAATACATGTTCATTGCATTCAATAGACTGTAACCTTGCTATCGGAGAGTACGTCCTCGTGCCGGAGCAAGGAGCTGCTCAGGAGGTAGCCCCGGATCCAGCACCCGAGTCTGCACCAGAGGATCTGCCTGTCACTGCTTTGGAAGGCAAGCCCCGGTTTTATGCATAACCTATTATTTATGCTATTTTACTTCACTTAATGATTGTAGGATTGATTGTGCACTTAGGTGTAGGAATTGTTTGAAACCCTAGTTGCATGATCTTAGGAATCCTTTTGAGATGAATACTAGTATGATAGGTCGAGTAGTTGCTTTATTTAATTAGGATCTCGGTAGAAGACGAGTGATTTTTCTAGCACTCGCGCGAGATCAGGATTTGGTTGTACCCACCTTCATACTATTATGATACTAGTGGTAGACAACAATCCATGGGGATTGGTTGTCTATGAGATGGGAAAATGGAATAAGGATTAACGTGCGGATACCTGTGTCAAGCGTTTGAACGTACTAAACACATACCGAGAAATATGGTAAATCGGTAAGCCTAGTACCTGAGTGAACCTGCCCGCAGATTGCCCTCCTCACGCGACCTGAGACGTGGTCTCCCATTCCGGTTATGGTGGGTACAAGTGCGGTCACTGCACGACGGCAGTCGGGGTCAGTGAGGCATTGTACGCCAAGGCGGTGAGCCCCTTTCTGTTGCCAGGGAATCGATGGGGACGGTTGACGTGTGTGGGGACGGAGTGCCCCTGCATGTCGTGTGTTTAGGTTTACCTTGCAAGGATAAAAACTCGATTCGAATCGTCTGCTTCTCGCAGCTAATGAGACTGCTTGATCCATTGTACTGCATTGAGTAACAAGTGGAAATATGATGAGTTGATATAAGATGTTGATTGCTAATAATGTTTGCTACTATGTATGAGTAGATAGTACACTTTTAGCCTTAAGAGAGTCACACTTAACTTGACAAAGTTAAAACTTGACTTAGAAACTCAGCTAGTGCTTTTGGCAACCAAACCCCACAGCCAAACAGCTGCATGTCTAGAGGTAGAGGAGTAGACTCCTCACACCGGGTAAGTCTAGCTGAGTATTAGTATACTCAGCCTTGCTTGTGGCATAAATTTTACAGGTTCCTTGGAGGACATGGTTGCTGGAGTGACTTGGCCGTCCATCTTGCCACCGGGTTGGACTGTCGAGTGGGACCCCGCCTCGGCTGAGGAGGAGCATGAGGAGTGATGGGACAGGCTTCCCCATCTCTCTGTTTAATTGCCGTTAGCTTATTTCCGCTGCACTTCGAACAATGACAACTACTTTTGCAAAACTCCGATGGTGATGTAATAATTTAATACTCCTTCATGTATGGTTTTATGCTTTATTGTATTTGCTCTATGACTCACCATCGAGTGAGATTGTGGTACTTGATCCTGTCAGTGGCCGTGTCGGACTAGATCCGAGGGATTGACGGGTTATTCCCATTTAAGTGTGGCCCAGCCTCTGAGGCGGGGCTTAGGCACTTAAGTTGGAATAATTCAGGCAGTTCCGCCACAGCTGGTATCGGAGCTTGTACCACCACAGAGGAATCAATAAAATGTAAATACCATCATTTTCCAAAATAAAATTTGATAGAAACAATGTTGGATAGATGGTAGGACGAGCAGGATAGACCTAGGACGTGAAGCCTTAGGGTGATAGAAGGGTAGCTAGGTGGCTACGTAATTAGGCCCTATAGGCCACCTTAAGGGATGGGAGTTCTTCCCTATTCCCTTATATTGGTGAGGTCGTTCAGGGCGAGCATGCATGCATTTCTAAATTAAACAAATGGATAATTGAGTAAAGACTTCAAAGCAAGATAATAACCAATTAGGTCCCCAGTACCTTTTTGTTTAACTAGAGAAAGGCTGAGTTTTATTTTCCTTGTTACTTTTATAATTCTTTTTCTTTTACTTACGCTTAACCGTACACAGATGACTTCCCACGGATCCTCAGAGGACGGAAATGCACTGTCCCACACTGACGGGCTTGCACGAGAGGGCTTTCCCCGCATTTTGTGGGAGGTACTTCAGGGGGCCGGATACACGACACCCCCTCAGTACGCGGTGCAGCAGTTCGAGAAGCACCGAGTACCCCGCTGTAGGGTGAGGATGACCTTGGAGCCTCATCCCCTGCAGCCAGGATGGCGCTCTTTGGACTCTGAGTCTTTTGGATACCGAGCTGAGGACACGATCGAGGCGATCGCTTTGCATGGATTGACCACCTTCTGCGGATTCCATCCTTTGGAGCTGGCTACCCACCCCATTGGCTTGTTCCCCGCCGAAAGGGAGGACGACCCAATGTGGAAGGATCGGGTGGAGCATGCCAAGGATATCTGGGCCATCTACCCAGGACAGACTGCGCACTTGACCGTACGATGCATGAATGCTCTGTACCGTTTGCAAGTGATGCGCGGTGAGGCGATGTCCCATCTGATGGCACTATTGGAGGCCACAAAGATCACCCTGGATAACAGAGAGGAGCTCCTGGTTGATTTGTCTACTGAAATGGTGGAGAAGGACTTGCAGGTGGAGCAGCTATCCACTGATATCCAAGAGTTGGAAGAACTAGTGGGCACCAGGGAGAACACCATCGAGGTTCTCGAGGATCAGCTCATTAACACCCAGCAGCAGCTTGCCGAAGCTAATGAGCACCTGGATATGCATCATCAGGAGATCCAGGACATGGACGCCAACGAGGACGTCGACATCGAGGGAGGAGAGGAGCCTGCCTCTAGTGTGGACACTGCTGGCTCAGGGAGACCACCTTCCCCTGAGTCAAGTGTTGCCTCGTTCGCTCACTAGATGTCCAGGATAGAGTTAGACGTTGGTGATGGTAGGACTCCTCGCAGCTAGCTTAGCTTTTGCACCCTTGGGGTACTAGGCTAGATAGAGTTGAGTCTTTTTGGGACAAATGATGTAACCATGATAACTCTCTTGGATGCATGTTTGATGGATGCTGTTATCAATTTTAAATTCGGAAGGAAAATTTTATGCCTGTTTAAATCCTTTTGTTGAAATTGGAGTCTATCATTTTGCTTTTGACTCTTTTCGCCGCGATTAAATTTTGAACTTGGAAGATATGGTGTTAAGTATATACGTGGTTTTTCAGATGGCCGGGAGGCAGCATCGTGGCCAGAATGAGCGCGTTCCTCCACCGCCACCACCGCCTCCCACTCTACAGGAGCTAATGGCTCAGCAGAATGAGATCTTGAGGCAGCTAGCTCAGCGTCAGCCACCACCTCAGCATTATGGTGGTGGAGACCATCAGCGTCACCCCGCGGCAGCTACCTACCAGGAGTTCCTGAGTACCCAACCTCCATTATTCACCAAGGCAGAGGATCCGCTTGATGCAGATGTGTGGTTGCGAGTGGTGGAATCCAAATTCCCGCTACTCCATGGAGCTTGTTCAGAGGTCACCAAAGTCAGGTTCGCCACCCAGCAGCTTCGCGGACCCGCAAGGACTTGGTGGGACCATTTTCTTGCCATGCAGCCAGAGGATCGAGAGGTGGAATGGAGGGAGTTTAAGGCAGCTTTCAGGGGACACCACATACCAGCCGGGATTATGGACCGAAAGCTCAACGAGTTTCTGGCACTCACTCAGGGCAACAGGACAGTGTTGCAGTATGCCCAGGCTTTTAATGACTTGTGCCAATATGCTGGATATCACGCAGACACGGATGAGAAGAAGAGAGACCGGTTCAGGAGGGGGCTCAGCACTAAGCTCCGTGATCGTCTCAACACCGTTAGGGCCAACAGTTACAATGAGTTGGTCAACATGGCTATTTCCTAGGAAGACTGCATTACAGCTCGACAGGCAGAAAAGAAGAGGAAGACCCCTGTGGCAGGACCTTCAGCTCAGCCACAGCGCTTCAGGATTGTGTCCGACACGCAGAGCAGGGGACCGCAGCAGCAGCTAGGGAGATGGGTGATCCGACCACAGCAGCAGCAGCAGCAGGCACCCAACCGCACCCAGTTTCCAGCTCAGAGGGCCAATCAGCAGCAGCAGCAGTACCGCCAGGCAAATGACAACAGGTGTTTCACATGTGGCAACACCGGACATTATGCCAAGAATTGCCCCCGGAACCAGCAGAGGCAGGGGCAGAATGTTAATCAGAACCAAGGCAAGAGGCAGAAGGTGCAAGTGAGGCAAGGCAGGCTGAACTTCACCACCATGGCTGATATTCCCGAGGGAGCACCCGTCATGACTGGTATCTTTACAGTTTTGAATTATCCTGCTATTATTCTATTTGACTCTGGTGCATCGCATAGTTTTATCAGTGCCAAATTTAGTGCCAAGTGCCAGTTGCCCTTTCACCACACCGATGGGGGCATTACAATTTCAACACCAGGAGGCAGGGTTGCCACTTATCAAATCAACAGGCAAGTGCCTATAAAATTTGGTAGCCTTGTGATTAGAACCACCCTTCTCATCTTAGGATTGGATAGTGTGGATATTATATTGGGAGCTGACTGGTTGACCAGGCATCAGGCAGTATTGGATATTGCAGCCAGGGCCATTGAAATCCATTCCCCTACTTATGGCGAGACTGTTTTATATTTACCCGGCCAGGGATGCACCCGTTCTTGTGCCTTTGTTATGATAGAGTCCCCAGTGGAAAAGATCCCAGTGGTCCGTGACTACCTGGATGTTTTTCCGGATGAATTGCCAGGGATGCCACCTGACCGAGATATTGAGTTCGCCATCGAATTGCAACCCGGGACTGCTCCTATCTCTAAGAGACCCTATAGGATGCCTCCCGCGGAATTGGCAAAACTGAAAAAGCAATTACAAGAATTGTTGGACAAGGGGTTTATTCGCCCAAGTACTTCACCATGGGGATGTCCCGCCTTGTTCGTAAAGAAAAAGGATGAGAGTTTGAGGATGTGTGTTGACTACCGCCCTCTCAATGCGGTGACTATCAAGAACAAATACCCACTGCCCCGCATTGATGTTCTGTTCGATCAGTTGGTGGGAGCCAAGGTATTCTCCAAGATAGACCTTCGCTCAGGTTACCATCAGATCAAGATCCGTGCCAGTGACGTTCCCAAGACAGCTTTCTCTACCAGATATGGGCTTTATGAATTTCTGGTGATGTCTTTTGGGCTGACCAATGCCCCGGATTATTTCATGTACCTAATGAACTCAGTATTCATGCCAGAGTTAGACAAGTTCGTGGTCGTTTTCATTGATGATATTCTGGTTTATTCCAAGAATGAAGCCGAGCACACCAAACATTTGCGTACTGTACTTCAGAGACTGCGTGACCATTAGTTGTATGCTAAGTTGTCTAAATGCGAATTCTGGCTGAAGGAGATCAAATTCTTGGGTCACACAATTTCTCAGGATGGGATATCAGTTGATCCTGAGAAGGTACAAGAGGTGATGGATTGGAAACCCCCGACTACAGTGAAGCAAATTCGGAGTTTTCTGGGATTGGCAGGGTATTATCGACGATTTATTCTGGATTTCTCCAGGATTGCCAAACCAATGACGGAACTGTTGAAGAAAGGAGTCAAGTATGATTGGAGCCAGAGGTGTGAAGATGTCTTTCATACTTTGAGGCAGCATTTGACAACAGCCCCAGTGCTGGCTCAACCTGACAACACCAAGCCATTTGAAGTTTATTGTGATGCTTCGGGTACAGGATTGGGTTGTGTCTTGATGCAAGATAATAGAGTCATTGCTTATGCTTCCCGAGCACTCAGACCCCATGAGCAGAACTACCCCACACATGACCTAGAATTGGCAGCTGTGGTTCATGCTCTTAAGATATGGAGACACTACTTGATGGGAGCTCACTATAACATCTACACTGATCACAAGAGTCTCAAATACATCTTCACTCAGGAAGATCTGAACATGAGGCAGAGGAGATGGTTGGAGTTAATCAAGGACTATGATTTGGAAGTGCATTACCATCCGGGCAAGGCAAATGTTGTGGCAGATGCCTTGAGCAGAAAGGCCCAGTGCAATTGTATGAGCATGGATGCAAGGGTTACCACCCTCTGTGATGAATTGTGCAAGCTGAACCTAGAAGTTATTCCTTCCGGTGAATTAAATTATATCTCGGTGGAGCCCACATTGCAAGAGCAAATAATCAGGGCACAGGTTGAGGATAAGGGTGTTCAGGTTATCAAAGACATGGTCAAGCAAAAGGCAGAGAAATACCAGTGCTTCCGTCAAGACAGCAAGGGAATTTTATGGTTTGGAGATCGATTGGTTGTTCCCAAGGACCCAGAGCTCAGAAGGAAGATACTAGATGAAGCTCACCTTTCCAAATTCTCCATGCACCCTGGTAGCAACAAGATGTACCATGATCTCAGAACTTTATATTGGTGGACCAGAATGAAGAGAGAAATTGCCAAGTACATATCCGAGTGTGACACTTGCCAGAGAATCAAGGCCAGTCACTTAAAGGCAGCAGGCCCTTTGCAACCCCTTCCCATACCATCTTGGAAATGGGAGGACATTTGCATGGATTTTATCGTGGGATTGCCAAATACCTCCAGGCACCATGATTCCGTTTGGGTTATTGTGGACAGGTTGACCAAGACCGCTCATTTCTTACCAGTGCACACCACCTACAAGACGGAGAAGTATGCAGAAATTTATGTTGATCAAATAGTGCGGTTGCATGGTATTCCAAAGACCATTATATCTGACAGAGGAGCACTGTTTGTGGCACGCTTTTGGGAGAAGCTGCAAGAATCACTTGGGACCCAGGTCATACGAAGCTCAGCCTATCATCCCCAAACCGATGGCCAGACCGAAAGGGTGAACCAGATTTTGGAAGACATGTTGCGGGCATGTGCACTACACTACGGGAAGGATTGGGACAAGTGTCTTTCTTTGGCAGAATTTTCTTACAATAACAGCTATCAGTCCAGTCTGAAGATGGCACCTTTTGAGGCATTATATGGGAGAAGGTGTAGGACCCCACTAAATTGGTCTCAAGCAGGAGAGAGGGAAATTTTTGGGCCAGAATTGGTACTTGAAGCAGAGGCAAAGGTCAGGATCATCAAGAAGAACCTAGAAGCTACTCAGGCCAGACAAAAGAGCTATCATGATAAGAGGCGGAAGCCTCTACAGTTTGAGGTGGGAGATCATGTTTATCTTAAGGTGTCACCCACCAAGGGTTTCCAGAGATTCGGGATCAAGGGCAAGTTAGCTCCTCGCTACATTGGACCCTATGAAATCAAAGCAAGTTGTGGACCTGTAGCCTATCAATTGGAATTGCCACCTCACATGTCAGCAGTTCACAATGTGTTCCATGTATCTCAGCTGCGGAAATGTGTTCGCTTACCCACTGAAGTGCTGCCAGAACCAGATATTGAGATAGAACCAGACTTGTCCTACCAAGAGTACCCCGTCAAGGTATTAGATCAAAAGGAGAAATCAACTCGGGCAAGGTCGGTCAGAATGTATAAGGTTCAGTGGAGTCACCATTCAGCAGAAGAAGCTACATGGGAGACTGAGGATTTTCTACGCTCTCGCTTCCCCGACTTTCTGCCCAAAGGAGTCGGTACGTAACCCCAGAACCCCACCCCCACCTGCCCTTTTAATTCAATTATAAGAAAAACTTAGATAGCAAGGATAGTCCAAGTTGTGGATTTAACTTAAGAAGGGCTTCCTTCTGAAGTTGCAAAGAGAATGACATTCGAAGAGCAGTTAACAAGAGAAACTTGAGTATAAAGAAAGAGTAGCACCAACACACCTTCAAGCACCCTCCAAGGGACTCTACCTAGAATCTCGGGGCGAGATTCCTTTAAGGGGGGAGGGCTGTAACACCCCAGGTGTTACTCAGGGTGTCCACCCAGGGCTATCCCTGTTAACCTATTATCACATGAAGATTGAGGTGGGCAAAGTACATCAAACTTGGAATTCAAGGTCCTAAGCAAGTGCAAACCATCTTGGATATCATGCCCTAGCTTGTCATGCACATCTAAGTGGGGAATTTCCCAAAACCCTAAAGCAAACCCCTCTTGGGCAATAGGAACCCTAATTGAAGCTAGGATCAAAAGGTCATGTAAATCTTGTGATCATGGCTTGGGCCAAATATAAAAGTGGTAATATACTTCATAACCTACAATTAATAGTAAGGAAGTACCCCCAAAAAGTTTTCAGAAAAGCCCCAAAATGTTCACCTAAGGTTGAGCACAAGGGAGAATTCAGAAATTGCCTAAGTATAAAAACTAACCCTTGAACAAAGATTCCACATGTTCACCTTAATCCAAATTTCAAAACACTTCGACCCAATTGACAAAGTGGCGCCAAATTAACCCTAGAATACCCTGGAAAGAGGTGACACCTACCCTAGGGCGTTAGACACGACTTGACACCGTTTTTGTCTCGGCTTGGACCTAGCTGACACAGCCAACTTCTCATCCCTCTATCTCCCTACCCCGACCATATCTTGACTTGGAACTCACAGCAAAAAGGTAGGATATGGAGCAGAGAAGCGACCGTACACAGTGACTTTGCCAAGATACGCACGCTATGGTGCTCAAATCCGCCGTTGAACCATGGCAGAAGCGAGCTTCCACGTGTTCGACGCGGGCTGACATCCGGGGGCGCTCTCAGAGCACGCCCGTGCGCGAACCCCCGCGCGCCAGCGGCCGCCCGTGACCACGCCCGCGCCACGACTATAAAGCCCGCCCTAGTGCTCGACTGCCTTCCCCGTTGCCTCCTCCGTACCTCGCCTGACTTTCCCGAGCCAACCATTAGCTCCGGCGACCTCCCCGCGACCCGCCAGTGCCGCCCGAGAGCAACCACCATGGCCAGCCCCTTTCCCGTCCTCCTCCGTTCGATCCAAGCCCTCAGATAGCTTCCTGGTGAGGCCGTGAAGCTTACTCAAGCTCGAACCGGGGACCCGCGTCACCGGAATAGCGCAATCGCGCTCGCCGGAGTTCAAAAACCCGCCGGTGCACGTGGACCGGGTAAGCCTCTGCACCATTTCCCAATTCGTTGCGCGCATGGCCTCTACATCACCCCGTGGAGCTCCTCGTGCACCTTAATTGAACTATACCGTCGTGATTTGGCCGGAGCAGGAGCCGCCGACGACCCCCACCGCCTGTGCTCATGGCCAGGGTAGCTCCGACCACCTCCGACGCTGACCCGCACACCGACGTGACCGTCGTGGCCTCCCGGACGTCACTGACCACCCCGCCGGAGCTCTACTGCCGCCGGTAAGCCTCGCCACCGTAATCTATGTCGCGGGTACTGTTTAAGTCAGCCAGGGAGCGCGGGTTAGATTTCGGTTAGGTCCAGGGGGTTTTGTGCAATGTCAGTGACCCATGCCAATAGTAGACCGAGGACTGTTTTGTGAGAGAAGAGGGAGATAAAACCCAGGGGCCTTAGCGCAAACCTGTTTTCTTTTCCATTTTCGAATTTATTTTCTTTTAATATGGCAGATAACTTAATAAATGCATAACTTGAAGAATAATCATCAAAAAATTGTCAAACCAATTTTGCTAGACTCTGGGAAATATGAACTATCAGATAAAAATAGTAAAACCCATAGTTCCTGTATTCTTTTTTGGAGTTTTGAATTAAATAAGAAAACTGCTAAAAATTTAATATTAGAAGGAAAAATAGAAATATTGTTTGACTAGGGTTAGCAAAATTTGGAGAAGTCTATAGCTACCTGCTGACCCAATTAAAATGCTAAACGTCTCTGTCCACCCCATTAAGTTAGTTTTTACCCTTTGTTTTACAATAGGCTTAAGGTTAAGAAAAATAGAAAATGTGATTTAAATAATGAACCAGAGGGCACCCCTATTTTTGTTAGGATACTTATTCAATATAGTTCACTGGAAAAATCTATCATACCCTGGTTTAGTATAAAATAAGTAGGATACCTTTTAATTGAATAAAACAAGGATAACTTAGAAAAACCCTACAAAAATAACCCCAAGGTGAAAACACCCCCACCCTTGGGATAGTTAATGTTTTGTTATTAAGAACTTAGGAAAAATATGAAATCTGCTGTTTGACATTTTTCAAATAACAATGTAGTAGAAAGTGCCTTTTTGACATTAAACTTTAGAAAATCATAACTAAATAACCACCCCTTAGCTTTCTGTGATTTTTGGCACAGAAGCCTATTATTACTGTTAGATGCCAACAAAAATAACCCTTAGGACAGACCCCACCTCTAATTAAGAGTGGTAGTACAAAGTGGCCCATTTACCCAACTTTTATTCTTTCTCTTAAAGCATAGCCTTTATATGTTGAGCCTCAAATTCTTAAAAGAGGCTAGAATAGCAAATGGCAACCCAATGTAATTTTTACAGAATTTTTGGAAAATATTAAACCACTGTCGTAGTTCAAACCTACACTAGAAACCATAAGTAGAAATTAAAGAAAGGAAAATGAATAATGGTAATTAATGTCATCCTAAAATCCTTGTAAATTGTCCACTGAAATGTATAAAGACAATACAAATCCACTATGTTATCCTCAATGAAAACCTAAGCCTGAAGAGTGATAAGCATAACCCACTAAAAGCCCCACATGACCAAGAAACCCTAAGTTACTCCTTAACTTAATTTCTTTTTAGCATAATGTTATTAAATCCTGCATAATCATGACATACATGTTCATTGCATTCGATAGACTGTAACCTTGCTGACGGAGAGTACGTCCTCGTGCCGGAGCAAGGAGCTGCTTAGGAGGTAGCCCCGGATCCAGCACCCGAGTCTGCACCAGAGGATCTGCCTGCCACTGCTTTGGAAGGCAAGCCCCGGTTTTATGCATAACCTGTTATTTATGCTATTTTACTTCACTTAATGATTGTAGGATTGATTGTGCACTTAGGTGTAGGAATTGTTTGAAACCCTAGTTGCATGATCTCAGGAACCCTTTTGAGATGAATACTAGTATGATAGGTCGAGTAGTTGCTTTATTTAATTAGGATCTCGGTAGAAGACGAGTGATTTTTCTAGCACTCGCGCGAGATCAGGATTTGGTTGTACCCACCTTCATACTATTATGATACTAGTGGTAGACAACAATCCATGGGGATTGGTTGTCTACGAGATGGGAAAATGGAATAAGGATTAACGTGCGGATACCTGTGTCAAGCGTTTGAACGTACTAAACACATACCGAGAAATATGGTAAATCGGTAAGCCTAGTACCTGAGTGAACCTGCCCGCAGATTGCCCTCCTCACACGACCTGAGACGTGGTCTCCCATTCCGGTTATGGTGGGTACAAGTGCGGTCACTGCACGACGACAGTCGGGGTCAGTGAGGCATTGTACGCCAAGGCGGTGAGCCCCTTTCTGTTGCCAGGGAATCGATGGGGACGGTTGACGTGTGTGGGGACGGAGTGCCCCTGCATGTCGTGTGTTTAGGTTTACCTTGCAAGGATAAAAACTCGATTCGAATCGTCTGCTTCTCGCAGCTAATGAGACTGCTTGATCCATTGTACTGCATTGAGTAACAAGTGGAAATATGATGAGTTGATATAAGATGTTGATTGCTAATAATGTTTGCTACTATGTATGAGTAGATAGTACACTTTTAGCCTTAAGAGAGTCACACTTAACTTGACAAAGTTAAAACTTGACTTAGAAACTCAGCTAGTGCTTTTGGCAACCAAACCCCACAGCCAAACAGCTGCATGTCTAGAGGTAGAGGAGTAGACTCCTCACACCGGGTAAGTCTAGCTGAGTATTAGTATACTCAGCCTTGCTTGTGGCATAAATTTTACAGGTTCCTTGGAGGACATGGTTGCTGGAGTGACTTGGCCATCCATCTTGCCACCGGGTTGGACTGTCGAGTGGGACCCCGCCTCGGCTGAGGAGGAGCATGAGGAGTGATGGGACAGGCTTACCCATCTCTCTGTTTAATTACCGTTAGCTTATTTCCGCTGCACTTCGAACAATGACAACTACTTTTGCAAAACTCCAATGGTGATGTAATAATTTAATACTCCTTCATGTATGGTTTTATGCTTTATTGTATTTGCTCTGTGACTCACCATCGAGTGAGATTGTGGTACTTGATCCTGTCAGTGGCCGTGTCGGACTAGATTCGAGGGATTGACGGGTTATTCCCATTTAAGTGTGGCCCAGCCTCTGAGGCGGGGCTTAGGCACTTAAGTTGGAATAATTCAGGCAGTTCCGCCACAGCAGATCTAATCTCAGTCGTTGGTTTTAGATCTGACGGTTGGAATCACCCGATACCCCTTCGCGTGGCTGTTTTATTAAAGAGACCCTCGGTTTGTTGGAAATAAACCCACCGTCCCTAGTTTTCACGCGTAGGCCCCTGTAATCTTGCAGATTTAACCCTGGACTTTTAAATATTCACAGAATTAGACCTAATTTCATATTTTGAATTCCCAAACTTGTTTATTTCATATCTTTTGCATATGAACTTCAAATTTAGTGATTCAAATTGCAAAATGTTCATAGTATTATTCTCTGTTCAAATAAATTAGTTCTAGCTACTGTTTGTACATTCTAATTTTTATGATTAAGTAGGAACTAATGTAAGTGTAGATTTATTTATTTAATAAAATAAATAAAAGGAGAACCCTAGAGATTTAAAAATGTTTAATCTTGTGAGATTAATAATGTGTATTACATGAAATCACACCTGGTCTAATCTTTAGGTCACAATAAAATAAATTGAACTATGTTATGTATTTGTGAGTAACACATAGAGAAATGATAATCTATTTCTAAATGAGGTTAATTTATGTTATAGTTTATGTTATACTTTAAAATCATTATCCTTTAGGTAGTATTGTGTCTTTTAAGATGCATTCCTATGTTTGTACATGTTTGGTGTGCTGTTCATTTGTACTTTCCAAATGTATTGAATGCATGCTCGCTTTATTTAGACAACGAGCAGTTCGAGGCTCCTGAGTGTGTTGTTGGAGACCTCCCTGAGCAACAAACTGGTGAAGGCAAGTGTCCTCTGACCTATTATGTCCTACATACTCTATAATTCACTGTCCTGCATTACTTTATGAAACCTAAGGATTGACTAGTCTGTATTCACTTATTCTTGTTTACCCTTTTGGGTTATCATGGTTAGCATCTTGCTATTGCCTTAATTTTAATCAATGAACATGATGTGAACATTTATGATACGATACTGTTATCCTGATTATGTTGATGAACTTGTGATACTCTAGGGGGCTCAGGCCTTTTTCCTCAGTACCTCTCCGTAAGGACCTATTCGTGGAGTGACCACCCGGGATAACAGTGCAACCATGAGAGTGGAATGGGACGCCCTTAGCTGATTAATTAGATCAACCTGGGGGTGTAGTTGGCTTTGCCGGAGGGCCGTCAATGGGGGTCGGGGCGTAGTGCTCGCTCTGCCAAGGTTGGGGTGCAGAGGTTCATTCGATTTGGTTTTGTTAGTCACCCACCTTGGGGAGGTGTACTGCGTTTGTACGACTGGCGAAACCTAACGAGCAGCTAAGCACCAGGGGAGTCTTTGTAAAGGTTACTAAGAGCACCTAGAGGGGGGGGGGTGAATAGGTGATCCTATAAAACTTAAAACTTAAGCCACAAAACTTGGTTAAGGTTAGCACAATAATTGCCAAGTGGCTAGAGTAGAGTCTCAACAAAACACAATAACCACAAAGATATCAATCACAGAGATGGCACGGTGGTTATCCCGTGGTTCGGCCAAGACCAACGCTTGCCTACTCCACGTAGTGGCGTCCCAACGGACGAGGGTTGCAATCAACCCCTCTCAAGCGGTCCAAAGACCCACTTGAATACCACGGTGTTTTGCTTTGCTTTTCTTAATCCCGTTTGCGAGGAATCTCCACAACTTGGAGCCTCTCGCCCTTACACTTGAAGTTCACAAAGAAGCACGGAGTAAGGGAGGGATTAGCAACTCACACAAGTCACAAAGATCACAGCAACTATGCACACACAAGACCCAGACTTAAGCTCAAAAGACTAGCACACTAGAACGGAGCTCAAATCACTAGAATGTCGAACAAGTGCGCAAGAATGATGTGTGAGTGATCAAGAGTGCTCAAAGGATGCTTGGTATCCTCCTCCATGCGCCTAGGGGTCCCTTTTATAGCCCCAAGGCAACTAGGAGCCGTTGAGAGCAATTTGGGAAGGCAATTCTTGCCTTCTGTCGTGTGGCGCACCGGACAGTCCGGTGCCCGATTTCTTTCCTTAAATGGCACAGCCGACCGTTGGCAGCCAGAGAGCCGTTGGCGCACCGGACATGTCCGGTGCACACCGGTCAGTCCGGTGCCCCCTTCTAGCCGTTGGCTTGGCCACGTGTCCCGCGCAGATCGCGCGGCCGACCGTTGGCCCAGCCGACCGTTGGCCCAGCCGACCGTTGGCTCACCGGACAGTCCGGTGCACACCGGACAGTCCGGTGAATTATAACCGTACGTCGCCGGTGAATTCCCGAGAGCGGCCAGTTCGCTCGAGCCAGCCTGGCGCACCGGACACTGTCCGGTGCACCACCGGACAGTCCGGTGCTCCCAGACTGAGCAGAGTCTTGGCTGCTCGAGCCAAGACAATTCCAATTCGATTTTTCCTGTTTCCAGCACTTAGACACAATACATTAGTCTCTAAAACAATGTACTAAGTCCGAGAAACATACCTTTATCCTTGATTTGTACTTTGTCCACCATTTTTCACTTAGGCACTTGTGTTGGACACTAAATCACCAAAATACTTAGAAGTGGCCCAAGGGCACATTTCCCTTTCAATCTCCCCCTTTTTGGTGATTTATGCCAACACAATATAAAGCAAGTAGAACAAATACAAAATCAATTCAAATAAGAACTCAAATTGTTTTGATTCAATTTTGACATATATGGATCACCCTTTGCCACCACTTGGTTTGTTTTTGCAAATCAAACTCAAATTTCTATCTCTAAGTCAAACACACATGTTAAGACATAAAGAGAGTCATTCCAAGAGAAATTGATTCAAGATTTCAAAAACTCCCCCTTTTTCCCGTAATCAATACTTCTCCCCACAAGAAGCCAACTTTTGACAAGAGAGACAATAAAAGAGTTTTGACAAACCAAACGCTTAAAAGAGTTTTGACAAACCAAACGCTCTATTCTACTATTTTCAAAATCTCTCAAGTGGTAGCTGATCCATCTCGCTTTGGCCTTTATTTTCTCCCCCTTTGGCATCAAGCACCAAAACGGGATTAATCTTGGCCCCTGAACCCCATTGCCTCACCAAAATCTTCAATAAGAATACAAAGGCAATAAGAGTACATAAGATGAACTTGGAATAAGTTACCCTCTCATCGGAGTGCAGTGGAAGTCTTTCATGGTCCAAGTCCATCTTTTCCCTTTCAATCCTTCTTTGAGACTAAATCAAGCAAACTCAAGCACATGGTTAGTCTCAAAGGGTCAAGTTGTAACACATCTCCCCCTAAACATGTGCATCACTTTGCAACGGACTTGTGAGGTCCAGGGAGTGTTTGTACAACTTGAGCACCATTACTTAAGCAACACAATGCGTAAGAAACATGATCAAAGGCATAAACACATGTATGCTATAAATCAATCCAAGTTCCGTGAATCTAAGACATTTAGCTCACTACGCAACCTACAAAAGGTCTTCTCATCTAGAGGCTTGGTAAAGATATCGGCTAGCTGGTTCTCGGTGCTAACATGAAACACTTCGATATCTCCCTTTTGCTGGTGGTCTCTCAAAAAGTGATGCCGGATGTCTATGTGCTTTGTGCGGCTGTGTTCAACAGGATTTTCCGCCATGCGGATAGCACTCTCATTATCACATAGGAAAGGGACTTTGCTCAGATTGTAGCCAAAGTCCCTGAGGGTTTGCCTCATCCAAAGTAGTTGCGCGCAACACTGTCCTGCGGCAACATACTCAGCCTCAGCGGTGGATAGGGCAACGGAATTTTGTTTCTTAGAGTTCCATGACACCAGGGACCTTCCTAAGAATTGGCACGTCCCCGATGTACTCTTCCTATCAACCTTACATCCAGCATAGTCGGAATCTGAATATCCAATTAAGTCAAAGGTAGACCCCTTTGGATACCAGATCCCGAAGCAAGGCGTAGCAACTAAATATCTAAGAATTCGATTTACCGCCACTAAGTGACACTCCTTAGGATCGGATTGAAATCTAGCACACATGCATACGCTAAGCATAATATCCGGTCTACTAGCACATAAATAAAGTAACGACCCTATCATTGACCGGTATGCTTTTTGATCAACGGACTTACCTCCTTTGTTCAGGTCGGTGTGTTCGTCGGTCCCCATCGGAGTCTTTGCGGGCTTGGCATCCTTCATCCCAAACCGCTTCAGCAAGTCTTGCGTGTACTTCGTTTGAGAGATGAAGGTGCCGTCCTTGAGTTGCTTCACTTGGAACCCAAGGAAGTAGTTCAACTCGCCCATCATCGACATCTCGAATTTCTGCGTCATCACCCTGCTAAACTCTTCACAAGACTTTCTATTAGTAGAACCAAATATTATGTCATCGACATAAATTTGGCACACAAACAAATCACCATCACATGTCTTAGTGAAAAGAGTTGGATCGGCTTTCCCAACTTTGAAAGCATTAGCAATTAAGAAATCTCTAAGGCATTCATACCATGCTCTTGGGGCTTGCTTAAGTCCATAGAGTGCCTTAGAGAGCTTACACACGTGGTCGGGGTACCGTTCATCCTCGAAGCCAGGGGGTTGCTCTACGTACACCTCCTCCTTGATTGGCTCGTTGAGGAAAGCGCTCTTCACATCCATTTGGAACAACCTGAAAGAGCGGCATATGCTAGCAAAATACGAATCGACTCTAGCCTAGCCACAGGAGCAAAAGTCTCCTCAAAGTCCAAACCTGCGACTTGGGCATAACCTTTTGCCACAAGTCGAGCCTTGTTCCTTGTCACCACCCCGTGCTCGTCTTGTTTGTTGCGGAACACCCACTTGGTTCCCACAACATTTTGCTTGGGACGAGGCACCAGTGTCCAAACTTCATTTCTTTTGAAATTGTTGAGCTCCTCCTGCATGGCCAACACCCAGTCCGGATCGAGCAAGGCCTCTTCTACCCTGAAAGGCTCAATAGAGGAGACAAAGGAGTAATGTTCACAAAAATTAACTAATCGAGATCGAGTAGTTACTCCCTTGCTAATATCACCCAGAATTTGGTCGACGGGATGATCCCTTTGAATCATCGCTCGAACTTGGGTTGGAGGTGCCGGTTGCGCTTCTTCCTCCATCACATGATCATCTTGTGCTCCCTCTTGATCACACGCCTCCTTTTGATGAACCTGTTCATCGTCTTGAGTTGGGGGATGCACCATAGTTGAGGAGGAAGGTTGATCTTGCTCATGTTGTTCCTGTGGCCGCACCTCTCCAATCGCCATGGTGCGTATTGCGGCCGTTGGAACGTCTTCTTCATCTACATCATCAAGATCAACAACTTGCTCTCTTGGAGAGCCATTAGTCTCATCAAATACAACATCGCTAGAGACTTCAACCAAACCCGATGATTTGTTGAAGACTCTATATGCCTTTGTATTTGAGTCATAACCTAACAAAAACCCTTCTACAGCTTTGGGAGCAAACTTAGAATTTCTACCCTTCTTCACTAGAATGTAGCATTTGCTTCCAAATACACGAAAGTAAGATACATTAGGTTTGTTACCGGTTAGAAGCTCATATGACGTCTTCTTGAGGAGACGAT
The DNA here is from genome assembly GCF_902167145.1 of Zea mays. Classification (NCBI taxonomy): domain Eukaryota; kingdom Viridiplantae; phylum Streptophyta; class Magnoliopsida; order Poales; family Poaceae; genus Zea; species Zea mays. The sequence continues at coordinate 31,251,441 of NC_050105.1, forward strand.
GAAGGTATACCCTGTTGATGGCGTGGCAAGCCGTGTTCACGGCTTCCGACCAAAAACACTCGGGGGTCTTGAACTCTCCAAGCATCGTCCTCGCCATGTCGATAAGCGTCTTGTTCTTCCTCTCTACCACACCATTTTGTTGTGGTGTGTAGGGAGCGGAGAACTCGTGCTTGATCCCTTCCGCCTCAAGAAACTCCTCCACTTGAAGGTTCTTAAATTCGGACCCGTTGTCGCTTCTTATCTTTTTCACTTTGAGCTCAAACTCATTTTGAGCTCTCCTTAGGAAGCGCTTGAGGGTCCCTTGGGTTTCAGTCTTATCCTGCAAAAAGAATACCCAAGCGGGAAAAGTCATCAACAATAACTAGACCATACTTACTTCCTCCTATGCTTAGATAGGCGACGGGTCCGAAGAGGTCCATATGTAGCAGCTCCAGAGGTCTTGAAGTGGTCATCACATTCTTGCTGTGATGCGCTCCTCCCACTTGTTTACCTGCTTGACAAGCTGCACAAGGTCTATCTTTTTCGAATTGCACGTTAGTCAAACCTATCACGTGTTCTCCCTTTAGAAGATTGTGAAGGTTCTTCATCCCCACATGTGCTAAGCGGCGATGCCACAGCCAGCCCATGCTAGTCTTAGCAATTAAGCATGCATCTAGACCAGCCTCCTCTTTTGCAAAATCAACTAAATAAAGTTTGCCGTCTAATACACCCTTAAAAGCTAGTGAACCATCACTTCTTCTAAAGACAGACACATCTACATTTGTAAATAGACAATTATATCCCATATTGCATAATTGACTAACAGATAGCAAGTTATATCCAAGAGACTTAACTAAAAACACATTAGAGATAGAGTGCTCATTTGAAATAGCAATTTTACCTAATCCTTTTACCTTGCCTTGATTCCCATCACCGAATATTATTGAATCTTGGGAATCCTTGTTTTTGACGTAGGAGGTGAACATCTTCTTCTCCCCCATCATATGGTTTGTGCATCCACTGTCGATAATCCAGCTTGAACCCCCGGATGCATAAACCTGCAAGGCAAATTTAGGCTTGGGACTTAGGTACCCAACTCTTGTTGGGTCCTACAAGGTTAGTCACAATTGTCTTAGGGACCCAAATGCAAGTTTTATCACCCTTGCATTTTGCCCCTAATTTCCTAGCAACTATCTTCCTATCCTTTCTACAAATAGCGAAGGAAGCATTTAAAGCATGATAAATTGTAGAAGGACCATCCACAACTTTCCTAGCAACATGAACAATATTCTTTCTAGGCACATGATGAACATAACTCCTAGACATATCTCTATCATGCATATAAGAAGAACTAGAAGCAAACATAGCATAAGAATCATAGGCATGTGCATCAAAAGCATTATAAGCATTACAACTCCTATGAGATTGTCTTCTATCATTGTACATAAAAGCATGGTTCTTTTTAGTACTACTTGCCATAGGAGCCTTCCCTTTCTCCTTGGCGGAGATGGGAGCCTTATGGTTTGTTAAGTTCTTGGCTTCCCTCTTGAAGCCAAGTCCATCCTTAATAGAGGGGTGTCTACCAACCGTGTAGGCATCCCTAGCAAATTTTAGTTTATCAAAATTACTCTTGCTAGTCTTAAGTTGGGCATTAAGACTAGCCACCTCATCACTTAATTTAGAAATTGAGGCTAGGTGTTTGCTACAAGCATTAATATCAAAGTCTTTACACCTATTGCAAGTTTCAACAATTTCTACACAAGATGTTGATTTACTAGCTATTTCTAACTTAGCATTCAAATCATCATTAATGCTCCTTAAGCTAGAAATTGTCTCATGACAAGAAGATAATTCACAAGAAAGCATTTCATTTCTTTTAACTTCTAGAGCATGAGATTTTTGTGTTTCTACAAATTTGTCATGTTCTTCATACAACAAATCCTCTTGTTTTTCTAAAAGCCTATTCTTATCATTCAAGGCATCAATCAATTCATTAATTTTATCTACCTTCGTTCTATCTAGGCCCTTAAATAAACATGAATAATCTATTTCATCCTCATCACTAGATTCGTCCTCACTTGAAGAAGCATAAGTAGAGTTTCGAGTACATACCTTCTTCTCCCTTGCCATAAGGCATGTGTGACGCTCGTTGGGAAAGAGGGATGACTTGTTGAAGGCGGTGGCGGTGAGTCCTTCATTGTCGGAGTCGGAAGAGGAGCAATCCAAATCCCACTCCTTGCCTAGATGCGCCTCGCCCTTTGCCTTCTTATAGTTCTTCTTCTCCCTCTTGTTCCCTTGATCCTGATCACTATCATTGTCGGGACAGTTAGCAATAAAATGACCAAGCTTACCACATTTGAAGCATGAGCGCTTCCCCTTTGTCTTGGTCTTGCTTGGCTGCCCCTTGCGACCTTTTAGCGCCGTCTTGAATCTCTTGATGATGAGAGCCATCTCTTCATCATTAAGTCCGGCCGCCTCAATTTGTGCCACCTTGCTAGGTAGCGTCTCCTTGCTTCTAGTTGCCTTGAGAGCAAGAGGTTGAGGCTCATTGATTGGACCATTCAATGCATCGTCCACGTATCTTGCTTCCTTGATCATCATTCGCCCGCTCATGAATTTTCCAAGTATCTCCTCGGGCGTCATCTTGGTGTACCTAGGATTCTCACGAATATTGTTTACAAGATGAGGATCAAGGACAGTAAAAGACCTTAGCATTAGGCGGACGACGTCGTGGTCCGTCCATCGCGTGCTTCCATAGCTTCTTATCTTGTTGACAAGGGTCTTGAGCCGGTTGTACGTTTGGGTTGGCTCTTCTCCCCTTATCATAGCGAATCTCCCGAGTTCGCCCTCCACCAACTCCATCTTGGTGAGCATTGTGACGTCATTCCCCTCATGAGAGATTTTGAGGGTGTCCCAAATTTGCTTGGCGTTATCCAAGCCGCTCACCTTGTGGTATTCATCCCTGCACAATGAAGCTAGAAGAACAGTAGTAGCTTGTGCATTTTTATGAATTTGCTCATTAATGAACATGGGACTATCTGTACTATCAAAGTGCATTCCACTCTCTACAATCTCCCATATACTAGGATGGAGAGAGAACAAGTGACTACGCATTTTGTGACTCCAAAATCCGTAGTCCTCTCCATCAAAATGAGGAGGTTTACCAAGTGGAATAGATAATAAATGAGCATTTGTACTTTGAGGAATACGAGAGTAATCAAAAGAAAAGTTCGAATTGACCGTTTTCTTTTTCTCGTAGTCGTCGTCGTCCTTTTGGGAAGAGGAAGATTCGTCGCTGTCATAGTAGACGATCTCCTTGATGCGCCTTGTCTTCTTCTTCTTCCCGTCTTTGCGCTTGTGGCCCGAGCCCGAGTCGGTAGGCTTGTCATCCTTCGGCTCGTTGAAGATAGACTCCTTCTCGTTGTTGTTGACCACCATCCCCTTTCCCTTAGAATCCATCTCTTCGGGCGATTAGTCCCTTCTTGAAGAGAACGACTCCGATACCAATTGAGAGCACCTAGAGGGGGGGTGAATAGGTGATCCTATAAAACTTAAAGCTTAAGCCACAAAACTTGGTTAAGGTTAGCACAATAATTGCCAAGTGGCTAGAGTAGAGTCTCAACAAAACACAATAACCACAAAGATATCAATCACAGAGATGGCATGGTGGTTATCCCGTGGTTCGGCCAAGACCAACGCTTGCCTACTCCACGTTGTGGCGTCCCAACGGACGATGGTTGCAATCAACCCCTCTCAAGCGGTCCAAAGACCCACTTGAATACCACGGTGTTTTGCTTTGCTTTTTCTTAATCCCGTTTGCGAGGAATCTCCACAACTTGGAGCCTCTCGCCCTTACACTTGAAGTTCACAAAGAAGCACGGAGTAAGGGAGGGATTAGCAACTCACACAAGTCACAAAGATCACAGCAACTATGCACACACAAGACCCAGACTTAAGCTCAAAAGACTAGCACACTAGAACGGAGCTCAAATCACTAGAATGTCGAACAAGTGCGCAAGAATGATGTGTGAGTGATCAAGAGTGCTCAAAGGATGCTTGGTATCCTCCTCCATGCGCTTAGGGGTCCCTTTTATAGCCCCAAGGCAGCTAGGAGCCGTTGAGAGCAATCTGGGAAGGCAATTCTTGCCTTCTGTCGTGTGGCGCACCGGACAGTCCGGTGCCCGATTTCTTTCCTTAAATGGCACAGCCGACCATTGGTAGCCAGAGAGCCGTTGGCGCACCGGACATGTCCGGTGCACACCGGTCAGTCCGGTGCCCCCTTCTAGCCGTTGGCTTGGCCACGTGTCCCGCGCAGATCGCGCGGCCGACCGTTGGCCCAGCCGACCGTTGGCTCACCGGACAGTCCGGTGAATTATAGTCGTACGTCGCCGGTGAATTCCCGAGAGCGGCCAGTTCGCTCGAGCCAGCCTGGCGCACTGGACACTGTCCGGTGCACCACCTGACAGTCCGGTGCTCCCAGACTGAGCAGAGTCTTGGCTGCTCGAGCCAAGACAATTCCAATTCGATTTTTCCTGTTTCCAGCACTTAGACACAATACATTAGTCTCTAAAACAATGTACTAAGTCCGAGAAACATACCTTTATCCTTGATTTGTACTTTGTCCACCATTTTTCACTTAGGCACTTGTGTTGGACACTAAATCACCAAAATACTTAGAAGTGGCCCAAGGGCACATTTCCCTTTCAGTTACGTAGTGAAACCTTGCCGACTCACCTTGGTAGTGTTTCAGGGTTTGATCGACCCGAGGCATAAAGGGATCAAAACTTGTGGGTAAAGTGTACAACCTCTGCAGAGTGTTAGAAACTGGTATATCAGCCGAGCTCACGGTTAAGAGCAGCCTTGGGATCCTCTTTGACTAGAAGAACTTTGTATACTTTTATGATGATGGTTAATAACGATGTTATAAAATGTGATCTCAGGTATTTCCTCTTTTGAGGAGGTACTTCTGGGTAATAACGGGGTTTATTACTAAAACTTGGCTCTACTAATAATAATAAATACTTGACTAACCTAAAAGCAACTGCTTGACCTCAACCCCATATATAGCTAGTCCACTTTAGCCAAACGAGACATTTGCTGAGTACGTTGATGTGTACTCACCATTTCTTTACACACCACCCCCACCCCAGGTTGTCCCCACTGTACTCAGTGATCAGAAGGTGATGCTGGCAGCATGGAGGACTTCGAGGAGTTCCAGGAATATGACGAGTTCTAGTTTACTTAGTGGCAAACCCCCAGTCAGCTGCCTATGTAGGCTTAGCTTCTATGTTTCGCATTTCCGCACTTTGATATTTATGTTGAATAATGGTTATGTACTAGACTCTGTGGATGTCTTGGACATCTTGATGTAATAAAGTACATTTCCGCTATTTATTTCGAGCATTGTGTGATGATGTTCAATTATGTAATCGCTGTGTACGTGAGTTTCTGATCCTAGCACGTACATGGTTCGCATTCGGTTTACCTTCCAAAACCGGGTGTGACAAACACGCTCAGCAGCAGCGCGATTTTCGAGAGGAGTCCAAAGCTCACAAAGTCAATAGCACTGTGCCCGAGTCCAAGCACATTTATTAAAGAATATCGTACCCTGGCGCATCTTTGTTTTTTCTGCTATTTTATTTTCTTGTATGAAAAACAATTCACGAAGGATTAAATTCCAATTTTATGTAATAATATTGTGGTCACACCATCGAGTGGGGTGCATCCCCTTAACAAAAATTTCGAAGCTACAAAAGTCGTTCCTAAGGGAGCACAGAGTAAGTTCCGAAGCTACAAAATTCATTTCTAAGGGAGTGCAGAGTAAGTTCCCGAAGCTCAAAAGTCGTTCCTAAGGGAATGCAGAGCTAAGATACCACCGAAATAAAAGGTGAAGAAGCTCAAAAGTCATTCCTAAGGGCATGCAGAGCATAAATACCATCGAAATAGAAGGTGAAGGAGCTCAAAAGTCATTCCTAAGGGGATGCAGAGCTTAAATGCCTCCGAAATAGAAGATGAAGAGACTCAAAAGACGTTCCTAAGGGGATGCAGAGTCTGGGTGTGTTTCCGTGTGGGTATGTGTCTTCAGCATAAACATCATGCTGCATCATATCATCGCATCATTTCGCATAACATTATATCATACATCATGTCGCATCAACAACAAGATTGTGCAGAAAGAAAGTTGCTTCTTTCAAATATACGATTAACGAAACAGTGTGCTGGAGCACAAAGTACACCTTCGGCAATTATAATTTTACATGCCAAAAGAATCTTCGTCGACAACAATATTATACAACAGATGTGCTATAGAATGGCTCTTTCTTTACGAAGCATGAAAAGAAGGGAAGGTGTTTTTTCGCCGAAGGCTCAAAAATGGTATGTACGCAAAATTTCATGCATCACAAAGAAATATATTACATTAATATACACATAGATATACAATGTTTAACTCATGTACGAATATTACATTTCCCTAATGCTACATTTCTTAACTACATAAAAATTTAGTCCTCTTTTAAGATCTTCTCGGTAGCTTCGTTCAGAAGTTTGTTGATAGCTTCGTCAACAGCTTCTTCGACAATTCTTATTGTCTCTAGTGCTGCTTTCATGGCCGGATCGACTTTGGGATCATATGGCTCGTGTGGCGGTGAAAGTTCAGCTGCAGTAAAGTAACGAGTTGTTAATCCGAAGCCAGAAAAAATACCCAAGCTAAGAAACAATAAAAATATCTATATGCCTTACGCGCTTAGCAGCCTCTTCGGCTCGCTTAGCTTCTTCCCGGGCATCATGGGATTCCTTTTCACTTTTCTTTGTAGCTTCGTCGGCTAACTCCCGGCCGCCCTTCATCCAAACGTTGAAATAGAATTTCCCGCCCATCATAGTAGCCTCAACCAAAGGATCCTTCGTGTTGTCTATAGAGAAGACGATCTCTGCCTGGGTTGCAGCTTTAACATGTTCACAACTAGTTTTCTCTAAAATTGTTGCAACCCCTTTGGCACCGACGAAGGCGTAGAAATCCCCACGGACGCTAAGTATTTCTTCAAAAGCTTCAGCTTCTTCGCTGATACATTCAATGATTCCTTCGGGATCGCCTCTAATAAATTTATGATAAGATGAGTATGCACCCAACTTTGCAAAACTATCTTTCAACTTATTAGCACAATCCAAGGATTTCTCGTAATACCTCTCCTTCGATTCCCGAAGCTCATCTACATTCTTTTGCAATCTGGTGCTAGTCCATTCACTTATTTCTTGTTTTGCTTTAGCCACTTCAAAATCCTCATTCTTTTCCGCAAGCTTTTTCTTTAAGTTTTCAATTTTGGCTCTATAAGCTTCGGACTGTGCAGCAAGACTGGCTTCGCTAACCTTTACTCTGTCTACCAAAGAATGCAGAATTTTATCCTTTTCTACATCTTCATTCCTCAGTCTTATAACCTCTGACCGAAGGTTTCCGAGGGCTATCTGGTAGCTTTCATCCTCAACATTCTTTTGTGCCCTTAAGGCATTGCTCAAGATTAAGCCCTACAAAAAAGGGGGGATCAACACAATGGTAAAAGATACAAAAATAATCTAATTATAAGCCAAAACATCTTTACCTTCAGACTGTTATAAGCAAGGTTGTCTGCAAGGTCATCCTTAGACATTGCAGAGAGGCCAACCTCGAGCTTCGGAAACCATATGTTTCTTGCCATCTCCTGGCAAACAGATATCTCCTTGTTGTCCAGAAGGCAGTACAGAAAGTCATCTTCATCGGTGCCATTGTACACCAAAGATCCTTTTGGGTACTTTAGTTCTCTAGCATAGTGTTTAGCTTCGACAATTTGCTCTTCCGACAACTCTTTACCCGAAGCATGTCGTATAATAAAGTCTAACTCTTCAGTAGACGCTTCAGGAGTAGGATTTAACCTTCTTAGATGCACCTTCTTTTTCCAAGATCAGAGTGGTATTCGAAGGTCCTTGCTTAGTACTCTGTCCAATAGCTTCAACAGGCTCTGTTTCGATGGCCACTGAGGGCCCAGCTTCGACTTCAACACGAGCTGTAGCAGCTTCGACATCCTCTTTTGCAAAGGCAGGAGTTGGTACCCTTGTCGACTCCAAGACAGCATCCAGCACGCTAGCCATCCTTCTCCTCTTGGGAGTTATTGCGGGAACTTTGGATACCTTCGGCTACTCCAGCTCTAGTGGCGGGCTCAAGCTTTTTGGTAGCCCTGCTGGCTCCTCTAGTTCTGGTTCTTCGACCATTTTCTCCTTGGCTTCAGTAGGACGCTTCGGCGCTCCGGCTGACTCGGCTTTCTCCTGTCCCATTACTTTCAGCACTTCAGCCGGTTCTCCCTTGAAATCGGCAGGAGCGGGGTATCTTGACTCAGCGGTGGAAGACGTCCCCTCAGCAAGCTTCAGCACCCTGGCCGTCTCAATGTATCTAGGCCAGTGCGTCAAAACTTTGATCTTCTTACCCTTCGGCGCAGCAGAGATGGCCGAAGCAGTAGCTTTTCTTTTCTTTCCCTGCTTTCGCGAGGGATAGCAATAGTCTAGGTATACAAAACCAATAACATCGAAAACTCTGTTTAATCTTTTCTTGCCTTGTCCTCCAAAGGCTAAGGTCATGGCATCATCTTAGGCCCTTGTGTAGGCCCCAAGCAACTCATCGCTAGTTGCCTCAACACAGTTCAGCCAGTCATCATTCGGCTCATCAAACTGATCTCTATATCTGGAGGTATATTTCAGATAAACCAAGCCACCTTGACTGGACCCGGCAGCAGTCTCCTTTGGCATCTCCCTGTCATTCACAAGAGGCCACACTCTATAAGCAATGTGCTCCTGGACTAGGTCTCTTGTGCCAATAAAAGTGCATACACTGTTAAAAGCCTTCTGGCATGCTTCAATATCATTTCCAATAGCAGTGGCTGACCTTCTGATGCCGAAGCGAGACCAAATAGAGCGTTGGATAATCCCCTTTATATCTTCTCTTTCAATTAAGTTGTTATTTACATAAAACCATTCTTCCATCCAGGCTCCTGGCCACTTCTTCCGAAACGTCGGAACTATATAGCTCACATTAGAGCGAGGCACGAAGCCGTAACAACCAAAATTATTGTGATACTGCTCCTTCCCAGTAGCCTTCATTTTGTAGGACAACACATGCATATTGTAGAAGCATTTTGCACTCGGCTCCGGTCCTTGGCTTCTCACGGCCCAAATAAAAATCCCCATCCTGATGATAGCTTCGGGGGTAATTTGGTGAAGGTAAATCTCAAAAGTCTTTAGAACTTCAACTAAAAATCTACTCAAGGGAAATCGAAGCCCTGCCTTCATGAAGCTTCTGTAGACAACAACTTCGTCTACCTCGGGCACAGGGGCGGCGCTATCTCCTCTAGCCCTCACAATAGAAATATCACGGAAATATCTCCCCTTCATAGCATCAATCTGACTATGCTTGATGGATGACTTTCCGAAGATGGTATGACTCGGCCGCCAGGGCCGATCTTCGGCATCTTCGTTTCCACTTTCCAAATCAAAACTTTTGCTTTCACCGAAATCCTTAGATAACCCAGCCAGCATTTCATTGGTGATCTTCTCTGTGTTTGTCTTCTCCATAGCCTCATAAAACCCAAACTAGAGCAGGGTCAACAACCTTCTTCTCCTCATCCATTTAGTCAACGCTTGTGCAAATGCCGAAGCTCACAAACTAATCAAAATTTGACAGAGCAAGAAAATTCAGAATGGCAAGAATGGCGCAACCGGTTGAGATGGCACATCAAATTCTATCAAATGTGAGTCCCTATTTATATGCCCAGCGTATCACAACTTGGTGGGTCCTATATGTCATTGACTTTCGCTATTCTAGCAAAGGGAAGATGTATTTTCGGACCTTCGGCTAAAGGTCTTCGTTCACGTCGCAGTCTGAATTTGTTAATACAAAAACAAATTAATACTGCGAGGGGCTACTTTTGGGGGCCTTCCTCTTCCGAAGGTCCTTAAAAACATGACTAATATGTTTTTTAGTGTAACATAGACTGATACAGGAGGCTTCGACTTTAGGATGAAAGCATGCGTGATATGGAGATATAACCCGGGAGCAGGATGAACGGGCGTCGAAGCTGTGGCCGAAGAAGTTTTGCTTAGCACAATGACGAAGGTGGAAGATGGAACCGACCTAAAGGAGAAAAGACTACCTAACTCTAGATAGCTTGCCTTATTGTTAGCAGTAAAAGTCAAGGACATGAATGTAATTTTGTCCAGGCTGCGTCCCGTGCCTATAAATAGATGAACAGTAACACCCTACTGTTCAGGCTGAACGGTAATCGCTCTCGTGTCATCCTCGCATTTTCACCTTCTGGCAAGCCGAAGGTATCAATGTAATATAAATATTGTGAATATTTATCCATGTTTATAAAACAAGAATATAAGTAATTTGTTGATATATCATCATTATTTATGTTCCCTTGTATTTCATGTACCTTCATTTGTACTTGTTTACTAAGATGATGAAGGTATGTCCTTCATGACCTTCGTCTGAGAATCATTAAACCCGAAAGGAGATAATGAATCGAGGATGAAGTTTTTTAATCGTTAAAAATTGTGTTGCTTTGTTCTTGATGTATAACATTTGAGAATAAGGACCAACAGGGGGCGCGCGAGCGAGCTGGCGAACCAGCGCTGACGAGACAGCCTCATCGAGTAGAGAGGAAGGGAGGGAGCCAGTGCACATGGGCGAGCGGGGTTCGACGCTGATAGGTAGGACCCGCCTTGAAGATATCGAACACGGGCGCGCTCGCAGGCTGGCTGGCTGGGCCAAATGGGCCGAAATGTCGGGGAAGGGGCGGCTGTGCTCCTTTGCCTTTTTCTTTTATTCCGAATTTTCTAATTCTTTTTCCTTTTATTTTCTCTTTTGGATTCAAATTCAAACATGCCACAAATTTAAATTTATATATTCCAAACATGTGCATCAAACAAAAGAACAATCTAGGCCCAGCATGATACAACATTTCATGACTCACATAGGTTTTAATATACTAAAGAAATAATTCATCTCCCAAATACTAGACACAACTCTAATAAAAGGAAGAGAGAAGAAATCTAGAGAGAGAGAAATAAGGGGTAACACCTGAATTTGGTAGATAATAGAGAAGTAAATTTATACCCCTAAATTCAGGGTGTTACACCATAGTGTAGGGTCTGGGGTACCAACTCCGTCGCCGGAGTTGGCACACATGCGGAGAGGAGTGGTAGGTAGGACTCTTCGAGAGAGGACTATAGCGTGACATAGGCAGTGAGGAAGACAATGCAAAGGAGAGCGAGAGTGGCCAACCCTAGTGCATGCCTGGTAGGGATGAAATCGAATAAATATCTGGATATCAATTGTTTGTTTTTTGTTTGATTGTGAATAAATGGGATATAGATTCTGCTATGCAAATTTGTATTCTTGTTTTTAGCATTGAGATTGTAAAGATTCATAAAAGCTAAACCTCAAATTTATCATATATCTTCTCAAATGGTAGATATAAAATTTGGATACAGATATGGATACAGACATGGATATCTTTTCACCTTTTTTGTTGTATTGAGAAAATAATGTATAAAAAATGTATACAATAGTGTGCTTGATAACATTAGAAAAGATCAACATCAAATTTTACAAATATCTATTTTAAAATATTAAATTCGCCATAACAATTCAGATACCTAATTTTATCTCTAATGTTTGGTTTACCGAAGTCACGAGAAACGATGAAAGTGAGGGAAATGGGCTTGTCTCCGTGGAAACGACCCAGGCCAGCGTGTCCACAGAGCTAGGTCAAGAGGCACATGTCCACGTAGCTTAGCTCTAGTGTCCGGACAGTCAACCAAACACACATAAATGGTCAATTGTAGCATACCTGAGAGAGAGGGAGAGAACACTATAATAGAGCTAACCATTTTTGTATATTCAATATCTATTTGTTTTGTACGCCTCCGTTCCAAAACAGTATTCTTTTTAGACTAAACATACATTCTTTAGTAAATCTAAAAATGTTGCTGATATGTATATGTCTAGATTTATTATCATTTATTTGAATGTAAACAGAAAAAATAGGTTAGAAAGAACTATATTTTGGGACGGAAGGAGAGAGCACACGTAGAACTAATCATTTTGTATTACACACTATATGTGTTTTGTTACAGAAAACTTGAACATGGGTATTCCATAAAAATACCAGCCGCTTCGCCGTGCTGGCGCCAGTGCAAGATGAGGCTGGGCGCAGTCGCGAGCTGTAAAAGCTCCCCTGAGATTTTACAGTAGACACGGTAGCTGCAGCCATACACCCTACGCGTTACTCTATGCGCTATCCCAGGGCAGGAGCTGCAAATGCAGAGTTCTCTCTCGCCTACGCTAAATGCTGCTGCCTGCCGCGCTCTCTCTCGCCGAAAAAAAGGTGGGCCCAGGGACAGGACAGCAGCGTCTGTTGAATGCTGACTGCTGGTGGGCCCAGGGACGTATAGGGTAGATATATAGGGTAATCGTGACCGCGGAGAATTGTTGGATAGAGTAGAGAATCTCGCTGATCAGGATAGAATATTCCTTTTAGGGTAGAGAAATAGAGTAGTATGAGTGCGGATAGTCTGATATGCGTGCAGACGCGCATCTCTCCTTTGTGTGTGTGCTGTGGAGTGCATGAGATCGATGAGTCCCCATGCGTCCGTCCGGTCACGGTCCGGCCATCAAAGTGCATATGGCAGACGAGACGAGGTAGTAGTCGTGGTGATGGGCACGCAGGCCATGTCATCAAGCAGTACCGGCTCGCGCGCAGGCAGAGAGACATATCGACGCAGAGGCGCAGTGGTGGTGGTTATTGATTATTGCAGGCTTGCAGCTACCAGCTGGCTGCACATCGGAGAAGAAAGCGTACGTAGCACCGAAGTGGGTTCTGGTTCGGGGAAGGCTTGTGGCGCGGGATCAGGTGCTGCCCTCCCAAACTCGGCAACTCGACATCGACCGCCCTCCGCCCATTCATCACACTCCCATTGGCCCAGTGCTGCTGGCCCATACTGTACCATCTGGCCTCTCTCTCTACTTTTTAACTTATCATCATAACAAAAACAAACTTCTTTATGTCTTCGAGTACTCTCTCTCTCCTCCATCTGATCCATCAAGTGACAGTAAGTAGTATGTGATTTTCGACTGTGCTAAATGCTTATACGTGCAGCAGCCTGCACTAGTATGCAGGAACCGAGCCATAAAAATTTTGAGGGACTAAACCTCTAAATTATATAAGCCTTTTTTACATTATATTATGTATATTTTAAATTCTAGGGAGCCTTTAACTGGTAGAGGCTCGAGCCCTAACGTCCCACCGCCACCTGTTCCTGCTACTATTCCCCACGTATCTTCCTTTATCTATACTTTCTAATTGTTGGGACTTGCTCTCAGTCGCAAAGAGACCAACAAGAGTGAATAGTGGTGTCAACAGGGTTACGTGCTAGAAAACAATAGCTCTGTTCATCCGGCCTCTCACGGGCACTGTGCGGAGGTATTTATAGGTACCTGAGCGCTCAGCGCCTTGTGTTAAGGACGCATGTGCCCTCAGCTACCTAGGTTATCCCCGGAATATTCCCATAAAGCAGGGTTACAGACTGTAATTACAGGAATGCCTTTACAAATGAGGCCCGTAACGCACAGCGGCCACGCAGGGCCCGTTGCGATGGGCCGGAGCATACGTGGGCCTCCGAACTGGATGGGACCGTCGGCGGCGGGAAGACCTCGTGGCGGCCCTTCGTCTGATGTCGTGACAAGCGAAGGGTATCCCTGTCCGTTTTGTCTTCGTCGGACCGGTGACTACAGCGAAGGCCTCGAGCGAAGGGTGGCGTCTATGCCTTCGCCCCAACATTTGCCCTCCGAGGGACCAGTTCGACAAAGTCACCTGGTGCCGAAGACGTCGCTAGATGGCGGAGACGCTGCCCTCGCTCGAAGTGGTTCCGCGGGGGTTTTTGACGTGACCGTTGATTGACAGGGTATTGTTGGATTGCGGGTTTCCCGAAGCGTCGCGCCCTGTTGGAGTGCGGGTTTCCCGAAGAGCCGCGCCCTGTCTATAAAAGGGGGCGGGGGTTGGTGCTTTTTGAACTTCACTTTCCACGCTCCGTGAAAACCCTAGCCGCCCTTTCCACCGTCTTGTTGCTTGTCTGCCCGCCGTGCTCTTGTTCGCCGGAGATCTGGCTCGAGTGAAGCAGACCGCCCGCCGCCGCCGACGGTACGTAGCGATGCCGACTTCGTCTTCTTCCGCTGCCGCTACGCCGCCGGCCGATCCCTCGCCGCCGGCCGCCGCCTCGTCTGAGGAGACGCTGAGTAGTTTGATGGCAGAGGAGTTGCGCGCCGGCGATTCTGTTGATTTTGGTGTGTCGCGGATGTCGTCGGTCCGCGTGCAAGATATGCAGCGGTTGGGTTATTTCGGCGGCGGAGTTGCTCGTGTCCCGGGGACGGAGGAAGTCCCCGAGCCGGAGGGCGAGTTGGTTGTTTTCGAGGCGTTCTTCGCCGCCGGTCTCCGCCTGCCTGCGCACCGTTTTGTTGGCGAAGTCCTACGCAGGTTCAACGTTCAGATACATCAGCTGACGCCGAATGCCGTGGTGGCCCTGTCGAAGTATGTCTGGGCGACGACTTCGTACGGCGGACAGCCATCGGTCGAAGTTTTTGCGAAGTATTATTGTTTGCACTGGCAGAAGAGGATGATTGGAGACGAAGTTGCTCAGTTTGGGTCCTGCACATTCACGCCGAAGACTGGCAAGACCTCGATGCAGGTAGTCGAGTTGGTTCCTTGCGCCCGCAACAAGTGGGGCAACTGGAATGAATTTTGGTTTTACGTTGTTGAGGGTACCGTCGAAGGCCATGAGGGACTCCCCGTGTCCGAGATGTGTTCTCATTTTTACTCAGCGTACCCGCCCTTTGAAGTGGCGGAGGAGGATGTGGACGAAGGGGCCCTTCGGTGCGCCGCCGGCCTGAGCAGTGGGCGCGATTTAGTTGAAGAGTTTGTGGCGTACGGGGTATGGCCCTTGGCGCATGGCTGGGCGTTGGGCGAAGTGTGCCCTCGTCAGATGCGTTCCCATGGTGGGAAGATGGTGCGAAGTCCTGCCTTCGTACTGAATCTGCAAAACCGCGACCCGGCCGCCTTTGTGCGTGAGGTGGAGGATGGGGCGGTGCGGCTCGTAGGACGTTACGTGCCGAGGACAGAAGGCCAACACAGCTGGGATATCCGCGGGTCGAATGACCGTTTGAACAGGGTTTTTGAATTAAATCAATTGCCATATGACGGCTACCCTGGTCAAGGCGATTTGGACCGCCGTGGGAAGAAACCGGCGGTGGAGACTGGAGACGACCCTTCGCCGGCGGCCGCCCCATCCTCTAAAAAGAGAAAATTAGGTACTGTTATGGGAGGTCTTGGGGTTTCTGATGGTTTTGCTAGAGAGCTGATGAGGACGTGCGCGGCCCCCGGGGGAAGGATGTCTTCGCTCGAGCTCCGGGAGTCTTCGGCTCGGATGCTGAGGGTTACCGGGGGTTGTTGGCCTAGGAATGTTCCTACCCCCCGCGCGGCTGGCGAGGATTTTTTTACATCTCGCATGGTTCGTGAATGGAGAGTTTTTCCTTACGGGCGGAATATTGCTGCTGTTGTGTCGGCAGTGATGGACAAGGATCGCTAGGGAGCTGCACAAAAGCGGCAGGCGGCTGTCAGGCTCGTTGAAGCCCGACCAAAGAGGCAGCGGGGGGCTGCGAAGGCTGCGGCCCCCGGCGGAGGCAAGCCGCCGCTGGCGGCGAAGTCAGGCGCCCCTGCATCTAGCAAGGCGCCGGAGGCAACGGCGGGCGCTGGAGGCTCCAAATCGACGAAGGTGGTGTCGCCGACCGGCGGAGGTCGCGAAGGCGGCCCGAGCGTTGTCGTTGTCAGGCAAACGCGTCGCCGACTTCGCCACCGATATTAGTGTGGACGACTATCTTGGTGGTAAGTCGTTGGTTTCGTTTTTTTCGTTTTTTTAATGTATTCGTCGATACGTCGCAGGGTCGGGCGAAGGCCAACTTGCTATAGTTGCGCCTGCTGCGGCGATCGCGACGGCTGCCGTGGTGCCAAAGGCGAAGGGCGGGGCTCTTAGCGCCGGAGGCGAGGTGTCGGCCCTCGCGGCTGTCAGGGATGAGGCGGGCGCTACGTCCCGCCGGCTGGAGGAGGTGACGGAGGCGCTGAGTCAGGCGTCCCGCCGGCTGAAGGAGGTGTCTTTTTTTCCGCTTGCTGAGGCCGCGGCCTTGCGTGTCTTCTGCAGGTGGCTGACTTCGCCAACCGTACAACGTCGGGGGCTCTCACGGCAGCTGTGTCTGCCGAAGTCGAGAGACTTCGGACACAACATGCTGACGCCGTCCGTGAAAAATCGGCCGCCGACAGCAAGTGCCGTAAGCTGACGGACAGGGTGGCCGCGCTGGAGAGGGAGAAGGCTGATCTCCGGCGCCAACAGGCGGGGGAGAAGAGGGAAACCAACGAGGCCCTCGCCAAGGAGCGGGCTGCGCAGGCGGATGCCAAATTGGCGCGGGCGGAGGGCAGTATTGCCAGGGAGCGCGCTGAGCAGCTGCAGGAGCGGCTCACCGCCCTGGAGAGCCGCGTGGAGAGGGCCGAGGCCGCGTCGCGCGCGGAGGCAGAGCGGACGCGCAAACTGCTCATGGATACATACCATGATCTGGGCGCGGGGACCGGTGAATTCGAAGTGCCGGACCGAGAGCCCGGACTTCGCTGCCTGGAGTGGGTGCAGGAGGAGTTGCAAGCACTCCCCACTGTCGTGGAGGGGTTTATGTCGTATGCCTCCCTGGTCACCTGCGAGGGGGCAATGAATGCGCTCTCCCGCGAAGGGTGCCGGCACTTCGAGGTCTTCGACCAAGCCGATGAAGATTTTGAGCGAGATATCTATAAGGTAAAGGACCCCGCACTTATGCAATACCTCACGGCCATCCGAGGTCTCGAGAGACAATTCAAGGGATTCACCTTGCAGCATGTGGATAGGGCCAAGAACGAGGAGGCCGACGCATTGGCCAAGGCCGCCGCGAGGGGCGAGTCCTTGCCCTCCGACGTGTTCTTTCATACCATCGGCACGCCAGCCGTCCGGAGCCCCGAAGGGCTCCAAATAACTAATGACAGCGAGGGCCACCGCATAGTCAACCTAATCATGACCGAAGACTGGCGGGCACCAATGACCCTGTTCCTACAGGGGTACTATCATCCAACCGACGTCAGTGAGGCCAAGCGCCTCAGACATCGAAGCCGGGACTTCGCACTGATTGAAGGCCAACTCTACAAGAAAGGGGTCAGTCAGCCAATGCTTAAATGCGTCACCGAAACCGAAGGCATGCAGATCCTACGTGAAGTCCACAGTGGCACGTGCGGCTCACACGCAGGGCCAAGGGCCCTAGCTGCTAAGGTAATCCGCCAGGGTTTTTACTGGCCCGCAATGATCTGCGCCGCAAATCGGGTCACACGGTCCTGCGAAGCCTGCCAGAAGTTTTCTCCTCGGTCAGGCAGCCCCTCGCAGTATACAAAGCTGATCGCCCATACATGGCCCCTCCAGCGCTGGGGCCTGGATATTGTCGGGCCCCTGCCCACCGCTCAGGGGAACCTTAAGTTCGCCTTCGTCGCTGTCGAGTACTTCACCAAATGGATCGAGGCACGGGCTGTTTCTACAATAACATCAAAGACTGCCCAAAAATTCTTCTGGCAGAACATTGTTTGCCGCTTCGGAGTACCGTCCGAACTAACAG
The DNA here is from genome assembly GCF_902167145.1 of Zea mays. Lineage (NCBI taxonomy): Eukaryota > Viridiplantae > Streptophyta > Magnoliopsida > Poales > Poaceae > Zea > Zea mays. The sequence goes on from NC_050105.1 coordinate 31,269,175, forward strand.
TTGACAACGGCAAGCAGTTCGACAACCAAGACTTCAAGGATTTTTGTTTCTCCATTGGCACCAAGCTTGCTTTCTCCTCAGTCTATCATCCGCAGTCCAACGGGGTCGTGGAACGCGCCAACGGCAAAATCTTCAAAGCTGTCAAGAAGATGCTCCTTGATGAAAAAAAGGCAGATGGACCGATTTGTTACCTGAGGCAGTCTGGGCACTAAACACGACTGAGTGCAGGGCGACCGGGTTTACTCCCTTCCGCCTTCTATACGGATCGGAGGCCATGACTCCGCAAGAAATAAAGCATGGGTCCCCGCGAACAGTTTCGTCAGCCGTCCCCGACGTGGACGAGCCAACTTCAAAGGATCTCATCGACGGAGACCGAGTCTTCGCCCTACAGGCCCTAAACAAATACCAAGCCCAGACCAAAGCATGGCGCGACCACACAGTCATCCCGCGGGAGTTCAGCGAGGGGGACCTCGTACTCGTCCGAACAGCTCGGACGGAGTCCAAGGGCAAGCTGGAGCCCAAGTGGGAGGGCCCCTTTATGGTCAAGACAAAAGCTTCCCCCAGCGCTTACAGGCTCACAACGCCAAACGGCGAGGACCTGGAGCACTCCTGGAACATCGACAACCTCCGTAAATTTTTTGTTTGACTCCTCAGGGCTGATTTCGCCCTTGTAATTCGCAAAAACAATCTTGTACCGCCCCGCACTCTTTTCCTCCTGGGGGGTGAGGTTTTTAACGAGGCGGAGCCATGTAATATATGTGTGAAAATCCCCCGCAAAAACATGCGTCGAAAAAGACCGCGACGACGGTCTTCGACATTCGACCAATACGAGGTCACCGCGAGGCTAAGCGCTAGCCACCCTCGCGTGCGACAAATCCGCGCAGAAGTCGCCTAAGGGTGCAGCCGGATTAGCACAACAAGTGCGAAAAAACCGAAGTCTATCGCGAAGACTATCCGCGCAGAAGTCGCCTAAGGGTGCAGCCGGATTAGCACAACAAGTGCGAAAAAACCGAAGTCTATCGCGAAGACTATCCACGCAGAAGTCGCCTAAGGGTGCAGCCGGATTAGCACAACAAGTGCGAAAAAACCGAAGTCTACCGCGAAGACTATCCGCGCAGAAGTCGCCTAAGGGTGCAGCCGGATTAGCACAACAAGTGCGAAAAAACCAAAGTCTACCGCGAAGACTATCCGCGCAGAAGTCGCCTAAGGGTGCAGCCGGACTAGCACAACAAGTGCGAAAAAACCAAAGTCTACCGCGAAGACTATCCGCGCAGAAGTCGCCTAAGGGTGCAGCCGGACTAGCACAACAAGTGCGAAAAAACCAAAGTCTACCGCAAAGACTGTCCGTGCAGAAGACACCTAAGGGTGCAACCGGACTAGCACAACAAAAGCAGAAACGACAACATCAAACCGTCCGCGCCAAGACCAACTATAATCGCACCAGCACAGCACAACAAAACACACCAGACAAAGTACACAACGCCTTCGCAGGCACAGGCAAGCGAGGGCACACAACTTCATCATACAAGCTTTTACACATATACAAGCGAGGGCACCACACTCTACATCGGCTCAACCTTAGGAATAATTCCCATCTCCCTATAATTAAATAACATTATCCTAAGCTCCTCACCCGCAAAAAGACTTCGCAGTTCCCCTTCACCTGTACTCACGGCGGCCGGCAAAGACAACAGTTCCCGCCGGCCAGCTCTACTCACACGAAGCCGAGCCCCCTCCGCCCCACTCACTCTACGCTTCGCAACCGCCCTTCGTCGTCGTCGCCCGGTGCTAGGACCTGGCACATCTCCTACGTCCGCGGCGTGCGGCGAAGCCTCTGCCGCAGCCACATCTAAGGCCGCAAAGTAGTCCAAATCCTCCGACGACGACTCCTCAGTCCACTCAACCGAGCTCCCAGAGTCAGCAAAATCAAAAAACTCAGTTGCAGATCCACCACATTCGTTACCATCTTCCGCGGTCGAAGCCGCCAAAAATTCAGTAGTAGCGGTTGCGTGCGCAGGCCCAAAATCTTGAACCTGCGCAGCAACCAAAATTCAGCAACATATACAAATTTCCCCAACCCTCTACACCCACTACGCCACCTGCAAAGGCCCTGACGTTGCGGGAGCCTCCGCCGTTGGCTCCGTCGTTGCTTCCGCTGTTGTTTCCGTCGCCACCGCTGCGGGATCTTCAGCACTCGGCGCAGCAGCTGCGGGGGCATCAGGCACGCCTTCGGTGACCTCTGGGGGCCACCTCCGCCTTGGCGGCCTCCGTCTTTTCGTCGGACATTTTGCGAAGCTTCTGCTTTTTTGGTCGCACCGAAGGGTCAATTCCCAAGCTGTGTTCAATTATGGACCGGCTGACTCCGACCAGGTCAAGGGCGGACCAGGCGAAGACATCTTTATTCTTGGACAGGCAGCACAGGAGTCTCTCTTCTTCGTGCGAGGTGAGGTCTTCGCTGATAGTGACTGTCTGCTTGGGCGTGGCCTGATCGAGGGGGACAGTCTTGGTCCCGTCTTGGCTCTGCAGCTGTGCCTTGTCATGCTGTTTATCGGTTGGGCTGGCGGGCGCAGGGACCTCGCGCTGGGCCGTGAGGCAGTGCACGTTTCTCTGACCGGGCACGAAGTCCCGCTCTATGTTGCGCGCCGTCTGTTGGTTGCCGTAGACCGTAATGACGCCTAGCGGACCTGGTATCTTCATGCATAGGTACAGTCCGTGAATGGCGGCTTCGAACTTATTGATGGAGCCCCGACCCATGATGGCGTTGTATGGATATACCATATCCACGATATCGAAAGTCACTTGCTCACTTCGGGCATTGGGTGCTACACCGAAGGAGAGGGGCAAATCTATTTTGCCGATGGGAAAGGTGCCCTTGCCGCCGAAGCCATACAACGGGTTGTCCGAAGGCTTCAGCAGGCTGTGGCTTATACCCATGCGGTCGAAGGCGTGGAGGAAGATGATGTCCGCCTGACTGCCGTTGTCGACTAGGACCTTGTGTAGGTCCCAGCCTGCCACGCTGCAATTGATAACCATAGCGTCGGAGTGGGGGGCGCTGCGCAGGTCGACGTCTCGTGCGTCGAAGGTTAGCGGTATGTGGGACCATTTTGTCTGCACGACTGGGCCAGTGACGGCAACATGGTTGATGCTGCGGTAGTGGTCCCGCTTCTGCCGCTTGGTGTCGAAGTCAGTGCTGGACCCCCCAGTTATCATGTGGATGACTCCGCGATATGGTTGATCGGCGAAGTCTTCCTGCTTTGGGGCATGGGGGATGTTTTGATGTTGCTGGTGTGGTGGCGGGGGTGGAGGAGGTACGATTTGTACTTCCTGATGGTGTTGGTAAGCGTGGTGCGGTGGATGCGGGGCGGGAGCGTGGATATATGGTGGAGGGGGTTGCTGGTAGTTGTGCGCGACAATTCTGGGGTTGTCGACTGGCTGCGCCCGTGCCATTCTGTCTCTGGTAGCCTTCGTTTCGGGGCAGTCTTTGGTTTGGTGGGCGCAGTCTTCGCCATGGAAGAGGCAGTAGAATCGGCGCGGCGGCTGCGCATGCCCTCGGCCCCTACCATGAGTTCCATTTCTGCGGCCCTAGGGGGGATATTCCTGGCGACGGGGGAGGGGGGGTCAGCAGCGGGATGTTGATTGGCGATGTTGTGCACTTGCTGCTGATTGCGGCCGTCTCGACCGGAGTCTGGCTGCGGAGTCCTCGTCCACGTGCGGCTGGACTGTGGGGCGTCTTTGGGTTTCCGCTGTGACTCAACCTTGCGCTGGTGGAGTTCCTCAGATTTGGCATATTTTTCAAAGAGCTGATATAGCTCCTGGAGGTTCTCGGGCGGATCTCTGATACAGTGGCTGTAGAGGACGCCGGCACGAAGGCCACTGATGGCGTAATGGATAGCTATCTGATCATCAACAGAGGACAGCTGTGACTTGAGTGTTAAAAATTTGCGGTAATACTCCCGCAGAGTCTCCTTTTCCAGCTGCTTGCAAAGCGAGAGCTCGGCCAAGACGTCGGTATCTGGGCGGTACCCTTGGAAGTTGAGCAGGAACTTGTCCCTGAGACTTCTCCAGGAATCAATGGACAGCGGAGGCAATCTGGTGAACCAGGTGAGAGCTGGGCCCTCTAGGGCGATGATGAAAGACTTCACCATTGTGGCGTCGTCCCCTCCGGCGGATGCAACGGCGACCTGATAACTCATTATGTATTGCGCCTGGTCGGTGCTGCCGTTGTACTTGGGATAAGTCCCTGCTCGGAAGTTAGCTGGCCAAGGCGTCACTTGCAGGTGTGGCGCCAGGGGACTTCGCTCGTCGAGATAGTTGACCCCTTGGAATGGCGCGGCGTGCTGGAAGGTGTGGTCGCGCTGGGGGAAACGCGGGTCTTCCGGTTGTGCTCGGTGTTGCAGGGGTGACCCATGCTGCAGGCCGAGGTGGCCTTCGCGCGTGTCTTCCAGTTGCGCGCGCTACTGGAGGGGTGGCCCATCCTGCAGGCCAAGGTGGCCTTCGCGCTGCATCAGCGCGATCTCCCGCTCGAGGTCTTGGGCCTTTTGCTCTTCGTCGCGTATCATTTGCCGCACTTTGGCTAGTGCGGACACACGCTGGCGCTTGGCCTCCAGTATCTCTTTCTGCCTCTGGAGATTGCGATTCTTGAGGCGCAGGGCGCGCAGCTGTAGCTGTTCTTCCGCTGAGACGCCGAGGACTTCACCATCCTCGGTGAGGTCCGCGCCCTCCAGTGGGGCGAAGCCTGGGGGTGGCTGCGATTGTCCTTCAGGGCCGCAGGTGCGGAGAGTGTCGTCCTCGCAGGTGCGGGGAACATTGTCTCCAGTGGCCTCTTGGTGGGTGGATTGGGTGAGGGCGAGGGCCTTGCCCTTTCTTGCGGCGAGCAGTGCTGCCTTCGCAGCCTCGTCAGCCTTCGGGTTAGCTCTCTTGGGTGCCATCGCGGGTGGTTTTCTCGTAGCACGAACGGTGGGCGCCAAATGTTGGGACTTGCTCTCAGTCGCAAGGAGACCAACAAGAGTGAATAGTGGTGTCAACAGGGTTACGTGCTAGAAAACAATAGCTCTGTTCATCCGGCCTCTCACGGGCACTGTGCGGGGGTATTTATAGGTACCTGAGCGCTTAGCGCCTTGTGTTAAGGACGCATGTGCGCTCAGCTACCTAGGTTATCCCCGGAATATTCCCCATAAAGCAGGGTTACAGACTGTAATTACAGGAATGCCTTTACAAATGAGGCCCGTAACGCACAGCGGCCACGCAGGGCCCGTTGCGATGGGCCGGAGCATACGTGGGCCTCCGAACTGGATGGGACCGTCGGCGGCGGGAAGACCTCGTGGCGGCCCTTCGTCTGATGTCGTGACAAGCGAAGGGTGTCCCTGTCCGTTTTGTCTTCGTCGGACCGGCGACTACAGCGAAGGCCTCGAGCGAAGGGTGGCGTCTATGCCTTCGTCCCAACACTAATATATTTTACTATCTCTTCTAAAAAAATCTCCTTATATACCAGACATCTCTGACCATTCATTTATACATCTCTCCTTTACACTATAACTTAGTTATTTAACACATATTTATTATTTTTTTTAAAAAAATAAAAGTTTATACAATATTTGTACTTTCATAATACATATTATTATCATGCTATGAAACTTAAACAAGATTAATAAAAAAATATAAAAAAGCATAATATTTTTCTTATATATAAAGAGAGAGCCTAGAGAACTGTGTTTTCCCTACGCAGGCCTCGCATGAGAGAGCCTAAACAGTAAACACAACACTAGAATACTGCAGTACAGTTACTACCGTACCACACCAAACAATGCAAAAAAAGTTTTTTTCCCCTTTTTTCAACAAACACTTGTTACTCCTCCCTATATAAACATATACATCACTTTGACAAATAAAAAACGTACGTAAAAAAATACACCAGAGGCGAGTCTAAATATAATTAGGACGGGGATGATGATGTTTGAAACAACAAATTAATTAAAACAACTATCTTTTAATTTGCTCCCTTTATTCCAAAATAATTTAGTTTCTAAAATTATCATCAAATTATTTTAACATTAAATTTGAAAAAATACCTATATTTTGATATATGAATAATATCATTTGATACACCATGGAATATATTTTCATAATCTACTTATTTGGTTGCTATAAACTTTTTTATTCTTTACTGTAAAGTAGGTAAAAAAATAAAGATAACTTAGATGATTAATTATAATGGAGATGCATGCATCAAAAGAGTCCTATAGAGGCAAAGTCGAACTCCAAGCTACTTCTCTTGTCTCGATATATAGTTAAACTTCTATAATTTTGATCAAGTAATAAGGAAAAGGCATATTAACTCCTATGAGTTCAAGCAAATGCATAAAGAAAACGTATATATTCCATGGGGACTTACTAAAACTAGTTTTAATACTGTAGATACAAAGTCTAAAAAGATTTGCTGTTGTTTTTTATGTATTTAAATTTGCCGAGTCATTTTTTTGCTGAGTGTTTTTTGGCACCTCACAGTTTTTACCGAGTGCTCGAAAAAAACACTCGTCAAATAAAACTTCGCCAATAAAACGTTTGCTGGCAAAATGAGTGTAAAAAGGTTTTTGTCAAGTGTCTGGGACACTCGGTAAAAAGGCGAGTCCGATGGTGATGATAATGTATATTTTATATAAATTTAGTTGAAGTTGAAGGACTTTGACTCAGGGGTCAGGACACAGCCAAAGTAAACTATAATTTACGCACAATACCACCGCCGTGCCAGCTGAATACTTGGAGCATACTAATGAGGATGGTTGGAAATGTTCTCCTCAATGTTCCATCCTGCCGACCAGCGTTAGCACAAGAACAGCAAGCAGCGCAGCGGTCAAAATTGTGCATCAGAGGGGTAGGATAGAGAAGCAACAAGAAGCTAGATGTTGCAAGAACTGCATCTGGGAGTAGAGTAGTAATGAGTAGCAAAGAGGATTTGCATTGCATATGCATGCATGTGACTGCTACCTTGCACAGGAACTCTCCACGCTTTATTTTGCAGCTCATCCTCATAAGGTGATCGGTGCTGGCTGCACCGCTGCTGTACCCGTGCTTTTCATGCATATGCATGTGAATTGTGATGAAATGCCAGACAATTGGGACTTGGTAGACTATCCTACATCATGGTACGCACACATATCATGGATACATGTAACAGAATAAAATTCACAGTCATGGGCATGGCTGCTCGTACCACAACAGAAAACTTAAAAACGTCCGACGCCTAATTTGTTTCCGACAGAGAGCCGTCAGATATAAAACTAACATCCAACGGCTCCTACTACTACTAGCCTTCGAACATAATACAATCTCCAGCGGTTAGTTTAACAGCCGTCGGACATTACTCTTACATTCGACAATTGTCAGCAAAGTCGTCAGAGGTAAGCGTTTTATGCCACCGTTTCAACTTTTTCCATGGTGTCCACACTCGCGCCTTTCTCTCTCGCTACCTGCCGTCGCGATTGCCATTGCCCAACGCCACGCCCACGCCATCCATGCCATCGCCTACGCTCGGCGTTGGCTGTCGTGCCCACCCCGGCTTCCAGCGTTGGCGGCTAGGCCCGACCTTGCCGTCCGTGCTCGACCTCGACCTCGAGCGTCTATACCTGCCCCTAGCCTCGTCGCCCGTGTTTGCTTCTCCATTGTGCCGTCCGCGCCTTCGTCGGTTGACGCCCGTGCTATCTCCGTGCACCCCGCCGATCACAGCACCCACGCCGTACAGGTCGTCGATCACTGCACCCCGCGCCATTGCTAAGTACATTGTTTTCGGAATTGTTTGTATGCTTTAATTCATAGAGTTATTTTACGTACACATAATTGTTTAGTATGTTAAAATTGTTTAGTTTGTTATTTCCGACGGTCGAAATTTGATTATGTAATTAAATTAGTTTGTTTTAGTTCATTTAGTAGGCGCCAATATTGGTCACTTGTTTTCAATTGCTGTATGGAATAAAAAACAAGGCAACACAAGTTTAAAAAGTAGAAACCTTCGTCATCGAAGTGTTATCTCGTTGTGATAATAACTCAAGGATGAAGGTAGATTGTAATCCAAGGGAATACAAAAAGCATGATGAAGTAAGATATGAGAACTCATCTCATGTGGCTTAGCATTTTATTTTTCTTCTCATACAAGACAAGTTTACAATCATACCTTCCGCTTCTTGTTGTAAGATAGCACGAAGGCGTTTCAGAGGCTGAGCTATACTGTAAAGAAAATGGACCCGACCCATTTGTCTAAATGATTTTGGTGTTTGATTATCAATATAACATGTGGACTAATGTGTTTGCTAGTATTTATGTTTATAGTTCACATGATGCTAAAGTGACTTGGACTAAGGCATTGAGGAAGCAACACCTCAAAAGAAGACATTATGAAGACCATAAGTGAAGATCAACAAGTATCAAGCAAAATCTAAGACATGAAGAAAAGTGTTGCCACTAGCGAACTGTCTGGCTGAGAGCACCAGACTGTTCGGTGCCACACCGTTGGACTGTCCGGTGCACTAGGGAACAATAGCCAATAGCCCAACGGTTAATTCCTGGTGGCATTGAGGAGAAGAGCCACCGGACTGTCCAGTGCAAGGCTGATAGCGCCAACGGGCAACTGCCAGATCCAATGGCTAGTTGCGCACCAGACATGGCACCGGACAGTTCAGTGCCTACCACCGGACTGTCCGGTGTGCCATAGAGTGCAGCAGTTTTTCTCCAACGACTATATTTGAGTTGGGGCTTATATATACTTTACCCAACCGGCGATTTAAAGGTGTGTGAGCCCAAGTAACGTACTAATACATGTTGTAGACATTTCCAACTGCTCATACACCCAAGTGCTTAATAAAATCACTCGGTGATTAGTGTAGGTGCTTTGCTTAGTGCTTAGGTTGGTTAGACCGCTTATGCGTTTGCTCTAGGTGAATCCTAGTTAGTTGAGTGAGTTTAGAAAAACATACAACCCCGTGGCTCTTGTGTGAGCCATTGTAATAGTACCGAGTGGGGTGAGAGTCTTGCGAGGCCGTGACAACCGAGTTTGTGTCACGGCCGCCACCGTATACCGGAGGTAATGAGGCCCGCAACGTTTCGTCCGGAAGCTCGATAGTGGCGACGATGGGGAGCATCCGAGAGGAGCTGAAAGCGGAGCAGCACTTGCACGTGGAGAACGCCCGCGACTCTCTACAAAGTTACTCGACTGAGGTGCTTGGCCCTCGTGTGGGCTACCCTTTGCGTAGGGGCACCAATGAGGATTAGTCAGGATCTTGCATGGTTTCAGATACCTCGGTAAAAATATCAGTGTCATCCACGAGAGTTTGCATCTCTATCTTGCTCTTTACCTTCCGCATTTATATTAAGTATTTAAGTTTCAATCTCACCTTTCTAGTTAGATTATTTATGATTGAAACTTAGGCTCTACGGTAGAGATAGCAACACTTAGATAAAACCTAGTCTGCACATTATAGATTGTTTATTTGTATAGGTTTTGCTCTAGGGATTTCATTATGGCCTAGTTTAGAGATAGTTTTTAGAAGCCCCAATTCACCCCCTCTTAGGCGTCACTGTTTCCTACAAGGGGTATTAGAGGCCGGTTTGGCTCATTTGAAACGTTTTAGCTTCATCGCTAATCGAGCCGACACTTTTTAGAGAAATGGACTGGATATCCATAGGCCACCACACTTTGACGGCACTAACTTCCCATATTATAGTGCTAGAATGGCTTGTTACCTTGAGACTGTTGGTCTAGGTGTTTGGAGAGTCACTCGTGACAGGATGAAACCACCTAAAATCCCGAGAAGCTCACCACGAGTGAGGAAAAAGAAATTTATTTGAATGCTAGAGCCAAAAATTGCTTGTATGAATCTCTTAGCATGGAAATTTTCAATCAAGTTTTTACATTAAAAACTGCTAATGAGATTTGGCTAAAATTGCATGAGCCCCATGACGGCACATCCAATGTCCGCGAGCAAAAAAATTGCCTAGTCTTAAATGATTACAATTCTTTTGCTATGAAAGATAATGAGCTTGTTAGAGACATGCATTCTCGTTTGAATCTAATCATCAATGAGCTCTATTCTATTGGAATTAATAATCTAGGTGATGCAGACATTGTGAGGAAGATTATCTCCCTACTGCCACAGCAAAAATATGGGAGCATCATCACCATTCTTCACAACATGGAGGATTTGAGTACAATGACCCCAACAATTGTGATCGAAAAGATTGCGGCATTTGAAATGTCGCGAAAGATGGGTCAAGAGGAGCCAACTTCTTCAAGGCCATAAGCTTTTGCATGTGATGAAAAAAGGCAAGAAGAAGGCTCAAACTTGAAGCTCCTCAAGTGAAGAAGAGGAAGAAGAAGAATGTGATGATGATGAAGATGATCAACCCTCAACATCATCCTTCGAGGATGAAGAAACAATCTGACGCGTTGGAAAGGTAATGGGGATGATTCATAAAATTAATATAATGGGTGTGCCCCTAAAGGTCGAGGATATTCTCTTTAACATTGACAGGAAAAAGCAAAGAAAGAGAAGATGCTTCGCATGTGGGGAGAAGGGCCACTTCAAGGAGAATTGTCCAAATATGACCGAACCCAAAAAGAGTAGGAGCAAAAGCAAGGCGCTTACAAGTGTCAAAACTTGGGATGACTCTTGAAGCGAAGATGAACCTCCATGGACACGCAGCCACCGCTCTTCATCACGCTCTTCATGGTCATCACACAAATGCCTTATGACAAGAGGTAAAATAAGTATCTCATCCTCTAGTGATGATAGTGATGATGAATGTGATGATGAGGGAAAACCCTCCTTAGATGAACTTGCACATGCCGTTAAATTTTTTGAGGATGTCTGCACTAAACAAAAGGCTCAACCTAAAACTTTGAAAAATAAGTTGATTAGCTCTCAAAATGATTATAAATGTTTGCTAGAAAATTTTGAAACAATTGGAAATTTGAATTATGAGCTAACCACTAAAATTGAGCAATTAGAGTCTAATGCTCCATCCTCAACTACCGATGATAGCCTTATAAAAAAGAATGAAAAACTTAAGGCTAAGTTAGCTAGCTCTCAAGAAGCTACTAAAAACTTGCTAGAGAAAATGGAAGTTCTTAGCATACATAATAATAAGCTAACTAGTAAGCTAGAGAGCATCGGTAGCACCCTAGGAGCATCTTTAGCTGAAATTCCTGAAATTATTAAGAAAGATGTTTCTACTTCTTGCTTTAATTTAATGGATGATTCTAATCCCTTCAATCAAGTTCTTGTTAAGAATGTTGTTATAGAAACATGTTCAGATGAGATTGCAATGGAGAATGAGCAATTAAGGCAAGAAGTGGCTGAAAGGGAAATGTGCCCTTGGGCCATTTCTATATTGTTTTGGTGATTAAATGATCAACACATTATGTTTAGACTAACATCATCTTACATGAGCATTGAACATAGGAACTTAAAGCAAATTGAGCTTAAAAGAGGTCATAATACAAATCTATATGGTACCAAGTGAAAAAGGTAAGCTCCGGACACTTAGTCAATTGTTTTGTGTACTAATTGTATTTGTCTAAGTACTAGGGAATTTATAAAGTCAAGCCAAAGGAGCAAAAGAGGCTTAGATTAAGAAAGGAGAAGATAGAATGGTCTGCGTAGCACCATACGGTCCGGTGCCACCCACCGGACAGTCCGGTGTACGATCCGACCAATGACCTGCTCTTAGGAAAATTCAGCCAGTGCCGGCTATAAATCACCGGACAGTCCGGGCAGAGCGCTAGACAGTCCGGTGTCCCAGCCAGCCAACTTCTAGTGGCCACATCGACCAAAACCAACAGTCATATGGAGCACCAGATAGTCTGGTGCCCCCAGAATAGGAAACCAGCCAATCAGAGGATTTGCAGTCGTTGCACTGTGCAGTGTCCAGTGTGCACCGGACAGTCCGGTGCACCCGCGGATAGAAGGCAACTAGGGCCTTCCAAATGTAGCTTCAACGACTCCTAGGTCCCATGGGGTTATAAAAGGACCCCTAGGCACATAGGGCAGCACACCAAGCATCCTTTGAACATCCTACAACATCAAGACATTGCATCCACACTATTGCTTTGCTAGATATAGATTTGAGCACGTGTTTTGAGCTGTAACTCTGCTGTGTTGTCTCTTGTGCTCTTCTCTCGACTTGTGTGCGTGTGTTACTATGATTTTGTCTCTTGTGTGTGTGTGTTGCTACTCCCCTTACTCTTGTGCTTATTTGAGATTAATTGTGTAAGGTGTGAGAGATTCCAACTTGTGGAGATTCCTCACAAAGGGAAAACTTGATATGAGGAAGAAAATTGTGGTACTCAAGTTTGATCTTTGGATCACTTGAGAAGGGTTGAGTGCAACCCTTGACCAAAGGAGGTCACCACAACATGGAGTAGGCATTGTCTGAACCACGGGATAAAATCACCGTGTCGCTTGTGCATTTCTTTATTGTGATTGTTTTCTTCCATAGAGTTTTCACATATTCACTCGTGTTATTGTTCCTAAGTTTGATACATATCCTAAAGGAACAATCAAGTGAAGAGTTCTCTTCTTCTCTCTACCTCCATTTATATCAACTTGGTTTTAGTTCTACTAACACTTGTTATAAACCAAGTTTGTATTGTTTAGAGTTGATTTTTGTAGCATCACCTATTCACCCCCCTTTAGGTGCTCTCAATGGCTCGCCTAGGCAAGGCCTTGTATGACAAGAAAGGCAAAGCCAAACAAACCCAACCTCCTGAGGATAACACTACTACAGGAGTGAACAAGCCTGTGGAGGGAGAAACCATGGTTTGTAGACTATGCCACAAGGAAGGGCACAAGTCTTACCAATGCAAGGTGAAGACCGAGGATAAGCAAAAGCTCAAGCAAAAGCCAACAAGCAAAATCTCCAACACCTACATCAACCAGGTGGACAAAAAGGCCGCTACACGATATTTGATCAAGAAGAAAAAGAATGGAAAGGTGATAGCAATCAAGGCCAACAAGCAAGCCAACAAGGGAAAGGCGGCCAAACGCATCTGGGTACCAAAGGAGATTATTTCCACCATGAAGAGCACCAAGAAGGTTTGGATCCCAAGAGGGAAGTAAGTAGTCTAAGGGCCCGTTCGGTTGTACCGGAATAAGCCAGGATTCATTCCAGCTCATCAAAATCTATATAAATTAGAGAAGTAATCCGGCTAGAAATTAATCCGGGGCTCTAATCCGGAACAACCGAACAGGGCCTAAAGGATTTCGGGGAATTTGGAGACTTGGCAAAATTGAGAAGTATATCATGGGATGCATCATATTGGATCAAGTCTATTGCCAAGTGGGTTAGTGAAAATGTTGGACCCAAATTCCGCACCCATGACTAAGGTAACTAGATTTATTGTATTTAGATATACGTATCTATTCTCTTGTATCTACTTTTTACCTTATTTGCCTAGTTTTACATGCTGTATTTATTTTTAATTAGAGTTGCATGCATAATAGGTCAATCATATGGTAGGAATGCTCGTTTTAAATTCATATTCTTGAGCAAACCTATATGGTTTAAAATGTTTAAGTTAAGCACGACACATAGCTTATTTTAAAATTTCTAAGTAAATGATAGGTCTGCCAAGTGTGACCTACATGACAACGGCAAAGGCATGAGGCAGCATGCGGACGGTCCGATAACCCGGTCTCACGCGCCAGCGGCAGAAGTACATGGGCGCACCGAACTGGGCAATGGGCCCTGTGAGTCAGTGACACACGACATGCGCGGCGGCTTCTTGGGTTGCACATGTGGGTTGGGCCGAGCAGGAATCGAGTAACTAGGCCGAGAGGAAGGGATTTGGCGCAGGCACAGGTTTGCTCTTCTCCTTTTCTTTCCTATTTTAAATTTCTATTTTAGTTTTCTCAAATTTTCAAATTCCTATTTCAAACTCAAACCTGATTCAAATTTTTGTTATGAATTTCAGATTCCCAATCTCAAATATAATCCTAATGTGAATATAAATCCTACTATTTTCAATATTATTATTTATTCTCCTTCCCATTATTTAATTCTAGAAGTAATAAATGACTTTATTACCATTTTATTTCCCATTTTCTGTTTTATATTTTCATTTATAATTTGATATCAAATTTAAGTTATGATTCCTTTATTTCAATAAAATGCATCACAACAAAATCATCAGCATGAGATGCACATTTCTTTATTTATTTATTGGTTACTTGACTAATTTAATACCATTAACTGATTATGAAAGGAAGGGAACTAATAAATTTCCAAAGGCTTACAAAATTCCCAAAATACTAACATAAATATATTTATTTATATTATTATTTTTCTCTGATACAAATTTTTGGGCTTTAAATTAGCGTCGAGGTAGGCAAGTAGCTTGCGAGAACCGCTTCCCGAGACCCATGAGACATGCCAAAGTCGCTTGATGTGCGATTAGATAGTAAAAGTGGCCCCAAATAAGCATGCCAAAACTCGCTTCCTACGCTAAGTAGTAAGAAAAACGGGGATGGAATCAATTTCACCAATCCCATAGGGAACATTACAAAAGCATAAAGGTCGACACACCCGAGGCTAAAGCCACTTACGAGCACTTCCGAACTAGGGGGATCCTTTGACTACATCTGTTGGTCGGAGGATGTCGACCATGGCCTCGGCGGCACTGCCGAAGTCATCTCCGAAATCCTCTAGGGCACCAGCCAGGGCGTCCTCGAGCAGCTCGCTAGTGCCGAGCTCGTAGCCCGACTAGAACTACACAAAAGCCAGGGCTTTGGTAGCACCACGACGAGCACCGCAACAGACGGCTAATTGCACTCGATTGGCGATGTCGAGGAGGCGCTCTCCTCGATCGGTGCCCTAGGCATGAACAAAGGCGACCACCTCGTCTACACCCTCACGATAGTCGATGACTTCTAGCTCTAACTCTAAAAATGACACAAAACAATTAGAGAGAGAGAGGAATAAGAAAAAACAGAAATGGAGTCTGCCCTGACACCACCTACCCACGACGCAATGTTCCGCCTCCTCCAAGCAAGCACGGATATTGGCCACCGCGCCATCGGCTACCTCGAGCGTAGTGTTGGTGGCGGCCAAGCTCTCCAGAAGGAAAGAGGAGCTCTATGACGAAAGAGTCAGCATCCCGCCCTGGCTGAGGGACACCCCCAAAGTCTTTCATGTTTCTCGTCGAGATCTCTTGGCTACGCAAGGAAGAAAATGAGACAAGTGTCGTGAATAGAATCTAGGGAGGAAGAGCTCATACCCAGAGTCAATCATCTTTTGACGGAGAGGGCACAACACCGAGAGGTGCTCTTCTGCCAGACGTTTTCTTGAGTCCATAAGGGCTCGTGGAGGAATCATCCCGAAGAAGGTAGAGGCAAGGCGCAACAAAACCGCTCGAGGGAGCGATTATTTATAAGAGGGCACAAGGCACGACGAAAGGGGAACAAGCCGAACACCACATATGAGATGAAGCGACAGTTTGACCCCAAGCGTGTGAAACTATGGAAATACACGACGAGACAAAAGGCACTACCCGACCCTTCATCAGCCCCCGAAGGGAGACACTCTCCCATTGGGGGCTATGTCGGGGAAATGATATTTGGTCCCTGGGACCCGCCAGTCAGTGAGCTTGTTGAGGAAAAAGCCCTTGATCGATGGGGCCCATTAGTAAGTCAAAAGAGGCAGGTGCGCCAACCTTGGAAGGACCCACCCCCATTCAAACCCCATGGCACTGCGCCTGGGGTCAGGGATGGTGGAGCCTGCCAAAGGAGGACGGGCGTGCCAGAAGGGAACCATTCTAGTGGATCCCACGTGATGAGGATATCACTTCTATACATACAATGAATGGACTGATAACACGACCGCGTGCACGACAACTAAATCTCTAGGTACGTTCTACCCTAGTCAATTGTGTTTCAGAGCTTACGCTTGGGGCCATGGATGTTTTGATGATTAGGAACCTTGGATAGGACCAACAAGGACTTGGGAAAGGCCAAGGTGTTAGGGAGGAGCAGCAAGGGCGCCCACAACAGGAAGGAGATCAAGTCTGACTCGGCTACGACTCCATCTTGGGTTCTAGGACCAGTCTGCACTAAAATGGACGCCCAGGACGCATCCAGACTCTGATTGTGACAGACTTGATATGGTTGGAAATATAAGGAAATTATATAACCAACCCAACTGGTTCCACCTTAAAATTCATCCGTAGTCAATGGGAATCGTCAAAACAATTCAGTGTTGAGATTCTGTTTTGGTGTTGCGACACCGTCTATTGGGTCGTTGGGTCGTGTATCGCGTCGGAGCCCATTAGGGGCGAGACCAGGGGTCACGCACGCCCTAATACTCTATTTATTCAGCAGCCGCCGCCACATTAGGTTTCGGGTTTTGCTTAGCTCATTCTATCATCGAACAATATCTCTGTCATCGGTTTGTGAGACCTCATCCCGTAATCAATACAATTTTGGTTGTGTTTCTTTACTGTTCTTGCTTGTGTTCTTGATTGTGCTTGCAGGAATAAGCCTTCGTGGTGAGGTCACTCGTGTGTCATGGGTGATAACCAACGGAGCCATGGTGTAGTGATTGTGAGGAACCGTTCGCTCGGAGCCTTGGATCATCAACGTCGAGATCTCCACTCAATCAAGTTATCGTATCTCACGGAAGATCGAGCCTCATCTTCTATCAAGTGGTATCAGATTTCCAGGTTGCTCGTGAGGTATAATCTTACCTTTAGATTAGTTTTGTTTCGTCCCATAGTCCACAAAAAGCCAAAAAAATTACGATCAGTTTATCACGAACTAAAACCATCGCCTTAGCTTTTGCACAATTCAGTTTTAGAGTCCGCAGTTCTGAGTTCGTGTTCTAGGTTTAGTTTGGTTGTTGGTTTAGATTTGTTTTGGTTCAGTTTGATTCTTTCCATCCGCTTCCATCCTACAAAATCGACCTTCAAAACAGATCCTATATCTAAAACCGACCCTATCCACAAAACCGAACCCCCCACCCTTCCAACATCTCGTCAGAAACCCTAATTCGGAGTCCAAACTTAAAATCGCCATAACTTTCGCCTCAGAACTCGAATCGGGCCCATTTTTTTCAAATCGCACAAAATTAAATTTTGCATCTGATTCTTTCTGGCATTACCGCATTCACTGTGACAGAACCTCCCAAGTCATTGGGCCCACCTACAGTTGTCCATGTCCATCGGACCTCGGACAACCCTACAGGTGCACCTGATCACTTGACAAGTTCGGTATCTGAATTCTTTACCTTGCCCAAGAGCGTTTCACCCGTCACGCAGATATTACAACACATCGGAGGTATGAATATGAGGAAGCAGTTACAACAACTTATTTTATATTAAAGTATGGAAAGAGTATTATTATTACAGACCAGTAAAATATAAGAGTGCTGGAGTAATATTATTACAACCTTGGGAGGCAAAAACCCCTCCCGATTAAAAGTAAAAAGGTTTTTAAAGGAGGACACTTCCTCCCAAAGCTTCAATCCTGGTTTTCTTCTTTAGGCACCACCTTGGAACAAAAGCAACAAAAATTTGCTGCTTCCTCACCTACAACAACATGGGTTCAAAAACCCTGAGTACGGAGTGTACTTTCGCAAGTCTTACCCGTCAAAATAAAAGACTCTCAAGGATATGCTGGCTTTTGGGAATCAAGGTATGGCTTATCAAGAATCAAAGACTTTATTTGAAGAAAGGCTTACTAATAGTGGATCCTTATAAATCCAGTTTTACTTGTCAGGCTAAGTAAAGTTACCTGCATCTAGAGTTCTTTCCACCCTAGTTCAAGCACTTGGCCTATACTAGCCATCTTTTCATCATCCCTTTAGTTCACTGGATTGCTACGTGTAGGGCAGTGACCAAGTCTTCATGTCCGAGAAGTAACGGCGATCCGAATCAATTAATACTCAGCTGAGGATCTCCAATCACACGACATATGTAGCACTTAACCCTTGCATATGTCAACTTGCCACTGGGGTTCTTAAGACCGGATCAGGTTGACGCCAACCGAGAGCACAGCTATACCAATGTCCAGCCTCTTGCCACGGAGGGTACACGCTACTCTCGCTATCTCTCCACTCCAATTGCGTGTTATCTTATTCTGGTATTAGTCTGCTCGAGGCAAAGCTTACCCATGATGAGGCATGTGACCAGTTAAAAGGTCCTCGATCAGCAAGCCTACATCGACAAGGTCCTTAATCGACTCAGACGGAGACACTACACCGAGACTCCCTTCTCGTGCAAGTCACCTGCCCAGTCTCAGCTTTATTATTTTCAAACCAAAGTTTGGTACCTGGCAGAGGTACATCTTTTCCGATGTTGAACCCATCACGGCCATGATGGATCCACCATCAAGTTTTATTTTGAAAACATCCCACCCACTTGAAGCATCATCTTTTTGTCAAAACAAAAACATTTTTGTTTTTCTAGAGCAAGGCTAAGCATAAGAAAAACCTTTTTGTAAAACAGGGGATCAAGGAAAGGTAATCAAATTCTCAAGGAAGGAAATGCAGCAATTTGTTTAGCACACAACTCCTATCACCTAATGCATCAAGCAAGTGAGAAATATTTTAAAATAGCAAGAAGGTGGAAAATGCACCGGGGCTTCCTTGTGTTATAGGTGAGTCGGGCTCTGCTCCACAGATGTCAAAATAAAAGCAGTTCCCGACCGGTGGTTCTTCAGGTGGTGGTGGTGTAGCTCTTGCTTCTTCAACTTCTTCTTCTTCTTCGTTTTCTATATATATATACCACATATATATAACCATGAATGCTCATGTAATGCTTATGAAAATGCAAAGATAATAAAAGTATACTATCTTAGGTCTTGAATACAATTTTCCTTCACGGGACTCCAGGAAACTAGGGTTTTTAGAGTTAGTAGTGTAGTTCATAGGGCAGGCATCACTAGAAGATTAGGGTTTTAGGTTTTTGGCACCAAACATTGTCCAAATCATGCCAAACTTTACCCAAGGCTTCTAAATAATATTTGAAGCTTATCTAAAAAGTTTAATGATTTTTGGAGTTATTAATCAGTTTCTAAAATTCCAGGAGTATAAGTTTTGGCTATTTTAAATACTCCATAATGCCTTATTTGGACTAAAAATCATGCTACTATTTTTATTAAATACTATAGAAAATTAGGAACCTAGCAAAATTGGTCTTGCATTTTTAGCATTTCTCTTCAATTTTCTAATCCTCGTAGAAAAAGAAAAAGAGTCAATAGTATTGGGTTGAATCTGACCCGAGCCGGCCCAGCCTAGGCAGAACGCGCCCGCGCGTGCCCGCGTGCCGACTTTGCACCGAAGACCCTGGCTTTTTAAACAACCCAAAAGAGTCCGCGACACTATTTCTTCAGTCATTGACATTTACACCGAAGCCCTCCATGTTCTAATTCTTCACAATGTTAGGTCCTTGACGTCGCACGGCGGCAGACCGAGCTCCGGCGAGCCTGTACCCGCCATGACACTCAATGACCGGTGCTCTAACTTGGCTATGACCTAATTCAACACCTAACAAACATTTCCCCTCGATCAATTGCACAATCCGAGCTCTAAATCGCCCTGCCCACGGAGACAGTGTGAATGACGGATGAACACGGGTGTTCCCGACGATCTAGCGTGGTCTAGTTTAATTGAATGGGCCGAGGAGCATCAGTGGCATGTAAGAGTGCTGAAACAAGAGAGCAGAAGGGCCTGAAACGAGCTAGCCACGGCGAGGATCTTTTCACGGTGGCGGAAACCCAATTTGGGGGAACTGAGCGATTCAGGGACTCTGGTGAGTAATTGGAGGCATGAGTGGGTGGATTAGATGCTTGAATACCTAACGGAGCCGAGGGTATGCTCAATTTATAGGACCCTTGAGCGGTGGCCAGTGAATTTGAGCTCACGCGGTGGCGGTCGGAGAGAAGGAGGTGCACTGGCGCAAGCGATTGGTGGCAATTACCATGGCAAGCTCACCGGCGATCACCGGATGGGCTAACATGAGTCACGGCGATGTGGTTAAAGTGCCGAGGCACGTGGCGCAAGGCTGCGAGGTGTCTAACTCCAGCGAGGGTAGATCCGAAGCGGCCGTGAGCTAAGCGGACACGGCGGTCGGAGTGAACAGTGGCCGGAGTTTATCCACAGGGTGATATTTCTTACTCCCTCTGCGTTATCCAACCACGCCGAACACGAATCACCGCGGCGCGCGCGAATCCGGGCGCACGGTCGCCGACGGTGAGTTAACTGAGCTGGCGCTCTGATCTGGTTACTGTACCATCGAAGTCCTGATTCAGAGTGACTGACAGGCCGAATTGCAGTGCCCAAATCTCGAATTTTTGTGCAACAACTTGCCTATACATCTGTAGAAAACTTGTAGCCCTTCATACCAGCTACAATTCTGCTATAGCAACTACCCTCAATCGAGCAATAGATCTCACTCTAATTCGTCCCATAAGTCCGACCAATGCCACTAGTGCCCTAAATTCAGTCAGTAGAGTGACTGACAACAAACCTTTGAGCTTATTTTTCTCCAAACTTTGTATGGGATCAAGCCTTAATTACTTAAGCAAAGTTGTTCTCTTATTGTAGCTCTAGACTTTTGATGTATTGACCCTAGGCAAATTCTTTGTATTTTTAGAACTAAAGAGCTCCAAAGTCAGCCTGGCTCATCAGTTTACAGACTTAGTCATGTGAGAGGAATTGAGTGGCTTTTTGCAAATAAGCCCAATTCACATCTTTTGACTTAGAAATCCTCAAATGTGTGAACCTTATGCTTTGAGGTACCCTAACACTTTGGCTTTTGCACTTGGATCCAAAAGTGTGCCAAATTTACATTTAACCCCCTAGGGTTTCAATCCAGGGTTTTCCAGGGGTTTGTTTAGGGTTTTTGGCACTTCTAGGGTTTGAGTTCATTAAGTGGGATTTCTTATGATTAATTCTCATGAATCTTGAAGCTTTCACTCATTTGGGCTTTATTGATACTCCTAAGCCTAGTTTAGGGTTAAGTGCCCTACCCTAGAGTTTCACCCATGACTAGCCACATCAATACAACTTGTTTGAAATTGTTGCTTAGTGAATGCATTCTAAGTGTAACAAACACATGATATGCTGATGCTCATGATGTTATGCTCAGGTTTTAGTGACAGTAACACCAGGGGTGTTACATCCTTCCCCCCATAAAAGAATCTCGTTCCGAGATTAAAAGTCCTAGGGCAAGTAATGGAAAAGGAAACGCGTCATAACTTTATTTCCTTATTTCTTGTACAAGGCAAGGGGTGGTGTTGGGGACTTGTTCTCAAATGCTATGAGTTAAGAACAAGGCAACACAAATGTTAATGGTTAAAGGTCCTTCGTCCTTCGAAGCATTATTTCCCTTAGGATATAATGATCTTTGGACGAAGGTCATGAAGGATATACCTTCATCATCACAACATGTGTTAATGACAGAAGAAGCATATGAAATATAAGAAACAACATAAATAATCATATGACATTATTAGTATCTTTTATTTATAATAACATGGTTAAACAGAAACAATATTGAATTACATTTGTACCTTCGGCTTGACAGAAGGTAAAAGTCCAAGCGTGACACACAAATGAATACAAGTCAGTGTGAACAGTACGGGGGTACTGTTCATCTATTTATAGGCACAGGTCGCAGCCTGTGTAAAATTACATTCATGCCCTTTATATTTACTATTGACTTATGGACAACCCAACGGGGACTAGATAGCCTTTTCCCCTTTAAGTCGGTTCCTTTTTCCGCCATTGAGCCGAAGGTCCCTTGCGCGTAGCTTCATAGCAACATCAACCCTCGTCACGACCATGCTTTTCACATTGTGTATGCTTTTAACTCGAGTCCAAAGGTACCTGCTCATATGCTACACTTGGAAAACATTGTTAAATCATGTTTTTGAGGACCTTCGGAAGACGAAGGCCCCCAACAGTAGCCCCTCGCAGTATTAATTTGTTAAGATAATGAATTCAGACTGCGACATGGACGAAGGCCTTAAGCCGAAGGTCCGAAAAAACACCTTCCCTTTGCTAGAATAGCAACAGTCAATGACAGTCGCGCACTGGGCGTATAAATAGGAACTCACACCAACTGCATTTGATACGTTGCTTGTGCCATTTGCATTATTTTCTCAATCTTTTAGCTCTTGCTCACTAGCGCTGGCTAGATTTTCAAGCTCTCTGAACTTTGGTTTAAGAAACACGTTTTCACCATGTCTCGAGAAAAGATGTCTCAGGAAAAGAAGGTTGTTGCGGAAACGAAGCTGACCGAAGCAGCGAAGCTATTTGATGAGAAGAAGTCTATGGATCCTTATGTTGCTGGATTTATTGAATCAATGGCAAAAACAAATACAGAGAAAATTACTAAAGAGATACTGGAAGGTTTGTCTAAAGATACTGGTGACAGCGATATCTATGATGCGGAAAGTGGGGGTGAAGATTCTGAGGATCAGCCCTGGCGGCCAAGTCATTCAATCTTCGGAAAATCGACCATCAAACAGAGTCATCTTTAGAACATGAGAGGAAGGTACTTTCGGGATATGTCTATTGTGAGGGCTGGCGGAGACAACAACGTCCCTGCCCCTGAGGAGAACGAAGTTGTGATTTACCGAAGCTTCTTCAAGGCTGGGCTTCGGTTCCCTTTGAGTAAGTTTGTGGTTGAAGTGCTGAATACGTACCAAATCTTCCTTCATCAGATCACCCCCGAAGCCATAATAAGGATGGGGATTTTTGTCTGGGCAGTAAGGAGTCAAGGGCTAGAGCCAAGCACAAAATGCTTCTGCAGTATGCACGAACTTCTATATGAGACGAAGGCCATGGGTAAAGAACAGTACCACAACAACTTTGGTTGTTATGGATTTATCGCTCGCCCCAACGCAAGCCACCCAGTGCTGACATTTCGGAAAAGATGGCCCGGGGCCTGGATGGAAGAGTGGTTTTATGTGAAGAATGATCTAAAGATGAGGGAAGACATAAAAGAAATCATTATGCGCCCCATCTGGTCCCGCTTCGGCCTCTGAAGGTCGGAGGTCGAAATTGATGATGCCGCTGAAGCGTGTCAGAAGGCCTTCAGTACTGTTTGCTCCTTCATTGGCACAAGAGATTTAATTCAAGAACATATAGCATTCAGAGTATGGCCTCTTGTGGAAAGCTGGGAAATGCCAAAGGAGACCATCACTAACTCTAGCGAAGGTGATTTGGTCCGGCTGAAGTATACATTCAGGTTTGGGGATAATTTTGATGAACCAAATGATGATTGGCTGAAGTGCATTGAAGCTACTAGCGATGAGTTACTCGAGGCATATTCCTAAACCGAAGACAATGCCTTGTCCGTAGCCTTCGGGGGTCGGAATAAGAAAAGGTTGAACAGGGTATTCGATGCTATTGGCTTCGTATACCCTGACTATTGTTACCCGCTGCGAGGGCAAGGGGTAAAAAGAAAGATTGCTGCTTCTGGAAAGGTTGCCGCTTCAGCTATCACAGCTGAGCCGAAGGGCAAGAAGATAAAGGTTCTGACTCACCGGCCGCGTTACATCGAATCGGTCGTGATACCTGAATTTGGCGAAGGGGCCTCTTCAGCTGCCAAAACAAAAGAAATTGTTCCTCCTGCGCAGAGGACTAAAGAGACGACTATAATGCCGAAGTTACTTTCAATTAAGCTAGTTGAGACAATGGCTGATAAGGCTGAAGGGTCAAAAATTGAAGAAATAACAAAAATGCCAGAGATTTTGAGCCCTTCAACAGAGGCAACAATGCCGAAAGCACAAAAGAGTTCTGTCGCAACTCCTAAGATGAGAAGGATGGCGAATGTGCTAGATGTTGTGTTAGAAACAACAAAAACCTTGAGTCCTGCTCCTACAAGAAAAATTGCCGAAAATTCCAAGGCACAAAACAAAGCTGAAACGAAGCAAGCAGAAGTCGAAGCTGCAACAGTTCAGGCTGAAACCGAAGTTGGGCCTTCAGTGCCCACTGAGACAGAGCCTGCCATAGTTGATGAAAAGGCGACAGAGCAAATTGCGTCTGAAAAGGTTGAAAGTCCTTCTCCCAAAGCTTCAAAAGAAAGCATTGATTACATCATTCATCATGCTTCGGGAAAGGAACTTTCTCAAGATGAAAAGCTAGAAGCACGACACTATGCCCAAAATTGAAATACCCGATGGGGGCATTAGTGTTTAATGGCAGTGGGGAAGAAGATTTTTTGTACTTACTCCCGGATAGTAAAGAAATATCTGTTTGCTAGGAGATAGGTAGAAGCATCGGATTCTCGAAGCCGGAAGATGGCCTTTCAATCTTATCGAAGGATGAGCTTGCTGACAGCTTAGCGTATAATAGCATAAAGGTATAATTGTTACATTTGAATTTAAAAATGGGGTATTTTATTTGTCATACTTACTCTTTCCTCCACTTGCAGGGCCTGATTCTCAGTAATTCCCTCAGGGCATAGAAAAACATTGAAGATGAAGGATATACGATGGCTCTGAACAACCTTCATTCAGAGATAATCGAATTAAGAAACGAAGGTCTTGAAAAAGACAAAATCTTGATTTCATTGGTAAACAAAGTGCAAGAAGATGAAGCTAGTTTCAAGGCTCAAGCCGAAATCCAAAAGAATGAGATTGAAGACCTTCGGAAACAGTTGGCAGAAGCAAAAGAAAAATGCGCACTCGCAGAAGCTAACCCTAACCGAGAGATCAACAAATATTGGAAAAACCATTTAGAAAAAACTGTTGAAGAACTTCGCGCATCCAAGGAAAGATGCTTTGAAAAATCTTGGGCTGCATGGAGAAAATTAAAGCTAGCTTCGCCAACGTGGGCGCCTATTCTACTGAAGAGAACTTCATACGAGGTGACCCTGAAGGTGTTATCGAATGGATAAGTGGGGAGGCCGAGAGCTTCGAAGAAATCTTAAGTGATCGTGGGGATGTCTGTGCATTTTCCAGTGCGCGGGGGATTTCAGCTATCTTGGAGAATGCAGGATGCGATCACATCAAGACCATGGCCCAGGCCGAAGCTGCCTTCTCCGCAGATCTCACTAAGGATCCTTCAGCTGAAGCAACCTTGATGGGCGGAAAATTCTATAATGATGTCTGGGTGAATGGTGGCCGAGAGATGGCTCATGAAATTATGAAGAAAAGTGAGAAAGACATCCATGACGCCCCAACAGAAGCAAGGCAAGCTGAAGAAGCTGCAGAGCGTGAAAAACGTATAGGTATTGTTTCGTGGATTTTAGCTTCAACATTTGTTTTTATGGCTTCGGACTGATTAACTTTTTCCTTCTTCAGCTGAATTATCTTCGCTACCGGAACCGTTCGATCCCCTGGCCGATCCAGAAACGAAGGAAGCACTGGAGATCATTAATATGGCTGAGTCTATTGTTGACGAAGTCGTCAATAAATTGCTGAATGAAGTTGCGGAGAAAATCTTGAAAGAAGACTAGCACTTATTGTAAAAACATTTTAAATGGTCGATGTAATAGACACTAGAATGAACATTGTGCTTTTTATTGTAACAAAGCTGTAACATTTGATGTGTGTAAATTTGGATCAAATATGTAAATTATTATAATTTATTTCTTTACGATGCATGAAACTTACATACATACTGTTTTTGAGCCTTCGGCGAAAAAACACCTTCCCTTCTTTTCATGCGTCGTGAAGAAAAAGATCCAGGCCTTCATAAAAATATCCAAGCTTCGTAAACAAAGAATTCCTTATTTTGTAACAGAGCTGATGAAGCTGTATTTCTTATTTCTTAAAGGTTATTTTGTGCTTTAGCACATTTTAATTTTTACGAAGCATTCTCCGGAGGTCGACTTCGTATTTGATTCATGCCATTGATGCGATATGATGTATGATGTGATACTATGCAGGATGATGTGATGATATGATGCAAAAAATGATGCTAATGCCGAAGACCCACACCCACACTGAAACACACAATCTCTGCGTCCCCTTAGGAACGATTGGAATCTCTTTGTCGTTTATTTTTCGGCTTCACCGTTTATTTTTTGGTGTAAGTTCTGCATCCCCTTAGGAACGTCTTTTGAACTTCTTCGCCTTCTATTTCGGCGGTATAAGTTTTGCATCCCCTTAGGAACGTCTTTTGAACTTCTTCGCCTTATATTTCGGCGATATTTGGCTCTGCATTCCCTTTGGAACGACTTTTGAGCAGAAAACTTACGTTGCGCTCCCTTAGGAACGACTTTTTTGTAGCTTCAGCAAAACTTACGTTGTGTTCCCTTAGGAACAACTTTTTTGTAGCTTCGGCAAAACATACGCTGTGCCCCCTTAGGAACGACTTTTTTGTAGTTTCAGCAATTTTTAGCTCTGCATTCCCTTAGGAACGACTTTTGAGCTTCGGCAATTTTTGAGCTTCGTCAGTCTGTGAAGAAGATATATTTCTTTCTAATTGAAGCGAAATTATTACGAGGAATTAAAACTAGATTTACATTGCTTGTTCCTTATTGAAAAACAAAATGACATAGAACATAAAGGTATTTCAGAGGTAGGATATCGCTTAATAAATATGCTTTGATTCTGGCACAGTACTGTTGAATGTGCGAGCTTTAGATTCCTCCCTGAATTCACGTTGCTGTTGGGAGTGCTGGCGCCCTTCTGGCTACTGGCTTCGGGAATAGGTCGGTTGCTGTGGTGGTGGGGGTGGGAGCTGTGGCCAGGAAGCCTGTGAATGGCTAGCCGAAGCAACAGAAGCTGCAGGATGATTGCCCACATATTCTGGTATGTAGGGAGAGTGGCACGAAGCAGTGTGCAAGACCTGCTTCGGCTGATTCTACCGAGCTTTGGCTTCTGCGATCTCCTTTTGCTTCTGAATGGTGATTTGACACATTCTTGTAGTATGGCCCTTGTCCTCACCACAGAATAAGCAATAGATCTTCCTAGGCTGATCCCCAAATCTTCCTCCGAAGCCCCTGGCGCCTCTACCCCTTGGAGCTGGCGGCCTGAAAGAGCTTTGTTGTTGCCCCGAAGATTGTGAGGTGTATTGTGACCTCTGAGGCTAGCTTCCTTTGTCGTCGTTCTGACTGGAGCTGTGGATTGACATGACATGCCTCGGGTGGATACTTCCTCTAAAGCCCCTAGTCATCTTAGAGAATCTGTAAGCTTCCTCCCTTCTTTGGCGGAAGTCGTTGTCAGCCCAGATGTACTCATCCATCTTCTGAAGCAGCTTCTCCAGAGTTTGTGGGGGCTTTCTGGCAAAGTATTGAGTCGTAGGTCCTGGCCGAAGACCCTTGATCATGGCCTCAATGACAATTTAATTGGGCACTGTGGGCGCTTGTGCCCTCAGTCGCAAGAACCTTCGGACATACGCCTGAAGGTATTCCTCATGGTCTTGCGTACACTGGAACAGGGCCTGAGCTGTGACTGGCTTCGTTTGAAAGCCCTAGAAACTGGTAACCAGCATATCCTTGAGCTTCTACCACGACGTGATTGTCCCTGGCCGAAGAGAAGAATACCATGTCTGGGCTACGTTCCGGACCGCCATGACGAAGGACTTCTCCATGACTGCGGTATTGCCCCCGTACGAAGATATATTTGCTTCGTAGCTCATCAGAAACTGCTTTGGATCTGAGTGCCCATCATACATGGGGAGCTGAGGTGGCTTGTATGATGGAGGCCATGGGGTAGCCTGCAGTTCTGCTGCCAAGGGAGAAGCATCATCAAAAGTAAAGGTATCATGACTAAAATCATCATACCATCCATCTTCGTTGAATAGGCCCTCTTGACGAAGCTCCCTGTGTTGGGGCCTTCGGTCTTGGTCATCTTGAGCAATCTGACGCACTTACTCAGTAGCTTCATCGATCTTCCTTTGAAGATCGAACAGTCGAGCCATCTTCTCCTTTTCCTTTGCACTTGTTGATGGATGATTTCCATGTCCCTGATCTCTTGGTCCAACTCCTCCTCCTGGAATGTTGGACTGGTGGCCTTTCTCTTCTAGCTTCGAGCCTCTCGGAGAGAGAGAGTCTCCTGGTTCGTGTCCAGTGGCTGCAGTGCAGCAGCCCCTAGCGCTGTTATCTTCTTCGGCGGCATGACGAAGGTTAGTGCTTGCCGAACGTGGTCGAATAAGTTCACCGGAGGTGGGCGCTAATGTTGGGGACTTGTTCTCAAATGCTATGAGTTAAGAACAAGGCAACACAAATGTTAATGGTTAAAGGTCCTTCATCCTTCGAAGCATTATTTCCCTTAGGATATAATGATCTTCGGACGAAGGTCATGAAAGATATACCTTCATCATCACAACATGTGTTAATGACATAAGAAGCATATGAAATATAAGAAACAACATAAATAATCATATGACATTATTAGTATCTCTTATTTATATTAACATGGTTAAACAAATACAATATTGAATTACATTTGTACCTTCGGCTTAACAGAAGGTAAAAGTCTAAGCGTGACGCACAAATGAATACAAGTCAGCGTGAACAGTACGGGGGTACTGTTCATCTATTTATAGGCACAAGTCGCAGCCTATGCAAAATTACATTCATGCCCTTTATATTTACTATTGACTTATGAACAACCCAACGGGTACTAGATAGCCTTTTCCCCTTTAAGTCGGTTCCTTTTTCCGCCATTGAGTCGAAGCTCCCATGCGCGTAGCTTCGGAGCAACATCAACCTTCGTCACGACCATGCTTTTCACATTGTGTATGCTTTTAACTCGAGTCCGAAGGTACTTGCTCATATGTTACACTTGGAAAACATTGTTAAATCATGTTTTTGAGGACCTTCAGAAGACGAAGGCCCCCAACAGGTGGTATGGGGTCTACTTCTCTATTACAACAATTGTATATATCTTACAATTTACATGAAGCCAAAAATCTCGGGAAATTCTTTTCTAAAAAGTCTTGAGTTTCCCAAGTAGCTTCATCTTCCGTGTGTTGATTCCATTGTATCTTATAAAACTTGAGAGTTCTCCTTCGTGTAATCCTGTCCTTTCGATCCAAGACTCGAATAGGATGTTCTAAATATGTCAAGTCTGGTTCTAAGGCAACATCCGTCATTTCAACGGTTCGATCTGGAACCCGAAGACACTTCTTTAATTGGGACACATGGAACACGTTGTGCATAGCAGACAATGTTTCGGGTAATTGGAGTTGATATGCCACTGGTCGACATTGTTCAAGAATAGGAAAAGGACCAATGTACCGGGGTGCAAGCTTTCCTTTTACCCCGAAACGTGATACACCCTTCATTGGTGAAACTTTTAGGTAGACATAATCTTCAACTTGAAAGTACAAGGGTTTGCGTCGTTTGTCTGCATAACTCTTTTGGCGAGCTTGGGCTTCTTTCAAATTATGTATTATTCGTTGAACCTTCTCTTCCGTTTCTTTTACCATATCAGGCCTAGGGGTGGTAACGGGCCATTTAATTTAGCCTAGCAAATTTAAGGATCGGGTCAAGTTAGGGCCAGATCATAAAACAATACAATTTTGAACTAACAAAATTAAGGGCCTTTTTGGTTTGTGAAGGAAGTATTAGGGTCATGATCCATTACCACCCCTAATCAGGCCTGAAAAACCATCTTTCTCCTGGTTCAGACCAGTTTAATGGAGTACGACATCGTCGTCCATACAAAGCTTCAAAGGGTGCCATCTTGATACTCTCTTGATAGTTGTTGTTGTATGAAAACTCCGCTAATGGTAAACAGTCATCCCATTTCTGTGGGAATTCCAGAACACATGCTCATAACATGTCTTCAAGTATTTGATTTACTCTCTCAGTCTGCCCACTAGTTTGATGATGATAGGCCGAACTGTGGAGCAACTTAGTATCCAAGGATTTGTGAAGTTCTTCCCAAAATTTGGAAACAAATTGAGGTCCACGATCTGACACTATTGTCTTCGAAACACCGTGCAAACTGAGAATGCGAGCAATATATAGTTCCGCATATGTGGCCACTGTATACTTTACCTTGACTAGGAGAAAGTGGGCGATCTTTGTAAGTCAATCAATGATAACCCAGATGGAATCATACCCTTTTGTTGTCCTGGGTAATCCCACAATAATGTCCATACTAATATCCTCCCATTTCCATGTTGGGATAGGTAAAGATTGCAATGGGCCAGCAGTTTTCATATGTATGGCCTTGACACGTCTGCAAGTGTCGCATCTCGCCACATAGTGTGCAATTTCAATCTTCATCTTCGTCTACCAATAATGTTGCTTTAGATCATGATACATCTTAGTGCTTCCGGAATGAATGGAATAGTGACTAAGATGTGCTTCATCTAAAATTTGCTGGCGGACTTCATCATTCTTGGGCACAACTATGCGGTTGTTAAACCATACAACGCCTTGATCATATTTTCTGAAACAGTTTGCCTTACCGGCCTCTATTTTCTCATGAATGTGTTTCATACCCTCATCGCTTCTTTGTGCATCAATTATTCTTTGCAAAAGAACTGACTCAAGCTTCAAGTGATTTAAGGTTCCATGTTGAATCATTCCCAGGTTCAACTTCTCCATTTCTTGGCATAATGTAATGTAAAAAGTCTTCATCGTAAGATAATGATAGGAAGCCTTGCGACTTAGTGCATCTTCCACTACATTGGCCTTGCCTGGGTGATAGTGAATTTCCAATTCATAGTCCTTAATCAGCTCAAGCCATCTGCTCTGCCTCATATTTAGCTCTGACTAGGGAAAAATGTACTTCAAGCTTTTATGATCTGTATATATATGACAGATATTCCCCAGCAGATAATGATGCCATATTTTCAGGGCATGAACCACAGCAGCTAATTCCAGGTCATGAGTTGGATAATGTTCATCATGCTGGCGCAACTGTCTTGAGGTGTACGCTATAACTCGACCTTCTTGCATTAAGACACAACCTAAACCTCTGCCTGATGCGTCACAATACACATCAAAAGGCTTTTCAATGTCCGGTTGAGCTAATACCGGAGCAGTGGTTAATAACACCTTCAGCTGCTCAAAGGCTTCATTGCATCTTGAGGACCAGTTAAATTTTGTATCGTTCTTCAATAAACTTGTGATTGGCTTCACAAGCTTGGAAAAATCTGGAATAAATCGACGGTAATAACCAGCCAGTCCAAGGAAACTTCGGACTTGATGTACAGTGGTTGGTGGCTTTCACTCTAGAATATCCTTGACCTTGCTGGGATCAACCGCAATCCCCTTGGCAGACTACACGTGTCCCAAAATTGGATTTCCTCCAGCCAAAATGCGCATTTACTGAATTTAGCATATAATTGATGCTGCCTTAAGCGCGCTAATACGATCCGCAAATGCCGAGCATGCTCCTCTTCATTCTTGGAATATATCAGGATATCATCAATGAAGACCACCACAAATTTATCCAACTCGGGCATGAATACCGAGTTCATTAGGTATGTGAAGTGGGCAGGAGCATTTGTTAATCCGAAAGACATAACCAGATATTCAAATTATCCATACCGCGTAGCAAATGCGGTCTTGGGTATATCTTTGGGTCGGATCCGGATCTGATGATAGCCCGACCTGAGGTCAATTTTGGAAAATACCCGAGCTCCGGTAAGCTGATCAAATAAGATATCAGTCCGGGGAAGAGGGTACTTATTCTTGATTGTGACCTCATTAAGGGGTCTGTAATCCACGCACATCCGAAGTGTTTGATCCTTCTTCTTGACAAAGATGGCTGGACAACCCTAAGGTGACGAACTAGGTCGGATGAATCCCTTTTCCAGTAGATCTTGTAATTGTGTCTTGAGCTCTACCAACTCATTCGAAGGCATTCAGTACGACCTTCTAGAAACAGGGGCCGTACCAGGCTTCAATTCAATCACAAATTCTACATCTCTCTCTGGAGGCAATCCAGGCAGATCTTCCGGAAAGACGTCCGAGAATTCACATACTACCGGAATATCTTGGATTTCCGGTATGATGGCTTCATAGACGCTGCCAAATGGTTTAACTGGAATAGCTACAGGGATGGACAAGAGAACCTCTTCCTGGCCATAGCTCAACCTGATGGTTCTCAGATCAGTGTTGACGATAGCTTTATGCTGGGCTAACCAATTCATGCCCAGAATTACATCTATACCTTGGCCTTTCAGAACAATCATATTTGTGGGAAAGTCCCGTTCAGCCAATGTTACGGGCACATGGAAAGCCACTTCTTTAGTGAATATTTGTCCCCCAGGCGAATGAATAATAAACCCTTCCCTTGATTCGATGCAGGGAATGCAATATTTTTCCACAAACTTCTTGCTTATGAATGTATGTGAAGCACCAGAATCAAAGAGAATGATTGCATGGTGATTGGCCACGAGAAACGTACCCATCATAACCGGCTCTCCCTCTGGTGTCGTGGCCACTTGTGTATAGTAGATTCACCCAGTCTTCTTCATATTCTTGCCCGCTGCATTATTTGTCGTGTTTCCCTTGCCTTGGCTTGAACTCCCTGGGTTCTGCTGATTATTGGAGTTCTTCCGCCTCGGATATGGGCAGTCTTTGATGAAATGTCTAGAATTCCCACAATTGAAGCAGCCAGTTGATGAGCTCGAGAGTGCGGGGAAACGAACACCAGGGGCACTCGGCTGAGTTGTTGAGGTGGGGGCAGTGGCAGGGCGGATGAATATAGGCTGTTTGAAGGGGTAGGAGGGTGGACAAGGTGAAGAACAATTTTGATTGAAAGGTCGGATTACCAACCTTTGTCGCTTTTCAGACCCCTGGTTGGACCTGTCACCTCCAATTCCCTTTGATTTGCCTAGGCCTGCATACTTAGCTTCAACTGCCAGCGCTGTGCTGATAGCCCTACTGTAGGAGAGATCGAGGCAGGTGGCCATCTTTCGTTGTAGCCGGTCATTAAGGCCTCTCATAAAACAATTCCTCTTTTTTCAGGTCAGTGTTGACCTGGTCAATTGCATACTGGGACAAATGATTGAATTTGTTGAGATATTGCGTAACAGTATCTCCACCTTGCTTGAGCCTCATGAATTCTTCCTGCTTCATGTGCAGCACTCCTTCTGGAATGTAGTGCTCACGAAATGCCAATTTAAATTCGTCCCATGTGACTTGATGTCCGGCAGGCTGAATGGCCACATAATTTCCCCACCAGGTACTGGTAGGGCCTCTTAATTGCTGAGCCGCAAACAATGACTTCTGGGTCTCCGTGCATCGGATGAGTCCAAATTTATGCTCAATGACCCGCACCCATTTGTCAGCTTCGAGAGGATCCTTAGCTTTGACGAAAAGTGGGGGACGAGTTTCTGAGAAATCCAGGTACGAAGCTTCGCGGGGTCTCTGCGGATAAGCCCTCCCGCCTTGTTGCTGAAGTTGATGTCCCACCATTTCACGTAGGAAGCGGGTGTTGTCAGCAGTCGCGGTGACCAAGGCAGCAATAGCCTCGGCCAGCGTGGGCGGTACCAGCAGTGGATTGGGTGTATCTTCTTGACCATGGGAGGTTCCCGCGCCGTCATGTGCACAAGTTCGAGATGGCATCTAAAGCAAAGAAATATTTGGAAAATATCACATGCTGATACATACCATCATTTTACATTACTTAAGATGTAATGTTACAAACTCAATGTACAACATGACTTCATTACCTATTTTACATTAACATTTTTTTTCTAAACTATACTAATGCTACTATTTATCATCCTTAGTAGCTTCGTTGTCGAGTGTAGGGGACCATTCATAAGCCAGGTTCATTGGAGGGGGCTTGAAAAGATACAGTTCCCCACCAAGTGCTTCACCTGCTGTTCCAGAAGGTCCAGCTCCCATTCCGACAGGGTCAGCAGGTACGTCGGGGTGTAGTCGCGAATACAATTCATGAACTACCTCATGCAATGTATTGCAGTACACCTGCAAGTTGTCAACGGCCGTGCTAAGCTCCTCCACATGGGCTCGAGCTTTGGCTTCCTGGTCCCAAGCAATAGAACGTGAGTTGACGGCCCCATCGAGTGCCAAATCCCGTTCGGCAAGCTCGTCTTGCAGATGTCAGTTCTTAACTCATTTATACGCTGACCATCCTCAACCCACACACTATTTCTCTGACGTAACTCCGTTCGAAGCTGCTCCACCTGGGCTTCCAGATCTCCAATGGGGTCATTGCTGCCGCTGATGCTCTCCTCCTGCCTTGGAGCTAGCTGGTGACGAGGCACGCCAATCGGTCCAGTGGACTCACGCGCGGTTTTCCTCGTGCACGGCGGCATATCTCCATAAGGGGGAAAACTTTATTAGTATAGTCTTTAACATGATGCATGCATAATTATAGAATCAACCTTAGTTGATTCACAACCTTCTATACATTGCACTATACTATCTAGTCTTAAAATAAGTACTTCAGAAGGTAGTTAGATAAGAAGGAAAGAAATTTTCTTAGATAAGTCTTTGAAAATTCTTTTTGAAAATGCCTCATAACATCTGCAGGGATGGCTTCGCTCCGATACCAGCTGTGACAGAACCTCCCAAGTCATTGGGCCCACCTACAGTTGCCCTTGTCCATCGGACCTCGGACAACCCTGCAGGTGCACCTGATCATTTGACAAGTTCGATATCTGAATTCTTTACCTTGCCCAAGAGCGTTTCACCCGCCACACAGATATTACAACATGTCGGAGGTACGAATATGCGAAAGCAGTTACAACAACTTATTTTATATTAAAGTATGGAAAGAGTATTATTATTACAGACCAGTAAAATATAAGAGTGCTGAAGTAATATTATTACAACCCTGGGAGGCAAAAACCCCTCCCGATTAACAGTAAAAAGGTTTTTAAAGGAGGACACTTCCTCCCGAAGCTTCAATCCTGGTTTTCTTCTTTAGGCACCACCTTGGAACAAAAGCAACAAAAAATTGCTGCTTCCTCACCTACAACAACATGGGTTCAAAAACCCTGAGTACAGAGTGTACTTTCGCAAGTCTTACCCGTCAAAATAAAAGACTCTCAAGGATATGCTGGCTTTGGGAATCAAGGTATGGCTTATCAAGAATCAAAGACTTTGTTTGCAGAAATGCTTACTAATAGTGCATCCTTATAAATCCAGTTTTACTTGTCAGGCTAAGTAAAGTTACCTGCATCTAGAGTTATTTCTTCCCTAGTTCAAGCACTTGGCCTATACTAGCCATCTTTTCATCATCCCTTTAGTTCATTGGATTGCTACATGTAGGGCACTGTCCAAGTCTTCATGTCCGAGAAGTAACGACGATCTGAATCGATTAATACTCAGTTGAGTATCTCCAATCACACGACATATGTAGCACTTAACCCTTGCATATGTCAACTCGCCACCGGGGTTCTTAAGACCAGATCAGGTTCACGCCAACCGAGAGCACAGATACACCACCGTCCAGCCTCTTGCCACGGAGGGTACACGCTACTCTCGCCATCTCTCCACTCCCATTGCGTGTTATCTTATTCTGGTATTAGTCTGCCCGAGGCAAAGCATACCCATGATGAGGCATGTGACCAGTTAAAAGGTCCTCGATCAGCAAGCCTACATCGACAAGGTCCTTAATCGACTCAGACGGAGACACTACACCGAGACTCCCTTCTCGTGCAAGTCACCCGCCCGGTCTCAGCTTTATTATTTTCAAACCGAAGTTTGTACCTGGCAGAGGTACATCTTTTCCGATGTTGAACCCATCACGGCCATGATGGATCCACCATCAATTTTTATTTTGAAAACATCCCACCCACTTGAAGCATCATCTTTTGTCAAAACAAAAACATTATTGTTTTTCTAGAGCAAGGCTAAGCATAAGAAAAACCTTTTTGTAAAACAGGGGATCAAGGAAAGGTAATCAAATTCTCAAGGAAGGAAATGCAGCAATTTGTTTAGCACGCAACTCCTATCACCTAATGCATGAAGCAAGTGAGAAATATTTTAAAATAGCAAGGAGGTGGCAAATGCACCGGGGCTTGCCTTGTGTTATAGGTGAGTCGGGATCTGCTCCACAGATGTCAAAATAAAAGCAGTTCCCGGTCGGTGGTTCTTCAGGTGGTGGTGGTGTAGCTCTTGCTTCTTCAACTTCTACTTCTTCGTTTTCTATATATATATATATATCACATATATATAACCATGAATGCTTATGTAATGCTTATAAAAATGAAAATATAATAAAAGTATACTATCTTAGGTCTTGAATACAATTTTCCTTCACGGGACTCCAGGAAACTAGGGTTTTTGGAGTCAGTATTGTAGTTCATAGGGCATGCATCACTAGAAGATTAGGGTTTTAGGTTTTTGGCACCAAACATTGTCCAAATCATGCCAAACTTTACCCAAGGTTTCTAAATAATATTTAAAGCGTATCTAAAAAGTTTAGTGATTTTTGGAGTTATTAATCAATTTCTAAAGTTCCAGGAGTATAAGTTTTGGCTATTTTAAATACTCCATAATTCCTTATTTGGACTAAAAAGCATGCTACTATTTTTATTAAATACTATAGAAAATTAGGAACCTAGCAAAAATGGTCTTGCATATTTAGCATTTCTCTTCAATTTTCTATAAATTTTCTAATCCTGGCAGAAAAAGAAATAGAAAAAGAGTCAACAATATTGGGCTGAATCTTGCCCGAGCCGGCCCAGCCTAGGCAGAACGCGCTGTCACACCTGGCTTTAAGGAACAAAGCCAAGTGCATCTCATACATGCGCCAAGAAGACAACATATATAATAACATAGTGTATAGAGATAAATGTCACAATAACATCAAAGTACATATTACATAGCGGAAGTCTTATTACAAATAAAAAAATAAATATAAAACGAACTAAGAATCATCCTTGGCGCAAAGTCAACTGGGGGAAATGCCACCTAGATCAGATCAAACCTCTCGCTTTGTGGCTCCTCCTGAACCACATGTTCTTCTCCTTTGGGGGGGTGTGAGACAGCAAGGGTGAGCTCACACATGTTCATCGCTCAACAAGTTGTGGGGAATAATGTGGCACGAACTCACCAAAGGTGGGAGCTCATGCGATGTGTAAGGCTGATCAACAATAGGGGTTAAAGCTGAGCATTGCTTTTAATAAGTTAGTCAAAATTTTATTAGCAGTTACTAAGTGTAAGTAGATACCAAACCATAATAAACATAATAATACAAAATTAATAATAATCGCATGCAATGCATATGACAAATTGAGTTTAAGTTCCATAATTTAATCATCAGATTCCTGAGCTGCTCATGACCGTGAGCTTGGCTAGTATACCAGTTTTACACTCTGCAGAGGTTGTACCATGTACCCACAAGTCGTGTATCCCATGTCGCCAGGGCTAGCTAGACCCTTAGACACTATCGAGGTGAATGGCTAGGGATCCACTACGAGGCCTTTACAAAGTTCCACTAGCTTCCGAAAACCCGCTACATTTTATGGGAAGAGCACTTGCAAGAATCCCCCGTCTGACCGCCATCGCAGCAAAATCAACCCGAGAACCTCCTTGCATGCAATCCCCTACTGCCCTTGCCTCTTTCGGGTAAGGTAGTCTTCCACTAGCTTTCGGGTAAGGTAGTCTTCCACTAGCTTTCGGGTAAGGTAGTCTTCCACTAGTTGCCCTTGCCCCTTGTGGTGGCACGTGTTTCTCAAGTTAAGCTCCATGTTCCAATTAACATTTAATGATCTTGACATGAACATAAATAGAATAACAAAAGAATTGGAACATGGATATAACAAAATATTATCCCAAAACCATGTAAAGCAATAGCAAAACTACCCAAGTGATTCAGGGGTAAACAAGGTAACATGGATAAACAGACTAGGATGACCTATTGGGTCCCATCAAAATTAAACCTATGCATGAATAAGTGACATTAAAAAACATTATTGGGTAAAAAGTGGTCAAGGGCACAACTTGCCTTCAATGAGCTCCTGCTCAGCTACATCCATAGTCACAGGCTCTTCTACTCGCCACAATACAAACAAGCACAATATATAGAGAAAATTAACATCACACCAGACATATAAACAAAATACACAGTAATATTCTACAGATTAAAATAAAATCCTAGGAACAAGAATCATAATTTTTTATGTTATAGATTTTAAGATATGGATTTTCAAAGGTTTTATGTGCTTAAAATATGATTGAGTGAGAAATTAATTTTACTAATGTTTTCATGTAAAAACAGAGGCCTTAGGTGATAGACAATAATATTACAAAATTTTAGAAACTGGAATGAAGTGATTTGGAGTTCATATGAATTTTCTATGATTTATTAAAGTTCTAGCATTTATTTTTCCCATTAAAATCATTTTCAGATTTTATTCATCCATTTCTTATGAACTCTGGACTGGGCCACTATTTACAGAGAACACAGGAGTCTCGGGGTAAGTTTCCTAAGACACAGAGAATAATTCCTGTGGACCGCGGGTTAGTTTTACAAAAACATAGGGTCTCTTTTGCAGTTTAACCATGGCGAACGGGTATCATCAGGTCTCGGCCGTTGGATTAGATGTGAGCGCACCAGATTAAATATGAACCAAAATGAACCGGTTTTATGACGGCTACGGTTACGGTCACGGTTTCTTTATGATTGAGCGCACCAGATTAAACATAGGGTCTCTTTATGATTGCTATCTCGGCCGCTAGATCAGAGATTGACGGCTACGGTTTTATGAGATCCAGAACTAATCTGAGCCGTCCAGAGAGCGATCAACGGCTCAGACTGTTCCTCCACCAATCCTACACCGGCGCCATCAATCTGGACCGTTGTCCACGGATCCGACGGCCACGGACCCGTCGTCACCACGCGCCTTGGTTCCCCCTGTCCACCGCGGCCTGGCCACGGCGAAAACCCAACACCGGCGAAGCGAATCCCCGACGATGACGCAACTAAATCTAATTGGACCAGTGCTACACGATATGGTGATGAAAACGGGCACAGACGATGAATACATACCACGAATCGTGGACGCAGAAGAGCTGCCCACGGCGAAGTGCAGGCGCATGGCGGAGCTTTTCCTCCGACGACCAATTCACGCCACTTCGCCCTCAAAACTTGCGTGGCGAGACTACGGATATCATCAGGGTGTTGAGGCGAAGCTCCCTCAATGGCTCAGGTCAGCCCGACGACGGCAGTCGCGTGCTTCAGCCACGACAGGTTCTGCGGCTGCGGCGGCACTCGGTCCCTCTCCGTTCGTTGTGGTCAACGTTTCCCGCGAGAAGATAGGTTCGGAGGCAGACACGTCGAGGTCTTTATACCTAGGCCGAGGGGCAAATCTCTACCTAAACCCCCGGTCAAAGCGGCGGCTGTTGCAATGGCGCGCTCGCCATGCGCGCGGAGAGGAACGAGCTGGTCGAGCTGACAGCCACGGCCCACCGCGCAGCGGCGTAGAAGGGAAGCGCGGCCCCGGGTCCACGCGCCAGCGAGTTGTGAAGGAAGCGAACGCGAAATAATCTGATGGGTGGGGCCCGCATGGCAGTCGACGCGCGCGGTAAGTGAAGTCTGGGCCGCGCGGGTGGTATTTGGTTTTGGCCGAAATGCTGATCTGCGTCCCAGGTGAGGTTTCCCTTTTTTCTATTTTCTATTTTCTTTTCTCCCTTTTCAAATTCAATTTAAGTTCAGATTTAATTTAAACCTTTGTGCAAACTTTATCCTCAACTTATATGGTGACTTTTGAAATACTACTTTTGGGAATATAAAAATTTCCTTCATATTTATATTCTTTTTCCTTCTTCCCATTTTCATTTCCAAATCATAATTACCATTTGGGTTTCAATTCTATTTCTTTCTCATTTTGTTTTTGTTTGTAGTGTTGCTATTGTTATGAACATTTAAATGCACAAGCAAACAAAAACTCCAGCATGATGCCATGGTTTAGTGATATATCTTTTATTAATCATTTATTTGTTCAAGTGAGGTGTCCACATGAAATGATAAATAGAGATCTCACACATATATATAAAGGAATGTAATTTCTCCTTTTAGATGTTTCTTACAAAGTGGGTATTACAAATCCTACCCCCTTAAAAAGAATCTCGTCCTCGAGATTTAGGAGGAACGAGGGAAAAGATGGGGAAAATCTATGCGAAGCTCTTCTTCTCTCTCCCAAGTAGCTTCATCTTCTCCATGGTGACTCCATTGCACTTTGCACATCTTTATATCTTTATTTCTCGTGACACGAGTCAGTGTATCAAGAATCTTGATGGGATACTCATCATAAGTCAGATCCTCTTGAACGCTAAGGTCCTCCATTGGTAGCTGCTCTTCAGGTACCCTGAGACATTTCTTCAATTGTGATACATGAAAAACATCATGTACATCCGCAAGATGATCCGGTAACTCCAATTGATATGCCAACTCTCCAACTCGCCTAAAAACTCTGAATGGTCCAATAACGCGAGGGGACAATTTGCCCTTGACTTTAAATCTCCTCATTCCACAAAGTGGTGACATCTTGAGGTACACATGATCACCTTCCTCAAACTCCAGTGGTCTTCTTCTATTATCAGCGTAGCTCTTTTGCCTGGTCTGAGCTACCCTCAAGTTCTCCGTGATTACACAGACTTGTTCTTTTGCCTCTTGAATAAGTTCAGATCCGAAGAACTGTCTTCCTCTAGTCTTATCCCAATATAGAGGAGTTCTGCATTTCCTGCCACATAGAGTCTCGAATAGTGACATCTTTAGACTGGCCTGTTAACTATTATTATATGAGAACTCAGCATAAGGTAGACTCTTGTCCCAACTACTACCATGATGAAGGGCACAAGCGCTCAACATGTCTTCCAATACTTGATTAGTCCTTTCAGTCTGTCCATCAGTATGAGGCTGGTAGGCCGAACTAAAATTCAACTTCGTATCCATATTCTCATGAAAACTTTTCCAAAATCTAGAGGTAAACTGTGATCCTCTATCCAAAACGATCTTCTTCGGTACACCGTGTAGAGACATAATCCGAGCCATATATACTCTACCAATTGAGATACCTTATAAGTAGTCTTGACCGAAATGAAATGAGCCACTTTGGTCAGTCTATCCACAATAACTCATATAGAACCACATCCTTTCGAGGTGTGAGGCAATCCAGTCATAAAATCCATACCAATCTCTTCCCACTTCCACTCAGGTATCTTTAGTGGGTGCAGTAGTCCAGCTGGCCTCTGGTGTTCAGCCTTCACTCTTTGACACACATCGCACATAGCCTCATATGCAGCCACATCTCTCTTCAATCCATACCACCAATACTTCTGCTTCAAATCCTGATACATCTTGGTACTACCAGGATGAATAGAATAATCCGAGTCATGGGCCCCTTTTAAAATAGTCCCACGAAGGCTTTCAATATCAGGAACACATATCCTGTCCTTGAACCATACAGTGCCTTGCTCATCTTCCGTGAATTCTGGACCTCAACCTTCAGTAATTAGATCCTTAATCTCTTATATTTTAGCATCACCAATCTATCCTTTGCGGATTTCTTGCTCCAAGGTAGGCTCCACATCAATAGTTATTCCTTCAATGTGAACAACTATCCCTAGGTTAAGTCTCCTGAAATCCTCAACAATCTCATCGGGTAGCTAGGCAACAATAGCTGAATGAACATACTCCTTTCGACTCAAGGCATCTGCAACCAAATTTGCCTTGCCTGGGTGATAGTGAATCTCCAAATCATATTCCTTAATAAGCTCCAACCAACGGCGTTGCCTAAAGTTGAGATCCTTCTGAGTAAATATATACTTCAAACTCTTATGATCCGTGTACACTTGGCACTTAGTTCCCATAATGTAGTGTCTCTAAATCTTAAGTGCATGCACAACGGCTGCCAGCTCTAGGTCATGAATGGGGTAGTTCAATTCATGTTTCCGCAACTGACGAGACGCATAGGCGATCACATGTCCTTCTTGCATTAGGACACATCCCAATCCTTGGCCACATGCATCACAAAAATTGTCAAATCCCTTCTTTAGATCTGGCATAATCAACACTGGTGATGACATCAATCTCTTCTTCAATTGATCAAAGCTGTCTTGGCATTTCTCATCCCACTTAAATTCTCTTCCTTTCTCCAGAAGCGAGGTCATAGGTTTGGCAATCTTAGAGAATCCTTCAATAAATCTCCGATAATATCCTGCAAGTCCCCAAAAAAAACTCCGAATCTCCGTAACTGTAGGGGTATGCTCCACACCACTATCTCCTTGACTTTAGCAGGATCCACTAATATTCCTCCATTAAAAATGATATGTCCAAGAAATGGCACCTCGCCAATCCAAAACTCGCAATTGCTATACTTAGCGTAGAGTTGATTATCTCGTAGCTTTTGTAGCACCAATCTTAGGTGTTCCTCATGATCACTATCACTCTTGGAATAGATAAGAATATCGTCAATGAATACCATGACGAATCTATCCAGATCATAAACACCTTATTCTTCATATCCATAAAATAGGCTGGTGCATTAGTTAGTCCAAATGACATAACGGTGAACTCATATAAACCATATCGGGTCAAGAAATCCGTCTTGGGAATATCCGATGGCCTAATCTTCATTTGATGGTAACCCGATTGGAGATCAATCTTCGAGAATACCCTTGCACCTCTCATCTGAATAAATCCTCAATGCGGGGTAATGGACACTTGTTCTTCACAGTGACATCATTAAGGGACCTATAATCCATGCACATCCCTTGCGATCCTTCTTTCTTCTGTACAAACAAAACCGATGCTCTCCAAGGTGAAGACTCGGACGAATGTACCCAGCCTCTTGCAACTCCATTAAGTGCTTCTTGAGTTCTTTTAACTCTTCTACAGACATCCTATATGTCCATTTAGAAATAGGAGCAGTTCCAGGTAAGAGATCTATGACAAACTCAACTTCCGTATCTGGTGGCATCCCTGGTAACTCCTCTGGAAAGACATCCGGAAAATCCTTAACCACACGGATGTTGTCACCAACAAACTTCCCATCGACTAAGAATGCCGCTAGTTTGGTGGCGGTAGTTACTGAAATTCCAACTTCAAATCTTTCTCCTTTGGAACTGGTGAGTTCAATGGTTCCTTTAGCATAGTGTATATACTACCTTTGCCTTTCTTAACCATGACATACCAAGGATCACGTCTATAGTGCTATCTTCTAACACTATAGGGGTAGCCCATCTGGGTTAGAAACATAGGGTAAGAAAGGAAGAATTGTAGACAAGGCGAGTAATTACGAGAAATGTTACTGTGGGGGATTTATTAGCTAAGTAGATTAGTGTGTCACCTACTAAAGCTAATACAATACCTTATGGTGGTACATGCTAAGATGCCCAACTATAATGTTGCAATCAATCAAAGAAGCAAATCAAACATTTATCATCAGAACAATCAACCAACATTTTAAATAAAAAAATAGTTTTAAATTTTGTCTTAGGTTTCCTATCTCTTAAGAATGGCATGAATGTAGGATTCCAAGGTGTGAAATCCGTCTTGTCTTAGAGTAGAAAGGATAAGAGTAATCAGAGTGGAACAACATAAGGTGAGATAGGATCAAGATGAGATAAGTATATAATGAATCAGAGTAAGGTAATTAGGTAAGGGTTTTGTCCATTTCTATCTAGGTTTCGTCCTACAGTCAACATTTCCTCTGATACCACTTCTGCCACACCTGGCTTTAAGGAACAAAGCCAAGTGCATCTCATACATGCGCCAAGAAGACAACATATATAATAACATAGTGTATAGAGATAAATGTCACAATAACATCAAAGTACATATTACATAGCGGAAGTCTAATTACAAATAAAAAATAAA
The DNA here is from genome assembly GCF_902167145.1 of Zea mays. Taxonomy (NCBI): domain Eukaryota; kingdom Viridiplantae; phylum Streptophyta; class Magnoliopsida; order Poales; family Poaceae; genus Zea; species Zea mays. Next base: position 31,312,878 of record NC_050105.1, read on the forward strand.
TATAAAACGAACTAAGGATCATCCTTGGCGCAAAGTCAACTGGGGGAAACGCCACCTAGATCAGATCAAACCTCTCGCTTTGTGGCTCCTCCTGAACCACCTGTTCTTCTCCTGTGGGGGGGGTGTGAGACAGCAAGGGTGAGCTCACACATGTTCATCGCTCAACAAGTTGTGGGGAATAATATGGCACAAACTCACCAAAGGTGGGAGCTCATGCGATGTGTAAGGCTGATCAACAATAGGGGTCAAAGTTGAGCATTGCTTTAAATAAGTTGGTCAAAATTTTATTAGCAGTTACTAAGTGTAAGTAGATACCAAACCATAATAAACATAATAATACAAAATTAATTATAATCCCATGCAATGCATATGACAAATTGAGTTTAAGTTCCATAATTTAATCATCAGAGAGTCCTGAGCTACTCATGACCGTGAGCTCGACTAGTATACAAGTTTTACACTCTGTAGAGGTTGTACCCTGTACCCACAAGTCGTGTATCCCATGTCGCCAGGGCTAGCTAGACCCTTAGACACTACCGAGGTGAATGGCTAGGGATCCACTACGAGGCCTTTACAAAGTTTCACTAGCTTCCGAAAACCCGCTACAGTTTATGGGAAGAGCACTTGCAAGAATCCCCCGTCTGACCGTCATCGCAGCAAAATCAACCCGAGAACCTCCTTGCATGCAATCCCCTACTGCCCTTGCCCCTTTCGGGTAACGTAGTCTTCCACTAGCTTTCCTAGTTAGTTGGCCAAGGGCGTCCCATTAAACCCTTGTGGTGGCACGTGTTTCTCAAGTTAAGCTCCATGTTCCAATTAACATTTAATGATCTTGACATGAACATAAATAGAATAACAAAAGAATTGGAACATGGATATAACAAAATATTATCCCAAAACCATGTAAAGCAATAGCAAAACTACCCAAGTGATTCAGGGGTAAACAAGGTAACATGGATAAACAGACTAGGATGACCTATTGGGTCCCATCAAAATTAAACTTATGCATGAATAAGTGACATTAAAGAACATTATTGGGTAAAAAGTGGTCAAGGGCACAACTTGCCTTCAATGAGCTCCTGCTCAGCTACATCCATAGTCAGAGGCTCTTCTACTCGCCACAATACAAACAAGCACAATATATAGAGAAAATTAACATCACACCAGACATATAAACAAAATACACAGTAATATTCTACAGATTAAAATAAAATCCTAGGAACAAGAATCATAATTTTTGATGTTATAGATTTTAAGATATGGATTTTCAAAGGTTTTATGTGCTTAAAATATGATTGAGTGAGAAATTAATTTTACTAATGTTTTCATGTAAAAACAGAGGCCTTAGGTGATAGACAATAATATTACAAAATTTTAGAAACTGGAATGAAGTGATTTGGAGTTCATATGAATTTTCTATGTTTTATTAAAGTTCTAGCATTTATTTTTCCCATTAAAATCATTTTCAGATTTTATTCATCCATTTCTTATGAACTCTGGACTGGGCCACTATTTACAGGGAACACAGGGGTCTCGGGGTAAGTTTCCTAAGACACAGAGAATAATTCCTGTGGACCGCGAGTTAGTTTTACAAAAAACATAGGGTCTCTTTTGCAGTTTAACCATGGTGAACGGGTATCATCAGGTCTCGGCCGTTGGATTAGATGTGAGTGCACCAGATTAAATACAAACCAAAATGAACCAGTACGCATCCAGGATCGCTGGATCAGAGATTGATGGCTACGGTTTTATGAGATCCAGAACTAATCTAAGCCGTCCAGAGAGCGATCAACGGCTCAGACTGTTTCTCCACCAATCCTACACCGGCGCCATCAATCTAGACCGTTGTCCACGGATCCGACGGCCACGGACCCATCGTCACCACGCGCCTTGGTTCCCCCTGTCCGCCGCGGCCCGGCCACGGCGAAAACCCAACACCGGCGAAGCGAATCCCCGGCGATGACGCAACTAAATCTAATTGGACCAGTGCTACACGATACGGTGATGAAAACGGGCACAGGCGATGAATACATACCACGAATCGTGGACGCAGAAGAGCTGCCCACGGCGAAGTGCAGGCGCACGACGGAGCTTTTCCTCCGACGACCAATTCACGCCACTCCGACCTCAAAACTTGTGTGGCGAGACTACGGATATCATCAGGGTGTTGAGGCGAAGCTCCCTCAATGGCTCAGGTCAGCCCGACGACGGCAGTCGCGTGCTTCAGCCACGACGGGTTCTGCGGCTGCGGTGGCACTCGGTCCCTCTCCGTTCGTGGTGGTCAACGGTTCCCGCGAGAAGATAGGATCGGAGGTGGACACGTTGAGGTCTTTATACCCAGGCCGAGGGGGCAAATCTCTACCTAAACCCCCAGTCAAAGCGGCGGCTGTTGCAACGGCGCGCTCGCCATGCGCGCGGAGAGGAATGAGCTGATCGAGCTGACAGCCACGGCCCACCGCGCAGCGGCGCAGAAGGGAAGCGCGGCCCCGGGTCCACGTGCCAGCGAGTGGTGAAGGAAGCGAACACGAAAGAATCTGATGGGTTGGGCCCACATGGCAGTCGACGCGCGCGGTAAGTGAAGCCTGGGCCACGCGGGTGTTATTCGGTTTGGGTCGAAATGCTGATCTGCGGCCCAGGTGAGGTTTCCCTTTTTTCTATTTTCTATTTCCTTTTCTCCCTTTTCAAATTCAATTTAAGTTCAGATTTAATTTAAACCTTTGTGCAAACTTTATCCTCAACTTATATGGTGACTTTTGAAATACTACTTTTGGGAATATAAAAATTTCCTTCATATTTATATTCTTTTTCCTTCTTCCCATTTTCATTTCCAAATTATAATTACCATTTGGGTTTCAATTCTATTTCTTTCTCATTTTGTTTCGATTTGTAGTGTTGCTATTTGTCGGTGTTTTGGGTCCGACCGCACACCCGGGGTTGCCCCTCAAGGTGTTTTTAGGAGTAGGACGGTGTCGCCGACTGTAGCTAAATGGTTCGTGTCGGATGCACGAGGAACAATGGATAGTGTTTACAGGTTTGGTCCGCTTTGAGATGCGTAACACCCTACGTCCTGGCGAGTATGCTTTATGTAATGGGTTACAAGGAAGCTCTCTAAAGCTGGAACATAGAGAGTTGGGGTGGATGGCTGAGTAGTGTGGATCGATCTGAAGGGGTGCCACCTAGGCCTTATATATTCGACCGTGAGGCAATACATGCGGATGAGATAACAAACCGCACCTAAGAGATAGTGAACTGATCGAGTCTATCTTCCTATAGTTCTGCCGACTTATCCTCGCCTGGCTCCGTTGTACGGGGCTCCAGCGCGGGAAAGTCGGGTCTCTATTGTGGTTGTTTGCTCAACGTTGTTGGGCCGTCCGGGCTTGCACCGATCCGGCCTTATGTCAATCTGCTTTACTGATCATTCCTCCACAGGCCCGTGAAGGTGTGACCTTACGATCTATTGGCCCTTGGGCCTTTCGTGAGGTCTTTTATCCTTCCAGTGGACCCGGGGGATATTTGTCCCCCACAAGCCCCCGATCTTTGGGTTGATTTTGAGATAATCGGCCCAAAGATCCTAGGTCCAGCTTGCGGTCTTCGTTTATGACAAGAAATGCTTTCCGGGCAGTTTGGTCAAAATGATTTCTTACTGTCTCCTTCTGCTTTGATCACTCGAAAACTGGAGCTTTGTCTCATACTCATGCCTTGGAGATCGGCATTTTGTATTGTAGGACCCTGAACTTCATTGGGTGCACCGGAGGTGCACCCAATGGGTGTAGCCCTCGAGCTTCAAGTGGATTTTGGAAAATAATCCACTCGAAGGTCTTCATTAGAAATCATTTTTATTTTCCACTTGCACTTTGGTTGGAGGTCAGCCTTGTCTTTAATCTTGCCTTATGCCTTAGAAGTTGGCATTGTCTTGACTTGAAATGGTGATTCATGTGGTGCACCGGAGGTGCACCCAATGGGTGTAGCCCCCGAGCTTCGAGTGGATTTTTGAAGATAATCCACTCGAGGGTCTTCATTTCGTGTCTTTTTTGCTGGGAGTTATACTTTCTTTTTCCGAATGCCTTAGAGGTCAGCATTATGTCATCGATATTATGCTTTAGAGGTCAGCATGTATTTTGTCTTTGAGGCTGAGTTCGTGATCCGCCCATATCTTGCTAGGTGGTGCAATTTATTTGATCTGTGACTGATTGGACGTTTGATGGACGTCCCCTGGCTAGTCTTCACATCGCTTCTGTCGGTCAGATTTTGTACTTCACCAGCTATATTTGGCTTTCCTTTGATCCTTACTGATATCTCATTTTTGTCTTGAGGTATTCATTGCATGCCCTGCACAGATGTGACAGTTTTGAAAAATATACTGATAATTCCTGGGCGTCCCCCCCAATGGGTGTGGGCAAGGGACGGCTTGGTACGCTGAGTGTTTTAGCCGGCTGCTTCTGAGTAGTAATGCGATGTGACGGCGGGTGTAATCATATCGCCCGCGCAGTTGACTGGAGTCCCAATGAGTGTTGCGTTGCGTGAAACGACGTCAGCTGCCTGACGTATCTTCAGACAGGTTGAAGCGTATATTGAATATTTTGCGACTGTTCAGTGACCGTGGTAGGAGGTGAGCGGTTGCCTTCTCCTTCTATAAATAGTGCCTTTGCCTCTCTGGTTTTTTCACATCTCTTGATGTTCTCCGTTGCTTGCATTCTTCTTCTCCCTTCATTTCCACCATGGGCAAGAGCAACAAACGCAAGCGCGAGCCGACTCCTCCATCGGAGGACTTCAGCGACTCGGAATACTCGGAGGAGGAGTTCTCCTCCGAGTCCGAGAGGTCTCCGGCTCCCGTCTCTCCCCCGGCGCCGTCTGACGATTCAGACGACTCCCAGGGCTTGCCGCGGAGGTCTGGACTTATATCCGAGCCGTCGAGCGCTCCGGGCTCGAGGGCTTGGATGAGTTGGAGTACTCCTCGGACGAGGAGGACTCTTTGGACTCGTCCGAGGAGGGCGGTGGCGGCGATGGTGGAGATGATGATGGCGACGACGACGGAGGCGACGGTGACGACGGCAACGATGACGGTGACGGCGGCAGCAGGGGCGGCAACGACGGCAGCAAGGGCGGCAGCAGCAGGGGCAGCAACGGCGGCGGCAGCAGCAAGGGCAGCAACAAGGCCAGTGGCTAGATGCCACTGGTCTTTAGATGTTAGTATAGGTTAGAAGTAGTATAATGAAATAATGTAGTAGTATTTAGTAGTGTAGAGTAGTATAGTGTAGCGTAGTAGTAGTAGCAGTAGGGAAGTATCAACTCATAATGAGTTGATTTGTAAGTACTTTAACTTCTCTTAATGAAGAATGATTTCGTCTCCTCCTGTGTTGATTATTTTCCTTCATAGTCAGTTGATCTCTGTCGTGATATTTATTGCCCGTGATGTTTTCTATCTGTTATGTTTGTGGCATAACTTAGAGTTCTTGAATCATTCCTCCGCTTGCCTTATTTGTGAAGTTGATTCCTCTGGAATAGTAACTGAGTAACTCGGGCATCATATCACCGCTTTTGGGGGTGATGGCCGAGCTATTATTGTCAACATTTACGCTTTTGAAATAGCGTCCGAATGATGAGGAAGCCACATCAGCGTCGGAATGACTGATGACCACGTCGGCGCTCTTAGAGGTAACAACCGAGTTACTTATGACGACATCAGCGTTTTAGAGGTAACTGCCGAGTGACTGAAGACGACGTCGGCGTTTTAGAGATAACTGACGAGCGACTGAAGACGACGTCAGCGTTTTAGAGATAACTGCCAAGTGACTTGAAGACGACGTCAGCGTTTTAGAGATAACTGCCAAGTGACTTCAAGACGACGTCAGAGTTTTAGAGATAACTGCCGAGCGACTGAAGACGACGTCGGCGTTTTAGAGATAACTGCCGAGCGACTGAAGACGACGTCGGCGTTTTAGAGATAACTGTCGAGTAAATGATGGTAACGTCGGCGTTTTAGAAATAACAGCCGAGTTAGAACGGGCTGCGTCGGACACTTTGAGGATAATAGTCGAGTGATGACATGGCACTCCGGTGTTTTAGAAGTAACCGCCGGGTGATGACTGGGCGCTTTTTGGAAACGGTATCTGACTTGGGAATATCCTATATGTACTACGCTTTCAGCCACCTCTGCTTTCCGTGCCCTAGTTCTTGCTTTCCTGCCTCCAGATCCTCTCTGCAATTCGGCTCCCGCCCTGTTCGCCAGTGGAGTTGAGATGGCGCCCAAGCGAAAGGCCTCGAGTTCATCCGCTGCGGTGATTCCCCCTATCGACCCCAACAGCCAGTTGCCTTTCGCAGGTAACCATATGTCTGTTGTTTCTGAGCCTGATCTTCTCCACCTCGTGTCCATCGGGGTCCTTCCTCCGAAGGAGCTCTATTCTTGGCGGATTTGCCACGGGGTCACTGTTCCAACAGATGACACCCACAAATCCGTGATTTATGTTCCTTTTCTTCTCCGCGGTCTCGCTCTTCCTATTTCTCCCTTTTTCTGCGGTCTCCTTGATTTCTATCGCCTTAATTTGACCCATCTAAATCCCAATTCCATTCTGCAAATTTCCATTTACGTTCATTTATGCGAAGCTTTTCTTGCCGTCCTGCCACATTTTGGACTGTGGAAGTACTTGTATCACTGTCGCCCTAGGATGGCCGGGGGGGCAGCATCAGCTAGTTGTGGGTGCGAGTTTGGAGATGCGCCATGGGAGGAAGACTGACTATCTTGAAATCCCGCTCAAGGATAGTATCAAGGGATGGCGCTTGGAGTGGTTTATTGTTGAGAACCACGAAAATTCTCTCCCCCCACGGTCGGGGAGACAGCCGGATGTTCACACTTTGAGTTGGACCGAGTCCCCCACGGATCAGGAGTTGGATGAGGCAGGGGCTTTCCTAGCTGAAGTTGGACTGCTGAAGGAGAGGGGTTTGACTGCAGAGGCTGTGGTTGCTGATTTTGTCTTCAAGAACATTCAGCCGTTGAAGGACAGGGCATACCCGGCTTATCTGTACCGAGGTCTAGCTGACTCAACCCGGGTTACCAACAGAAGAATTCCCGTTGTAGACTTGGTGAACCGACTTGAAATGATTCTTAGAGGCAAGGTATCAAATGTTGGTGCCCCAGTGGCATACTCGGCCTGGAACCTGCCTCCTTCCAAGGCCTTCTCTCATTTTGTGTCGAATCCACCTGTCGCTGATGGCGGTTTGGGCCTTAGAGTGCGACCCTCTGCCGAAGAAGTTAGCGCTTTGGTTGCCTCGCTTGGTGAAATTCCTGATGATGAATGACAGGTCCATTTTGAGGTGCCTTTGGATCCTAGTGATGCAGAGATAAGTGCTATGCTTGATATGCTGGCCGAGGACTCTTCTGATGCTTCTCCTGCTGGTACATTGGTGGTGGCGCCTCTCCCAGAAGCTGGTACAACCTTGGATATTCAGAGACCTGTCAGTGTTCGCCCGAAACGCCCTTGCCGAGCCAATCAACTTGACTCTCCTGCTGATGAGCAGAAAAAGAAAAAGAGACGTCTTCGGCGAGTATCTAGTTTGGATCGGGACGTTGGTCCTTCGGTTCCTGCTTCTAAGGAAGTACCTGTGCCTGAATTTACTGACGCTGACCCAATGGGGGTGATCCATCTGTCGCTGATCCCAATGGGTGTGCTCCATCTGTTGCTGATCCCAATGGGGGTGTTGTCTGTGTTGCTGATGAAAACGACGGGGAGGAAGAAGATGAGGTCCCTTTGACTCGGAAGAACAGTCGGCAATATGTCGCCAGTGAGGAAAGTAGTGAAGTTCCTTCTCCTGCTCTGTCTGCCCTCATTGGTCTACAAGAATTGTCCCCGGCGAACTTTGATCAGACTCTTGAAGATATGGTTCCAGAGGATCTGTTATCAGAGCCAGCGGATGGTGGTGCGACGGATGTTTGTGTTGATGTGCTCGACGCCGGGTTGGGGTCATCCCGGGCAGCGTCCCATGCCTCATCGACCTTGGAGCGCGGTCTCGAGGGTCAGGAAACTGACTTGGATCGTCTTGTTCCCATGGAAGTAACTGAGGGACCTTCAGCCTTAGAGGCGGCTACTGCAGAGAACTTGGTCCTCAAGGATGGTGTTGACACTTACCCAGCCCCCGAGGGTGTTGCCGGGGATGATTCGGCTCGAGTGGGAAGCGCTAGCCACGACCCAGCCCCCGAGGGTATTGCCGGAGCTGATCTGGCTCAAGTGGGTAGCGCAAACTATGGCCCAGCCCCCGAGGGTGTCCGAGCGGGGTCTCCCTCTTGTACTTCCATGGATGTTCACACAGGATCTCCTCCACACTCTGGTTGTATGGTGGTAGCCCAAGCTTTGGGTCAGGGAGTCACTTTAGAGGCTAGCGTTCCCGCCGACCAAGTTTTGGGCTCTGTTGATGGCATTGAGTTGGTTCCTGCTGGTTCATTGCGAGCTGCTTCGGGTGGTGACCCTATGCCAAGCCATCAATTGATCTCTCATGATTTGGGAGTTCCTTCATTCTTCTCCAACCTCCAAGTACTGTGATATATTCTAGCCTGACTTTTACACCGTATGAACTGCTGTCATTACACTCATCCGTTCTCGATATCAGGCATTGGTGGACGGGATGGCTAGTCAGCTGAGGTTGCAAGGTGTTTCTGTTCCAGAAGGAGCTTCGTCTCTGGCACGTTGGAATCCGGTGTTGCTTCAACAGCGTGTCTCTGACTTGGAGGCAACGAATGCTGGTTAGTGCTCTTTTGCTTCCCTTCGTCTGCCTTATTGAACTGCTTCACACTTTGACCCTTTTTGCTTGATTGTTTCTCGCCAGATATAGCTCGACAGATTTCTGTTCTTGAAGAAAAACATTCCCAAGGTCAGGCTGAACTGGTCCGGCGGTGTTCTGATTTTGAGGAAAAGTATTCTCAAAGCCAGACTGAGCTAGCCCAGGTCTCTGCTGCTCTGAGTGACGCTAACACGCTCAACTCTACTCTTCGCGCTCAGCTTGATTCTGAAAAGGTGACTTATGAAACTGTGCCTTGTATTGTTGTGTTCTTATTGCTTGCTTGATGTTTGAAGGAGCTGATTCTTGTTTGCAGGAAGAAAAATGTGCCCTTGTTGCTTATCTCGACAATCTTGACAGACTATATCGTGATTCTAGCAACTCGTTGACCATCCTGGAGAGGAGTCATCGCTTCACCATGGAAGAGTTAGACAATCATCGCTGTAAGCTGCAGGAATCCACGGATGACGTGATCCGTCTCAGGCAGTTGATATCGGCTAAGGATGTTGCTATCAAAGAACTTTGTGCTTCCAAGAAGTCCATCGCCCAGGAGCTAGAGACCGCTCAGTTGGCTGTCAAAGTTGCTGAAGAAACTTCCGTTACTCAGAGGGCCCAGCGCGACAGAGCCATGGACAAAGCCATTCGCGCGGGGCGGATCTTGATGAGGAGACCCGGCGTGGTTGTTCCCGACGATATAAGGGCTGATGTGAATGCTGCTCCTGATTCCTCAAGTCGCCCTTCTTCGTCGGTTACTCCTGAGAAAGATGTTGCAAAATAGAGAAATATTGCGTGCTTTGAGCGCGCGGTTATCATGATTGGATATTTGTTAGAGGACACCAGTTCGGCATTTGAATGCTACCGTTACTCTCCTATTGTTTTAGAATTCAGCAGTATGTAAATTTGCAGGAGTAAAATGTTGTGTGATGATTTTGAAACTTATTTACGGGATATAGAGGTCACCCCTATGTGAGTAATCGTAAGTATGTGAAATCGCTTTAAGTCACTGCTGACTTAAACCGATTGCTTTTGTTAATAGGGCATAGTGGTCATCCCAAGTTAAGTAAGCGCGAGCATGTTGCACCGTCTTGAGTCATTGCCGACTTAAGCCAATTGCTCCGTTAGCAGGGCATAGTGGTCACCCCGAGTTAAGTAAGTGCGAGCATGTTGCACCGTCTTAAGTCGTTGCCGACTTAAGCCGGTTGCTCCGTTAGCAGGGCATAGTGGTCACTCCAAGTTAAGTAAGCGCGAGCATGTTGCACCGTCTTAAGTCGTTGCCGACTTAAGCCGATTGCTCTGTTAGCAGGGCATAGTGGTCACCCCGAGTTAAGTAAGCGCGAGCATGTTGCACCATCTTAAGTCGTTGCCGACTTTAGTCGATTGCTCCGTTAGCAGGGCATAGTGGTCACCCCGAGTTATGTAAGCGCAAGCATGTTGCACTGTCTTAAGTCGTTGCCGACTTAAGCCGATTGCTCCGTTAGCAGGGCATAGTGGTCACCCTGAGTTAAATAAGAATGTCGGTCAATCATGAACAAACTGAGTATTCTTGAAGCCTTTTTTATTGATGACATATTTCCCATTTTACAGAGTACATTATCGTCCCGATAGCTTTTGAAATACAGCTAGGGGTAAAACTTCCTGAGGTGTTCTATATTCCAGGAGTTCCCAATTTCTGTGTCATCCATTTGAGTAAGACGATATGATCCCGGCCGAGTGACTTCTGCTACTATGAATGGTCCTTCCCATAAGGGTGACAACTTGTGTCGTCCCTCCCCCGTTTGAATTCGGCGGAGGACGAGATCTCCCACTGAAAAGGATCATCGTCGTACGGCCTTGTCGTGATAGCGTCTCAGAGTCTACTGGTACCATGCCGATTGAATTAGTGCGTTCAGGCGTTCTTCTTCGAGTACATCAACATCCTACAGCCCAGTAGCTTCGGCTTCTGCTATGCTTTCAAAGACCAACCTTGGCGCCCCAAACTTGAGATCAGCGGGAAGTACTGCCTCTGACCCATAGACCATGAAGAAAGGAGTGTTTCCATGTAGAGCTCGGCTAGGTTGGGTTCTTAGGCTCCAAACGACGTAGGGCAATTCCCTTATCCACTTTCCTGCGAACTTTTCATTTTTATCGAAGACCTTTTTCCTGAGTGCCTCCAATATCATCCCGTTAGCTCGTTCAACCTGCCCGTTGGCTCTTGGGTGTGCTACCGAAGCATACTTGATCTGAATGCTTTTTTGCTCGCAGAAATCGAAGAACTCTGAACTTGTGAAGTTGGATCCCAGGTCGGTTATGATACTGTTCGGTATTCCGAACCTGAATATTATGTCTTGTATGAATTCCACGGCTTTAGCTCAGGTTAAAGAAGCAATGGGTTTGAACTCTATCCATTAGTGAATTTGTCGATTGCTACCAGTACGTGAGTGTATCCTCCTTGAGCTTTCTTGAAAGGTCCAATCATATCCAGTCCCCAGCATGCGAATGGCCAAGTTACTGGTATGATCTGCAGTTGCTGAGCTGGTAGATGTTGTTGCTTTGACAGGTACTGGCAAGCTTCGCACCTCTGAACTAACTCGGCTGCATCACTTTTCGTCGTTGGCCAATCGAATCCCGACCTGAAGACCTTCCCGACTAGTGTCTTGGATGCTGCGTGTATTCCACATTGTCCAGCATGGACCTCATCTAGAAGTCGCTTCTTAGTAGATGAGAGAATGCATTTCATGAGGACGCCTGATGCACCCCTTCTGTATAGTGTCTCCCCATTGAGTGTGTATTGAGCTGACTGTCTAGCGATGCGCTCGGCTGCATTTTTGTCATCTGGTTCCTCTTCATTCTTTATATATCTGATGATTGGCCTTCTCCAGTCATCAGAGTCTGACTCTGGTTGATTCACGATATTACACTCTTCTGCCTGATCCATTGAGATGCTTGGCTGTGGTATTTCTTGTACAAAGACTCCAGGTGGGACCTGAGTTCGACTGGATCCTAGCTTGGACAATACATTGGCTGCCGTGTTTCGGTCTCTTTCTACATGATGAAATTCCAGACCTTCAAATTTATCTTCTAGTTTTCGGACAGCAGCGCAGTACTTTCCCATTGAATCGCTCGAACAGTCCCATTCTTTGTTTATCTGGCTTATTACTACCAAAGAATCTCTGTATACCATCAGTCTCTTGATGCCTAGTGATATAGCAATGTTCAGTCCATGAATTAGAGCTTCATACTCGGCTGCGTTGTTGGAGGCTGGAAATAGCAACTGGAGGGCATATTTGAGGTGCTCGCCTCCAGGTGCGGTGAAGAGAATTCTCGCGCCTGCTCCCTGTAGCTTCAGCGAGCCATCAAAATACATTCGCCATACTTCTGCAGTTTCTGGGTTATCTGGTACTTGTTGTTCAGTCCATTCTAATACGAAGTCAACCAACGCCTGAGTTTTGATGGCAGTGCGAGGTCGAAATTCGATGTCATGAGATCCCAGTTCACAGGCCCACTTGGCTATTCGGCCAATGGCTTCCTTGTTGTGAAGAATATCCCCTATCGGAAAACCAGTGACTACTATGACTTTGTGGTCGTCGAAGTAGTGACGTAGCTTGCGGGCAGTTAGAAGTACTGCATATAATAGCTTCTGAACTTGAGGATACTTTTTCTTTGAGGGACCCAGAACTTCACTGATGAAATAAACAGGATGTTGCACTGGGTAGGCATGTCCTTCTTCTACTCGCTAGACTACCAACGCGGTGCTTACCACGTGAGTCGTGCAAGAGATATACAGCAGCAGATCTTCAGCTGGTTGAGTTGACGTGGCTCGTCGTGGTGGCTTCAGTACTGGTGGTGTTGTCAAGAATTTTTTCAGTGCATCTAGGGCTTCTTGTGCTTCTGAAGTCCACTGAAACTTATCCACTTTCTTGAGTAGCTTGTAAAATGGTAAACCTTTCTCTCCCAGCCTGGATATGAACCTGCTCAGGGCTGCCATACATCCGGTAAGTCTCTGAACTTTCTTTTGTGATTGTGGTGCCTCCATTTTCATGATAGCTTCAATCTTATCCAGATTAGCTTCAATTCCCCGGTGGCTGACAATAAATCCGAGTAGCTTTCCTGCTGGTACCCCAAAGACACATTTTTCGGGATTAAGCTTCCATCGATATCGCCGTAGACTGTTGAAAACCAGCTGTAAGTCTTCGATGAAGTTTTCCGAGTTCTCCGTTTTGATTACCATATCATCTACATAGGCTTCCACACGCTTGCCCCAGTGATCGGCTAAGCATGTTTGAATGGCTCTCTGATAAGTCGCTCCAGCGTTTTTGAGGCCGAACGACATGGAGGTATAGCAGAAAGCACCGAACGGAGTGATGAACGCTTTTTTTCCTCGTCTTCCTTTGCCAAGCTAATCTGATGATATCCAGAGTAGCAATCCAGGAAAGACAGCACAGAACATCCAGCGATGGAGTCTACCACCTGATCTATCCTAGGGAGCCCGAAGGGATCCTTTGGACAGTGTTTGTTGAGATCCGTATAGTCGACGCACATGAGCCAATCCACTTTATTCTTTTTTAGTACAAGAACAGGGTTGACTAACCACTCGGGGTGTAACACCTCTCTAATAAACCCAGCCGCGACCAAGCGAGCCAGCTCAGCACGAATGGCCTCTCTCGTGTCGGGCGTGAAGCGACGTAGTTTTTGCCGAATCGGCCTCGCCTGGGGGTAGACCTTCAGTTTGTGCTCGGCCAGTTCTCTCGGGACTCCCGGCATATCCGCAGGTTGCCATGCGAATACGTCTCGGTTATCTTGCAGAAACCGGACGAGCGCGCCTTCCTATTTGTCGTCCAGGCTGGAGCTGATGATGGCAGTCTTGCGCTCATCAGCGAACCCAAGGTTGATCCTTTTAGTTTCTTCAGTCGACCGCATAGAGGTCGCGGCTTGAGCTTCATTTGCAGGTGCTGCAAGGTCTTCCTCAGGCTTAGAGTTTGCCTGCGTTGAAGAAGTCGCTGACGGTTTGGTGGTGAGGGCCGCCTGGATGGCCACTCGGAAACACTCTGTGGCGCCTTGGAAGTCAGCGCGCACAGTTATGATTCCTTGCGGTCCTGGCATCTTCAATATCATGTACGTGTAATGCGGAATGGCCATGAATTTTGCCAATCCCGGCCTCCCGATGATAGCGTTGTACCCGCAGTCGAAGTTCGCCACTTCGAACCTCAGGAACTCGGTTCTGTAGTTCTCCGGAGTTCCGAAGGTGACGGGCATGTAGATGTGGCCCAGCGGGTATTCCCCTTCGGTCGGCACGATGCCGAAGAAAGGAGTGTCTGACTCGTGGAGCTCTTTGAGGTGAACTCCCAAGCCTTGGAGCGTCCGGGGGAAGGTGACGTTGATGCTGCTTCCCCGTCCACTAATACCTTCTTTACCCTGCTCTCTCGGATCACCGGATCGACGAGGAGCGGATATTTGCCTGGGTGGTCGAAGTTGAGCCATTGATCTGCCCAAGTGAAGGTGATCGGGTGCTCCGACCATCGGTACGGAGCGGGAGGACCGGTGGTCGCCACCAATATCTGGCGGTCGTTGAGCTTTTGTTGTCTTCTGTTCTCCTACGATCCGTGTCCGCCAAAGATGACGTTGACCTCCCTGTCAACGCGCGGGAAGGCTCCACCTCCTCCCTCCTGCTGCTGCTGGGGTTGTCGCGGTTCTCCTGGTCCTCCCCGCGGCGGAGGAGGAGGTAGAGGTTGGAAGGGTCGGCCATGTCCTACGGAGTGCTTGAAGTCCCTGCAGTTCTGAAGGGTGTGGCGCATGTCCTTGTGGTACGGGCACTGGGCATCGAGGATGTCGTCCAGCGTGTGTTCTCCTCCACGAGGTCCTCCCCGGGCGCGAGAGGCAGGTGGTCCGGCGGCGTGCACTTCTTCGTGGGGCCTCTTTTCCCAGCGTTTGTCGGGTTGCTGGTTGGCGTCGCGTCGTGGCGATGCCGGTGCAGGCTTCGCTCCTCCGATGAGGTCCTGAGCTCGCTCGTCGGCGGTGATGTAGAGATCGGCTTCCCGGAACAGCTGCTCGGAGGTAGTCGGCACTTTCTGCAATATGGCTCGGACGAAGGCCGAGTCATTGGATCCTCTGTAGAAGTCCTCGATCATAGCCGCCTCCGTGACCTCGGGGATACGATTTCTCATGGTCTGGAACCTTTTGAGGTACGACCGGAGAGTTTCGTCCCCCCGGTGCTTGATGGATTTGAGGTCCCATGGTTGCGCTGGTGTGTCGGAGAGGGACTGAAAGTTCGCGGTGAAGCGTCGACTGAAGTCGCCCCAGTCGTCGATGCAGTGTCGGGGTAGATGTCGCAGCCATTGTAGCGCGTCTTGCCCGAGGACAATGGGTAAGTATGCGGTCATCACGTCCTCGGACGCCCCGGCAGCTCGAGCAGCGGTGGTGTAGACGGCCAGCCAGCCTCCTGGATCCTGCTTAGGTTCATATTTGTCGACGTTGGACACCTTGAAGTTAGGGGGCCATTGAATGGTCCTAAGGCGTGGAGTAAGGGCGGACACTCCACACGTGTCTTCTTGTTGTCGGGGATGATGTCTGTCCCGGGGAGGGGAGTAGTTGTTGTGGTTCCTCGACCATCCTCGGGTAGTTCCGCCAGTCGAGGTCGTTGCCGACTCAGTTCTAGTGGCCTGACTCCGAGCTGGGATGCCATGATCCCTGTCGTACTCCTCCCGGCGGCGGATCTCGTTCTCATGCCGTCGTTCACGCGAAGCATTGATGGAGCTTCGCGCATCCCGGCGGCTGTTGATGGCGTGTCGTAGGTCGTTCGGCGGGTGAGCGAGAGGTAGAAGATGGTTGGCTGCCTGGGTGAACAGTCGTCGATAGCCCTCGGCGTCGGGAGTCCGAGGGAGTCCATCAGCTATCCGAGCTAGTACCCCTCCGACTTCACTCGGTGTGTTCATGGCTCGGGCGAAGTCGGGATTCAGGTTGCGCCCGAAGAGTGGATTTTCCCGGTGTTGCCTCGCATCCTGCTCGGCTTGTTCCTGAGCTCGTCGGTGATCACGCCGTCGGGAGTTCCTTCGTTCTCTGAAGACGCGTTCCTCCGGAGTTTCTCCTATCTCTAAGACCTCGTCTCGCGAGACAGGCTGCTCTAGATCCCGCTCTCCGGCCTCGTGATGTCGCCGGATGTTTCGGCGCCGGTTCCTCCGTCGACGGGACTCCCGCTGAGGTGGTTCTTCTCCGGGCGCGGTCGGCTCGTCATCGGAGACGGGGGGCGACTCCACTCTCCCGATGAAAAGAACGTCGGGGTAGAATGGTGCGACTGTCGTGGCGATCTTCTTTCCGTTCTCCTTTGAGGGCGGAGGCACGGGAAGAACAACTTGCTTCCTCCCGGTTTTGTTCGTTTCTTTCTTTCTTGCGATTTGTGTCCATTCTTTCGTCGAGGAAGTAGACAGTGGAGTTCTCCGGGTCAGTGGGCCCTCGGCCCCTAGCTTGCTGAAGGCGATCTTTTTTCGGAGCGCTGGAGGTTGCGCTTTTTCCTTCTTTACCCCGATAATCTTGGAGTATGTTGGAGGGGACTTCTTCTTTGGCGGATCTGCGATGCGGTGTAGAGTTCCCTCTTCATCTGCCACAGATGAGATAGTTCCGAAGCAGAATACAGATCCGGGATGGAGGGTGATCTTGCGGTGGAGGGTGACGGCCATTGAGCTAGCTTAGATCGGCGACACACCCCCTACCTGGCGCGCCAGCTGTCGGTGTTTTGGGTCCGACCGCACACCCGGGGTTGCCCCTCAAGGTGTTTTTAGGAGTAGGACGGTGTCGCCGACTGTAGCTAAATGGTTCGTGCCGGATGCACGAGGAACAATGGACAATGTTTACAGGTTCGGGCCGCTTTGAGATGCGTAACACCCTACGTCCTGGCGAGTACGCTTTATGTAATGGGTTACAAGGAAGCTCTCTAAAGCTGGAACTTAGAGAGTTGGGGTGGATGGCTGAGTAGTGGGGATCGATCTGAAGGGGTGCCCCCTAGGCCTTATATATTCGACCGTGAGGCAATACATGCGGATGAGATAACAAACCGCACCTAAGAGATAGTGAACTGATCGAGTCTATCTTCCTATAGTTCTGCCGACTTATCCTCGCCTAGTTCCGTTGTACGGGGCTCCAGCGCGGGAAAGTCGGGTCTCTGTTGTGGTTGTTTGCTCAACGTTGTTGGGCCGTCCGGGCTTGCACCGATCCGGCCTTATGTCAATCTGCTTTACTGATCGTTCCTCCCCAGGCCCGTGAAGGAGTGACCTTACAATCTATTGGGCCCTTGGGCCTTTCGTGAGGTCTTTTATCCTTCCAGTGGACCCGGGGGATATCTGTCCCCCACACTATTGTTATGAACATTTAAATGCACAAGCAAACAAAAACTCCAGCATGATGCCATGGTTTAGTGATATATCTTTTATTAATCATTTATTTGTTCAAGTGAGGTGTCCACATGAAATGATATATAGAGATCAAACACACATATATAAAGGAATGTAATTTCTTCTTTTATATGTTTCTTACAAAGTGGGTATTACATGCGCCCGTGTGCCGACTTTGCAGCGAAGACCCTGGCTTTTTAAACAACCCGAAAGAGTCCGTGACACTATTGCTTCAGTCACTGACATTTACACCGAAGCCCTCCATGTTCTAATTCTTCACAATGTTAGGTCCTCGATGTTGCACGGCGGTAGACCGAGCTCCGGTGAGCCTGTACTGGCCATGACACTCAATGACTGGTGCTCTAACTTGGCTGTGACCCAATTCAACACCTAACAAACGTTTCCCCTCGATCAATTGCACAATCCGAGCTCTAAATCGCCCTGCCCACGGAGACAGTGCGAACGACGGATGAACACAAGTGTTCCCGACGATCTAGCGCGGTCTAGTTTAATTGAATGGGTCGAGGAGCATCAGTGGCATGTAAGAGTGCTGAAACAAGAGAGCAGAGGGCAAGATCGGACCTGAGTGAATTTGAACTCGCGCGGTGGCGGTCGGAGAAAAGGAGGTGCACTGGCGCAAGCGATTGGTGGCAATTACTGTGGCAAGCTCACCGACGATCACTGGATTGGCTAACATGAGTCACGACAGTGTGGTTAAAGTGCCGAGGCACGTGGCGCAAGGATGCAAGGTGTCTAACTCCAGCGAGGGTAGATCTGAAGCGGCCGTGAGCTAAGCGGACACGGCGGCCGGAGTGAACAGTGGCCGGAGTTCATCCACTAGGTGATATTTCTTACTCCCTCTATGTTATCCAACAGCGTCGAACATGAATCACCGTGGCGAGCGCGAATCCGGGCGCACGGTCGCCGGCGGTGAGTTAATTGAGCTGGCGCTTTGATCTGGTTCAGAGTGACTGACAGGCCGAATTGCAGTGCCCAAATCTCGAATTTTTGTGCAACAACTTGCCTATACATCTGTAGCAAACTTGTAGCCCTTCATACCAGCTACAATTCTGCTATAGCAACTACCCTCAATCGAGCAATAGATCTCACTCTAATTCGTCCCAAAATTCTGACCAATGCCACTGGTGCCCTAAATTCAGTCAGTAGAGTGTCTGACAACACAACTTTGAGCTTATTTTTCTCCAAACTTTGTATGGGATCAAGGCTTAGTTACTTGAGTAAAGTTGTTCTCCTATTGTAGCTCTAGACTTTTGATGTATTGACCCTAGGCAAATTCTTTGTATTTTTAGAACTACAGAGCTCCAAAGTCAGCCTGGCTCATCAGTTTTCAGACTTTCATGTGAGAGGAATTGAGTGGCTTTTTGCAAATAAGCCCAATTAACATATTTTGACTTAGAAATCCTCAAATGTGTGAACCTTATGCTTTGAGGTACCCTAACACTTTGGCTTTTGCACTTGGATCCAAAAGTGTGCCAAATTTACATTTAACCCCCTAGGGTTTCAATCGAGAGTTTTCTAGGGGTTTTGGCACTTCTAGGGTTTGAGTTAATTAAGTGGGATTTCTTATGATTAATTCTCATGAATCTTGAAGCTTTCACTCATTTGGGCTTTATTGATACTCCTAAGCCTAGTTTAGGGTTAAGTGCCCTACCCTAGAGTTTCACCCATGACCAGCCACATCAATACAACTTGTTTAAAATTTTTGCATAGTGAATGCATTCTAAGTGTAACAAACACATGATATGCTGATGCTCATGATGTTATGCTCAAGTTTTAGTGACAGTAACACCAGGGGTGTTACATTCGCCATTTTTAAAATTCCAAAATTCGGCTTGGAAATAGGACTTCTTTATTCAAATTTTAGGGCAAACTTGCAGAAATTCCAAACATTTATTCAAATTTTAGGGCAAACTTGCAGAAATTCCAGAGGACGCATCTTTGCACAAAAAATCTGAAACTTGGTGTGTTTCCTTCTTATGTGCTGCTGCAAAAGAGAAAAATATAAAAAATATATTTGAAAAAACCAAAAATCACAAAAATCATAAAAAAGAGAAAAAAAGAGTAGCACATAAGCAGCAATGCCAGTGTTTTGTGCACCTCTGTGATTATTTTGCCCCAAGCCTGTTTCCTTGCTGCACCTAGATACTTGTACCTCCTTTCTTGTGTCTTGGTCCAACTGTTCTATTACATTTTATAGGCCAGCAACTAGGATGAGTACTTGGAACACTTATTGAGCATTGCTATCTATTATTGACTTGTGTGCCACATATATATATTTAGTCAGCCCTCCCATAGCTCCAGCTTTCTCTCGAGCAGAGCAGGTACTCCTTTGCAATCACACCCACGCTCGTTGGACAGTCGCACCGGTCACCGTTTGCCACCTGCAGTGCTGGTAAGAACCTTGTAAGAGCGGGGTAAGACGCTTCATAACTTATGTTCCACCACCACCACCACCCTGAGAGATAGTTGTAGGGTTCACATTGTTTGTTGCCTTTTTGTCTCTGTTTTTTCTAACAATGACAAGACCAAAGAACCAAATGGACAAGGAGAAGGGGCCTAAGCTTAACGACGATGAGTGTGTCTCTCAACTGGAATTGAAGGAGATGTTGCGTGCGATGACTGAAGCTTTTAAAAAATACCAGGACTCTGCGGCGACATCCTATGAGCAGCTTGATCGACGAGTTGCTGAACTTGTTACACACATGGACGTAATGGAGGCTCGTCCCCCACCACCAACTCTAGCCCCAGCTGCTGGTGCAGTACTGCTCTCTCCTGTGGACGACGACGATGACGACGACGGCGGTGATGTTTATGCACCGCTACGACGACGCCTCACACGTAATCGACAAGGTATGTGAGGTAATGGTAGACGTCGTCATCATAATCCTGAACCAAAGAATGATCCATTTGCTAAGATTAAGTTCTCTATTCCATCGTTCATGGGTTCTTATGATGCTGAAGCTTACTTAGACTGGGAGATGACGGTAGAACAAAAAATTAATTCCCATCTTGTTCCTGAGCAGCATAGGGTTAGACAAGCCACTAGTGAATTTAAAGATTTTGCTATCATTTGGTGGAATGAACTTGTTAACACACGTGCTGCACCACAAACATGGAATGCGTTAAAAGAGGAGATGTGAGCTCGCTTTGTTCCCCCTTCTTATAGACATGATCTTCGAAAAATTTGCAACGCTTAGATCAGGGAGACATGTTGGTACAGGAATACTACCAAGAACTTCAGAAAGGTATGCTACGATGTGGGGTAGTTGAGGATCCGGAGGATCAAATGGTTAGGTTTTATGGGGGATTGAGGCGGGAGATTCATCATATTGTTGATTATAAAGAATATCATTCTATACAATGCTTGTTCCATCTTTCTATGTTGGCAGAAAAAGAATTGCAGGGTCGTCAACAGCGGAGGAGAGCACCTTCGCGCCACGACAGCCACCGGCGCCAGCCAAGGCGTCATCCTCTTCAGGTGTACGAACGTCCACACCTTCCTCCACTAGCAGCACATGCAGCACCGCACCTTCGACATCACAGTGACATGACAATAGCAAGTCCTTGGCGCCTTCAGGTGTTGCAGCAAAACCTGCTACGACCACCTCTTCCACAGGTCGCTCCTCCGACATCAAGTGCCACCGCTGCCAGGGACTTGGCCATATGCAGCGAGATTGCCCCAGCAAACTTGCATACATTGCTACTGGTGATGGTGGGTATGTTAGTGCTTCTGATGTTGAAGATGAAGATACTGTTGGAGCTAACATTGCAAAGACTTATGATGGTGATGAAGAGGTTCTTGGTACAACAGCGACCGAGACCTATAAGGCCTTGATTGTGCAATGAGCTTTGAGTGCCACGGCTGGTGACGATGACAACAGACAGCGCCACAACCTCTTCAACATGTTCCTCATCGTCAAGGACTGCCGTGTACATACCATCATTGACGGTGGTAGCTGCAACAACTTGGTGAACGTTGAGGTGGTCAAGAAGCTTGGCTTGACCACATGAGAGCATCCCCACCCTTATCACATTCAATGGTTTAACAACAGCGGTAAGTTCAAGGTAACAAAACCAACAAGGGTGCATTTTTCTATTGGCTCTTACCATGACTTTGCTGATTTCGATGTGGTGAGTACGGATGCTTGCTCTCTTTTATTGGGACATCCTTGGGAGTTTGATACTGATGCTATTCACCATGGTAGATCTAATAAATATACTTTCATGCATAAGGGAAAGAAAATTGTGTTGCTTCCTATGACTCCCACTGAAATTGTCCACTTTGAACATGAGAAAAAGACTAATGCTAAGCAAAAAGGTGTTTTGAACTCTGAAAATCAGCAACCTATTAAGTTAAAAACTCCTACTTTGCTAGCTACTAAATCTGATCTTGATGAGTTACATGCCTCTGTTGGACTTGCTATGCCTTAGTGTGCAAAAATGCTTTTTATTCCATTGATGATACATCTATTGCTTTGCCACCGGCTGTTGCTAACCTTTTGCAAGAGTATATGGATGTGTTTCCCTCTGAGATACCCCATGGATTACCACCTGTGCGAGGCATTGAGCACAAGATTGATTTAATTCCAGGGCGAGCTTGCCCAACCGTGCTGCCTACAGGACCAACCCGAGGAGACTAAGGAGATTCAGCGCTAGGTCTAGGACCTTCTGGACCACGGGTACATTCGTGAGAGCGTTAGTCCTTATTATGTTCCTGTTCTTTTGGTTCCTAAGAAAGATGGCACTTGGCACATGTGTGTTGATTGTAGAGCCATTAATAACATCATAATTCGGTACCGATATCCTATTCCTAGATAGGATGACATGCTTGATGAATTAAATGGTTCTATTGTTTTCTCTAAAATTGACTTGCATAGTGGATACCACCAGATTCGTATGTCTTTAGGTGATGAATGGAAAACTGCATTTAAAACTAAGTTCGGTCTTTATGAGTGGTTAGTCATGCCTTTTGGTTTAACTAATGCACCTAACACTTTCATGAGATTGATGAACGAGGTTTTACGTGCTTTCATTGGTAAATTTGTGGTGGTATATTTCGATGATATTCTTATCTATAGTAAGTCTCATGATGATCATATTGAACACTTACGTGCTATTTTTGATGTTTTGTGTGATGCACATTTATTTGGCAACCTTGAGAAGTGTGCCTTCAGCATCGATCGTGTGTCTTTTCTTGAATATGTTGTGACATCGCAGGGCATTGAGATGGATGAGGCAAAAATTGTTGCCATCACGAGCTGGCCACTTCCGACCACGATCACGCAGGTTCAAAGTTTTCTTGGTCTTGCATGATTCTAGAGGCGATTTGTGCGGGATTTCAGCACCATTGTAGCACCTCTCCACAAGTTGACAAAGAATGGAGTGTCGTTTCGTTAGGTTCCAGCACAACAACAAGCTTTTGATGCCCTCAAGTCGAAGCTCACACAAGCACCTATCACACCCGGTTTTGGAAGGTAAACCAAATGCGAACCATGTACGTGCCAGGATCAGAACTCACATACACAGCGATTACATAGTTGGACATCATCACACAATGCTTGAATTAAATAACAGAAAGGTACTTAGTTACATCAAGATGTTTGAGACATCCACAGAGTCTAATACATAACCATAGGGTTTAACAATAACATCAAAGTGCGGAGTAACGAAACGTAGAATGTAAGCCTACACAGGCAGCTGACTGGGGGTTTGCCACTAAAGTAAACTAGAACTCGTCGTAGTCCTGGAACTCCTCAAAGTCCTCCATGTTACCAACATCTCCTCCTGAGCACTGAGTAAAGTGGGGACAACCTGGGGTGGGGTGGTTTGTAAAGCAAGGGTGAGTACACATCAACGTACTCAGCAAATGTCCCGTTTGGCATAAAGTGGACTAGCTGTATGTGGGGTTAAGGTTTAGTAGTTGCTTTTAGTTGGTTAAGTTTTATTAATATAAGTAGAGCCAGATTTTAGTAATAAACCCAGTTATTACCCAGAAGTACTCCCTCCAAGAGGAAATACCAGAGATTAGAATTATAATCATCATTGCTAATCATCATCATAAAAGTAACCAAAGTTCTTTTAATCAAAGAGGATCCCAAGGCTGCTCATAATCGTGAGCACGGCTGATATACCAGTTTCTAACACTTTGCAGAGGTTGCACACTTTACCCACAAGACGTGATTCCCATTCCGCCCAGGGTTCTAGCCTCCCCATTGATCACTACCAAGGTGACCCAGTAGGGTCTCACTATGTAGCCTGTACAAAGATTCCCCAGAGGACATAGTCGCCCGTTAGGTTTCTCGAGTTTGATAAACATAGTACATCTCCCCAGAGGAAGGGTGACTAACAAAACCAAATCAAAGAACATCTGCAACCAGCCACGACAGAGCAAGTACTGTGCCCGGACCCCATAGACGGCCCTACGGCGAAGCCAACTACTCCTCTGGTTCCTCTAATTAATTAGCTAAGGGCGTCCCATTCCACCCTCATGGTTGCACTGTTATCTCGGGTTGTCACTCCCCAAACAGGTCCTTACGGAGAGGTACTTAGGAAATAGCCTGAGCCCCCTAAAGTAATCACAAGAACCTCATCGGGATAACATCATCGTATCATAAATAATCACATCATGTTCATTGATTAAGTTTAAGAAAGAGCATAAGCTAACCATGATTAACCCAAAAAGGTAAACAAGGTTAAGGTAAATATAGACTAGTCAATCCTTAAGTTTTAATAATGTAATGCGGGACAGTGAATTATAAAGTAAAGTAGGACATGATAGGTCTGAGGACACTTGCCTTCACCAGGTTGTTGCTCAGAGGGATCTTTGGCAACATAGTCAGGAACCACGAGCTGCTCGTTGTCTAAATAAAGCGAGCATACATTCAATACATTTGGAAAGTAAAAATAAACATCACATCAAACATGTACAAACATTGGAACACAACTCAAAAAGGTATAATCTTAAGTACAGGGGAATGAGATCAAGTTATAAAATGGACTAATCCTAATTGGAGGATTGATTACTCTCTAAGTGTTTGGAACATGGCTCAAAAAAGGTTAAGAGGTAATTGAACAAGTAGAGATTAAATTATAAGATGAACTACTCTTATTTAGGAATTTGATTATCCTTTAGGTGTTATCCTAATTCTATTTATATCATTAAGGCCTAAAGGTTAAACCAACAATGAATCCATGTGACGCATAACACTAATCTCACAAGATTAAACATACTTTACTCCTAGGATTCTCCTTTTATTTATTTCATTAAATAAATAAATCAACATATACTTTAATTCTATCTTCTAAGTGTAAAAATTAAAGTATACATTTTACAGTTGGTCATATTTTATTTGAGCAGAGAATAATCTTGTGAACATTTTGCAATTTGAACCACTAAATTTGGAGTTCATATGAAAAAGATATTAAATAAACAGGTTTTGAAGTTTGAAATATGAAATTAAGGCTAAATCTGTGATCAAATAAAAGTCCAGGGGGATTATTATAAAGAAACCAGGGGTCCATACGCTAAAACAGAGGACAGCGGGTTGATTTCCTAAAACCAGGGGGTTCTTAAGCAAAACAACCACGCTAAGGGGTATCAGGCTCTCTCAACCGTTGGATTAGAAACCGACGGCCGAGATTGGATCGCGCGGGCGCACGCGCGGGCGCGCAGGCACGGCTAACAAGCGGGGCCAGGGCGTCAGCGGGTCAGGGCGGGCTGACCAGCCGGGCCCAGAGGCAGAGGCGCGGGTGAGGGGGAGCGAGGGGGCGGTCAGATCTATATCGGAGGGCTGGGATCAGATCCGCACTGATGAAACCTAAACCTCCCGATCTCGGACCGACGCCCGAGATCTAACGGCTGGGGGCCGGACCTAAACGCAGTGGCGCCGCTCGGTCCCGCGGTGAGAGTTTGCCGGAGACGAGCAGGCCGGCCACGACGAGGCTCCCGGGGCTTGGGGACTAGCCTGGGCGCAATCCGGGCGATCTGGCAAACTCGGCCATGGCCTTCACGCTGGCGCAGGGGCACCAGAGGGCGCAGACCACGACGGAGCGGGCTAACGGTGGCGCTGGATTGCTCCGGCGAGCAATCGCGCGAGCTATAGAGCGGGAATGACCAAATTAAGGGCACGAGCAGATTGCTCACCTCGAGCAGAAGCGTTGGCGTCGCGAAGCAACGGCGGAGGCGCAGGGGTTCGACGGGGCGACGGTGGCAGTCTCCGGCTGCGCAAGAAAGCGCTCCGGTGAGCGTGTACCGGACGCAGCGAGGAGGGAGAGGGCACAAATGAGATAGGGGAGGTGGGTGAGCAGGGCGCGGGGCTCAAAAGGGGTGCGGGGGCTCGGACGTGGCCGGAGAACGCGCGGACGTGGGCGCATCTACGGCGGGAGATCGTGGGCGAGAGGTTAGGGACGGCTGATAGGTGGGGACGGCGGGAGAGAGAGAGAGAGAGAGAGAGAGAGAGAGAGAGAGAGATAGAGAGAGAGAGCGAGCGCGCGCGAGGGAAACAGCGCCGACAGCTCGGCTCCATAGAGCAGCGAGAGAGAGAGAGGGGGAGTGAGTGCGCTCGGGTTGGCGCCGACCGACGGGACCCGCCTGTCAGACGCAGAGGGCGCGCGCGCTGGCTGGGCTTATTGGGCTGGCTTGGGCCGAAATGGCTTTTTCCTTTTTCCTGGAATTTCTATTGCCTTTTCTATTTATTTTCTCTAGGGTTTTCAATTCAAATTCAAATCAAGTTTCAAATTCAAACCAAATCAAATATGTGCAACAATTCAAAGAATATTTAGGCTCAATATGATGCAACATTCCATGACTCATATGTTTTGGGCAAAATAAATTAAATAATCCCTCACTAATACAAATAACTCTAATTAAAAGTGAAATAGAGAGAGAAAACTAGAGAGAGAGAGAAACTAGAGTGAGATAGAGAAGAGTAACACCTGAATTTGGATGATCATAAGAAAGAAATTTTATACCTCTAAATTCAGGGTGTTACAGCACCACTGCTGCAACTTCCTGATTTTGACAAGACATTCGAGCTCGAGTGTGATGCGGGCGGCATTGGGATTGGAGGAGTGCATGGCCCAACTCTGAATTATTCTACATATGACAAAGAATTATATGATTTAGTACGAGTTTTACAAACTTGGCAACATTATCTATGGTCTAAAGAATTTGTCATACATTCGGATCATGAATCTTTGAAGTATCTTAAGGGACAATCTAATCTAAACAAATGACATGCTAAATGGATTGAATTCATAGAATCATTTCCTTACATTATTAAGCATAAAAAGGAAAGAATAATGTGATTGCTGATGCTTTGTCTAGACGTTATACTATGCTGTCCCAACTTAATCATAAAATCTTTGGTTTGGAGACTATAAACGAATTATATGCTACTGATTTGGACTTCAAAGATGCTTTTGAAAAATGCAGAGAGGGGAGAACGTGACAAAAATTTGTGTTGCGTGAAGGCCTTCTCTACCGTGCTCACAAGTTGTGTGTTCCAGCTAGCTCCGTTCGTCTTCTACTCTTGCAGGAAGCGCATGGAGGTGTCTTGATGGGACATTTTTGTGTTAAGAAGACCGAGGATGTGTTGTCTACTCATTTATATTGGCCTCAAATGTGGCGTGATGTTGAACGCTATGTCTCTCGTTGCACCACGTGCAACAAAGCTAAGTCCCGACTTAACCCCCATGGTCTTTATTTGCCTCTTCCTGTTCCTCGTGCACCTTGGGAGGATATTTCTATGGATTTTGTTTTGGGATTGCCTAGAACAAAGAGGGGGAGTTTTTGTCGTTGTCGATCGTTTTTCAAAGATGGCACATTTTATACCTGTCGCAAAACTGATAATGCTTCACATGTTGTTGATTTGTTCTTCACTGAGATTGTGCGTTTGCATGGTGTGTCAAATACTATTGTTTCTGATAGGGATGCTAAGTTTTTAAGCCATTTTTGGAGAACCTTGTGGTTTAAATTGGGAACAAAGTTGTTGTTTTCTACTACTTGACATCCCCAAACTGACGGGGAAATAGAGGTTGTTAATCTCACTTTATCTACCATGTTGCGTGCTGTTTTGAAGGATAATTTGAGGTTGTGGGAGGAATGTTTGCCACATATTGAGTTTGCTTATAACAGATCAATTCATTCCACAACCAAGCTTAGTCCATTTATGGTAGTATATGGTTTTAATCCTAGTGCTCCAATTGATTTGCTACCTTTACCAACTTCTGAAATAGTGAACTTGGATGCTACACAATGTTCTGAATTCATTCTTAAGTTACATGAAACAACTAAGTTGCAAATTGAAAATATGAATGAAAAGTATTGTATTGCTGCTAATAAAGGCAGGAAGGAAATGAAATTGGAACCTGGTGACTTGGTGTGGGTTCATTTGAGAAAGGATAGGTTTCCTGATTTGAGAAAGTCTAAACTTATGCCACGTGCTACTGGTCCTTATAAAGTTCTTGTAAAAATTAATGATAATGCATATACACTTGAGTTGTCTCCAGATTTCGGGGTTAGTCCCACCTTTAACATTTCAAATTTGAAGCCATATATGGGTGACGAAGATGAGATCGAGTCGAGGACGACTCTAATTCAAGAGGGGGAGGATGATGAGGACATCACTTCTATACATACAATGAATAGGTCGATAACACGATCGCGTACACGACAGCTAAATCTCCAGGTACGTTCTACCCTAGTCAATTGTGTTTCAGAGCTTACGCTTGGGGCCATGGATGTTTTGATGATTAGGAACCTTGGAGAGGACCAGAAAGGACTTGGAAAAGGCCAAGGTGTTGAGGAGGAGCAGCCAGGGCGCCCACAACAGGAAGGAGATCAAGTCCGACTCGGCTGCGACTCCATCTCGGGTTCCAGGACCAGTCTGCACTAAAATGAACGCCCAGGACGCATCCGGACTCCGATTGCGACGGACTTGATATGGTTGGAAAGATAAGGAGATTATCTAACCAACCCAACTGGTTCCACCTTAAAATTCATCCGGAGTCAACGGGAATCGTCGAAACAATTCAGCGTTTAGATTCTGTTTTGGTGCTGCGACACCGTCTGTTGGGCCATGTATCGCGTCGGAGCCCATTAGGGGCGGGACCAGGGGTCACGCATGCCCTAATACTCTATTTATTCAGCAGCCGCCGCCCACATTAGGTTTCGGGTTTTGCTTAGATCATTCTGCCATCGAACAGTGTCGCCATCATCTGTTTGTGAGACCCCATCCCGTAATCAATACAATTTTGGTTGCGTTTCTTTCTTGTTCTTGCTTGTGTTATTGATTGCGCTTGCAGGGATAAGCCTTCGTGGCGAGGTCACTCGTGTGTCATGGTTGATAACCATCGGAGCCATGGTGTAGTGATTGCGAGGAACCATTCGCTCGGAGCCTTGGATCATCAACGTCAAGATCTCCACTCAATCAAGTTATCGTATCTCACGGAAGATCAGGCCTCGTCTTCTATCACCACGCCAAGCCCTAGACTGACCCGCCATAAGACTGGCTGCATTAACCATGCCTGGCACCGAGCCACAACATGGGCGTCGGTTAGCTTCCCACTCATGACCTACGGTCCCCTCGGGCCGCATAACTCTCATGACCTACGAGCCCCCGGACCATAGTTCATTAATAGCCCACGTGCCCCTTGGCCTGCGACACAATTATGGCCTATCAGACTAGGCATGAGTGCGTAGACCACCCGTAGGGAACTACACGACAAGCCACACCGAGCCCTAGGCTACGGAAGCTAGGGGTCGACATAACCCGAATGATGACGTCTAGGACCATCGCCGCCCCCTTGTCATCCACCACGATAAATACGCAACAGTCAGGTAGCCCTAGGCCCCACGAGTACATGTGGCCTCACCCGAGGCAAACCGCTGGTTTTAGCCTTACCTTACGGCTCCTTCCTAGAGAAGCCATCGTTGTTTGACCCCTCTCTCGGCCTATAAATGGGAGAGGGATGCCTCAGGGCAGGGGGGTCGACCGATCAAGGAACAGAAGGATAGACTTAGGGATGACCGGACGTCTTTAGACGAAGATCAGCCCACAAGGACGAACAGGAGGAGGAGCGTCGACGAGGACCAGGAGGCAGGAGCCCCACCAAGCCAAGACTTAGCTAGAACTCCACCTCTCAACTTCTAAGCTCCACTTCCACCCCGATATGAGATCTAGGAGCCTCTCCTCCCTCTCGCGACTTCTTGTAACCCCTACTATGAGTTTGATCATCAATGGTGCCGGTAGCGCAAGTCACCGATGACTGGATGTAGGGACGTTCTACCCGAGCCAATATAAATCTTGCGCCCTCCGCGCATACTCTCCGGAGCCCGAAACGTGAATAATAAATTTACTTGTCGGAGCGAGGTATGAAACACCGACAATTATGTTGCGTGGTTTTGTGAACAAATGATGTGTGGAAGACGTTAGCGAAGCTAAGCTAATTTTATAGACATCTTTGTGCTAAAGAAATAAAGAAAGAGATGATGGAGATGCTTGAGAAACAAATACCTGTTTTCTGTATGCAAGCGTGAAAAAAATATTTGCTCCTCGTTTCTTTAATCTAATGCAATATCTGCTTGTTCATCTACCATACGAAGCTATGGTAGGTAGTCCTGTCCATTATAGTTGGATGTATCACATTGAAAGGACATTAAAGAAGCTCCATGCAAAGGTTGGTATTAAGAGACGAGTTGAAGGGTGCATCGCTAAGCAATTTAAATACAAAGAGATAGTATCGTTCACGGGCTTGTACTTTGTAGAGGAACACAATGTCAACACACCTACATTGCGCTACCATGTCGATGAAGATTCCTCTTGCAGTGGTCTTGAAATATTTCAATGGAGGGGCAAAACTATAAGACCCAACACAATATACTGTTTCTCATGTAAGTGCAAACTAAATTTGTGGTCCACATACTATAGGAACACAGTGGAAAAAGTTTGGAGGGCAAAAAGAAAAAAATAAAATAAACTTTGCCGAGTGTCTGGAAAATACACTCGACAAAACCCTTCTTTATTGAGTGTCTAGAGGTGACTCTCGGCAAAGGCAATGTCTTTGTCGAGCGCCTTCCTAGGGCACTCGACATAGTTAATGACTGTCGAGTGCTAACGGCGCTTTGCCGAGTGACTTGGTGTGATGAGAGTTGGACACTCGACAAAGCACTCTTTATCGAGTTTCAACCTATGGGAATGTCTGGTCCTTGGCAAAAACATATTTTTGCCAAGTGTGATGTTTTGCCGAAGGGGGCACTCGACAAACCATATATGTGCCGAGTGCCCAATAGATTGCACTCGGCAAAACAACTAAGCATTCGGCAAAGAGCACGTCCCCGGTAGTGTCTTGCTGTGTTTTACGCCACATTTATGACACTTTTTTATGTGTTTTACTGAATTCTCGTACCAAACGACATATACAGCAACTACCCTAAATCGGCAAACACCGCACCACTGGTAATTATAATTGCTGCCTCTATCTATATGCTGGGAACATGCATTTTATATGTGTGTAAGGGCGCTTACACGTGATAACAACGGGAATAACAAGCACACATCGATCTAAACTTTGCTTCACACATGCACATTTGTTACAAGTAGTCCTTATCAAGGCTAGCAGTACTAACACTGGAATGACCATGCATGGCGGCATGACCAAACCGCAAGTAAACCGCAGATTTTGGCAAGAAAATGGTACGGCAAATTAAGCTGGATTTCGCTGCACTAAATATATATATACAGACAACAGCGGGAACGTAACGGATTTCTTATTCATCAGTTTATATATACTGAAGTTGCGCTGCTGCGCCTTACCAGTTCTCGGAGACACAGACACGCGGAGAGAAAAAGGAGAGGCCATAAACCAAAAGGCTGTAAGAATATATGTAAAGATGACTAAATGGCTATATATGGGTAAGCAAGATAACAGGCACTCGCCATCAGTAGTAGTGGCATTTTGCCCCTGCTGTGCCATCTCTCTCTCGCTCTCGCTCCTCTCCTCTTTTTCTCTCCTGCTCAGCCTTGCTTCCCGTCCCATCCTTTCTTTCCCTTGGGCGCATTCAGCAGCTTCAGCCTGGCCGGCCGGCCTGCTATTAAACCACTTTGCTTGCAAGTCCAAGAAACTGCTAGAGAGGAACAAGGTAGAGTAGCATCTCTTTTCTATCTAGGTTATCTCTTTACATGCTAAATTTCAGCCGTATTTCTTTCTGGATCAGTTCTGTATACTTCTGTGATACACATCTTGCGATGCGGCTTGTAGTAGTTTCTGCTAGCTGAGCGAGATCGATCTCGTTTGTACTTTCTCCCTTTGAGGAAACAACTCCCCTTTTCTGTGCTTCAAGTTGTTGTAAGGAAAACCATGCCGACTAGCTTCTCTGCTGACTGCTACTTGGATAATATGCTTCTTATTTGTTTATCACACTCGATTTCCCTTTTTCCTGCTTTCTATATGTATGTGTATCCATGGGCTGCGTTTCCCTGCGTTACTAATATTTGATTCTTTTCTTCTAATGAGATTTTTCCAGTTCTCGTCTGCTTCTTGCTTAATTTGCCATAATCTAATTAACTTGACCCCAGATTATATTCTTGGCTACCTACAATGTTCTAAAGATTCTTTGCTAGATTTTGTTGCTTCTTTTCGCATCTGATCCTTTATCTGCATCCAATCGATCCACAAGTGTTCTTCCAGTTGAAGGAGTTGGACGAAGATGAGCTTTCTGTTTAGGGAAAAAACAAGCAGCTCCTTATTATTGTTCATCCCATTTGCTGGGTTTACGTTGTTTAGTTTCCTTTCTGTTTTAGCTTATTTTCTTCCATCTAGCTTTGCGCCGAATGAACGAACTCGTAAATCTTGTGTTCCTGTGTGGCTGCTTTCGTTAGATCTCTCGGCTATGTCTATATGATCGTCTTGGCCAGCATCTCTGGGTTCTTTTCGCGGCCGAGAGGAAACTTACTAACTGATCGAGTGTGCCAGGCATCAATCTGTCGAATCGTGACTCGTCGCTTTTTCATGTCTTCAGATTTTGTCCATCTGTCAAATCATGTGGAAAAATTGGCATATCTTCTTGTATTCTCTTCTGTCCTTTTTAATGCCTCCAGCGGATTAATTTCTAGCTAGTTCCGTTCCATTGATCTGCCTTCAGATAATATAACTTAAATTCTCGCTTTCTTATGCAAGAACTAAATTACTTGCATTTCAGCTGAGATCTCCAGCATGGGGAGGGGAAGGATTGAGATCAAGAGGATCGAGAACAACACGAGCCGGCAGGTCACCTTCTGCAAGCGCCGCAATGGGCTCCTCAAGAAGGCGTACGAGCTCTCCGTCCTCTGCGACGCCGAGGTGGCGCTCGTCGTCTTCTCCAGCCGCGGACGCCTCTACGAGTACGCCAACAACAGGTGCGTGCACTGCGGACCTAGCTGTCATTTCATGCACAAGTGATCGAATGGCTGATTGTTGTTGCCTCCTCATGGGTACTACTGGAGATGTGTAATCAGCAGAAAAAATGAAATGTAATTCATTTTGGTAGTGCAGTGGCCTGCGCCTGTACGTGGGACAGATTTAGTTCCTCATTGGTCGTTCATGAATACATTGGTTAGTGAGGATTTCTATAAGATACAAAATTTAGTTTTTTTTTGGGTTCATTCATACATATATCTCCGCTAGTTTTGATGTGTTTTGTAAGGAGCTGGTCTCATTCCTCTTACTAGCGATAAAGCCAGATATTTGTTTTTCATTATCCAAAAAGTGTTATTTAGATTCTCTGAGCTTAAACATCCATGGTCTAGTTTAATTAATCTATTTCTCGTTCATCATACATTAGGTTCAACCAAATTGACAAGGATGCATTTTCGTATTGGTGCTAGATGATGAAGTTTGCCCACACGTCTTCTGCCCTGTCAAATGCCATTCAAATTGACAATCAAATTGCCCACTCCGTCTCTTGTTCAATCAAATTGACAGCTAGTAGATGAAGAAGTTTGCCTACATTAGGTTCAATCAAATTGCCCACTCTCCGTCTCTTGTGCACGGAACACAAAAAATAAGGATATGTCATATATCTCCAGCAGAAACTTAACTAGCTGCTGTCAACCTAGAGTTTCCCTTTGCTCGCCTCGTCACCTCGTCGGCAGACTTGTTGCACCGTCTTTTACAAACTCAGACTCTCTTATACATGCACCATTCCAGCATTCCTCGCCTGTGCTTCTGCTGCCAATGCAAGCAAGCTTTTCAACAGCAGAAACGAAGCAATGATGATATCACACAGCTAGCTGCATTTTTTTTCTTTGCACAGTTTTGCACCACACCGGGACACTTGTTCACATGCATTGATTGGGTACACGTTTCATATAGCACAGATGGAGGCAGCATTGTCACCAATTCAGCATACTGACACCATATGCATCTCCATGCCTTTTGCTTTGTTCCGTTAATTGATTGGTCTAGCTGCAGTGTGAAGGCTACGATCGAGAGGTACAAGAAGGCACACGCCGTTGGCTCTTCCTCTGGCCCCCCACTCTTAGAGCACAATGCCCAGGTACTGATACAAACTCATGCCAGCTATATATACCTTACTGTTTCTCACAGTAAAATACGGTGGTCATTTTATGATATCTACAATTATTTTTCCATACACGTACTGAAGCCAACCATGGTTACTGTTTGGAACTGAAAATTATTCCAACTCTTTGCTTTATCTGTTGAAGCAATTCTACCAGCAAGAATCCGCAAAACTGCGCAACCAGATCCAAATGCTGCAAAACACTAACAGGTAGAGGAGCCTTGTGCAGTAATTTACTTTCTATATACTACTGAGTACTGACAAGAGGAATGCAAGTGACTGCATGGAAGAACGTACTGCCCTTACGCGTGTTTTGATTATTTCTCTCCCTTGTGATTGTGAAGGCACTTGGTTGGTGACTCTGTGGGAAACTTGTCACTCAAAGAGCTGAAGCAGCTGGAGAGCCGCCTTGAGAAAGGCATCTCTAAGATCAGGGCCAGGAAGGTAAGAAATGTGTAACATTATCCAAACCATCTTCAAGCAAACTAAGCATGCATAAAACTACTAAGTGATACTACCTCCGATTTTTTTTATTTGACGTTGCTTAGTTCAAATTTAAACTGTACAATGTCAAATATTAACGAACGGAGGGAGTATTTGATTATTTATACAGTACGTATATATGGCCGATTAATTGCTTCCCGAGATGGTTTTGTTTACATAATTCTTCGAGTTCTTATGTAAGTAACTATGAGTTCGTGATGGCTAGGTTGTTTATTTGTCAGACTCTGATTGCTGAATTCTTGTTTCAGAGTGAGCTGTTGGCTGCCGAGATCAATTACATGGCCAAAAGGGTAATACATACATGTTACCTACATGCATAAACCTCAGACGTCATTCATTTTAGCTAATCCTATCTGGATTCATTCGTTTGCATCATATCCTGTCTGCAGGAGACTGAGCTTCAGAATGACCACATGAACCTCAGGACCAAGGTATGATTGCTGTAATTGTCACAAACTAAAACCAAAACTCTTCTTTTTTTTCTTGCATATATAGACATCTAGCCTCTTGAAGTTAAAGAAAAAGTAGAAAACTCATAATCTTGAGAACTATACATGCAATCTACGGTAGCTGAACATTTTGTCTTGTCAGATTGAGGAGGGAGAGCAACAGCTGCAGCAGGTGACTGTGGCCCAGTCTGTCGCAGCAGCAGCGGCCACCGACGTGGAGCTGAATCCGTTCTTGGAGATGGATACCAAATGCTTCTTCCCTGGCGGCCCCTTCGCGACACTGGACATGAAGTGCTTCTTCCCCGGCAGCTTGCAGATGCTGGAGGCACAGCAGCGCCAGATGCTTGCCACCGAGCTGAACCTCGGCTACCAACTGGCGCCGCCTGACACTGACGTTGCCAACAATAACCCTCAGCAGTTCTAAACTGGATCCATGAGAAAGCCAACTGTGACCGATGGAAGCTGGCTGTTGCCTCTAGATGATATTGGCTTCCATAACCTAGCTTATTATGGTGTGTATTGTTGCCTTTTGTGTGTGATTCTCCTTACTACTGATGGAGAATAAACCTAATCGATTGGGCATAATGATCAAATGCTACAGCACCCGTGAGGCTGTGATCAGGACATCATGTTTGTTTTGAATAGCACTTTTATCTATTACGAGGACTCTAGGCCTCAATATATAGAGGTACAGGAGATTACAAATATACACAAAACTCCTTATACAATGGGAAAATACAAATAAAGTATATATATCTCTAACGCCCGTGTCAAATTCAAGGTGGATCAAAAACACTAAGTTTGGAGAGATAAAACACTACCAGACACAACTTCTTTATCGAGTGCTCCGACATTTGCCGAGTATTCCGAGTTTTGTCAAGTGCCGCTCTCATCAAACAAGAACCCTCGACGACAACGATCTGGTTTACCGAGAGCCAAACACTAGACAACAAAATACAGTCGGCTACATCTTTGCCAAGTGTCCGGCTCTCGGCACAACAGCACACTCGGCAAAGCGCCGTCAGCAGCCGACGGTAGCTGACGGCCGTTAACTATGCCCAATACCCAGGGAAGACACTCGACAAAGTTATGTATTTGCCGAATGTTATGTGGACACTAGACAAAGAATGCTTTTGCTAAGTATCTTTTCTTTACACTCGGCAAAGATTATTTGTGTTTTTCTTTTTGCCCCAACTTTTTTAGTGTGTTCCTGCAATCTATGGTCCTACGTGTTCAATTTTGACACATTTATCAAGGTGTTTGCTATACCTATTAGATTTAGTTTATTTAATAGAATTTATTCGGATAATTCAAATTTGAACTGCAACTCACTCGAAAAATGGAAAACAATAAATGTAAAAACGATATTCATGTTATTGAGCACAAGTTATGCCTTAATTTAGGAACATACTAGAAATTTCAAACACCATGTTCATGAAACATGACCATAAACTTGCGATCCAGTTGTTTTAAAATTGTATAAAATACAAGCAAAGTCAAAAAAATCGTGAAATTTATCGAGATGTCATGATATCATATGTAGAGGTTATGATAAAAATTTGTCAGTGTTTTGTGAAAGATGTCACATACAGTGTGTACAAATACAGGAATCTACGTAAAACTTTCATGATTTCATGTGAAGGTCGCATAAGTTTGTACATATAGTATGCGATAACTTTTTTTAAAATGCTCTCAATTTTTATCATATTCTCTAGATATGGTATTATGACATCTCGATAAGTTTCATGATTTTCCGACTTCGTTTGTGTTTTATACAATTTTAAAACAACTAGATCACAAGTTCACACGGACATGTTTCATGAACATGATGTTCGAAATTTATGGTATGTTCTTGAAAGGTCGTAACTTATGTTCCATAACATGAATATCAATTTTGCATTCGTTGTTTTCCATTATTCGAGTGACTTGCAATTTAAATTTGAATTATTCGAAAAAATTCAATTAATGTACTAAATCTAATAGATGTAGCAAACACTTCGACAAATGTGCCAAAATTTAACATGTAGGTCCAGGTACTTTAAAAACATAGTAGAAAAATTTTGGGGGAAAAACAAAAAAATAAATCGGTCTCCAAGTTGTTTGGCAGCAGTATAGATAGTCACCCACCCCCTCCAAAAATTGTTGCTCCCGAAGGATACCCTATTTTTGAGCAAACATGCGGGTTTCTTCAACTTGCTCGACGGTCATCGTTTTTGCGAACACAAGGTTGACTTGTCCCTTGTGGTTCGGGTTGATGATGGGTGATTGTCAACGGGGTAGCACTCTGTGGTAGTTAGTGGAATGACCAGAGTGTGAGATTATGCTTGTGCGACCATGTTGGTCGAATTGTGGTGTGCAGGTGTGGAGCACAGGAAAGGTGGTCGATGACTGAGGTGAAGGTAATGCGGTCTCGCGCTGGTGGACCGGGAGCAGTGAAGGGTGAGTGCTGGGTCTTGACTGACAGATCAGAGCAGCCAGGTGACCAACCGCAGTGGCTGACATCTAGGACACACACTTGTACAAGGACGTGGTGGAGTGGACCGTATTGCTGGCGTGGTCGAGGACTGGCGG
This sequence comes from Zea mays, assembly GCF_902167145.1. Taxonomy (NCBI): domain Eukaryota; kingdom Viridiplantae; phylum Streptophyta; class Magnoliopsida; order Poales; family Poaceae; genus Zea; species Zea mays. Next base: position 31,350,110 of record NC_050105.1, read on the forward strand.
GATACGCGTCTAATCGTGGAGGACGTGCACGAGGTGCGGTGCTCACGGCAGAATTGGTGGTTTGGGCCTCAAAACCACCCAGCGCTATGGATGCCTGGTTTTGCTGAGTTTGGGCCTCAAAACTTGGCGGTGGTGGTTCCGGAGGGAACTGGTGGCGGCACGCGGCGTGATCGCGGAGGGTGCTGTAACACCCCAGGTGTTACTTAGGGTTTTCACTCAAGACTACACAAGTAAAGCCCATCATCACATGTGACTTAAGTTGAGGAAAGTACACCAAACTTGGAGATCAAGATCCTAAGTAAGTGCAACCCTTCTTGAAGTCATGCTTTGGCTTTATCATGCACATATAGTGAGGAATTGCCCAAACCCTAATTCAAACCCCTTTTGAACATTTGGAGCACTAGAAGTGAGTATGACCAAAAGGCTGTGAAAACCACATGATCATGACTTGGGCCAATTATAAAAGATGTAGTACACTTAATACCCTACAAAAAATAGTCAGAAGGTGACCCCAAAAAGGTTTCAGAAAAACCCCAAAAGGTTCACCAAAGGGTTAAGCATAAAAGGAAAAATCAGAATTTTTCTAAGTCCAAAACCAACCCCTTCCAAAGATCAAACATGTTAACCCTTTTTCAAACTTCAAAACCATTTGACCCAATTGACAAAGTGGCGCCTAAAGACCTCTAGAACACCCTGGAAAAGTTTGAACCCAACCCTAAGTCGTTTGACACGACTTGGCACAAGTTTTGTCTCGGTGTGGACAGCTCTGACAGAGCTGACTTCCCACCCCCATATCTCTCAAACCCGACCACATCTCCCCTTGGAACTCACATGAACTAGGTATCCCTAGGTGGAGGGAAGAGATCTCTCAAAGGTCTTAGGGCAAGATTCGCACGTTTGGCTGCTCAGCAAGGGGTAGAACAAGAGCAGAAACAAAGAGCCACGTGTTCGACGCGCCCTGAGCTCGCCAGAGCACGCCCGCCCCCCGCCCCCGCGTGCCTCGCGTCGCGCCAAGCCGAGCCGACGCCGTTGCCCGCGCCCACGCCCGCGCCTATAAAGCCACCAGAGACTTCGACCGTACTCCTCCGCACGCGCTCGACCTCACCGGAGCACTAGATCACCGGCGTTGCCCCGCGCACGGCGTGCCCGCGGCCGCCCGATCCCCCGCCACCGTAGACCGGCCAGCAGAGCCTCTCCCAACCCCGTTCAACCCACGGAATAGACCCTACGTGCCTCGGTGAAGCTCCCCGAGCGAGGAATCAAACTTTGCCTCGCCGTAGAAGCCAGTTCACGGTCGCCAGACTTCACCCGACCGCTGGCAAGCGTGGACCGAGCGCCAAGGTAAGCCATTCTCCGATTCCTTGCACGAGTCGATTGCTTGACATCCCGTAAAGCTCCCCGTGCCCTTGGATTGACCTGTATCGCCGTGGTTAGGCCGGAGCACTCGTCGCCGACGAGTTCACCCGCCTGCGCACGTGGACCCGCAGATTCCGGCCACCACCGCCATCGAGCCGTACCTCGCTGTGACCGCAAGAACCTCCCGGAGCCAACCCCGCCCTTCACCGGACCTCCCTCGCCGCCGGTAAGCTGCGCCGCCCTATTTACTCCCGCGGGTGCCTTTCACCGAAGGGATTGTTTTAGAAAGAACCCAGGGTCTTCGATGCAAATTGGTTTTCCAGAAAACCTTTTTAATATTTCTGATTTAAATGCAAACAGAACTTGAAAAATTCATAACTTCAGTTTTGTTCACCCAAATCGAGTCAAACCAATTTTGCCAGATCCTAAATAATGTAAACTACTTAGGAAAAATATAAAACCCCTAAGCGTTGCAGAAAACTTCAAAGTTTTGATTTAAATGATTAACTGGTCAAAAGCTAAATGAAATAAGGAAAAATAGCTACACTATTAGACTGGGATAAAGAAAATTCAGAGAAGTAATTAATCACTTTCTAACCTGTTTAAAAATAATAAAACCCTCTGTACACCCAATTAAGATAGGGTTTGCCTTTTAAATCATTTTTAGCTTAAAGTTAAAGAAAATATAATAGGTATGTTAGAATAAAAACCAGGGAGCACCCACATTTTTGTTAGCTCCCTTATTCACTATAGTTCACTAGAAAATTTTGTTAGACCTTTGTTTAGTACAAAAGAAATGAGGTACCTTTTATTTTAGAAAAACAAGAAAAATTTAAAAAAAACCCTAGAAAAATAACCCTGAAGAGAAAACACCCCAAACCTTGGGATAACTAATGTTATGTTATTATAAACATAGAAAAATTATGAGTTTTGTTGTTTGACATTTTTCAAATAACAAGTTAGTTGTAATTGTCTTTTTAACATTAAACTTTAGAAAATCCTAACTAAATAACCACTAAGTAGCCCTCTGTGATTTTTTTGCACAGAAGCATGTTATTACCTATAGATACCAGCAAAAATGACTCAGTGCAGAATCTACACCTAGATAAGAGTTGTAGTGCAAAGTGATCCTGTAACACCCTGAATTTGGGGGTATAAAATTTCTTTGCTCATATTCACAAATTCAGGTGTTACTCCCTTTTCTCATCCTTCCTAATTCTTTTCTCTCTCATTTCTATAGGAGCTAAGTGCTTATTTTACTTGTAGTTATAGTTTATTATGTTAAACCCTAAGGGAGTATGAATTGTTGCATCATGTTGAACCCTAGATTTCACTTTTGTTTGGTGCATAATTCTCAAAAGGTCTAATTTGGATTTGGGGCTTATTTGAATTTGAATCAAATAGAATAAATAAAAGAAAAGGGAAAAACAATTCAGAATAAAAGGAAAAGGCAAAGCAGCCCACTTACCCGCCCTCCTCGGCCTTTCGGCCTAGTCGGCCCACCCCGCGCGCGCCTCTCTCCCCCCCTTCTCTCTCTGCGCAGCGGGCCCGGCCTGTCGGCGCGCCCGCCTTCCGCGCACCCGCCTCTCTCTCTCACTGCTCGTCCGGCCCCACCCGTCGGCGCCCGCCTTCCCCGCGCGCGCCCGCTCCCTCGCTCTCTCTCTGCCCGTGGGCCCAACCCGTCAGCCCCGCTTCTCTCGCGCCCGCACCCGCTTTCTCCTCTCTCTCTGCGTCGCGGGCCCGGGCTGTCAGCCCCGTCGTCCCCGCGTAACCGCCGCCGAGCTGCTCGCGCCCACCTCCCCCGCGCCCACGTCGCGCGTGGAACTCGCCCCACCTCGCCCTCGGCCACTTGTGCCCCGAGCCCACTCGCCCTCACCCTCTCCCCCCATTTGCGCCCAGTAGACCCTCTCTTCCCCCCTCGCTGCGCGCACGCAGAGCACCGCCGCCATAACCCCGCCGTCCCGAGCTCGGTTCTTCGTCGCCGTTGGAGCTCCGCCGCGCCCTTAGCCCCGGTGAGCTCCGCCCCGACGCCCGCAACTCGGAACGCGCCCCAATTCCCTCTCCCCCTCCCTATTTCTCTCTGCCCGCGCTCACCCGTCGTCCGCCGTGCAGCCGCCACCGTCGACCCGGGTCCCCGTCGCGTCTCCGTCGCCGCCGAGGAGTCCCCGGAGCCCGCCTTGAGGTAACGGACCTCTCCCGCCCCTATCGCCCTTTGTTTTGCTCTCTGTTGCGTTTGATTGCTCGCCGGAGTAGAGTAGCCCCGCCGCCGAGCCGCCCCGCCGTGAATCGCCCCCCTCCGGTGCCTCTGCCCCGACCCAGACCCTACCGGAGAACTCCCCGCGCCCTCCCTGACCTCCCCGACCACTCGGATTGCCCCAGAGCCCCGCCAATCGCCCGCGCCCCTCGTCTCCGGCGAGCCCTCCGCCGCGGGGACGAGCGCCGCCGCCCAGCTAGCCGTAGGGAAGACCCAGGCCGCCCATCCGATCTCCGCCGTTCAACCCAGATCGGGCGGCCCTGATTCAACTCGCCCGGACCTAATCCTGGCCGTCCGCCAGCGATCCAGCGGCCCAGGCCCACTGCCCCCTCACCCCGTCTCTCTGCCCGCTAGGCCCCACTTGTCAGCTCGCCCGCGCGCCCGCGCTGTCCGCCCGGCCCCGCCCGTCAGTCCGCCCGCGCGCTCTGCCCGCCCGGTCCCGCTTGCCAGTCGCCCGCGCCCGCGCTGTCCGCCCGGCCCCGCCTGTCAGCCGCTCCCGCCGCCGCGCGCCCGCGCGCCCGCCCGCAGGATCTAATCCTAGCCGCTGATCTGAGATCCGACGGCTGTAGGCGCCCGATACCCCTTCGCCCGCGCATTTTCTTAAAGAGCCCCCTGTTTTCTGGAAATTGCGCCCGCCGTCCCTGGTTTCTCGCAGTTAAGTCCCTGGCCCTTTTATTTAATTAAAAATAAGTCCTTAGGGTATAATTTTAACCCCTAAACTTGTAAAATTCATAACTTTGTCATATGAACTCCAAATTAGGTGCTTCAAATTGCAAAATGTTCATAATATTGTTATCTATCTGTTTATGCAATGTTTCCCTGCTGTTTCCATGTATTAATTAATAGCTAATCACTAGGATAGGATTAAGACTATTGAAACCTTATTTAAGATAATTGGAAATGAGTAGACTTTAGTAATAGTTGGATTACTTAAGTTTATGGACTTAAACACTTAAGTTTAGGAACTTAAACCAGATAATTATTTAATCCCACCCCTGACTTAGATCTGATTAGTAGATAGTAAATCACTTTGTGTAGTCCTCTACCCCAGACCTAGGGAACACTAGAGTGCCTATCCCTTTTTTGTTATGAACTTGTGACCCCTCTCTGCTGCATATGTTTGGTATATTGTTTTCTGTTTGTTATTTTCCCAAGTGCATAGTGTGAATGATTGCTTTGCGTAGACAACGAGCAGTCTGTGTTTCCCGAGGCAGTTGCAGAGGAAGTCCCTGATCAGCAGTTTGGTGAAGGCAAGTGTCCTCTGTCCCATTATGTCCTATTCATTTATAACTTACTACCCCGCATTACTTACTTGAAACCTAAGGATTGACTAGCTTTGCACTTTACTTTATCCTTGATGACCTTATGGGCTAGTATGGTTAGCACTTTGCTATTGCTTTAACATAATCAATGAACATGATGTGGCTATTTGTGATACTGTTATCCTGTTGATGTTGATGATCTTGTGATACTCTAGGGGGCTCAGGCTGTTTCCTGAGTACCTCTCCGTAAGGACTGGTTCGTTGAGAGACCACCCGGGATAACAGTGCAACCATGAGGGTGAAATGGGGTGCCCTTAGCTGATTAATTAGATGAACTAGAGGTGTAGTTGCTTAGCCGTCGTGCCGTCAATGGGGTCCAGGCACAGTGCTTGCTCTGCCGAGGCTGAGTGCCGAGGTTCTTTCGTTTTGCTCTTTGTTAGTCACTCTCCTGCGGGGAGGGGTACTGTGTTTATCAAACTGGAGAAACCTAACGGGCAGCTATGATCTCTGGGGAATCTTTGTAAAAGCTACGTAGTGATGCCCTGCCGGACCACCTAGGTAGTGGTCAATGGGGAGTAGCTCTCCCCGGGTAGAAAGGGAATCATGACTCATGGGTAAAGTGTGCAACCTCTACAGAGGGTAGTGAAACTGGTATATCAGCCGTGCTCACGGTTAAGAGCAGCCTTGGGATCCTCTTTGATTAGAGATACAGATGGTTCGAGATACAATGGTTATGTTATGGTTTTGGTTCGACTATGATGATGTTGTTCCTCGATGAGGAAATGGTTTACAGGTTGGTTAATGCTAAAACCTGGCTTCTACTAATGATAAATACTTGACCAACTAAAAGCAACTGCTTGAGCCTAACCCCACATAAAGCTAGTCCACCTCAGCCAAACGGGACATTTGCTGAGTACGTTGATGTGTACTCATCCTTGCTTTACCACAAAACACCAGGTTGTCCGCATTGTAACCACTGCTCAGGAGAAGGCGAAGCCGTGGAAGGAGACTTCCAGGAGTTCCAAGACTACGATGAATTCTAGGTGTGGGTTGGCGGCAACCCCCAGTCAGCTGCCTGTGAAGGCCTTATCGTTACTGCGTTTCGTTTAGCACTTTGATTTACTTGTTAAGACAATGAATATGTGGATGTCTATGACTCTATGATGTAATAAGTACTCTTTTAAGTTATTATTCGAGCATTGTGTGATGATGTTCATTTATGTAATCGCTGTGTACGTGAGTTCTGATCCTGGCACGTACATAGTTCGCATTCGGTTTACCTTCCAAAACCGGGTGTGACATAAGTGGTATCAAAGCCGTGCTGACTGTAGGACCGCTGACCTAGAGTAGCACTGGTCGTACTAAGGACTATTGACCTTCCCTCTCACCTTGACCTCTGTTGTTACTTCAAAAGTCGGTCACCTCGACCAACCCTATGTTTTACTATCTATCTATACTATACCTTGTTAAAATTTTTTATCTTATTCTATCTTTGGTTTATTCACTTGTCATATTAGTTCTGCTCTTACTCTTGTGCTTACGGTGTCTTTTGTAGATGGCTCGTCTTAGGCACACTGCACGTAAGTCGGTGATTCCTTTCCTGCCGTCTCGACTGGCGGAGCGTCCTCTGCACCGCACCGTGTCCGGACAGTCGAGTCACCTGGAGAGGCTGCACCACCGCCTGCGTGAGGAGCAGGAACGCCGGCGCCAGCACGGAGAGCAGCAGGGCTCTTCCTCCTCACCCCAGCAGGAGGTGGAGACCGTGAGGCCCCGTTCCTCTGTTGCCCAGCTGGAGGCGCCCCTTGTTCCACCGCGGGACGTCCCGGCTGTTGGAGGAGCTACTGGAGGAGCTACTGGAGGAGACCCCGACGACGACGACTCAGACCACAGTACGGAGTCCTCTGAGCCGCAGGAGGCGGAAGGATGGGTCGCCCGACCCATCACCCGTGACGCCGCTCGCGGTTGTCACTTCCACGACGCACTCGACACCTTGCTGCGCCAGGCTTTCGACCGGCACACCTGGTCGATCGAGTATCGTTGTGTGGTCTACCAGCACAGTCGCGGGAGGTACCCGGACCGCTGGGAGGCTACCTGCCTAGTTCGCCGTCCGGAGGATGACCTCCGGGGTGCGGAGGCCGTTTCGGAGCACTATTCCATCTCCGAGAGGGACACTGCAGAGGCGGCTATGCAGGATGCAGCACGACGTGCACTCTCTCAGTACTGTTCTTTGTTCGGTGGCGTGGCCGACGGTCTTAACCTTCGGTACTACCCCCGCCGCCCTACTGGCAGCACAGAGAGTGTGGTTGTTTCACCTGTTGGTGAGGCTAACCCTAGGTTGAGCAGCACAGTCAACCTAGTCGCAGTGCTTAACACGGAGCTGGATCACTCTCTGGACGAGCTAAGCAGGGCTCGAACGGAGATTGCGGAGTTGCATGCTGAGTTGGCAGAGCGCCATCACCAGGAGGGTGGTTCTCCCGCTCCTGTTGGGACTCAGCACCCATACCGCTCACCGCCACGTGGTCACCACACTTATGGTTCCCCTGTCTGTAAGACCAGGATAGATCTGGATCCCTAGATCGCTAGCGTCGGAGTTTGTAATAATTCTTAAGTCAGATGTCTCAGTCTTAGGTAGTCAGTTTAGTTTGCTTATCAGTTGCTTCCATTTAGTTTAGTTTGCTTATCAGTTGCTTTATTGCTTGTCATGGTGAACTTGTGCTGGATTTGAATCTTTGTAATGACTGTTGCCGACCTGTGGGTTTCCCCTGCAGTTTGGCCTAGCTAGTGATATTAATGAAGTCAGTTGTTTAGTTGGGAAGCCATTTACTCTTACTTTCCTTATTTATCTGAGAAGCTGTGTTGAATCATAATGAGGATCAGTGAAGCTCTTTTGTTCACTCAGTGTCATGAAGAATTCTGTATTCTCTTTTCTTATGCTGAAAGATTGAGAGATCAATGCTGATGTGTGAACGTCTTCCACAGATGTCTGACAACAGGCGCCGATGCAACAGGCGTGCTCAGCTGGAGCAGCATGACCAGCAGGAGGAAAATCAGAGGCAGCCTCCCCCACCACCCCCGATGTCAGTGGAGCAGATGTTCTTGATGCAGACCCAGGCAGTGCAGGCCATTGGGCAGACTCTGGCAGCCATGCAGCAGGCTCAACAGCAACCCCAACCCCAATTGCAAGTGCAGATGCCCCAGATGCCACGAGATAAGCGTGGTGAGTTCATGAGAGGGCATCCTCCTACCTTCGCCCATTCTGCTGACCCCATGGATGCAGAAGACTGGTTGCGCGCAGTGGAGAGGGAACTGCGCACCGCCCAATGCGACGACAGGGAGAAGGTTCTGTATGGTCCCCGCCAGCTGAGGGGAGCAGCCCAGTCCTGGTGGGAGTCCTACCTCGCCACACATGCTGACCCCGAAGCCATCACTTGGGAGGAATTCAGCGAGAGTTTCCATCGGTACCATGTGCCAGAGGGACTGATGATCGTAAAGAAGGAGGAGTTTCTGGCCCTGAAGCAGGGACCCCTGTCTGTTAGTGAGTACAGAGACAAGTTTCTGCAGCTGTCTCGTTACGCACCCGAGGATGTCAACACTGATGCCAAGAGGCAGTACAGGTTCATGAGAGGTTTGGTGGATCCCCTGCATTACCAGCCGATGAATCACACCTTCCCCACCTTCCAGCACCTGATCGATAAGGCAGTTATGACTGAGAAGAAGCGTAAGGATATGGAAGATCGGAAGCGCAAGATGAGTGGACCCCAGTCCGGAGGCATCAGCCGTCCGCGTTTCTCAGGCAGTTCATCTCAGCAAGGCAGACCTGGTCACCCACAGGGATATCAGAATCAGAATCAGCGTCCGCATCAGCAGCAGTTTCAGAGGCAGTACCCACAGCAGCAGCAGCAGTATCGTCAGCACAGCCAGCAGGGAGGTAATCAGTATCAGAAGCAGAACAACCAGGCACCTCGCCTTCCTGCCCCAGCAGTGAATCAGAGCAACCAAGCAGCCCCAGCACCAGGAGGAGGCAGAGGATGCTTCCACTGTGGAGAACAAGGCCACTGGGCGATGCAGTGCCCAAAGAAGATGGCGCAGCAGCAGACCAACCCCAATGCTTCAGCAAAGCAAGGTGTACTGCAGCCGGCAGCAGGCAATCGTAACCAAGCATACAACCGCGGAAAGGTGAACCACTTGGAGGCCGAAGCGATCCAGGATGCACCAGACGTGGCAGTAGGTATGTTCTCAGTCGAATCTCATCCCGCGAAAGTGCTATTTGATACTGGTGCAACTCATTCTTTTGTCACTGCAACATGGGTAGAATTGCATAGCATCTCAGTAGAGGCAATGATGCCACCCATGAGGATTAATTCGGTTGGTGGCAAGGTGCAAACAGATAAAATATGTTCAAACATAATGGTGGAAATAAGGGGGATAGGATTCCCCAGTGACTTAATAGTAATAGACACCCCCGGGATAGATGTTATTCTAGGGATGAATTGGTTAATGAAGTATGAGGCAAATGTTAGTTGTGACAAGAGGACCGTAACATTGAAGTCCCCGTCAGGAGAAGAGGTAGTGGCCGAGCTAAGGATGCCTAAGTCAGAAGAGGGAGTCTGTCACCAGATTTCAGTTGATAGTAAGGAGCCCAACCCGCTCGAGGCTATCAAGGTTGTGTCGGACTTTCCGGACGTGTTTCCCGAGGAGCTAACGGGCATGCCACCCGAGAGAAAGGTTGAATTTGCCATAGAGCTTATCCCTGGTACCGCCCCCATTTCAAAGAGAGCCTATCGAGTGTCTGGACCAGAATTGGTGGAACTCAAGAAGCAGATAGATGAGATGCTAGAGAAGGGTTACATCAGGCCAAGCACCTCGCCTTGGGCCGCTCCAGTGTTGTTTGTAGAGAAGAAAGATGGTACCAAAAGGATGTGCATAGACTACAGAGCCTTGAATGAAGTCACTGTCAAGAACAAGTACCCCCTGCCAAGGATAGAAGATTTGTTCGACCAGCTCAGAGGTGCCAGCGTATTCTCGAAGATAGATCTGAGATCTGGTTATCATCAACTCAGAATCCGACCCTCGGATATACCGAAGACAGCATTCATCACCAAGTATGGGTTATATGAGTTCACAGTTATGTCCTTTGGTTTGACAAATGCGCCAGCCTTCTTTATGTACCTGATGAACAGTGTGTTCATGGATTATCTGGACAAGTTTGTGGTAGTGTTCATCGATGACATTCTCATATACTCTCAAAGTGAGGAAGATCATGTAAAACATTTGAAGATGGTATTGCAAAGGCTTCGAGAGCATCAGTTGTATGCCAAGCTGGGCAAATGCGAGTTCTGGATTCATGAAGTCTTATTTCTGGGTCACATCATAAATCAAGATGGGTTAGCAGTGGATCCAAAGAAAGTAGCAGATATCCTGAACTGGAAAGCACCGAAAGATGTTCGTGGGATCAAGAGCTTCATTGGAATGGCTGGGTATTATAGGCGTTTCATTGAAGGTTTCTCGAAGATTGCTAGACCAATGACAGCGTTGCTAGCGAAGAAAGTTGAGTTTAAGTGGACCCAAAAGTGTCAGGAAGCATTTGAAGAACTGAAGAATAGATTGACTACAGCTCCTGTGTTAGTCCTGCCTGATGTTCACAAGCCATTTTCAGTGTATTGCGACGCTTCGTACACCGGATTGGGATGTGTGCTAATGCAAGAAGGAAGAGTTGTAGCATACTCATCTCGACAGTTGAAGATCCATGAGAAGAATTATCCCACACATGACCTGGAATTGGCAGCAGTGGTTCATGCTTTAAAGACCTGGAGACATTACCTGTATGGGCAGAAGTGCGACATCTACACAGATCATAAGAGTCTGAAGTACATATTCACCCAGTCAGAACTAAACATGAGGCAGCGAAGATGGTTGGAACTGATCAAAGACTATGAGTTGGAGATACATTACCATCCGGGCAAAGCCAATGTTGTTGCAGATGCTTTGAGCAGGAAAAGTCAAGTCAATATGTTGGCCTCGCACCCAATGCCGTATGAGTTAGCCAAGGAGTTTGACAGACTGAGCCTCGGTTTCCTGAATAGTACGCAAGGAGTGACAGTGGAATTAGAGCCCACCTTAGAGCGGGAGATCAAAGAAGGGCAGAAGGATGATGAAAACATCAACAAGATCCGGCAGCTGATCCTAGAAGGAAGAGGCAAAGACTTTCGAGAGGATGAAGAAAGAGTAATCTGGTTCAAGGACCGATTGTGTGTTCCCGACCTCAAACCTATTCGAGAATTGATCCTCAAGGAAGCTCATGAGACAGCCTACTCCATACACCCAGGGAGTGAGAAGATGTACCAGGATTTAAAAAGGAGGTTTTGGTGGTATGGTATGAAAAGGGAGATCGCAGAATATGTCGCCATCTGTGATAGCTGTCAGAGAACCAAAGCAGAGCATCAGAGGCCTGCCGGATTGTTGCAGCCTTTGCGGATTCCTCAGTGGAAGTGGGATGAAATCGGGATGGATTTCATAGTTGGCCTACCTCGTACCCGGGCCGGCTACGATTCCATCTGGGTGGTTGTGGACCGCTTAACAAAGGTGGCCCACTTCATACCTGTGAAGACAACATACACCGGAGCAACGTTAGCTGAGTTATACATGTCACGAATAGTCTGCCTTCATGGTGTGCCGAAGAAGATAGTGTCAGATCGAGGAACGCAGTTCACATCTCATTTTTGGCAGCAGCTACAAGAAGCTTTGGGCACCCATTTGAACTTCAGCTCAGCTTATCACCCGCAGACAGACGATCAGACTGAAAGAACTAACCAGATCCTAGAAGATATGTTGAGAGCCTGTGCGTTGCAAGACAAGTCAGGATGGGACAAAAGGTTACCTTATGCAGAATTCTCCTACAACAATAGTTACCAGGCCAGCTTGAAGATGTCACCGTTTCAGGCACTCTATGGACGGAGTTGTAGGACTCCGCTGCACTGGGACCAGCCTGGAGAGAGACAAGTGTTTGGCCCCGACATCTTGCTTGAAGCCGAAGAGAATATCAGAATGGTTCGGGAGAACCTGAAGACAGCCCAGTCAAGGCAGCGAAGCTATGCGGACAGAAGGAGAAGGGAACTGAGTTTTGAAGTGGGAGACTACGTCTATCTGAAGGTGTCACCTATCAGGGGAGTCAGAAGGTTCGGAGTCAAAGGCAAGCTAGCACCCCGGTACGTCGGACCATATCAGATTCAAGCCAAGCGTGGAGAAGTGGCCTACCAGCTCGACCTACCAGAGAGTTTGTCAGCAGTGCACAATGTGTTTCATGTGTCACAATTGAAGAAGTGTCTGCGAGTACCAGAAGAACAGTTACCAGTGGAAGGTTTGGAAGTCCAGGAAGATCTGACATACATAGAGAAGCCAACGCAGATTCTGGAGTTTGCAGACAGAGTCACCCGGAGGAATACCATCAGAATGTGCAAAGTCAGATGGGGTCACCACTCTGAGGAAGAAGCAACCTGGGAACGAGAAGATGACCTGAAGGCCAAATACCCTGAACTCTTTGCTGACCAACCTTGAATCTCGGGGCGAGATTCTTTTAAGGGGGATAGGTTTGTAACACCCTGAATTTGGGGGTATAAAATTTCTTTGCTCATATTCACAAATTCAGGTGTTACTCCCTTTTCTCATCCTTCCTAATTCTTTTCTCTCTCATTTCTATAGGAGCTAAGTGCTTATTTTACTTGTAGTTATAGTTTATTATGTTAAACCCTAAGGGAGTATGAATTGTTGCATCATGTTGAACCCTAGATTTCACTTTTGTTTGGTGCATAATTCTCAAAAGGTCTAATTTGGATTTGGGGCTTATTTGAATTTGAATCAAATAGAATAAATAAAAGAAAAGGGAAAAACAATTCAGAATAAAAGGAAAAGGCAAAGCAGCCCACTTACCCGCCCTCCTCGGCCTTTCGGCCCAGTCGGCCCACCCCGCGCGCGCCTCTCTCCCCCCCCTTCTCTCTCTGCGCAGCGGGCCCGGCCTGTCGGCGCGCCCGCCTTCCGCGCACCCGCCTCTCTCTCTCACTGCTCGTCCGGCCCCACCCGTCGGCGCCCGCCTTCCCCGCGCGCGCCCGCTCCCTCGCTCTCTCTCTGCCCGTGGGCCCAACCCGTCAGCCCCGCTTCTCTCGCGCCCGCACCCGCTTTCTCCTCTCTCTCTGCGTCGCGGGCCCGGGCTGTCAGCCCCGTCGTCCCCGCGTAACCGCCGCCGAGCTGCTCGCGCCCACCTCCCCCGCGCCCACGTCGCGCGTGGAACTCGCCCCACCTCGCCCTCGGCCACTTGTGCCCCGAGCCCACTCGCCCTCACCCTCTCCCCCCATTTGCGCCCAGTAGACCCTCTCTTCCCCCCTCGCTGCGCGCACGCAGAGCACCGCCGCCATAACCCCGCCGTCCCGAGCTCGGTTCTTCGTCGCCGTTGGAGCTCCGCCGCGCCCTTAGCCCCGGTGAGCTCCGCCCCGACGCCCGCAACTCGGAACGCGCCCCAATTCCCTCTCCCCCTCCCTATTTCTCTCTGCCCGCGCTCACCCGTCGTCCGCCGTGCAGCCGCCACCGTCGACCCGGGTCCCCGTCGCGTCTCCGTCGCCGCCGAGGAGTCCCCAGAGCCTGCCTTGAGGTAACGGACCTCTCCCGCCCCTATCGCCCTTTGTTTTGCTCTCTGTTGCGTTTGATTGCTCGCCGGAGTAGAGTAGCCCCGCCGCCGAGCCGCCCCGCCGTGAATCGCCCCCCTCCGGTGCCTCTGCCCCGACCCAGACCCTACCGGAGAACTCCCCGCGCCCTCCCCGACCTCCCCGACCACTCGGATTGCCCCAGAGCCCCGCCAATCGCCCGCGCCCCTCGTCTCCGGCGAGCCCTCCGCCGCGGGGACGAGCGCCGCCGCCCAGCTAGCCGTAGGGAAGACCCAGGCCGCCCATCCGATCTCCGCCGTTCAACCCAGATCGGGCGGCCCTGATTCAACTCGCCCGGACCTAATCCTGGCCGTCCGCCAGCGATCCAGCGGCCCAGGCCCACTGCCCCCTCACCCCGTCTCTCTGCCCGCTAGGCCCCACTTGTCAGCTCGCCCGCGCGCCCGCGCTGTCCGCCCGGCCCCGCCCGTCAGTCCGCCCGCGCGCTCTGCCCGCCCGGTCCCGCTTGCCAGTCGCCCGCGCCCGCGCTGTCCGCCCGGCCCCGCCTGTCAGCCGCTCCCGCCGCCGCGCGCCCGCGCGCCCGCCCGCAGGATCTAATCCTAGCCGCTGATCTGAGATCCGACGGCTGTAGGCGCCCGATACCCCTTCGCCCGCGCATTTTCTTAAAGAGCCCCCCTGTTTTCTGGAAATTGCGCCCGCCGTCCCTGGTTTCTCGCAGTTAAGTCCCTGGCCCTTTTATTTAATTAAAAATAAGTCCTTAGGGTATAATTTTAACCCCTAAACTTGTAAAATTCATAACTTTGTCATATGAACTCCAAATTAGGTGCTTCAAATTGCAAAATGTTCATAATATTGTTATCTATCTGTTTATGCAATGTTTCCCTGCTGTTTCCATGTATTAATTAATAGCTAATCACTAGGATAGGATTAAGACTATTGAAACCTTATTTAAGATAATTGGAAATGAGTAGACTTTAGTAATAGTTGGATTACTTAAGTTTATGGACTTAAACACTTAAGTTTAGGAACTTAAACCAGATAATTATTTAATCCCACCCCTGACTTAGATCTGATTAGTAGATAGTAAATCACTTTGTGTAGTCCTCTACCCCAGACCTAGGGAACACTAGAGTGCCTATCCCTTTTTTGTTATGAACTTGTGACCCCTCTCTGCTGCATATGTTTGGTATATTGTTTTCTGTTTGTTATTTTCCCAAGTGCATAGTGTGAATGATTGCTTTGCGTAGACAACGAGCAGTCTGTGTTTCCCGAGGCAGTTGCAGAGGAAGTCCCTGATCAGCAGTTTGGTGAAGGCAAGTGTCCTCTGTCCCATTATGTCCTATTCATTTATAACTTACTACCCCGCATTACTTACTTGAAACCTAAGGATTGACTAGCTTTGCACTTTACTTTATCCTTGATGACCTTATGGGCTAGTATGGTTAGCACTTTGCTATTGCTTTAACATAATCAATGAACATGATGTGGCTATTTGTGATACTGTTATCCTGTTGATGTTGATGATCTTGTGATACTCTAGGGGGCTCAGGCTGTTTCCTGAGTACCTCTCCGTAAGGACTGGTTCGTTGAGAGACCACCCGGGATAACAGTGCAACCATGAGGGTGAAATGGGGTGCCCTTAGCTGATTAATTAGATGAACTAGAGGTGTAGTTGCTTAGCCGTCGTGCCGTCAATGGGGTCCAGGCACAGTGCTTGCTCTGCCGAGGCTGAGTGCCGAGGTTCTTTCGTTTTGCTCTTTGTTAGTCACTCTCCTGCGGGGAGGGGTACTGTGTTTATCAAACTGGAGAAACCTAACGGGCAGCTATGATCTCTGGGGAATCTTTGTAAAAGCTACGTAGTGATGCCCTGCCGGACCACCTAGGTAGTGGTCAATGGGGAGTAGCTCTCCCCGGGTAGAAAGGGAATCATGACTCATGGGTAAAGTGTGCAACCTCTACAGAGGGTAGTGAAACTGGTATATCAGCCGTGCTCACGGTTAAGAGCAGCCTTGGGATCCTCTTTGATTAGAGATACAGATGGTTCGAGATACAATGGTTATGTTATGGTTTTGGTTCGACTATGATGATGTTGTTCCTCGATGAGGAAATGGTTTACAGGTTGGTTAATGCTAAAACCTGGCTTCTACTAATGATAAATACTTGACCAACTAAAAGCAACTGCTTGAGCCTAACCCCACATAAAGCTAGTCCACCTCAGCCAAACGGGACATTTGCTGAGTACGTTGATGTGTACTCATCCTTGCTTTACCACAAAACACCAGGTTGTCCGCATTGTAACCACTGCTCAGGAGAAGGCGAAGCCGTGGAAGGAGACTTCCAGGAGTTCCAAGACTACGATGAATTCTAGGTGTGGGTTGGCGGCAACCCCCAGTCAGCTGCCTGTGAAGGCCTTATCGTTACTGCGTTTCGTTTAGCACTTTGATTTACTTGTTAAGACAATGAATATGTGGATGTCTATGACTCTATGATGTAATAAGTACTCTTTTAAGTTATTATTCGAGCATTGTGTGATGATGTTCATTTATGTAATCGCTGTGTACGTGAGTTCTGATCCTGGCACGTACATAGTTCGCATTCGGTTTACCTTCCAAAACCGGGTGTGACAGATCCCTTTGCCCCAACTTTTGTTATTTTTGTCCAGGGCATATTCTAATTATTCTGGACCTCAAATTTATAAGACAGACTACAGTGACCAATAGTAAACCACTGTAATGTTTACAGAATTTTTGAAAAAAATTAAATCACTGTTGTAGTTCAAACCCATCTTAAAATCATCAATAGAAAATGAAAAGGGGAATTAATAGTGGAGACTAATGTTACCCTAACCAAACCAGCAAAACCCCTTGAGTGCCTACTAAAACATCTAAGGGGCAATCCAAGTCTTAATCCATTATGCTTACCTCTAGGCAAAGCCTCAAACCTAAATTGATAAGCATAAACCCCCTAAGAGCCTCTTATAACAAGGAAACCCTAAGTTATTAACTAACTTAGTTTTTCTTCACTAGGCATAATTGTTACTAAATTCTACATATCATAGCATACATATACCTTATTCATTGCATTCGATAGATTGTAACCTCACGGACGGAGAGTACATCCTCGTGCCAGAGCAAGGAGTTGCTCAGGAGGTAGCCTCGGATCCAGCACCACAGCCTGCCATCGAGGATCTGCCTGCCCTAGCTTTGGAAGGCAAGCCCCGGTTTTATGCATAACCTATTCTATATGCTATTTTACTGCACTTAATGTTTGTAGGCTTGTATTGTGCACTGAAGTGTAGGAGTTGTTTGGAACCTTAGTTGCATGACTCAGGATACCTTTTGAGATGGATACTAGTATGCTAGGTCGAGTAGTTGCTTTGCTAATTAGGGATCTCGGTAGAAGTCGAGTGATTTTTCTAGCTCTCGTGCGAGGTCAGGAATTTGGTTGTATCCACTTTCATATCATACTGATGTTGGTCTGTGGACACGGATCCATGGGGATGCGTGGGCTACGAGATGGAATTGGAATAAGGATTAACGTGCAGATACCTGTGTCAAGCGTTTGAACGTACTAAGCACATGCCGAGAAATATGGTAAATCAGTAAGCCTAGTACCTGATTGAACCTGGCAGTAGACTTTACCCCTCACGCGACCTGAGACGTGGTCTCCCATTCCGGTTATAGTGGGTACAAGTGCGGTCACTGCACGACGGCAGTCGGGGTCAGTGAGGCATTATACGCCAAGGCGGTGAGCCCTGATGTGCTGACGGGGAATCGATGGGGACGGTTGATGTGTGTGGGGACGGAGTGCCTCGCCACGTCGTGTGTTTAGGTTTACCTTGCAAGGATAAAAACTCGATTCAAATCGTCTGCTTCTCGCAGCTAATGAGACTGCTTGATCCATTGTACTGCATTGAGTAACAAGTGGAAATGTGATGATTTGGCAAAAGATGTTGATTGCTAAAATGCTTGATACCATTAATGAGTAGATAGTACACATTTAGTCTTAAGAGAGTCACACTAAAACTTGAAAAAGCTAAGACTTGATTTTTAGACTCAGCTAGTGCTTTTGGCAAACCAAACCCCTCAGCCAAACAGTTGCATGTCTAGAGGTAGAGGAGTAGACTCCTCACACCGGGTAAGTCTAGATGAGTATTAGGATACTCAGCCTTGCTTGTGGCATAATTTTACAGGTTCTTTGGAGGACATGGTTGCTGGAGTGACTTGACCGTCCATCTTGCCACCGGGTTGGACAGTCGAGTGGGACCCTACCTCGATAGAGGAGGAGCATGAGGAGTGATGGGACAGGCTTCCCCATCTCTCTGTTATTTATCGTTAGTTTTACTCTGCTGCATTTCAAACAATGAGTACTACTTTTGCTAAAACTCTGATGATGATGTAATAAATTTGATACTCCCTTAATGTATGGTTTTATGCTTTATTGTATTTGCTCCGTGCCTCACCATCGAGTGAGTACGTGGTACTTGATCCTGTTCGTGGCCTCGTCGGACTAGATCCGAGGGACTGACGTGTTATTCCTATTTAAGTGTGGTCTAGCCTCTAAGGCGGGATTTAGGCACTTAAGTTGGAATAATTCGGGTGGTTCCGCCACAGCTGGTATCGGAGCTCGTACAACCATAGAGGAATCAATAAACTATAAATACCATCCTTTTTCAAAGTAAAACTTGACAGAAACAAATGTTGGATAGATCGTAGGACGATCAGGATAGACCTAGGACATGAAGCCTTCGGATGATAGAGGGGTAGCTAGGTGGCTATTTGAGTAAGCCCTACAGGCTACTATAAGGATGGGAGTTCTTCCCTAATCCCTCTAAGTTGATGTGAGGTCGTTAGGACGAGCATGCATGCATTAGGTAATCAAATTACTTGGTAATTAGTTAAGAATTTTAAAATGATACGAGGCATGATAACAAAAGATAAAGTACACCATGTAATATTGTTATAACCAGAGAGAGGCCGAGTTTTGATCACTTTTTCTTTTATACTTCTTTTTCTTTTTCACTTACGCTTAACCGTACACAGATGACTTCTCACGGATCCTCGGACGAAGGGAATGCACAGTCCCACACGGACAGACTTGCACGAGAGGGTTTCCCCCGTATCTTGTGGGAGGTACTTCAGGTGGCTGGTTACACGACGCCTCCCCAATACTCGGTGCAGCTGTTTGAGAAGCATTGAGTGCCCCGCTGTAGGGTGAGGATGACCCTGGAGCCTCATCCCCTACAGCCAGGCTGGCGATCGTTGGATTCCGAGTCTTTTGGATACAGGGCTGAGGATACTATCGAGGCGATTGCTCTTCACGGACTGACCACCTTCTGTGGTTTCCACCCCTTGGAGTTGTCCACTCACCCCATTGGTTTGTTTCCCGTGGAGAAGGAGGACGACCCAATGTGGAAGGACCGAGTGGAGCATGCCAAGGATATATGGGCTATCTACCCAGGTCAGACTACTCACTTGACGGTGCGGTGCATGAATGCCCTGTATCGTCTGCAAGTGATGCGAGGAGAGGCAATGTCTCATCTAATGGCATTGTTGGAGGCTACCAAGATCACCTTGGATAACAGGGAGGAACTTGTGGTAGACTTGTCCATTGAGATGGTGGAAAAAGACTTACAAGTGGAACAATTGTCAAATGAGATCCAAGAGCTTGAGGAGCTAGTGGGAACCAGGGAGAACACCATCGAGGTTCTCGAGGATCAGCTTATCAACACTCAGCAGCAACTCGCGGAGGCTAACCAGCATCTGGATATGCACCACCAGGAGATCCAAGACATGGAGGCCAACGAGGATGTCGACATCGAGGGAGGAGAGGAGCCTACCTCCAGCTTGGACACTGCTGGCTCAGGGAGACCACCTTCCCCCGAGTTGAGCGTTGCCTCGTTTGCTCACTAGGTCGCAGAGATAGAGTTAGAAGTCTGTGGAAGTAGAACTCCTCGAGGCTAGCTTAGCTTTTGCACCTCTAGGGTACTAGGCTAGATAGAGTTGAGTCTTTTGAGTTACTGATGTAATCGTGACAAACTCTTTTGGAAGTATGGATGATGAATGATGTTAGCTTTAATTTAAGAAGAAAAGTTTATGCCACATGGTATCTTTTATAAATTATGCAAAAATATATATTGGTTTACCCCTTTGACTCTTTCACCACGATTGAACCTTGAACCTCAGAAATATGATATTGAGAATATCCATGATTTTTCAGATGGCAGGAAGAGCGTGTCGTGGACAGAATGAGCGCATTCCTCCACCACCGCCACCGCCTCCTACTCTGCAAGAGCTGATGGCTCAGCAGAACGAGATCTTGCGACAGTTAGCTCAGCGCCAACCACCACCTCAGCATTATGGTGGTGGTGATCATCAGCGTCACCCCTCAGCAGCCACTTATCAGGAGTTCTTCAGTACCCAGCCACCGTTGTTCACCAGGGCAGAGGATCCACTTGATGCTGATGTATGGCTTAGGGTAGTGGAATCCAAATTCCCACTACTCAATGGAGTTTGTTCAGAGGTGACTAAGGTTAGGTTCGCCACCCAACAGCTTCACGGACCCGCACGGACATGGTGGGACCATTTCCTTGCTATGCAGCCAGTTGACCATGAGGTGGAATGGAGAGAGTTCAAGGCAGCTTTCAGGGGGCATCATATACCAGCAGGCATTATGGACCACAAGCTCAATGAGTTTCTGGCACTCACTCAGGGGAATCAGACAGTGTTACAGTACGCTCAGGCCTTCAATGACATGTGTCAGTACGCCGGATATCATGCAGACACTGATGAGAAGAAGAGGGATAGATTCAGGAGGGGGCTCAGCACTAAGCTCCGCGATCGTCTCAACACAGTCAGGGCCAACAACTATAATGAGTTAGTCAACATGGCCATTTCTCAGGAGGATTGTATCACAGCCCATCAGGCAGAGAAGAAGAGGAAGACCCCTGTGGTAGGACCTTCAGCTCAGCCTCAGCGCTTCAGGATTGTATCTGACACCCAGAACAGGGGACCTCAGCAGCAGCAAGGACGTTGGGTGATCCGACCACAGCAGCAGCAGCAAGCACCCAACCGCACCCAGTTTTTAGTTCAGAGGAACAATCAGCCACAGCAGCAGCAGTACCGTCAGGCCAATGACAACAAGTGTTTCACTTGTGGTAACACCGGGCATTATGCTAAGAATTGCCCCAGGAATCAGCAGAGGCAGGGACAAAATTCCAACCAGAACCAAGGCAAGAGACAGAAGGTGCAAGTGAGGCAAGGCAGGCTGAACTTCACCACCATGGCTGACATTCTAGAGGGAGCACCCGTCATGACCGGTATCTTTTCAGTTTTGAATTATCCTGCTATTATTCTTTTTGATTCTGGTGCATCACACAGTTTTATCAGTGCCAAATTTAGTGCCAAGTGCCAGTTACCTTTTCACCACACCAATGGGGGTATTACCATTTCAACACCTGGAGGCAGGGTTGCCACCTATCAAATCAACAGACATGTGCCTATAAAGTTTGGTAGTCTGATAATTAAAACCACCCTCCTCATATTGGGTTTGGATAGCGTGGATATCATATTGGGAACTAACTGGTTAACAAGACATCAGGCAGTAATTGACATTGCAGCTAGGGCCATTGAGGTTCACTCACCTACTTGTGGTGAAACCACACTATATTTACCTGATCACGGTTGTACCCGCTCCTGTGCATTCACCATGATAGAGTCCCCGGTTGAGAGAATCCCTATAGTATGTGACTACCCAAATGTTTTTCCTGACGAATTACCCAGGATGCCACCCGACAGAGATATAGAGTTCGCAATTGAATTGCAACCCAGAACTGCACCTATATCCAAGAGACCCTATAGAATGCCTCCAGCAGAATTGGCAGAATTGAAAAAGCAACTGCAAGAATTGTTGGACAAAGGGTTCATTCTCCCAAGTACTTCACCATGGGTATGTCCCGCCTTATTTGTGAAGAAGAAAGATGAGAGTTTGAGATTGTGTGTTGACTACCGCCCTCTCAATGAGGTGACCATCAAGAATAAGTATCCATTGCCCCGCATTGATGTATTGTTTGACCAGTTGGTGGGAGCCAAAGTATTCTCCAAGATAGACCTTCGCTCGGGCTACCATCAAATCAAGATCAGGGCCAGTGACATTCCGAAGACGACTTTCTCCACCAGATATGGGCTTTATGAGTATTTGGTGATGTCTTTTGGGCTGACCAATGCCCCAGCTTACTTCATGTATTTGATGAACTCGGTATTCATGCCAGAGCTGGACAAATTTGTGGTGGTTTTCATTGATGATATTCTGGTTTATTCCAAGAATAAAGACGAGCATGCTGAGCATCTACACATCGTGCTTCAGCGACTACGCGATCATCAGCTGTATGCAAAATTGTCCAAATGTGATTTCTGGCTAAGAGAAATTAAATTTCTGGGTCACACCATTTCTCAGGATGGGGTATCAGTTGATCCTGAGAAGGTACAAGAAGTAATGGATTGGAAACCTCCTACCACAGTACGGCAGATTCGGAGTTTTCTGGGATTGGCAGGGTATTATTGACGATTTATTTCGGATTTCTCCAGAATTGCCAAGCCAATGACTGAATTGTTGAAGAAGGGAGTCAAGTATGAATGGAGCCAGAAATGTGAGGATGCCTTTAATGCACTAAGGCAACATTTGACCACAGCACCCGTGCTAGCTCAACCTGACAACACCAAACCCTTTGAGGTTTATTGCGATGCTTCCGGTACTGGATTGGGATGTGTCTTGATGCAAAACAACAGAGTCATTGCTTATGCCTCCCGAGCACTCAGACCCCATGAGCATAACTACCCCACACATGACCTGGAATTAGCAGCTGTGGTTCATGCTCTCAAAATTTGGAGACATTACTTGATGGGACCTCATTGTAATATTTACACGGATCATAAGAGTCTCAAATACATCTTCACCCAGGCTGATCTTAATATGAGGCAGAGAAGATGGTTAGAGCTAATCAAGGACTATGATTTAGAGGTGCATTACCATCTTGGCAAAGCCAATGTTGTGGCAGATGCCTTAAGCAGGAAAGCCCAGTGCAATTGTATGACTATGGATGCAGGAATCACCACCCTATGTGATGAGTTGTGCAAGTTGAAAATAGAAGTCGTTTCCTCCGGTGCTTTAAGTTATATTTCAGTGGAGCCCACATTACAAGAGCAAATAGTCATGGCATAGATTGGTGACAAGGGTGTTCAAGTTATTAAGGAAATGATCGGGTAGAAGGCAGAAAAATACAAATGCTTCCGTCAGGACAGCAAAGGGATCCTATGGTTTGGAGACTGATTGGTTGTTCCCAAAAACCCCGAGCTCAGAAAGAAAATATTGGATGAAGCTCACCTTTCAAAATTCTCCATGCACCCCGGCAGTAACAAGATGTATCATGACCTCAGATCCTTGTACTGGTGGACCAGAATGAAGAGGGAGATTGCTAAGTATGTATCTGAATGCGACACTTGCCAGAGAGTCAAGGCCAGCCATCTAAAGGTAGCAGGTACCTTACAGCCTCTTCCCATACCATCTTGGAAATGGGAAGATATTTGCATGGGTTTTATCGTGGGATTGCCCAATACCTCCCGACACCATGATTCTATTTGGGTCATCGTGGATAGGTTTACCAAGACAGCTCATTTCTTGCCGGTGCATACCACTCACAAGACAGAGAAGTATGCAGAAATCTATGTTGATCAAATAGTGCGTTTGCATGGAATTCCGAAGACTATTGTATCTGATAGAGGAGCACTGTTTGTGGCACGCTTTTGGGAGCAGCTCCAAGAATCACTTGGGACCCGTGCAATAAGAAGCTCAGCATACCATCCGCAGACAGATGGTCAGACAGAAAGAGTGAATCAAATCCTCGAAGACATGTTGCGAGCCTGTGTGCTACATTATGGTAAAAATTGGGACAAGTGCCTTTCCCTGGCGGAGTTTTCATATAACAACAGCTACCAGTCCAGTCTAAAGATGGCACCTTTCGAGGCCTTGTATGGGAGAAGATGTAGGACACCGCTAAATTGGTCTCAAGCAGAAGAGAGGGAAATAATTGGGCCAGACTTGGTACTTGAAGCGGAGGAAAAGGTCAGAGTTATTAAGAAGAACCTAGAAGCGGCTCAGGCTAGGCAAAAGAGCTATCATGACAAGAGGAGGAAGCCTCTACAGTTTGAAGTAGGAGATCATGTTTATCTTAAGGTGTCACCCACCAAAGGTGTTCAGAGATTTGGAATCAAGGGCAAGTTAGCTCCTCGCTACATTGGACCCTATAAGATCAAAGCAAATTGTGGACCCGTAGCATATCAATTGTAGTTGCCACTCCACATGTCAGCAGTTCATGATGTGTTCCATGTATCTCAGCTACGGAAATGTGTCCGCTTACCCACTGAAATATTACCTGAACCAGAAATTGAGATAGCACCAGACTTGTCTTATCAAGAGCACCCCGTCAAGGTATTGGATCAAAAGGAGAGATCCACGCGGGCAAAGTCGATCAGAATGTATAAGGTTCAGTGGAGTCACCATTCAGTAGAAGAAGCTACGTGGGAGACTGAGGATTTTCTACGTTCTCGCTTCCCCGACTTTCTGCCCAAAGGAATCGGTACGTAACCTCAAAACCCCACCCCACCTGCCCTTTGAATCTAAATATAAGAAAAACTTAGATGTTGAAGGTATAGTAAGTCTTGAAAATGACTTTTATAGGGCTTCCTTCTGAAGTCGCAAAGAGAATGACATTCAAAGAGCAGTTAACTAAAGAAACTCGGATAAAGGAAGGAACAACACACCAGCACACCTTCATGGCACCCCTCCAAAGGACTCTACCTAAAATCTCGGTGTGGCGGAACTGCCCGAATTATTCCGACTTAAGTGCCTAAGCCCTGCCTTAGAGGCTAGACCACACTTAAATGGGAATAACCCGTCAATCCCTCGGATCTAGTCCGACACGGCCACTGACAGGATCAAGTACCACAAGCTCACTCGATGGTGAGTCACAGAGCAAATACAATAAAGCATAAAACCATACATGCCACAATGTTAAATTATTACATCACCATCATCATCATCGGAGTTTTTGCAAAAGTACCCATCATTGTTCGAAGTGCAGCGGAATAAAACTAACGATAATTAAACAGAGAGATGGGGAAGCCTGTCCCATCACTCCTCATGCTCCTCCTCAGCCGAGGCAGGGTCCCACTCAACAGTCCAACCCGGTGGTAAGGTGGACGGCCAAGTCACTCCAGCAACCATGTCCTCCAGAGATCCTGTAAAAAATTATGCCACAAGCAAGGCTGAGTATACTAATACTCAGCTAGACTTACCCGGTGTGAGGAGTCTACTCCTCTACCTCTAGACATGCAGCTGTTTGGCTGTGGGGTTTGGTTGCCAAAAGCACTAGCTGAGTTTCTAAATCAAGATTTTAACTTAATCAAAGTTAAGTGTGACTCTCTTAAGGCTAAAAGTGGACTATCTACTCATACATGGTAGCAAGCATTATTAACAATCAACATCTTATCTCAACTCATCATACTTCCACTTATTACTCAATGCAGTACAATGGATCAAGCAGTCTCATTAGCTGCGAGAAGCAGATGATTCGAATCGAGTTTTTATCCTTGCAAGGTAAACCTAAACACACGACATGTAGGGGCACTCCGTCCCCACACACATCAACCGTCCCCATCGATTCCCTGGCAACAGAAAGGGGCTCACCGCCTTGGCGTACAATGCCTCACTGACCCCGACTGGCCGTCGTGCAGTGACCGCACTTGTACCCACCATAACCGGAATGGGAGACCTCGTCTCAGGTCGCGTGAGGAGGGCAATCTGCGGGCAGGTTCACTCAGGTACTAGGCTTACCGATTTACCATATTTCTCGGTATGTGTTTAGTACATTCAAACGCTTGACACAGGTATCCGCACGTTAATCCTTATTCCATTTTCCATCTCGTAAACAACCAATCCCCATGGATTGTTGTCCACCAACTAGTATCATGATAGTGTGAAAGTGGGTACAATCAATTTCCTGATCTCGCGCGAGTGCTAGAAAAATCACTCGTCTTCTACCGAGATCCTATTTAATTAAAGCAACTACTCGACCTGTCATACTAGTATTCATTTCAAAAGGATTCCTGAGATCATGCAACTAGGGTTTCAAACAATTCCTACACCTAAGTGCACAATCAATCCTACAATCATTAAGTGAAGTAAAATAGCATAAATAACAGGTTATGCATAAAACCGGGGCTTGCCTTCCAAAGCAGTGGCAGGCAGGTCCTCTGGTGCTGGCTCTGGTGCTGGATCGGGGGCAACCTCCTGGGCAGCTCCTTGCTCCGGCACGAAGATGTACTCTCCGTCCGCAAGATTACAGTCTATCGAAATGCAATGAACATGTATGTCATGATTATGCAAGATTTAAGAACATTAAGTTAAAGAAACTAAGTTAAGAATTAACTTAGGGTTTCCTGGTTCTGTGGGGCTTCTAGTAGTATACATAGACTTTGACTTATTACCCTTTAAGCTTAGGTTTGGCTTTAGGATAACACAGTAGAATTTGTATTGTCTTGATACACTCTAGTGGACAGAGTACAAGGTTTTGGAAATCATTATTTCACATTATTCATTTTCCTTTATTTAATTTTCCATTTAGGGTTTCTAAGGTAGGTTTGAACTACATCATGGTTTTAATAATTTCTAAAAATTCTGTAAAAATTACAGTGGGTTGTCACTTGTTGTTTTAGCTTGTTTTAAGAATTTGAGACTTAAGTACAAAAGCTAGGCTTTAAACAAAAAAATAACCACAGTTGGGCAAGATGGGCCATTTTACACTACACCTCTTAGTTAGGGGTAGGCTCTGTCCTAAAGGTTATTTTTGTTGGCATCCTATGGTAATAATAGGCCTCTGGGCTAAAAATCACAGAAAACTAAGGGGTGGTTATTTAGTTATGCTTTTCTTAAGTTTCATGTCAAAAAGGCTCTTTCTACTACATTACTATTTGAAAAATGTCAAACAGCAGATTTCATATTTTTCCTAAGTTCTTTCTAATAAAACAATAGTTATCCCAAGGGTGGGGGTGTTTTTACCTTGGGGTTATTTTTGTAGAATTTTTCTAAGTTTCACTTGTTTTATTAAAATAAAAGAGATCTTAATTATTTTACACTAAAACAGGGTATGATATATTTTTCTAGTGAACTACATTAACTAAGTATCTTAACAAAAATAGGGGTGCCCTCTGGTTCAATATTTGTGTCACTTTTCCTATTTTTCTTAAACTTAAGCATATTTGGAATAAGGGGTTAAAACTAACTTAATGTAATGGACAGAGGGGTTTAACATTTTTAAACAGGTTAGTAGGTGAATATAAACTTCTCCAAATTTTCCTAACCTTAGTCAAATAGCCTAACTATTTTTCTTACTATTATTTAGCTTTTGGCCAAAGTTAACATTAAATCAGAACTTTTAAGTTTTCCACAGCACCAAGGGGTTTTATATTTTTCCTAAATAGGTTACATGATTTAGAGTCTGGCAAAATTGGTTTGACCAAAATTGGATAAACCAAACAGAAGTTATGGGTTTTTAAAGTTTCTGTTTGAATTTAAATTAGGTTTTAATTAAGTTTTCCTGGAAAAACAGTTTGCGCCGAGGTCCCTGGGTTTAAAACAATTCAAACCTCGCAGATCTACCCTTAAGGCACTATTCACTTGAGTCTCTGACCTTTCACTTAACCCCCTGGGTTTCTCTCCCTCTCACCCGCAGTCCCTCCCTCAACTGAAACAGTAGCCGCGGGAAAGAAAAGGGTGGCGCGGCTTACCGGCGGCGAGGGAGGTCCGGCGAAGGGTAGGGTTGGCTCGGGGAGGGTCTGGCGATCACGTCGAGGTACGGCTCGTCGTCGGGGATGGCCGGAATCGCCCGGTCCACGTGAGCAGGCGGGCGAGCTCGTCGGCGGCGTGTGCTCCGGCCTATCCACGGCGGCATAGTTCAATCCAAGGGCATAGGGAGCTTCGTGGAGGTCTAAGGAGTCTAACCGTGCAAGGAATCGAAGAGAGGTGCACGGTGTACCTCGGTCCACGGTTGCCGGCGGTCGGTTGAAGTCCGGTGACCTTGGGCCGGCCTCTCCGGTGAAGCAGAGCCCGATTCCTCGCTAGGGGAGCTTCACGGAGACGTGCACAGTCTTCTCTGAGGGCTGGACAGGGTTGGGAATGGCTGGGCTGGCCGGTCTACGGTGGCAGGGGCTCGGGTGGCCGCGGGCACGTCGCGTATGGGCAAACGGCGGCGAACTGAGCTCCGGTGAGGCTTGGGCGCGTGCGGAGGGGTACGGCCAAGGCTCCTGGGCGTTTTATAGTCGCGGACGCGGACCAGGGCACTGGCTTGGCTTGGGCGCGGCGCGGGCGCGCGCGCGGGCGTGCTCTGGCGCGGCAGACGGCGTCAAACACGTGGCGGTTTGTTTCTTCCAGTGTTCAAATGTCGCCAGAGGTCGCAAACGTGCGAATCTTTGCAAAAGTCCGGCGCAGACCTCTTCCTGGCACCTAGGGCTGTCACTCAACTGTGAGACGCCGGGGCAGATACGGCCTAGGGAGGGAGATCTTCGGGTGCCAAAACAGGTGTGTCATACTGAGCATATCACGACAAAAGCCATGGCATGGCATGTCAAACGTCCGAGTCTCGAGCTCAACTTTTTCCAGTGGGTTCCCTAAGTGGTATTGCACATTTTTGGTATAGAACCCAAGTGGTTTTGGCGCCATTTTTAAAGTGAACACGGTTGATCTTTGATTTAGGGCTAAAATGGGACTTAGAGGGAATTAGAGAGCTCTAGCTCTCTCTCCACTTGGAGATTTGAAATGGGGTTTCCCTAGGGGCCTTTTTGTAATATTTCCCTCCCCTAATTGATGGTTATAATGTTGCTTAGGGTTTGGGTAAAGGTTACCCATGTTTTGCACATTTGCTCACTCTCTTTCCCCTCTTATCCATGGTTTTGGGAGATAGGGTTTAAGAGAGGCCTAGGGTTCTTTCCCCCTCTCCCAAGGTGATAGTTGCACACAATTAGGGTAATGCCTTTGGTCATTCCCAACTCTTGGTAAAAACTTAGTTTCCAAAGCCCCTTATACTTTTGCTCCTTAAGTTCTTCCACATGTGATCATAGTCTTGAGTGCCAAGGTTTGCTCCAGCCATGGCAACACCTGGGGTGTTACAGCTCTCCCCCCTTAAAGGAATCTCGTCCCGAGATTTGAGGTAGAGTCCCTTGGAGGGTGCTGGAAGGTGTGTTGGTGCTACTCTTTCTTTATACTCAAGTTTCTCTTGTTAACTGCTCTTCGAATGTCATTCTCTTTGCAACTTCAGAAGGAAGCCCTTCTTAAGTTGAATTCACAACTTAGACTATTCTTGCTATCTTAGTTTCTCTTATAATTGATTTCAAAGGGCAGGTGGGGGTGGGGTTTTGGGGTTACGTACCGACTCTTTTGGGTAGAAAGTCGGGGAAGCGAGAGCGTAGAAAATCCTCAGTCTCCCATGTAGCTTCTTCTGTTGAATGGTGACTCCACTGAACCTTATACATTCTTACTGTCCTTGCCCGAGTTGATCTCTCCTTTTGATCTAATACCTTGACGGGGTACTCTTGGTAGGATAAATCTGGTTCTATCTCAATGTCTGGTTCCGGGAGTACTTCAGTGGGTAGACGAACGCATTTCCGCAGCTGAGATACATGGAACACATTATGCACTGCTGACATGTGAGGTGGCAATTCCAATTGGTAAGCTACGGGTCCACAACTTGCCTTGATCTCATAGGGTCCAATGTAGCGAGGGGCTAACTTGCCCTTGATCCCGAATCTCTGAACACCCTTGGTGGGTGATACCTTAAGATAGACATGATCTCCCACCTCAAACTGTAGAGGCTTCTGCCTCTTATCATGATAGCTCCTTTGCCTGGCCTGAGCAGCTTCCAAGTTCTTGGTAATGACCCTGACCTTTGCCTCTGCCTCGAGTACTAAGTCTGGCCCAAAAATTTCCCTTTCTCCTGCTTGAGACCAATTCAGTGGGGTCCTACACCTTCTCCCATACAATGCCTCAAAAGGTGCCATCTTCAGACTGGACTGATAGCTATTGTTGTAAGAGAACTCTGCCAAAGACAGACACTTGTCCCAATCCTTTCCATAATGTAGTGCACAGGCTCGCAACATATCTTCCAAAATTTGATTCACCCTTTCTGTCTGGCCATCGGTTTGTGGGTGGTATGCTGAGCTTCGGATGACATGGGTCCCAAGTGATTCTTGCAGTTTCTCCCAAAAGCGTGCCACAAACAGTGCTCCTCTGTCAGATATAATGGTCTTGGGAATACCATGCAATCTCACTATCTGATCAACATAAATCTCAGCATACTTCTCGGTCTTGTGGGTGGTGTGCACGGGCAAGAAATGAGCAGTCTTGGTCAATCTGTCCACGATAACCTAAATAGAATCATGGTGCCTGGAGGTATTGGGTAATCCCACTATGAAGTCCATGCAAATGTCCTCCCATTTCCAAGATGGTATGGGAAGGGGTTGCAGAGGGCCTGCTGCCTTCAAGTGACTAGCCTTTATCCTCTGACAAGTATCACACTCGGATATGTACTTGGCAATTTCCCTTTTCATTCTAGTCCACCAATATAAAGATCTGAGATCATGATACATCTTGTTGCTACCAGGGTGCATGGAGAATTTGGAAAGGTGAGCTTCATCTAGTATCTTCCTTCTGAGCTCAGGGTCCTTAGGAACAACCAATCGATCTCCAAACCATAGGATTCCCTTGTTGTCCTGACGGAAACACTTATATTTCTCTGCCTTCAGCTTGATCATTTCTTTGATAACCTGAACTCCCTTATCCCCAAGCTGTGCCTGAACTATCTGCTCTTGCAATGTGGGTTCCACCGAGATATAGCTTAGGTTACCTGAAGAAACAACTTCCAGGTTCAGTTTGCACAATTCATCACACAGGGTGGTAACTCCCACATCCATGCTCATGCAATAGCACTGGGCTTTTCTGCTTAAGGCATCTGCCACAACATTGGCCTTACCAGGGTGGTAATGCACCTCCAGATCATAGTCCTTGATCAACTCTAACCATCTCCTTTGCCTCATGTTCAGATCTGCCTGGGTGAAGATGTATTTGAGACTCTTGTGATCAGTGTAGATGTTACAGTGAGCTCCCATCAGGTAGTGTCTCCAAATCTTAAGAGCATGAACTACAGCTGCCAACTCTAGATCATGTGTAGGGTAGTTCTGCTCATGGGGCCTGAGTGCCCGGGAAGCATAAGCAATCACTCTGCTTTCTTGCATCAAGACACATCCCAAACCAGTACCAGAAGCATCACAATAAACTTCAAATGGCTTGGTATTGTCATGTTGAGCTAACACCGGGGCTGTTGTCAAATGCTGTCTCAAGGTATGAAAGGCATCTTCACACTTTTGACTCCACTCAAATTTGACTCCCTTCTTCAACAGTTCAGTCATTGGTTTGGCAATTCTGGAGAAATCCGGAATAAATCGTCGATAATATCCTGCCAATCCCAGAAAACTCCGAATTTGCTTTACTGTGGTCGGGGGTTTCCAATCCATCACTTCTTGCACCTTCTCAGGATCAACTGATACCCCATCCTGAGAAATGGTATGACCCAAGAATTTGATCTCCTTCAGCCAGAACTCACACTTACTCAGCTTAGCATACAACTGATGATCACGCAGTCTCTGAAGTACAGTATGCAAGTGTTTGGTGTGCTCGGCTTCGTTCTTGGAATAGATCAGTATATCATCAATGAAAACGACCACAAACTTGTCTAACTCTGGCATGAATACTGAGTTCATCAAATACATAAAATAAGCCGGGGCATTGGTCAGCCCAAAAGACATCACCAGAAACTCATACAGTCCATATCTGGTAGAGAAAGTCGTCTTGGGAATATCGCTGGCACGGATCTTTATTTGATGGTATCCTGAGCGAAGGTCTATCTTGGAGAATACCTTGGCTCCTACCAACTGATCAAACAGAACATCAATGCGGGGCAGTGGGTATTTGTTCTTAATAGTCACCGCATTGAGAGGACGGTAGTCAACACACATCCTCAAACTCTCATCCTTTTTCTTCACAAATAATGCTGGACATCCCCATGGTGAAGTGCTTGGACGAATAAATCCCTTGTCCAACAACTCTTGCAGTTGCTTCTTCAATTCTGCCAATTCCGCGGGAGGCATCCGATAGGGTCTCTTGGAGATCGGAGCAGTCCCGGGTTGCAACTCAATTGCGAACTCAATGTCTCAGTCAGGTGGCATTCCTGGCAATTCATCCGGAAAAACATCTGGATAGTCACAGACCACTGGGATCTTTTCCACTGGGGAATCTATCATGACGAAGGCACATGAACGGGTACAACCCTGGTCGGGTAAATATAAAACAGTCTCGCCATAAGCAGGGGAATGGATTTCAATGGCTCTGGCTGCAATGTCCAATACTGCCTGATGCCTGGTCAACCAGTCAGCTCCCAAAATAATATCCACGCTATCCAATCCTAAGATGAGAAGGGTGGTTCTAATCACCAGACTACCAAGTTTTATGGGCACTTGCCTGTTGATTTGATAAGTGGCAACTCTGCCTCCTGGTGTTGAAATCGTAATGCCCCCATCGGTATGGTGAAAGGGCAACTGGCATTTGGCACTAAACTTGGCACTGATAAAACTATGTGAAGCACCGGAATCAAAAAGAATAATAGCAGGAAAATTTAATACTGTAAAGATACCAGTCATGACGGGTGCTCCCTCTGGAATGTCAGCCATGGTGGTGAAGTTCAGCCTGCCTTGCCTCACTTGCACCTTCTGTCTCTTGCCTTGGTTCTGGTTGACATTCTGCCCCTGCCTCTGCTGGTTCCTGGGGCAATTCTTGGCATAATGCCCAGTGTTGCCACAAGTGAAGCATCTGTTGTCATTTGCCTGGCGGTACTGCTGCTGCTGATTATTTCTCTGAGTTGGAAACTGGGTGCGGTTGGGTGCCTGCTGCTGCTGCTGCTGCTGAGGTCGAATTACCCATCGCCCTTGCTGCTGCTGGGGTCCCCTGCCCTGAGGGTCGGACACAATCCGGAAACGCTGTGGCTGAGCTGAGGGTCCTGCCACAGGGGTCTTCCTTTTCTTCTCTGCCTGCCTAGCGGTAATGCAGTCCTCTTGGGAGATGGCCATGTTGACTAACTCATTGTAGCTGTTGGCCCTGACGGCGTTGAGACGATCCCGGAGCTTAGTGCTGAGCCCCCTTCTGAATCTGTCCCTCTTCTTCTCATCTGTATCCGCATGATATCCCGCATACTGGCACAAGTCATTAAAGGCCTGGGCATACTGCAACACTGTCCTGTTGCCCTGAGTGAGTGCCAAGAACTCATTGAGCTTCCTGTCCATGATCCCGGCTGGTATATGGTGTCCTCTAAAAGCTGCCTTGAACTCCCTCCACTCCACCTCTCGGTCCTCTGGCTGCATAGCAAGAAAATGATCCCACCAAGTCCTTGCAGGTCCGCGAAGCTGCTGGGTGGCGAACCTGACTTTGGTGACCTCTGAGCAAACTCCATGGAGCAGTGGGAATTTGGATTCCACCACTCGCAGCCATACATCTGCGTCAAGTGGGTCTTCCGCCCTTGTGAACAGTGGAGGCTGGGTGCTGAGGAATTCCTGATAGGTGGCCGCCGCGGGGTGACGTTGGTGGTCTCCACCACCATAATGCTGGGGTGGTGGCTGACGTTGAGCCAGCTGCCTCAGGATCTCATTCTGCTGAGCCATGAGCTCCTGCAGAGTGGGAGGTGGGGGTGGTGGTGGAACGTGCTCGTTCTGGCCACGACGCTGCCTCCCAGCCATCTGAAAAACCACATACTTACTTAACACCACAGTTCCAATTTCAAGATTTCAACACGGGGAAAAAGTTAAAAACAGCATGAAAGATCTAACTTCAACAAAAGGGATTCTTTAGGAGGCATAAATTCTTCCTTCCAAATTAAACTGACAATAGCATCCATCAAACAAGCTCCCAAGATAGTTTAACACGGTTACATCAAATTGTTCCAAAATGACTCAACTCTATCTAGCCTAGTACCCCAAGGGTGCAAAAGCTAAGCTAGTTGCGAGGAGTCCGACTGTCCGACTTCTAAGCCTACCCTGGACACCTAGTGAGCGAACGAAGCAACACTGGACTCGGGGGAAGGTGGTCTTCCCGAGCCAGCAGTGTCCACACTGGAGGCAGGCTCATCTCCTCCCTCAATGTCGACGTCCTCGTCGTCCTCCAGGTCCTGGATCTCTTGGTGATGCATGTCCAGGTGCTCGTTAGCCTCAGCAAGCTGTTGCTGAGTGTTAAGGAGCTGATCCTCGAGAACCTCGATGGTGTTCTCCCTGGTGCCCACCAGTTCCTCCAACTCCTGAATATCACTGGATAGCTGCTCCACCTGCAAGTCCTTTTCCACCATTTCCTGAGATAGGTCAACCACAAGTTCCTCTCTGTTGTCCAATGTAATCTTTGTTGCCTCCAGCAGTGCCATCAGATGGGACATTGCCTCACCGCGCATCACCTGCAGACGGTACAGAGCATTCATGCACCGTACTGTCAAGTGCGCAGTCTGACCTGGGTAGATGGCCCAGATGTCCTTGGCATGCTCCACCCGATCCTTCCACATTGGGTCGTCCTCCTTCTCAGCGGGGAACAAGCCAATGGGGTGGGTAGCCAGCTCCAAGGGATGGAATCCGCAGAAGGTAGTCAATCCATGCAGAGCGATCGCCTCGATCGTGTCCTCTGCCCGGTACCCGAAAGACTCGGAGTCCAAGGAGCGCCATCCTGGCTGCAGGGGATGAGGCTCCAAGGTCATCCTCACCCGACAGCGAGGCACTCGGTGCTTCTCGAACTGCTGCACCGCGTACTGAGGGGGTGTCGTGTATCCGGCCCCCTGAAGTACCTCCCACAAGATGCGGGGAAATCCCTCTCGTGCAAGTCCGTCAGTGTGGGTCAGTGCATTTCCTTCATCGGAGGATCCGTGAGAAGTCATCTGTGTACGGTTAAGCGTAAGTAAAAGAAAAGAATTATAAAAAGAACAAGAAAAATAAAACTCAGCCTTTCTCTAGTTAAGTAAAAAGGCACTAAGGACCTAGCTGGTTGTTATCTTGTTTTTAAGTCCTTACTTAGTTATCCATTGCTTAATTATGAATGCATGCATGCTCGTCCTGAACGACCTCACAACAAGCTAAAAGGAATAGGGAGGAACTCCCATCCTGTAAAAGTGGCCTGTAGGGCCTAGTTACTTAGCCACCTAGCTACCCTTCTATCATCCTAAGGCTTCACGTCCTAGGTCTATCCTGCTCGTCCTACTATCTATCCAACATTGTTTCTATCAAGTTTTACTTGGAAAATTGATGGTATTTACATTTTATTGATTCCTCTGTGGTGGTACAAGCTCCGATACCAGCTGTGGCGGAACTGCCCGAATTATTCCGACTTAAGTGCCTAAGCCCTGCCTTAGAGGCTAGACCACACTTAAATGGGAATAACCCGTCAATCCCTCGGATCTAGTCCGACACGGCCACTGACAGGATCAAGTACCACAAGCTCACTCGATGGTGAGTCACAGAGCAAATACAATAAAGCATAAAACCATACATGCCACAATGTTAAATTATTACATCACCATCATCATCATCGGAGTTTTTGCAAAAGTACCCATCATTGTTCGAAGTGCAGCGGAATAAAACTAACGATAATTAAACAGAGAGAAGGGGAAGCCTGTCCCATCACTCCTCATGCTCCTCCTCAGCCGAGGCAGGGTCCCACTCAACAGTCCAACCCGGTGGTAAGGTGGACGGCCAAGTCACTCCAGCAACCATGTCCTCCAGAGATCCTGTAAAAAATTATGCCACAAGCAAGGCTGAGTATACTAATACTCAGCTAGACTTACCCGGTGTGAGGAGTCTACTCCTCTACCTCTAGACATGCAGCAGTTTGGCTGTGGGGTTTGGTTGCCAAAAGCACTAGCTGAGTTTCTAAATCAAGATTTTAACTTAATCAAAGTTAAGTGTGACTCTCTTAAGGCTAAAAGTGGACTATCTACTCATACATGGTAGCAAGCATTATTAACAATCAACATCTTATCTCAACTCATCATACTTCCACTTATTACTCAATGCAGTACAATGGATCAAGCAGTCTCATTAGCTGCGAGAAGCAGACGATTCGAATCGAGTTTTTATCCTTGCAAGGTAAACCTAAACACACGACATGTAGGGGCACTCCGTCCCCACACACATCAACCGTCCCCATCGATTCCCTGGCAACAGAAAGGGGCTCACCGCCTTGGCGTACAATGCCTCACTGACCCCGACTGGCCGTCGTGCAGTGACCGCACTTGTACCCACCATAACCGGAATGGGAGACCTCGTCTCAGGTCGTGTGAGGAG
This sequence comes from Zea mays, assembly GCF_902167145.1. Classification (NCBI taxonomy): domain Eukaryota; kingdom Viridiplantae; phylum Streptophyta; class Magnoliopsida; order Poales; family Poaceae; genus Zea; species Zea mays. The sequence continues at coordinate 31,386,099 of NC_050105.1, forward strand.
GGCAATCTGCGGGCAGGTTCACTCAGGTACTAGGCTTACCGATTTACCATATTTCTCGGTATGTGTTTAGTACATTCAAACGCTTGACACAGGTATCCGCACGTTAATCCTTATTCCATTTTCCATCTCGTAAACAACCAATCCCCATGGATTGTTGTCCACCAACTAGTATCATGATAGTGTGAAAGTGGGTACAATCAATTTCCTGATCTCGCGCGAGTGCTAGAAAAATCACTCGTCTTCTACCGAGATCCTATTTAATTAAAGCAACTACTCGACCTGTCATACTAGTATTCATTTCAAAAGGATTCCTGAGATCATGCAACTAGGGTTTCAAACAATTCCTACACCTAAGTGCACAATCAATCCTACAATCATTAAGTGAAGTAAAATAGCATAAATAACAGGTTATGCATAAAACCGGGGCTTGCCTTCCAAAGCAGTGGCAGGCAGGTCCTCTGGTGCTGGCTCTGGTGCTGGATCGGGGGCAACCTCCTGGGCAGCTCCTTGCTCCGGCACGAGGATGTACTCTCCGTCCGCAAGATTACAGTCTATCGAAATGCAATGAACATGTATGTCATGATTATGCAAGATTTAAGAACATTAAGTTAAAGAAACTAAGTTAAGAATTAACTTAGGGTTTCCTGGTTCTGTGGGGCTTCTAGTGGTATACATAGACTTTGACTTATTACCCTTTAAGCTTAGGTTTGGCTTTAGGATAACACAGTAGAATTTGTATTGTCTTGATACACTCTAGTGGACAGAGTACAAGGTTTTGGAAATCATTATTTCACATTATTCATTTTCCTTTATTTAATTTTCCATTTAGGGTTTCTAAGGTAGGTTTGAACTACATCATGGTTTTAATAATTTCTAAAAATTCTGTAAAAATTACAGTGGGTTGTCACTTGTTGTTTTAGCTTGTTTTAAGAATTTGAGACTTAAGTACAAAAGCTAGGCTTTAAACAAAAAAATAACCACAGTTGGGCAAGATGGGCCATTTTACACTACACCTCTTAGTTAGGGGTAGGCTCTGTCCTAAAGGTTATTTTTGTTGGCATCCTATGGTAATAATAGGCCTCTGGGCTAAAAATCACAGAAAACTAAGGGGTGGTTATTTAGTTATGCTTTTCTTAAGTTTCATGTCAAAAAGGCTCTTTCTACTACATTACTATTTGAAAAATGTCAAACAGCAGATTTCATATTTTTCCTAAGTTCTTTCTAATAAAACAATAGTTATCCCAAGGGTGGGGGTGTTTTTACCTTGGGGTTATTTTTGTAGAATTTTTCTAAGTTTCACTTGTTTTATTAAAATAAAAGAGATCTTAATTATTTTACACTAAAACAGGGTATGATATATTTTTCTAGTGAACTACATTAACTAAGTATCTTAACAAAAATAGGGGTGCCCTCTGGTTCAATATTTGTGTCACTTTTCCTATTTTTCTTAAACTTAAGCATATTTGGAATAAGGGGTTAAAACTAACTTAATGTAATGGACAGAGGGGTTTAACATTTTTAAACAGGTTAGTAGGTGAATATAAACTTCTCCAAATTTTCCTAACCTTAGTCAAATAGCCTAACTATTTTTCTTACTATTATTTAGCTTTTGGCCAAAGTTAACATTAAATCAGAACTTTTAAGTTTTCCACAGCACCAAGGGGTTTTATATTTTTCCTAAATAGGTTACATGATTTAGAGTCTGGCAAAATTGGTTTGACCAAAATTGGATAAACCAAACAGAAGTTATGGGTTTTTAAAGTTTCTATTTGAATTTAAATTAGTTTTTAATTAAGTTTTCCTAGAAAAACAGTTTGCGCCGAGGTCCCTGGGTTTAAAACAATTCAAACCTCGCAGATCTACCCTTAAGGCACTATTCACTTGAGTCTCTGACCTTTCACTTAACCCCCTGGGTTTCTCTCCCTCTCACCCGCAGTCCCTCCCTCAACTGAAACAGTAGCCGCGGGAAAGAAAAGGGTGGCGCGGCTTACCGGCGGCGAGGGAGGTCCGGCGAAGGGTAGGGTTGGCTCGGGGAGGGTCTGGCGATCACGTCGAGGTACGGCTCGTCGTCGGGGATGGCCGGAATCGCCCGGTCCACGTGAGCAGGCGGGCGAGCTCGTCGGCGGCGTGTGCTCCGGCCTATCCACGGCAGCATAGTTCAATCCAAGGGCATAGGGAGCTTCGTGGAGGTCTAAGGAGTCTAACCGTGCAAGGAATCGAAGAGAGGTGCACGGTGTACCTCGGTCCACGGTTGCCGGCGGTCGGTTGAAGTCCGGTGACCTTGGGCCGGCCTCTCCGGTGAAGCAGAGCCCGATTCCTCGCTAGGGGAGCTTCACGGAGACGTGCACAGTCTTCTCCGAGGGCTGGACGGGGTTGGGAATGGCTGGGCTGGCCGGTCTACGGTGGCAGGGGCTCGGGTGGCCGCGGGCACGTCGCGTATGGGCAAACGGCGGCGAACTGAGCTCCGGTGAGGCTTGGGCGCGTGCGGAGGGGTATGGCCAAGGCTCCTGGGCGTTTTATAGTCGCGGACGCGGACCAGGGCACTGGCTTGGCTTGGGCGCGGCGCGGGCGCGCGCGCGGGCGTGCTCTGGCGCGGCAGACGGCGTCGAACACGTGGCGGTTTGTTTCTTCCAGTGTTCAAATGTCGCCAGAGGTCGCAAACGTGCGAATCTTTGCAAAAGTCCGGCGCAGACCTCTTCCTGGCACCTAGGGCTGTCACTCAACTGTGAGACGCCGGGGCAGATACGGCCTAGGGAGGGAGATCTTCGGGTGCCAAAACAGGTGTGTCATACTGAGCATATCACGACAAAAGCCATGCCATGGCATGTCAAACGTCCGAGTCTCGAGCTCAACTTTTTCCAGTGGGTGCCCTAAGTGGTATTGCACATTTTTGGTATAGAACCCAAGTGGTTTTGGCGCCATTTTTAAAGTGAACACGGTTGATCTTTGATTTAGGGCTAAAATGGGACTTAGAGGGAATTAGAGAGCTCTAGCTCTCTCTCCACTTGGAGATTTGAAATGGGGTTTCCCTAGGGGCCTTTTTGTAATATTTCCCTCCCCTAATTGATGGTTATAATGTTGCTTAGGGTTTGGGTAAAGGTTACCCATGTTTTGCACATTTGCTCACTCTCTTTCCCCTCTTATCCATGGTTTTGGGAGATAGGGTTTAAGAGAGGCCTAGGGTTCTTTCCCCCTCTCCCAAGGTGATAGTTGCACACAATTAGGGTAATGCCTTTGGTCATTCCCAACTCTTGGTAAAAACTTAGTTTCCAAAGCCCCTTATACTTTTGCTCCTTAAGTTCTTCCACATGTGATCATAGTCTTGAGTGCCAAGGTGTGCTCCAGCCATGGCAACACCTGGGGTGTTACACTCGGGACGAGATTCCTTTAAGGGGGGAGGGCTGTAACACCCCAGGTGTTACTTAGGGTTTTCACTCAAGACTACACAAGTAAAGCCCATCATCACATGTGACTTAAGTTGAGGAAAGTACACCAAACTTGGAAATCAAGATCCTAAGTAAGTGCAACCCATCTTGAAGTCATGCTTTGGCTTTATCATGCACATATAGTGAGGAATTGACCAAACCCTAATTCAAACCCCTTTTGAACATTTGTAGCACTAGAAGTGAGTATGACCAAAAGGCTATGAAAACCACATGATCATGACTTGGGCCAATTATAAAAGATGTAGTACACATAATACCCTACAAAAAATAGTAAGAAGGTGACCCCAAAAAGGTTTCATAAAAACCCCAAAAGGTTCACCAAAGGGTTAAGCATAAAAGGAAAAATCAGAATTTTTCTAAGTCCAAAACCAACCCCTTCCAAAGATCAAACATGTTCACCCTTTTTCAAACTTCAAAACCATTTGACCCAATTGACAAAGTGGCGCCTAAAGACCTCTAGAACACCCTGGAAAAGTTTGAACCCAACCCTAAGTCGTTTGACACAACTTGGCACAAGTTTTGTCTCGGTGTGGACAGCTCTGACAAAGCCGACTTCCCACCCCCATATCTCTCAAACCCGACCACATCTCCCCTTGGAACTCACATGAACTAGGTAGCCCTAAGTGCAGGGAAGAGATCTCTCAAAGGTCTTAGGGCAAGATTCGCACGTTTGGCTGCTCAGCAAGGGGTAGAACAAGAGCATAAACAAAGAGCCACGTGTTCGACGCGCCCTGAGCTTGCCAGAGCACGCCCGACGCCCGCCCCCGCGTGCCCCGCGTCGCGCCAAACCGAGTCGGCGCCGTTGCCCGTGCCCACGCCTATAAAGCCACCAGAGACTACGATCGTACTCCCCCGCACGCGCTCGACCTCACCGGAGCACTAGATCACCGGCGTTGCCCCGCGCACGGCGTGCCCGCGGCTGCCCGATCCCCCGCCACCGTAGACCGGCTAGCAGAGCCTCTCCCAACCCCGTCCAACCCACGGAATAGACCCTGCGTGCCTCGGTGAAGCTCCCTGAGCGAGGAATCGAACTTTGCCTCGCCGGAGAAGCCAGTTCACGGTCGCCGGACTTCACCGGACCGCCGGCAAGCGTGGACCGAGCGCCACGGTAAGCCATTCTCTGATTCCTTGCACGAGTCGATTGCTTGACATCCCGTAAAGCTCCCCATGCCCTTGGATTGACCTGTATCGCCGTGGTTAGGCCGGAGCACTCGCCGCTGATGAGTTCACCCGCCTGCGCACGTGGACCCGCCGATTCCGGCCACCACCGCCGTCGAGCCGTACCTCGTTGTGACTGCAAGAACCTCCCGAAGCCAACCCCGCCCTTCGCCGGACCTCCCTCGCCGCCGGTAAGCCACGCCGCCCTATTTACTCCCGCGTGTGCCTTTTAAATAATGGGAGGGACCTCGGGGTAGAAGAGATAAAGGCCAGGGGGATTTTTGTAGTGTCAGCGACTCAAAGGAATAGTGGCGCAGGGGTATAACTGAAGGGATTGTTTTAGAAAGAACCCAGGGTCTTTGATGCAAATTGGTTTTCCAGAAAACCTTTTTAATATTTCTGATTTAAATACAAACAGAACTTGAAAAAATCATAACTTCAGTTTTGTTACCCAAATCGAGTCAAACTAATTTTGCCAGATCCTAATTAATGTAAACTACTTAGGAAAAATATAAAACCCCTAAGCGTTGCAGAAAACTTCAAAGTTTTGATTTAAATGATTAACTGGTCAAAAGCTAAATGAAATAGGGAAAAATAGCTACACTATTAGACTGGGATTAAGAAAATTCAGAGAAGTACTTAATCACTTCCTAACTTGTTTGAAAATAATAAAACCCTCTATACACCCAATTAAGATAGGGTTTGCCATTTAAATCATTTTCAGCTTAAAGTTAAAGAAAATATAATAGGTATTTTAGAATAAAAACCAGGGAGCACCCACATTTTTGTTAGCTCCCTTATTCACTATAGTTCACTAGAAAATTTTGTTAGACCTTTCAAAAGAAATAAGGTACCTTTTATTTTAGGAAAACAAGGAAAACTTAGAAAAACCCTAGAAAAATAACCCTGAGGAGAAAGCACCCCAAACCTTGGGATAACTAATGTTCTGTTATTATTATAAACATATAAAAATTATGAGTTCTGTTGTTTGACATTTTTCAAATAACAAGTTAGTTGTAAGTGTCTTTTTAACATTAAACTTTAAAAAATCCTAACTAAATAACCACTAAGTAGCCCTCTGTGATTTTTTGCACGTAAGCATGTTATTACCTATAGATACCAGCAAAAATGACTCATAGTGCAGAACCCACCCCTAGATAAGATTTATAGTGCAAAGTGACCCCTTTGCCCCAACATTCGTTATTTTTGTCCAGGGCATATTCTAATTATTCTGGACCTCCAATTTATAGGACAGACTAATTTTTGGAGAAATTTAAATCACTGTTGTAGTTCAAACCCACCTTAAAATCATAAATAGAAAATGAAAAGGGGAATTAGTAGTGAAGACTAATGTTACCCTAACCAAACCAGCAAAACCCCTTGAGTGTCTACTAAAACATCTAAGGGGCAATCCAAGTCTTAATCCATTATGCTTACCTCTAGGCAAAACCTCAAACCTAAATTGATAAGCATAAACCCCTAAGAGCCTCTTATAACAAGGAAACCCTAAGTTATTAACTAACTTAGTTTTTCTTCACTAGGCATAATTATTACTAAATTCTACATATCATAGCATACATATACCTTATTCATTGCATTCAATAGATTGTAACCTCGCGGACGGAGAGTACATCCTCGTGCCAGAGCAAGGAGTTGCTCAGGAGGTAGCCCCGAATCCAGCACCAGAGCCTGCCATCGAGGATCTGCCTGCCTCAGCTTTGGAAGGCAAGCCCCGATTTTATGCATAACCTATTCTATATGCAATTTTACTGCACTTAATGTTTGTAGGCTTGTATTGTGCACTTAACTGTAGGAGTTGTTTGGAACCTTAGTTTCATGACTCAGGATACCTTTTGAGATGGATACTATTATGCTAGGTCGAGTAGCTGCTTTGCTAATTAGGGATCTCGGTAGAAGTCGAGTGATTTTTCTAGCACTCGCGCGAGGTCAGGAATTTGGTTGTATCCATATTCATATCATACTGATGTTGGTCTGTGGACACGGATCCATGGGGATGCGTGGGCTACGAGATGGAATTGGAATAAGGATTAACGTGCGGATACCTATTTCAAGCGTTTGAACGTACTAAGCACATGCCGAGAAATATGGTAAATCGGTAAGCCTAGTACCTGATTGAACCTGGCAGTAGACTTTACCCCTCATGCGACCTGAGACATGGTCTCCGATTCCGGTTATGGTGGGTACAAATGCGGTCACTGCACGACGGCAGTCGGGGTTAGTGAGGCATTGTACGCCAAGGCAGTGAGCCATGATCTGCTAACGGGGAATCGTTGGGGACGGTTGATGTGTGTGGGGACGGAGTGCCTCGCCACGTCATGTGTTTAGGTTTACCTTGCAAGGATAAATACTCGATTCGAATCGTCTGCTTCTCGCAGCTAATGAGACTGCTTGATCCATTGTACTGCATTGAGTAACAAGTGGAAATGTGATGATTTGGCAAAAGATGTTGATTGCTAAATTGCTTGATACCATGAATGAGTAGATAGTACACATTTAGTCTTAAGAGAGTCACACTAAAACTTGAAAAAGCTAAAACTTGATTTTTAGAATCAGCTAGTGCTTTTGGCAAACCAAACCCCTCAGCCAAACAGCTGCATGTCTAGAGGTAGAGGAGTAGACTCCTCACACCGGGTAAGTCTAGCTGAGTATTATTATACTCAGCCTTACTTGTGGCATAATTTTACAAGTTCTTTGGAGGACATGGTTGCTGGAGTGACTTGGCCGTCCATCTTACCACCGGGTTGGACAGTCGAGTGGGACCCTACCTCGGTAGAGGAGGAGCATGAGGAGTGATGGGACAGGCTTCCCCATCTCTCTGTTATTTATCGTTAGTTTTACTCCGCTGCATTTCGAACAATGAGTACTACTTTTGCTAAAACTTCGATGATGATGTAATAAATTTGATACTCCCTTAATGTATGGTTTTATGCTTTATAGTATTTGCTCTGTGCCTCACCATCGAATGAGTACGTGGTACTTGATCCTGTTCGTGGCCTCGTCGGACTAGATCCGAGGGACTGACGTGTTATTCCTATTTAAGTGTGGTCTAGTCTCTAAGGCGGGATTTAGGCACTTAAGTTGGAATAATTCGGGCGGTTCCGCCACAGGTGCGTCAAGGCGAAGCAACTCCGTGTGAAGGGCGTGGCCTTCGGATCGAAAACCTAGGAGTTGGTCCATTTCGTCCCGGTGGAGTGGATTAGCTCTATGTAAATAGGGGTAGTTTAGGAAATGAGAATAACCCTCTATAAATAGAGGGGAGGGCTGGTTAGTTCAATATATCTTGGCTGCCATTTGTTTTCAGCAATCATTCTAGAGCTCCTAGTTTTCTCTCTAGGTAGACGCCAGTTGAGCCGAGGGTTCCGCATCGATTTTGTACTTCGACTGTGTTCTTGATTTTCAAGTTTAATCAGAGGAAGGGTCGCCGGTCCTGCTGACAGGGCTCTTTGGCTTCAAATCTCAGTTTGTACCCTTGCTGGAATTTTTGAAGTTTTATAGTCTTGGTTTCTCCTTTTCTCCGATCTTGTGTTGTTGGTGAAAAACCTTTGATTCCTTTGAGAGGATTTGGTTTGAGGATTGATTGGTGGTGAGTTGCACTCTTCGGACCAATGCATACACCTAGTTGTTGCAGATTTTGGTCGCGATTTGAGAAAAACTCAGTTTGAACTCGTTCTAGAGAACCCCAACAAAACCCCAATTTTGGCTGTATTTTTAAATCTGCAGGTGATTCACAAGTAGGATTGAGCTCAAAATTTGGGGAGATCTTGGACATGTATTTTTTAGGTGTGTGTAAAATTTCATCTCAATCGGAGTTCGTTTGGTTCAGTTTTGAATTCAAGAACAGAATTTCGTACTGCTGAAAACAACACTTGTTGACGATACTGTATTGGACCGTTTTGGACTTTTTGGTGTCTGATTTGTGATCCGTTTGTTTTGCTGGTCTCATGTGAGTATTAGGAACGTTTTATAATCATGAGATCACTCGTTCGCTGATGTGTTTATGGTTTGAGCACTTGCTTCATCTCAATTGAAGTGAAGTGTTAACTTTTAGTGTTTGGAAGCAAAAAATCCGATTGGCTCTCATTCACCCCCCTCTAGTCTTCTTACCGGTCCTACAATTGGTATCAGAGCTGGTTAAGGATTTTCCTTCCCTAATCGGTTCAAAATCCACGTATGCGACATGGAACGAGGTGTTGGCAAACCTCCGTTCTTCGATGGGACCAATTACCCGTACTGGAAGATTCGCATGTCTGCGTATCTTCAGAGCACCAGTTACCGGATTTGGGAAATTTGCCTCATGCGATTTTCGATGCTACAAGTGACCGGATCACTCCAATTCAAATGGAGTTCCATGATTCGAATAATAAAGCTCGAAACGCTTTGTTCTCGTGTCTCTCGCTTGGTGAGTTTGAGCGAGTTGGACATCTGACTATGGCTCATCAGATCTGGTCTACCCTCGAGAGATTCCATGAGGGCAACGATCAATGTGAAGACTAGACTGTTTGAGACATACAGACGAGAGTACGAGAACTTCACACAGTTGGCTGGAGAGACCATTGATTCTATGCTCTCCAGGTTCCAGTCAATTGTGAACAAGATGCGTGCCAACAAGGCACAACTACCCTATAATGATCATGAGAGAGCGATGAAATTACTACATGCTCTAGATCGAAGGGTTTGGAAGGTGAAGGTCTCGGCGATCATCGAGTCGCCCAACTACGAGACTCTCACCGTGGACAAGCTCTTCAGCAAGCTCAAGTCCATAGAGATTGACCACCAGACTCGGGCCAAGATTGAGAACCCTAGTGCACCCACCAAGGCCCTAGTCTCTGGTGGTGGTTCTACTTCTAACTCCTCACCTGCTATGTTTGCTCTATCTTCTTTGTTGTCTATTACAGAGGAGCAGGTGGAGAGCCTTGGGGATGAGGACCTGGCACTTGTGGCTAGCCAGTTCACGCGGTTCCACAACAACCGTATGAGCCGGTGGCGTGGTGGGTCCAAGGACGGATGCTACAACTGTGGCGATCTCGACCACTTTGTTGCCAGCTGCCCCAAGAAGGGCAAATCAGAGTCTGTCCTGCGACCATCACTCTGGTCAGCGCAAGGGCAAGTACTCCTTCGGCAAGTACAAGTCCAAGGGAGGATTCGACAAGGAGGCGCTCAAGAAGAAGTACCTTCAGAAGGCAAAGATCAAGGAGCGTGCCTTCCTTGCCTCCCTCATCGACCTAGACCACGACTCCGACGATGTTGTATCTTCCTCGAGCGACGAGGAGACGGAGAGGCGGGTCGAGGACAAGCTGAACGGGCTGTGCTTCATCGCCGACACCGCAAGAGGCTTCTGCACCATGGCACTTGGTGAGGACGCGGTCGGCACCAGCGATGACAAAGACATCGGCGACGACACTACTTCTGAGGTACTACCTTTCGCCGATGATCTCACCATTGAGATAGAAGAGTTGAACGCTGCTTTGGCTAGTCAGGATAAGTTGCTTAGGCAGGCTACTCGTGAGACGAGAGAGTTTAGATCTAAATACAAGAGGACGCTTAGGGAACCTGAGTCTGCTAGAGCTTCAGTTGAGGTGTCCGATGAGACTGAATGTGATGAGTGAATCTACACATGTCGAACATCACCACTTTGCAGACCAAGTGCTCCACCTTGCTAGATGAGCGCGACGAGTTGAGATCTAGGTCTATCCTATTGGGTGCGTGTACCGTTTGTCCTGGCATGCAATCTGAGCTAGCAGAGAGAGACGCTAGGATAGCTTTGCTTGAGAAGGCTAGCTCAGTGAGTGCCCCTACACCTGTGTAGTGTGCACTTTGTGAGGGTTTGCAATCTGCCCTTGAGTCTTGCAGACACGACAAGACAAGAATCAAGGAAGAAAACACATACCTTAGATCTATCTTGAGTTGGGTGTCGTGCAGTGAGCCCCAGTTGGGCATGATGGTCAGTCAGTTCAAGAGGGGAACTGGCAGACCGGGGTTAGGCTTTGCTACTAAGGATGGGAGTGTCGCTCTCTTTGGGAAGGTTGGTGAGTGCAGTGGTTTGACACCTTCAGAGACACCTTCACCCACTCCCAAGCTTATCAAAACCACCTCTGCTAAGCCTGTCACCCCTATGAGAGATTGTGTGATTAATGAACCTATGAGAGCTCCTCCTCGGAAACAAGTGTGGCTTCCAAAACCTAACCATATTAGGAACACACTTTACACCTTTCCCGACATCTCTAGCGATCCCCTTCCTAGAGCCCCCCAGCCATCCAAAAAGAAAACCCCCTCCCACAAACAAAATCCACCCAAGAGAGATAGAAGTCGATGAATGGGTGAGAGTAATGGAACAGAAGTTTGGGTTAATTCGATGCACGGAGACGCAAAAGCACCTGTTCGCAACTCAATAGCTAAGAGGGCCTGCCAGTACCTGGTGGGCGAATTTTTCTGCAATTCGGCCTGTTGGACATCAGATTACCTGGGAGGAGTTCAAGTTGGCATTACGAGAGCATTATGTTCTAGAGGGAGTGCTCCAGATGAAACTAGAAGAGTTTATCCGGTTGAAGCAAGGAGGATATACGGTGATGCAGTATCACAACAAATTCAATCACCTTTCTCAGTATGCCATTGACCAAGTGGATATCGACTTGAAGAAGAAGAACTGTTTTATGAGGGGGCTTAATGACAAGCTTCAGCAAAAAATGGCAACATGTTTGGACCTTACCTACAGCAGGGCTGTCAATACATCGTTGGCAGTTGAAGCCAAAAATGCAGGACACAGAAAATCAAAGGGATATGCGGGTGAGAGATCAAATCAAGGACCTGAGAAGAGAACAAGGTTGGTAATCGGACCTTTCAATCAAAATCGTTCTTCGCCTTGCCCACCTTCATATCCGTTCAAGCAGCCTGTCTTTATTCGTCCCACTACTACCCCTGCTCTTACCAATCAGCCGAGTGCCCCTGGTACTCGTTTCCCTGCCCTTCCCAGTTCTTCCAATGGGTGCTTCAACTGTGGAAAGTCCGGACATTTCATCAAGGACTGCCCATATCCGAAGCAAAATAAATCCAACTTTCAGCAGCCCTCTAGGAACTCAAATCAAGGAAAGGGGAACAGGGCCAACACTTCAACAGGCAAGATTTTCAAGAAAACTAGACGGGTCTATTATACCTAGGTGGCTATTACATCGGAGGGTAAACTGGTGATGATGGGTACGTTCCTTGTTTCCAATCACCCAGAAGTTATCCTCTTCGATTCTGGTGCATCACATACCTTCATAAGCAAGAATTTTGTGGAGAAATATTGCATACTTTGCACTGAATCAAGGGAGGGATTTGTTATCCACTCACCTGGGGGTCGGATATTTACTAAGGAAGTAGCCTTCCATATACCAGTAACATTGGTCGGACGGGAATTTCCTACAAACATGATTGTTATAAAGGGGCAAGACATATATGTAATTCTGGGCATGAACTGGTTTGCCCAGCATAAGGCCATTATCAATGCAGACTTAAGGACCATTAAGTTAAGCCATGGTCATGAAGAGATCCAGTTGTCCATCCCTGTAACTGTCCCAGCCAAAGCATCTGGACAAGTTTATGAGGCTGTCATACAAAAATCCAGGATATTCCAGTGGTATGTGAATTTTCGGATGTCTTTCCTGAAGACTTGCCTGGGTTGCCTCCAGAAAGGGATGTGGAATTTGTGATTGAACTAAAGCCCGCTATGGCTCCTATTTCTAGAAGGTCGTACCGAATGCCATCTAATGAATTGGCAGAACTCAAGACTCAACTACAAGACTTGCTTGAGAAAGGGTTCATTAGACCCAGTTCATCGCCATGGGGATGTCCAGCAGTTTTCTTCAAGAAGAAGGATCAGACACTACGAATGTTCGTGGACTATAGACCCCTCAATGAGGTTACCGTCAAGAACAAGTATCCTCTTCCTCGGATCGATAGTCTGTTCGATCAACTTACAGGAGCCCGGGTATTCTCCAAGATTGATCTCAGATTGGGCTATCATCAGATTTGTATTCGACCCGAGGATATACCCAAGACCACATTCACTACGCGGTATGGATTATTTGAATATCCGGTCATGTCTTTCGGATTAACAAATGCTCCAACCCACTTCACATACTAAATGAACTCGGTATTTATGCTCGAGTGAGAGCACCTAGAGGGGGGGGGGTGAATAGGTGATCCTGTAAAATTTGAAACTTAATGCCACAAAAAACTTGATTAGGAGTTAGCACAATAAAGCCTAGTGGCTGGAGAGGAATTCTTGCAAGACACGATAACCACAAGAAGATCAATCACAGATAGACACAGTGGTTTATCCTGTGGTTCGGCCAAGTTCAATACTTGCCTACTCCATGTTGTGGCGTCCCAATGGACGAGGGTTGCAATCAACCCCTCTCAAGCGGTCCAAAGACCCACTTGAATACCACGGTGTTTTGCTTTGTGTACTATATACCGCTTGCGAGGAATCTCCACAACTTGGAGCCTCTCGCCCTTACACTTTGATGTTCACAAAGAAGCACGGAAGTAAGGGAGGGATGAGCAACACACACAAGACACAAAATCAGAGCGACAATATGCACACAAGTCACAACACGAGCTCTCAACACAACTCAAAGAGTTCTCTACTCAATTGGAGCTCTAGTTGCTATCACAAAGAATCGAATGCGCGGAATTGAAGTCTTGGTGCTTAGGAATGCTTAGAGAATGCTTGGTGTACTCCTCCATGCGCCTAGGGGTCCCTTTTGTAGCCCCAAGGCAGCTAGGAGCCGTTGAGAGCATTCGAGGAAGGCAATTCTTGCCTTCTGTCGCCTGGCGCACCGGACAGTCCGGTGCACCACTGGACACTGTCCGGTGCGGATTTCTTTCCTTCTTTGGCGAAGCCGACCATTGGAGATTCAGAGCCGTTGGCGCACCAGACACTGTCTGGTGCACACCGGACAGTCCGGTGCCCCCTTCTGACCGTTGGCTCTGCCACGCGTCGCGCGAGGATTACGCGGCCGACCGTTGGCTGGGCCGACAGTTGGCTCACCGGACAGTCCGGTGAATTTTAGCCGTACACAGCCGACGAAGTCCCGAGAGCAGCCACTTGATAGACGCCAGCCTGGCGCACCGGACACTGTCCGGTGCACCACCGGACAGTCCGGTGCACCCAGACCGAGCAGCCTTTTGGCTGTACACAGCCAACTTCTCCAAAATTATTTCTCCTGTTTCTAGCACTTAGACACAATACATTAGTCTTCAAAACGATGTGCTAAGTCTAGAAACATACCTTTAATCTTGATTTGCACTTCTTGAGTCCTTGGCACAATTTAACACTTAGGCACTTGTGTTGGACACTTAATCACCAAAATACTTAGAAATGGCCCAAGGGCACATTTCCCTTTCAATCTCCCCCTTTTTGGTGATTTATGCCAACACAATAAAAAGCAACTAAAAGAAGTGCAACATCAATGCAAATGAAAACACAATTTCGTTTTGATTCAAATTTGGCATATTTGGATCATTCTTTGCCACCACTTGGTTTGTTTTTGCAAATCAACCTCAATTTCCTATCTCTAAGTCAAACACACTTGTTGAGACATAAAGAGAGTTGTTCCAAGAGAAATTGATCAAAGATTTCAAAAACTCCCCCTTTTTCCCATAATTAACCATTCTCCCCACAATAGGCCAACTTTTGACAAAAGAGACAATAAGAGATTTTTGACAAACCAAAAGCTCTATTCTACTATTTTCAAAATTCTCAAGTGCTAGCTGATCCATTTGTTGCTTTGGCCTTATTTTCTCCCCCTTTGGCATCAAGCACCAAAACGGGATCAATCTTGGCCCTTTAACCCCATTGCCTCACCAAAATCTTCAACTAAGAGTAAAAGGCAATAAGAGTACAAAGATGAACATGGAATCAGTTACTCTTTCATCGGAGTGCAGTGGAAGTCTTGCATGGTCCAAGTCCACCTTTTCCCTTTCAAACCTCATTTGAGACTAAATTAAGCAAACTCAAGCACACAGTTAGTCTCAAAGGGTCAAGTTGTAGCACATCTCCCCCTAAATATGTGCATCACTTGCAAATGGACTTGTGCAGTCTGGGGAGTGCTTGTACAACTTGAGCACCATAAATAAACAACAAAATGCATTAAGGAACATGATCAAGGCATAAAACACATGTATGCTATAAATCAATCCAGGTTCCACGAATCTAAGACATTTAGCTCACTTCGCAGCTTGCAAAAGGTCGACTCATCTAGAGGCTTGGTAAAGATATCAACTAGCTGGTTCTCGGTGCTAACATGAAACACTTTGATATCTCCCTTTTGCTGGTGGTCTCTCAAAAAGTGATGTCGGATGTCAATGTGCTTTGTGCGGCTGTGTTCAACAGGATTATCCGCCATGCGGATAGCACTCTCATTATCACATAGGAGTGGGACTTTGCTCAGATTGTAGCCAAAGTCCTTGAGGGTTTGCCTCATCCAAAGTAGTTGCGCGCAACACTGTCCTGCGGCAACATACTCGGCCTCAGCGGTGGATAGGGCAACGGAAGTTTGTTTCTTAGAACTCCACGACACCAGGGACCTTCCTAAGAATTGGCACGTCCCCGATGTACTCTTCCTATCGACCTTACATCCAGCATAGTCGGAGTCTGAATATCTAATTAAGTCAAAGGTAGACCCCTTTGGATACCAGATCCCGAAGCAAGGCATAGCGACTAAATATCTAAGAATTCGCTTCACGGCCACTAAGTGACACTCCCTTGGATCGGATTAAAATCTAGCACACATGCATACGCTAAGCATAGTATCCGGTCTACTAGCACATAAATAAAGTAAGGACCCTATCATAGACCGGTATGCCTTTTGATCAATGGACTTACCTCCTTTGTTGAGGTCGGTGTGTCCGTCGGTTCCCATTGGAGTCTTTGTGGGCTTGGCGTCCTTCATCCCAAACCGCTTGATCAAGTCTTGCGTGTACTTCGTTTGGGAGATGAAGGTCCCATCCTTGAGTTGCTTCACTTGGAACCCAAGGAAATAGCTTAACTCGCCCATCATCGACATCTCAAACTTTTGAGTCATCACCCTGCTAAACTCTTCACAAGACTTTTGGTTAGTAGAACCAAATATTATGTCATCGACATAAATTTGGCACACAAAAAGATCACCATCACAAGTCTTAGTAAAAAGAGTTGGATCGGCTTTCCCAACCTTGAAATCATTAGCAATTAAAAAGTCTCTAAGGCATTCATACCATGCTCTTGGGGCTTGCTTAAGTCCATAGAGCGCCTTAGAGAGCTTACACACGTGGTCGGGGTACCGTTCATCCTCGAAGCCAGGGGGTTGCTCCACGTACACCTCCTCCTTGATTGGCCCGTTGAGGAAAGCGCTCTTCACATCCATTTGGAACAACTTGAAAGAATGGTGAGTAGCATAGGCTAACAATATGCGAATTGACTCTAGCCTAGCCACAGGAGCAAAAGTCTCCTCAAAGTCCAAACCTGCGACTTGGGCATAACCTTTTGCCACAGGTCGTGCCTTGTTCCTTGTCACCACCCCGTGCTCGTCTTGTTTGTTGCGGAACACCCACTTGGTTCCCAAAACGTTTTGCTTGGGACGAGGCACCAGTGTCCAAACTTCATTTCTCTTGAAGTTGTTGAGCTCCTCTTGCATGGCCAACACCCAGTCCGGATCTAGCAAGGCCTCTTCTACCCTGAAAGGCTCAATAGAAGAGACAAAGGAGTAATGCTGACAAAAATTAACTAATCTAGAACGAGTAGTTACTCCCTTGCTTATGTCACCCAATATTTGGTCGACGGGATGATTCCTTTGAATCGACGCTCGAACATGGGTTGGAGGTGCCGGTTGTGCTTCTTCCTCCATTAAATGATCATCTTGTGCTCCCCCTTGATCACACGCCTCCTCTTGATGAACTTGTTCATCTTCTTGAGTTGGGGGATGCACCGTTGTTGAGGAAGAAGGTTGATCTTGCTCCTTTTGTTCTAGTGGCCTCACATCTCCAATCGCCATGGTGCGCATTGCGGCCGTTGGAATGTCTTCTTCATCTACATCATCAAGATCAACAACTTGCTCTCTTGGAGAGCTATTAGTCTCATCAAATACAACGTCGCTAGAGACTTCAACCAAACCCGATGATTTGTTGAAGACCCTATACGCCTTTGTATTTGAGTCATAACCTAACAAAAACCCTTCTACAGCTTTGGGAGCAAACTTAGAATTCCTACCTTTCTTCACTAGAATGTAACATTTGCTCCCAAATACACGAAGGTAAGACACATTGGGTTTGTTACCGGTTAGAAGCTCATATGAAGTCTTCTTGAGGAGGCGATGAAGGTAGACCCGGTTTATGGCGTGGCAAGCTGTGCTCACGGCTTCCATCCAAAACCGTTCGGGCGTCTTGAATTCACCAAGCATCGTCCTTGCCATGTCTAGTAGTGTCCTGTTCTTCCTCTCTACCACACCATTTTGCTGTGGTGTGTAGGGAGCGGAGAACTCGTGCTTGATTACTTCCTCCTCAAGATACTCCTCCACTTGAAGGTTCTTGAACTCGGACCCATTGTCGCTCCTTATCTTCTTCACTTTGAGCTCAAACTCGTTTTGGGCTCTCCTTAGGAAGCGCTTGAGGATCCCTTGGGTTTCAGATTTATCCTGCAAAAAGAATACCCAAGTGAAGCGGGAAAAATCATCAACTATAACAAGACCATACTTACTTCCTCCTATGCTTAGATAGGCGACGGGTCCGAAGAGGTCCATATGAAGTAACTCCAGGGGTCTTGATGTTGTCATCACATTTTTGGCATGATGAGAGCTTCCCACATGTTTACCTGCTTGACAAGCTGCACAAGGTCTATCTTTTTCGAAAGTTACATTGGTTAGACCTATTACGTGTTCTCCCTTTAGAAGCTTGTGAAGGTTCTTCATCCCCACATGTGCTAAACGGCGATGCCACAGCCAGCCCATGCTAGTCTTAGCAATTAAGCATGCATCTAGACCGGCCTCCTCTTTTGCAAAATCAACTAAATAAAGTTTGCCGTCTAGTACACCCTTAAAAGCTAATGAACCATCACTTCTTCTAAAGACAGACACATCTACATTTGTGAATAAACAGTTATATCCCATATTACAAAGTTGACTCACAGACAACAAGCTATATCCAAGCGACTCAACTAAGAACACATTACAAATAGAGTGCTCGGATGAAATAGCAATTTTTCCTAACCCTTTCACCTTGCCTTGGTTCCCATCACCGAATATGATTGAATCTTGGGGATCCTTGTTCTTGACGTAGGAAGAGAACATCCTCTTTTCCCCCGTCATGTGGTTTGTGCATCCGTTGTCGATAATCCAGCTTGAGCCCCCGGATGCATAAACCTGCAAGGCAAATTTAGGCTTGGGTCTTAGGTACCCAACTCATGTTGGGTCCTACAAGGTTAGTTACAATAGTCTTAGGGACCCAAATGCAAGTCTTGTCTCCCTTACATTTGGCCCCTAATTTCCTAGCAATTACCTTCTTATCCTTTCTACAAATAGCAAAGGAAGCATTGCAAGCATAATAAATTGTATAAGGTTCATCCATTACTTTCCTAGGAACATGAACAATATTTCTTCTAGGCATATGATAAACAACATTTTTCCTAGCCAAATTTCTATCATGCATAATAGAAGAACTAGAAGCAATCATGGCATGAGAATCAAAAGCATCATAACTTCTATAAACATTCCTAGAATGTCTTCTATCATGATACATGAAAGCATGGTTCTTTTGAGCATTACTAGCCATAGGGGCCTTCCCTTTCTCCTTGGTGGAGATGGAAGCCTTATGACTTGTTAAGTTATTGACTTCCCTCTTGATGCCAAGACCATCCTTAATTGAGGGGTGTCTACCAATCGTGTAGGCATCCCTTGCAAATTTTAGTTTGTCAAATTCACCCTTGCTAGTCTTAAGTTGGGCATTAAGACTAGCCACTTCATCATTCAATTTAGAAATTGAAACTAGGTGTTCACTACAAGCATCAACATTAAAATCTTTACACCTATTGCAAACTACAACATGTTCTACACAAGATGTTGATTTATTAGCTATTTCTAACTTAGCATTTAAATCATCATTTATGCTCTTTAGACTAGAAATAGAGTCATGACATGTAGACAATTCACAAGAAAGCATTTCATTCCTTTTAATTTCTAAAGCAAGGGATTTTTGTGCCTCTACAAACTTATCATGTTCTTCATACAAAAGATCCTCTTGCTTTTCTAATAACCTATTCTTATCATTCAATGCATCAATTAATTCATTAATCTTATCAACCTTAGTTCTATCTAGGCCCTTGAATAAACATGAATAGTATATTTCATCATCGCTAGATTCTTCATCACTTGAGGAAGCGTAAGTACTAGTATTATGAGTGCTTACCTTCTTTTCCCTTGCCATGAGGCAGGTGTGATGCTCGTTGGGGAAGAGGGCCGACTTGTTGAAGGCGGTGGCGGCGAGTCCTTCGTTGTCGGAGTCGGACGACAAACAATCCGAGTCCCACTCCTTTCCAAGGTGTGCCTCGCCCTTAGCCTTCTTGTAAGCCTTCTTCTTTTCCCTCTTGTTCCCTTGTTCCTGATCACTATCATTATTGAGACAATTAGCGATAAAATGACCAATCTTACCACATTTGAAGCATGAGCGCTTCCCCTTCATCTTGGTCTTGTTGGGATGCTCCTTGCGACCCCTTAGCGTCGTCTTGAAACGCTTAATGATGAGGTCCATCTCTTCCTCATTGAGTCCCGCCGCCTCAACTTGTGCCACCTTGCTAGGTAGCACTTCCTTGCTCCTTGTTGCTTTGAGAGCAACGGTTTGAGGCTCGCGGATTGGGCCGTTCAACGCATCATCATCGTATCTTGCCTCCTTGATCATCATCCGCCCGCTTACAAACTTTCCAAGTATCTCCTCGGGCGTCATCTTGGTGTACCTAGGATTCTCACGAATATTGTTCACAAGATGTGGATGAAGGACAGTAAAAGACCTTAGCATTAGGCGGACGACGTCGTGGTCCGTCCATCGCGTGCTTCCATAGCTCCTTATTTTGTTGATGAGGGTCTTGAGCTGGTTGTACGTTTGGGTTGGCTCCTCGCCCCTGATCATTGCTAATCTCCCAAGTTCGCCCTCCACCAACTCCATCTTGGTGAGCATGGTGACGTCGTTCCCCTCATGTGAGATTTTGAGGGTGTCCCAAATCTGCTTGGCGTTATCCAATCCGCTCACCTTATGGTATTCATCCCTACACAATGAAGCTAGAAGAACAGTAGTAGCTTGTGCATTTTTGTGAATTTGCTCATTAATGAACATGGGACTATCCGAACTATCAAAGTGCATTCCATTTTCTACTATCTCCCATATACTTGGATGGAGAGAGAACAAGTGGCTACGCATTTTGTGACTCCAAAATCCGTAGTCCTCTCCATCAAAGTGGGTTTACCGAGGGGAATGGAAAGCAAATGAGCATTGGAATTTTGTGGAATACGAGAATAATCAAAGGAAAAGTTTGAATTAACCGTCTTCTTTTTCTCGTAGTCGTTGTCGTCGTCCTTTTGGGAAGAGGAAGATTCGTCGCTGTCGTAGTAGACTATCTCCTTGATGCATCTTGTTTTCTTCTTCCTCCCGTCTTTTCTTTTGTGGCCTGAGCCTGAGTCAGTAGGCTTGTCATCCTTTGGATCATTGACGAAGGACTCCTCCTTATCGTTGACCACCATCCCCTTGCCCTTAGGATCCATCTCTTCGGGCGATTAGTCCCTTTTTTTGAAGAGAACGACTTTGATACCAATTGAGAGCACCTAGAGGGGGGGTGAATAGGTGATCCTGTAAAACTTGAAACTTAATGCCACAAAAAACTTGATTAGGAGTTAGCACAATAAAGCCAAGTGGCTGGAGAGGAATTCTTGCAAGACACGATAACCACAAGAAGATCAATCACAGATAGACACAGTGGTTTATCCCATGGTTCGGCCAAGTTCAATACTTGCCTACTCCACGTTGTGGCGTCCCAATGGACAAGGGTTGCAATCAACCCCTCTCAAGCGGTCCAAAGACCCACTTGAATACCACGATGTTTTGCTTTGTTTACTATATCCCGCTTGCGAGGAATCTCCACAACTTGGAGCCTCTCGCCCTTACACTTTGATGTTCACAAAGAAGCACGGAAGTAAGGGAGGGATGAGCAACACACACAAGACACAAAATCTGAGCGACAATACGCACACAAGTCACAACACGAGCTCTCAACACAACTCAAAGAGTTCTCTACTCAAATGGAGCTCTAGTTGCTATCACAAAGAATCGAATGCGCGTAATTGAAGTCTTGGTGCTTAGGAATGCTTAGAGAATGCTTGGTGTACTTCTCCATGCGCCTAGGGGTCCCTTTTATAGCCCCAAGGCAGCTAGGAGCCATTGAGAGCATTCCAGGAAGGCAATTCTTGCCTTCTGTCGCCTGGCGCACCGGTCAGTCCGGTGCACCACCGGACACTGTCCGGTGCGGATTTCTTTCCTTCTTTGGCGTAGCTGACCGTTGGAGATTCAGAGCCGTTGGCGCACTGGACACTGTCCGGTGCCCCCTTCTGACCGTTGGCTCTGCCACGCGTCGCGCACGGATTACGCGGCCGACCGTTGGCTGGGCCGACAGTTGGCTCACCGGACAGTCCGGTGCACACCGGACAGTCCGGTGAATTTTAGCCGTACACCGCCGACGAAGTCCCGAGAGCAGCCACTTGACAAACGCCAGCCTGGCGCATCGGACACTGTCCGGTGCACCCAGACCGAGCAGCCTTTTGGCTGTACACAGCCAACTTCTCCAAAATTGTTTCTCCTGTTTCTAGCACTTAGACACAATACATTAGTCTTCAAAACAATGTACTAAGTCTAGAAACATACCTTTAATCTTGATTTGCACTTCTTGAGTCCTTAGCACAATTTAACACTTAGGCACTTGTGTTGGACATTTAATCACCAAAATACTTACAAATGGCCCAAGGGCACATTTCCCTTTCATCGAGCTGGATAAATTTGTGGTGGTTTTCATTGACAACATTCTTATCTATTCCAAAAATGAAGAGGAGCATGCCAAGCACTTGCGGATCGTGCTAACGTGCTTAAGAGAACATCAGTTGTATGCCAAATTTAGCAAATGCGCGTTTTGGTTGGAGGAAATCCAGTTTCTTGGACATGTGTTATCTGCAAAAGGGATTGCGGTCGATCCCAGCAAAGTCAAGGATATTTTAGAGTGAAACTCACCAACTACAGTACATCAAGTTCGAAGTTTCCTTGGACTAGCTGGATATTAACGCAGATTCATTCCAGATTTCTCCAAGATTGTTAAACCTATTACGGGTTTATTGAAGAATGATACAAAGTTTGATTGGTCCTCAAAATGCAATGAAGCCTTCGAGCAGCTGAAGGTGTTGTTAACCATTGCTCCAGTGTTGGCTCAACCGGATATTGAAAAGCCTTTTGATGTGTATTGTGGCGCATCAAGCAGTGGACTCGGATGTGTCCTAATGCAAGAAGGCTGAGTCGTAGCTTACGCTTCACGACAATTACGTCGGCATAAGGAGCACTATACAACTCATGATTTGGAACTAGCTGCAGTCGTTCATGCCCTCAAGATATGGCATCATTATCTGCTGGGTAATGTGTGCCATGTGTATACAGATCACAAAAGTCTGAAATATATCTTTACCCAGTCAGAACTGAATATGAGACAATGAAGATGGCTTGAGCTAATTAAAGATTATGATTTGGAAATCCATTATCACCTAGGAAAAGCCAATGTGGTGGCAGATACATTGAGTCGTAAAGCTTCCTATCATTGTCTTACAGTAAGGACACCAGACACCACCTTATGTCAAGAAATGGAAAAGTTGAACCTGGGTATGATACAACACAGAACTTTGACACAATTGAAACTTGAGTCAGTTCTTCTATGGAGAATTATTGATGCCCAAAGAAGCAACAAGGGTATGAAGTGCATTCGTGAGAAAATGGAAGCCGGCAAAGCAATTTGCTTCAGAAAGGATGACCAAGGAATAATCTGGTTTAAAGATCGCATAGTTGTGCCAAAGAATGCTGAAGTCCGCCAACAAATTATGGACGAAGCCCATCTTAGTCGATATTCCATTCATCCTGAAAGTACTAAGATGTACCAAGATTTAAAACAATACTATTGGTGGACAAAAATGAAGATTGAAATCGCACGCTATGTGGCAAGATGTGACACCTGTAGACGTGTCAAGGCAGTGCATATGAAGACCGCTGGACCATTGCAATCTTTGCCAATCCCAACTTGGAAATGGGAGGATATTAGTATGGATTTTATTGTGGGGTTGCCCAAGACAGCCAAAGGCTTTGACTCCATCTGGGTCATAATTGATCGGCTTACAAAGATAGCTCATTTTCTACCAGTCAAAACGTATTATCCGGTCATTACTTATGCTCAGATATATGTGGCTCGTATTCTCAGTTTGCACAGAGTACCGAAAACAATAGTGTCGGACCGAGGACAACAATTTGTATCCATGTTTTGGGAAGAACTGCACAAATCCTTGGGTACTAAATTACTCCACAGTTCGGCTTATCATCCCCAAACAAGTGGACATACTGAGAGAGTAAATCAGATACTTGAAGATATGCTACGGGGATGTGTCCTAGAATTCCCACATAAATGGGATGATTGTCTGCCATTGGCAGAATTTTCATATAACAACAGTTATCAAGAGAGCATTAAGATGGCACCATTTGAAGCATTGTACGGGCGGTGATGCCGAACACCCTTAAATTGGTCTGAACCAAGAGAACGGTGGTTTTTCAGGCCTGACATGGTCAAAGAGATGGAAGAAAAGGTTCAACGGATAAGACATAACTTGAAAGAGGCTCAAGCTCGACAGAAAAATTATGCGGATAAACGACACCAACCTTTAGTCTTTCAAGTCAATGATCATGTATACCTGAAAATATCACCAATGAAGGGTGTTAATCGATTCAGGATAAAAGGAAAGTTGGCACCCCGATACTTTGGCTCGTTCCCTATTCTTGAGCGATACAGACCAGTGGCGTACAGACTTCAACTGCCTGAAACATTATCTGCAGTACATAATGTGTTCCATGTATCCTAGTTGAAGAAGTGCCTTCGGATTCCTGATCAAACTATCGATGTGATGGATGTTTCTTTGGAACCAGGTTTGACTTATTTAGAACATCCCATTCGAGTTTTGGATCACAAGGATAGGATCACTCGAAAAAGAACCCTCAAATTTTATAAGGTACAATGGAACTAGCATACTAAAGATGAAGCTACCTGGGAGACTCAAGATTTCTTGGAGAAAAATTTTCCTAGGTTTTTAGCTTCATGTAACCTGTAAGATTTATGTATATGATTGTAAAGTTGGAATAAACCCCACACCCCCTGCTCTGTAAGACAAATAAGGAAATAAAGATGTGACGTGTTTCCTTTTCCACTACTTGCCCTAGGACCTTAAATCTCGGGACGAGATTCTTTTATGGGGGGAAGGATGTAACACCCCTGGTGTTACTAGCACTAAAACTTGAGGATGACATCATATGCATTGATATTTGATTGTGTCGTTACACCTAGAATGCATCCACTAGGTAAAAATTTCAAAACAAGTTGTGATGTGGTGACTTGAAGTGTGCTTAACCCTAGGGTAGGGTACTTAACCCTAGGATTAGGGCATGTGGGTGACAATAAGCCAAATGGAGTGAAATCTCAAAAGTCATTGGAAGTACTCAAAAGAGATTAAGAATGATGAATTTGAATGGCACAAAAACCCTAAAAGAAACCCTAGAAAACCCTAAATTGTACCCTAGGGGGTAAATTCAAATTCTATACACTTTTGGACCAAAGTGCAAATATCAAAGTGATAGAACATAAAAAATTAAGTTACTTTTACATTGGACAAATTTTAAGTATTGTGGAGTAATTTGGACTTAATTGTAAAAAGACCCAAGAACCCTAAAGTGGCTAACTTTGAATTTCAGTGGAATTGGGTCACCATTGGAGCTTTGTATCTCTTGATTCATGAAGATTTTGCTCTAAGTCAATACATCAATCTTGTAGAGCTATGATAGGAGTACAACTTTAATTAAGTGACTATGTATTGTTTGTGTAAAAAAATTGGAGATAATTGGACTTGAAGTTTGGCTGTCAGTCAGCCCTAAGACTAAATTCTAACTGACAGTGAAGTCAGAGGAACTTTAAGATCGAATTTGAGTAGGATTCAGTGATTGATTGGGTATGGTTGCTATAACAAAATCAAAGCGGGATTATAGGACAACAACTTTGATGCAGATGGATTATTGGGTTGTCACATGAAAATTGGAGAAAACTGTTCCTCAAATCGCTCTGTCAGGCACATTGAAGAAGATCGCCATGGTACAGTGCCTGCAAAAGATCGCAGATTCACTGAACTCGCCGCCGGTGACCCTTGCGCCCGGATTCACGACGACACTGTGATTCACGCCCGGTGACGCGCGGATAACGACTTAGGGTGAAAAGATCTTCGCCGTGGCTGAGGTCGGGGCACTGTGGCCGCCCTGTTGTCGTACCAACTTGCGTTGCAACGTGGCCTCGCGGCCGTCGCGGTGATGATCGTCGTTAACCCGAGCATGCCACGCTCCTACCTTGTTACCACGTCGCAATAGGTCGATATATATGGTCTGTCTATCGGCTGAGTCGTTGCTCCAGTGAATGCCACAGTAACTCGCGCTAGTGACCTCCCTCTCTCTCCGGCCGCCCACGTGTCTTCCCCAAACTGGATGCCACCGCTGTTGATCTCTATAAATTGATGCCCCAGTGAGCTCCGTTAGGTTATTACGCGCCCAGTCCACCAGCTCTCGCCTCTGATTATCCACCCTAGCGTCCCAATTTTGTTTCCCCCTTATTCTGTTTTCCGCGCTGCCATGAATATCTCGCTGTGGCCAACCATCTGCAGGTTAGTTCAAGCTTCTCTACTTGATGTTCTAGCCTCCCTTAAGTCTCATGTTGCTCGTAGACCCGTTTGATTGAACTAGACCACCATAAATCACCAAGGACACCTCGATTTCCCTTCGAGTTTCGCCGTTGTCGTGGGCAGAAGGACTCTAGGCCGGATTTGTGCAATAGAGGGTCGGATTAGAGTCGCCAGGGGTAGAAATAGGTGTCGATTGAGTTAGGGCATCAGTCGCTGCGTATCCCGGCTAGTACAGGTTCGCCGGAGGGCGTGCTCACCGCCGTTCACCGTCGTGGACTTGGCGCGGTAAAGAAACGGAAATACAGTTATTCGAACAACCAGGGTCCTCGGTGCAAAGTCACCAGCGCGGGCACGGCCGCGCGCGCGTTTCCCTGTATGTGGGCTGATTTGGGCTGAATTCAGCCCAGTACTATTCATTCTTTTCCTTTTTGTTTTCTGCCAGGCTTAGGAAATTTATAGGAAAATTTAGAAAAATTATAAAATCATGGGACTAATTTTATTAGACTCCTAAATTCCTCTAGTATTTAATAAAAAATAGTTCCAAGATTTTTAGTCTCAATCATGAATTATTTAGCCTTTAAAGATGCCTAAGCCTAGTCTTTTAGAATTTTAGAATTAAATTGGTTGCTCCAAAAATCATAAAACTTTTTGGGTAAGCCTAATATGATAATTAAAACCCTTGGGTAAAGTTTGACATGTTTTGGACATTGTTTGCACCCAAACCTAAAACCCTAGCTTCCTAAGGTAGAATTTACCTAACCCTAATACGGTACTAACTCAAGAAACCCTAGTGACTTAGGTGTATCGTGAAGGATAGTTATATTCAAGATATAACTTAATGTATTCTATTGTAACTGCATATTCATAGCATCACATGGGCATTCATGTATGTATATTGCTATGCATAGAAAACGAAGAAGAAGTGATTGTCGAAGAAGAAACTGCCCCACAAGCTGAAATTCCACCTGTCGAGAACAATTTCTACTTTGATATTTGTGGAACAGATCCCCCCTACAACACAAGGCAAGCCCCGGTGCATTTACCCCTTTCCTTGTGGTTTCAAACTCTTTATCACTTAAAATGATGCATTAGGTGATAGGAGTTGGGTGTTAAACAATTGCTGCATTTCCTTCCTTGGAACCGTTTACCATTCCTTGACACCTGTTTTACTTAAAAGTTTTCTGATGCTTAGTCTTGCCTTAGAAAACAAAATGATTTGTTTTAAACAAAAATGATGCTTCATATGGGAAGGGAAGTTTTCAAAGAAAAGACTTGATGGTGGATCCATCATGGTCGCGATGGGTTTAAATCTAAAAAGATGTACCTCTGCCAGGTACCAAACTTTGGGTTTTAAATAATAAAGCTGAGACCGAGCGGGTGACTTGCACGAGAAGGAAGTCTCGATGTAGTGTCTCCATCTGAGTCGATTAAGGACCGTACCGATGTAGGCTTGATGATCGAGGACCTTTTAACTAGCCACATGCCTCGTCATGGGTAAGCTTTGCCCCGGGCAGACCAATACCAGAAAGGCCAACACGCAATGGGAGTGGAGAGATGGCGAGAGTAGCGTGTACCCTCCGTGGCAAGAGGCTGGACGGTGGTGTATCTGTGCTCTCGGTTGGCGTGAACCCGGTCTGGTCTTGAGAAACCCGGTGGCGAGTTGACATATGCAAGGGTTAAGTGCTACATATGTCGTGTGGATGGAAATCCTCAGCTGAGTATTAATCGATTTGGATCGCCGTTACTTCTCGGACATGAAGACTTGGTCACTGACTTACATGTAGAATTCTAGTGAACTAAAAGGGTAATAAAAGATAGCTAGTATAGGCTAAGTGCCTAAACTAGGGTAGACAGAACTCTAGATGCAGGTAATGGCTTAACCTGATAATAAAACTAGATTTTTAAGCATCCACTGTTAGTAAGCATTTCTGCAAACAAAGTCTTTGATTCTTGATTAGCCTTACCTTGATTCCCTCAAGCTAGCATATCCTTGAGAGTCTTTTCCTTTGTCGGGTAAGACTTGCGAAAGTACACTCCGTACTCAGGGTTTTCGAACCCATGTTGTTGTAGGTGAGGAAACGACGGAGTTTTGCTGTTTTTGTTCTAAGGTGGTACCAAAAGAGGAGCCGAAGCAGTGATCGTGCGTGCGGTAGGATGTTTGTCTCCTAGTTTGAAAACAATAAACTTTTGTGTGGGAGGGTGTTTTGCCTCCCTGGTTTGTAATAATATTTTATGCACTCATAGCACCTGTACTGCAATAATACTCTTTCTCTATATATTTTATGAATGTGAATTAAGTTATTGTAATCCGCTTCCACTTATTCCATCCTCCGATGTGAGGTAATGTCTGCGTGATGGGTGAAGCGCTCTTAGGCGATGTGATGAGGATACAGAGTAACGAACTTGTCGAGTGATTATGTGCACCTACATGGTTGTCCGAGGTCCTTAGGACAAGGGCATCTGTAGGTGGGCCTAATACCTTGAGAGGTTCTGTCACAGCGCGGGTGAGGGGGCAGATCTAGGCAGCTGGGTTTGCATCAGACCGTTGAGGTTAGCTCTGTTCTAATTAAATCCAGACAGCCAGATCTAGGATGGACGCCGAGATCCAACGGCCGACGACCGGTCATGGGTGCTGTGGCGCTGCTCGACCTCGTGGTGAGGTCTCGCTGGAGACAAGGGGGACGGCCACTGCGGGGCTCTAGGCGCTTGGGGAAAGACTCAGGCGTGTTCAGGGCGACATGGTGAACTCGACTGTGGGCACCACGCCGGCGAGGGGGCATCGGAGTGCATAGAACAAAGCAGGGCAGATCAACGGCGGCGCGGATCAACTCCGGCGAGCAATTACACGGACATTAGGGCAGTAATAGGCGAAATAAGGGCATGGAAAGGTTGCTCACCTCGAGTGCAGACTCAGGGGCGCTTGAGTGATGGAGGGAACACGGGGAAGCCTCAAGTCGATAATGACTCGACGGCGACCATAGAATGGGCGTGAGACCATGGCGAGCGGCGGCGGAACTCCCTGGGTGTGCGTGCGGTGCGAGAGAGAGGGCGAGGGCATTTGACTGGGGGCGCAACTGAGCGAGGGGAGTCAGTGAGTGGGGTGCGGGCACTAAATGGAGGTCAGGTGCGTGCAGAGGTGGCCGGGAAACGCGCGACATGGGCACGTCCATGGCGGGGTGCGGGCGGGAGGTTAGGGATGGGGGGAGGGTGTGGCTGACAGGTGGGGTTCGTGGACAGAGAGGGAGAACTCACGAACGGGCGGTCATCGCTGATAGGAGAGGTCCACCGGGCAGCAGGAGAGAACGGACACGGGTGCGAACGGATCGGCGCCGACAGGTCGGCCCCACTGGCAGCGAGCGAGAGAGAAAAGGAGGAGAGTGTGGGCTCAGGTTGGCATCGACAGGCGGGGTCCGCCTATCAGGGGCGGCAGGCGCGTGGGGCTAGGCCTGTTGGGCTGGTTTGGGCCTGTTGGTCACTTGTTCTCAAATGATGTGAGTCAAGAACAAGGCAATACAATTGTTAATCATTAAGGACCTTCGCCCGTTGAAGCATTATCTCCTTATGGGTATAATGCCTTTCAGATGAAGGTCGAGAAGGATATACCTTCATCATATTAATACAATGATAAAAATGCGAAGGAATAAGTGTGATAGCTATATCTTAATTCGTTTATTCTTGTATTTCATAAAACATAAATGAATATCAACAATGTTAATATTACAATGGTACATTCGGCTTGCTCGAAGGTGAGGATGCGAGAAAGTGAATACAATCCAGCGTGAACAGTACGGGGTACTGTTCATCTATTTATAGGCACGGGACGTAGCCCGGGTAAAATTACATTCATGCCCTTGAATATTTGTTTACAAACAACTCGAACTAATAGGGTCTATCTAGTCCTTTTTCCTTCTTTGCTTGGTCTAGGCTGAAGCTACTGAGCTTCCGCATTCTGCATTGTTGCTTCTACGCAGAGTCTTCGACTTGAGGGGCTAGACCGAGCCTCTGTGTTATCTTGCCGAAGGTGTTTCTGCCTTGAGGACCTTCGGCAGAGATGAAGACCCCCAACAGGGTCGAAATGAAGTTTTCTATTTTTCTGGAATTTCTAATTGCTTTTCTATTTTTTTCTCTATGGTTTTCAATTCAAATTCAAACCAAATCAAACATGTGCACAAATTCAAAGAATATCTTGGACTCAGCATGATGCAACAATTCATGACTTACATTGTTTTGACAAAATAAATAATTAACCCCTCTCCTAATTAACTTAATTCTACTCAAAAAGAGAGAGAGAGAGAATAGAGAGAGAGACAAGAGTAACACCTAAATTTGGTAGATAGTTAGAAAGAAATTTTATACCCCCAAATTCAGGGTGTTACAAACCTATCCCCCTTAAAAAGAATCTCGCCATCGAGATTCAGGGTTGGCTAGCAAAGAGTTCAGTGTACTTGGCTTTCAAATCATCTTCTCTTTCCTAGGTTGCTTCTTCTTCTGAGTGATGACCCCATTTGACCTTACACATCATGATGGTGCTTCTCCAAGTAACCCGATCTGCTGTCTCCAGAATTTGTGTTGGCTTCTCAATATATGTCAGATCCTCTTGAACTTCGAGGTCCTCTGTTGGCAACTGCTCTTCTGGCACTCTCAAGCATTTCTTCAACTTGGACACATGGAACACATCGTGCACAACTGACAGACTTTCTGGTAGGCTAAGTTGATATGCTACTTTCCCACGTTTTCCTTAGATCTGGTACGGTCCGATGTATCGAGTTCCTAGCTTGCCTTTGACTCCGAACCTTTTGATTCATCTGATAGGTGACACTTTGTCACACCAGAATTTAAGGGATAAAGTCGGGTGCGTATCATATGTGTGCCAAAGAAGAACATCACATATAATGACAAAGTGTACAGAGATAAATGTCACAAATATCATAATGTCACTATTACATAGCAAAAGTCTTACAAAAATAAATGATAATAAATAAAGCGAACTAAGTATTATTCCTTAGCGCAACAAAGCTGACTGAGAGATGCCACCTACATCAACTCGTACTCCTCATTGTATGGCTCCTCCTAGACCACCTGTTCCTCTCCTGTGGGGGGTTTATATATCACAAGGGTGAGCTCACAAAAGATCATAGCTCAACAAGTTGTGGGGAATATTGTGCATGAACTCACCAAAGGTGGGAGTCCATGTGAAGTGTAAGGCTGATCAACAAATGAGGGTTAAAGCTGAGCATTGGTTTTAATAAGTTGGTCAAGTTTTATTAGCAGTTACTAAATGTAAGTAGATACCAAACCAGAGTAATAATAGATCAAAATTAATAATAAATCCCAATGCGATGCAAATGACAAATTGAATTTAATTTCATAAATTAATCATGCGAGAGTCCTGAGCTGCTCATGACCGCGAGCACGGCTAGTATACCAGTTTTACACTCTACAGAGGTTGTACCCTACCACAAGTCATGTATCCCGTGTTGCCTAGGTTTGCAAAGCCCTTATACACTGTCGAGATGAATGGCTAGGGATCCACTACGAGGCCTTTACAAATTTCCACTAGCTTCAAAAAACCCGCTATAGTTCCAAGGAAGAGCAATGCATGAATCTCCCGTCTGACCGCCATCGCAGCAAAATCAACCCGGGAACCTCCCTACACGCCTACTCCCCTACTGCCCTTGCCCCTATCGGGTAAGGTAGTCCTCCACTAGCTTTCCTAGTTAGTCAGCCAAGGGCGTCCCATTCCACACTTGTGGTGGCACGTGTTTCTCAAGTTAAGCTCTATGTTCCAATTAAAATAATAATCTTATCATGAACAGAAATAGAACAATAATAAAGAATAATCATGTGTAATAGTTATCTCAACACCCAAAACCATGTATAGCAATAGCAATGACTACCCAAAAAATCAGGGGTAAACAAGGTGAAAAGATAACCAGACTAGGGCAACCTATTGGGTCCCATCAAAATTAAGCCTATGCATGAATAAATGAATATAAAGAACATTGTTGGGTAAATAAAAGTGGTCAAGGGCACAACTTGCCTTCAATGAGCTCTTGCTCAGCAACTTCTACCTGCTGAACACCAGAATCCTCGGCCACTGGCTCTTCTACTCGCCACAATACAAACAAGCATGGTACAAGGGAGAAATTAACAACATACCAAACATGTATGAAAAATACATAATAATAATCTACGCATTGAAACAAGATTGTAGGAACATGAATTATTAAATTCGGAGTTACGGATTTCAAGATATGATTTTCCGAAGGTTTCATGTATTTGGTACAAGATTAATTAAGTGATCAAATTTAATATGGTTTTCATGCTAAAATAGTGTTACTAAGTTATAAACAATATTATTACAAAATTATAGGAACTGGAATGGATCAATTTGGACTTAAAATGAATTTTCTAGGAATTAAACAAGTTCTAGTAATTATTTTTGCACTAAAAACCTTTTTCTAAATGAATTTCTCTGTTTTCATAGAGGTCTGGACTGCACGCATGATTAAACAGAAATCCAGGGTTACTTTTGCAAAGTTTTGGGACTCTATGTAATGAACTTACTACGGTCCCGGACTGCGGGTGAATTCGCTAAAACTGTAGGGGCCCGACTATAAAACATCACGGTTGAAACAGTATGGAATGGTATCCACCGCCCGATTTGGTTCCGATGCGCCAGATTAGGTTAACGGTGCAACGAAGTGGTAAGCGCCTGCAGCCGTTGGATCCACGATCTAAGGTCCCGATCTAACGAACCCGTGATCTAACCTATACCGCATATCGCAAGATCTACGGCTCGACTTCAACGAAATCCATCTAACGCGCCCGCCCTAATCCCGATCGACCATTTATGATCCTACGATTGCACGAGCCACTAAACGAAGGGGTATGGTCTTCTAATCGCGGCCTTCAAGCACAGATCAAACGGTCACAAAACCCTTCGCCCCCTCCTCGACGCAGCGACACAGCGGTGACACACCACCGACGACGGTGCCATGGCCAGCGATCGCCTCGACCCGATTGCCAAATCTAAACTCTAATTCAAAAGCAGTAGCGCAAAGCGGTAATGATACGGTATTGCGGAGGATGATACTCTCCAAGACTCAAAGAGGTAACCAATGCTTCCCACGGCGCACGGCGGAAACCGATGTCCGATGATGAATTCCAGACGCCACCGCGGTCGATCCTTCCCTAGACGGCCACAACTCTTCACCAGCCACTCCACAAAGCTCCCGGACATGACCCAAGCCCCCAGCCTTTAGGCAAAGACGACAACGGTGTTGGTGGTTGATTTATGTCCTCGGCTCTCTCTTCTGCACTCGTGCGGCATTTGGCCCTGGGCTCCGATGACTTGGTATGGGAAGGAGGAGCGGTTGGGGAGGTCGTTAGATAAACCCGATAGAAGTAGGCAAGGTGGATTGCAACAACTCCGAAGGAAGTGCGCAGGTTGTTGAGCTCGGTGCGCCACTCGCGCGGAGATAGGGGAAGGGCGCCCTGACTTCCCGATCCCACACATCATC
This sequence comes from Zea mays, assembly GCF_902167145.1. Taxonomy (NCBI): domain Eukaryota; kingdom Viridiplantae; phylum Streptophyta; class Magnoliopsida; order Poales; family Poaceae; genus Zea; species Zea mays. Next base: position 31,419,255 of record NC_050105.1, read on the forward strand.
GACCCATGATCGAGAGAGAGGCGCACCACGTGGCTAACCGATAGGGCCACAGTGTCGGCGCCAGCATCACAGCCGATAGGGAGACTGACCAGCGGGCCCAAGGAGACAACGCAAGCACAAGGAGTTGGGTTGCGCGAAGAAGAGTTAGATGGGCCGGCGAGGAAAACGACCCACACGTCCATTGCTTTCTTTTTTTCTTTTTCTTATTTCTTTTCTATTTTCCTTTTATTTTTAATTTTGAATCTAAATTTTGGATTCCATCCTTTGTTGTGAATTTTGCACTTTATACAAAATATTTACATCAAAATGTCAGTATGAAATAACATCTTTATATATATATTTCATTTCTCACTTCTCCTTCTTTCTTTCCATTCTATTTCCAATTCTAAGATTTGAATTAGGTTTTTAATTCCTAATTCACATTATTAATGTAACCTTATTAATATTATCATCATTATTAAATGCACAAACAATCAAACTCTAGCATGGTGCACAAGTTGTTCATGTCTCATTTGTTATTTATTCTCTTTTAGGAGTGGTGTTCACATGTGATAATAAATAGAGACAAAATACATAAGAGAATTATCTCCTTCTTATGATTTAAAACTTTGGGTATTACACACTTTCAAGTAAACATAATCTCCCATTTCAAAACTCAGTTCTCTTCTTTGGGTGTCAGCATAGCTTCGCTGTCTGGACTGCACTGTCTTCAGATTCTCTCGAACCATTTTGATGTTCTGTTCAGAGTTCTGCAATTCCTCCCATAGAGTGCTTGGAACGGTGACATTTTCAGATTGGCTTGGTAGTTGTTATTGTAAGAGAATTCTGCATACGGTAGCTTCTTGTCCCAACCTAACTTGTCTTGCAATGCAGAAGCTCTCAACACATCTTCAAGAATCTGGTTGGTTTTGTGAGTCTGACCATCTGTCTGCGGATGGTAAGCTGAACTGAACTTCAAGTGTGTGCCCAAAGATTCATGTAGTTGCTGCAAAAAATGAGAAGTGAATAGGGTGCCTCTATCTGATACTATCTTCTTTGGGATGCCATGCAAGAACACAATCCGAGACATATATAGTTCTGCCAACACTGCACTATTGTAGGTGGTCTTGACTGGCATGAAATGGGCCGCCTTTGTCAAACGGTCCACTACTAACCAGATGGATTCGTAACCAGCACGAGTGCGGGGCAGACCAACTATAAATTCCATCCTAATCTCATCCCATTTCCACTGAGGAATCTGCAATGGCTGTAACAAACCTGCGGGCCTCTGATGTTCTGTCTTGATTCTCTGACAATTGTCGCATACAGCCACATACTCTGCTATCTCCCTTTTTATTCCATACCACCAGAATCTTTTCTTTAGGTCTTGGTACATCTTCTCGCTATCGGGGTGTATAGAGTATGATGTCTCATGAGATTCATTGAGAATCAGTTCCCGGATCGATTTGATGTCGGGAACACACAGTCTATCCTTAAACCATACCACTCATTCTGCGTCTTCCTGGAAGTCCTTGCCTTTTCTATCTATGATCAGCTACCAAATCTCATTGATCTTCTCATCATCTTTCTGGCCCTTTCTGATATCTTGCTCTAGAGTGGATTCCAGCTCAATTGTTACCCCTTGTGTGTTGTTCAGAAATCCGAGACTCAGCCTGTCGAATACCTTTGCTAGCACATACGACATCGGGTGAGCGGCCAACATATTGACTTGACTCTTTCTGCTCAGAGCATCTACAACCACATTTGGTTTGCCTGGGTGATAATGTATCTCCAGCTCATAATCTTTGATCAACTCTAGCCATCTTCGCTGTTGTTGGTCCTTGTTCTCAAATACTATACATCAAGAACAAGACAACACAATTGTTAACGATTAGAGACCTTCGTCCTTCGAAGCATTACCTCCCCTGGGATATAATGATCTTCAGACGAAGGTCATGAAGGGCATACCTTCATCATTTCAGTGAACAAAATATGAATAGAGACATATGAAACACAAAAGAATATAAATAATCATCACAAATCACTAGATCCTTTATATTCTTATTTTATAAACATGAATAAACATCAATGATATGTGAATTACATTTATGCCTTTGACTTGACAGAAGGTGGGAAAGCGAGAGTGACACGAAAGTGATTACGATTCAGTGTGAACAGTACGGTGTTACTGTTCATCTATTTATAGGCACAAGACGCAGCCTGGGCAAAATTACATTCATGTCCCTGACATTTACTGTCGACCATAAGGCAGGCGGTTGAGGACTAAGCAGTCTTTTCTCCTTTAGGTCGGTTTCATCTTTCACCATCGTCCTTGTGCTAAACCGAAGCTTCTTCAGCCACAGCTTCGGAGCTAGTTTATCCTTCCTCCAAACCGCACCTTCATACCATGCACATCTTCATCTCAAAGCTGAAGCCTCCTGTGACAGTATGTTATACTGGAAAACATGTTAGTTAAGTTTTTGAGGACCTTCGGAAGAGGAAGGCCCCCAACAATAGCCCCTCGTAGTATCAATTTGTTTTTGCATTTAACAAATTCAGACTGCGACGTGAACGAAGGCCTTTAGCCGAGGTTCGAAAAAACACCTTCCCTTTGCTAGAATAGCGAAAGTCAATGACATGTAGGACCCGCCAAGTTGCAATGCAGTGGGTATATAAATAGGAACCCGCAGCGATAGCATCTGCTGCGCCATCTCAATCACTTGTGCTTATTTTTTTCAAGCTTGAATTTCTTGCTCTATCAGATTTCGCTTGATTCATGAGCTTCGGCATTTGTACAAGTGTCTGTTAGATGGCTGAAGAGAAGAAGGTTGTGGACCCTGCCCTAGCTGGGTTTTATGAGGCTATGGAAAAGACAAACACAGCGAAGATTACAAATGAAATGTTAGCTGGGTTGTCTGAAGATTCTAATGATAGCGAGAACTTTGATGTGGAAAGTGGGAACAAAGATGCCAAAGATCGGCCCTGGCGGCCGAGTCATACTATCTTCAGAAAGTCATCCATCAAACAGAGTCAGATTGATGCTATGAAGGGAAGATATTTTCGTGATATGTCCATTGTGAGAGCTGGGGGGACAGCGCTGCCCCTGCACCCGAGGTGGATGATGTTGTTGTTTACAGGAGCTTCATGAAGGCAGGGCTTCGGTTTCCATTGAGCAAATTTCTTGTTGAAGTGTTAAAGACCTTTGAAAATTTTCTTTATCAGATTACCCTCGAAGCTATAATCAGGATGGGTATTTTTGTTTGGGCCGTGAGGAGCCAAGGACTAGAGCCAATTGCAAAATGTTTCTGCAACATGCACGAGTTGTTGTATGAGACGAAGGCTACTGGCAAGTAGCAGTATCACAATAATTTTGGTTGTTATGGCTTCATGCCCGGCGCCGATGTAAGCTATCCAGTTCCAACATTTCGGAAAAGGTGGCCAGGAACCTGGATGGAAGAGTGGTTTTATGTGAAGAATAATATAGTTAAAAGGGAAGACATAAAGAGGATTATCCAACTCCCTATTTGGTCTCGCTTCGGCATCAGAAGGCCGGCTATTGCGCTTGGGAACGATATCGAAGCATGCCAGAAGGCTTTCAACAATGTATGCGCCTTTATTGGCACAAGAGACCTAGTCCAGGAGCACATAGCCTACAGGGTGTGGCCTCTTGTGGATGACTGGGAGATGCCGAAGGAGACTGCTGCCGGGTCCAGTCAAGGCGGTTTGGTCTATCTGAAATATTCCTTCAGATACAGGGGTGAGTTTGATGAGCCAAACGATGAGTAGCTGAACTGTATTGAGGCAACCAGCGACAAGTTGCTTGGGGCCTACACTAGGGTCGAAGATGATGCCGTGACCTTAGCCTTCGGAGGACGAGTCAAGAAAAGGTTAAACATAGTTTTTGACGTTATTGGCTTCGTATACCCAGACTATACTTATCCCTCGCGAAAGTAGGGAAAGAAGAGGAAAGCTGCTACTTCGGCCATCCCTGTTGTGCCGAAGGGTAAGAAAATTAAGGTTTTGACGCACCAGCCTAGATACGTTGAGACGGCTAGGGTGCCGAAGCTTGGTGAGGGGACATCTTCCACCGTTGAGCTAGAATCGGCTGAAGTGCCAAAGATTCCTGCAACCGAGTCAGCCGAAGCGCCGAAGCAAGCTGCTGAAGGCAAAGGAAAAGCGGCCAAAGAGCCAGAGCTAGGGGAAACAGCAGGGCCACCAAAAATCTTGAGCCCGCCACCGGAGCCAGAATTGCCGATGGTATTGAAAGCTCCTGCAATAACTCCCAAGAGAAGGAGGATGGCTAGCGTGCTGGACACTGTCTTAGAGTCAACAAAGGCATCAACTCCTGCTCCTGCTAAGGAGACTGCCGAAGCTGCTACAGCTCGCGTTGAAACCGAAGCTGGGCCGCCAGTGCCCACTGAAACAGAGCCTGCTGGAACTGAGTAGAGTGTTGAACAAGGACCTTCAGACGTCGGTCTGGCTCTGAAAAAAGAAGACACGTTCGAGAAGGTTGAATCTTGTATTCCCAAAGCACCTACTGAAGGGCTTGACTTTATTATTCGACATGCTTCAGGAAAAAAGTTGTCTGAAGAAGAAATTGCAGAAGCCAAATACTATGCCCGAGAACTGAATTACCCGAAGGGGGCCTTGGTGTATAATGGCACCAACGAAGATGACTTTCTATACTGCCTCCCGGACAATAAGGAAATATTTGTTTGCCGAGAGATGGCAAAAAACTTAGGATTTCCGAAGCTTGAAGTTGGCCTTTCTGCTATGTTGAAGGATGACCTCGCAAACAGCCTGCGTACAATAGTCTGAAGGTACAAAAGTTATGGACTTATAAGCAGATTATTTTTTGCGTCTTTTATTCTTGTGTTGATCCTTTGTCTCCCTTCTTTTTTGTAGGGCTTAATTCTAAGCAACGCTTTGAGAGCACAGAAGAATGCTGAGGATGAAAGTTGCCAGATATCCCTTAGTAACCTTCGGTCAGAGGTTATCAAACTGAGGAATGAAGCTGCAGAGAAGGACAAAATTCTGCTCTCCTTGGTGGACAGAGTCAAGGCTGGTGAAGCCAATCTTACCGCGCAATTCGAAGCTCATAGAGCCAAAATTGAAGACTTAAAGAAAAAACTTGCCGAGAAGAATGAAGATTTTGAAGTGGCTAAAGCAAAATAGGAAATAAGCGAGTGGACTAGCGCAAGATTGCTAAAGAATGTAGATGAGCTTCGGGATTCGAAGGAGAGATATTACGAAAAATCCTTGGATTGTGCCAAGAAGCTAAAAGACAGTTTTGCAAAGGTGGGTGCTTACTCATCCGAGCAGAAATTTATTAGAGGCGACCCCGAAGGAATCATCGAATGGATCGGTGAAGAAGCTGAAGCTTTTGAAGAGATCCTTAGTGATCATGGTGATTTTTGCGCCTTTGCCGGTGCCAGAGGGGTTGCAGCAATTTTGGAAAAATCTAGCTGCGAGCACGTTAAAGCTGCAACCTAGACAGAGGCCGTCTTCACTATGGAGAACACGAAGAATCCTTCGACTGAGGCGACTCTGATGGGCAGAAAATTTTACTCCAACATTTCGATGAAAGGTGGCCGAGAACTAGCCGATGAAGCTATAAAGATGAATGAGAAAGAAACTCATGAAGCCCGAGAAGAAGCCAAGCGGGCCGAAGAGGCTGCCGAGCGCGCAAGATGCATAGGTATTTTAACTGTTTCTTAGCTTTAGTATTTTTTCTGGCTTTGGATTAACAACTTATTACTTTTTCTATAGTTGAACTTTCGCCGCCACCTGAGCCCTATGATCCTGAAGCTGATCCAGCAATGAAGGCGGCACTAGAAACTATAAGAATTGCTGAAGAAGCTGTTGACGAAGCTGCAACAAACTTTTGAATGAGGCTGCTGAGAAAATTAAGGAAGACTAGACTTTTGTGTAGCTAGGAAATGCAACATTTGTGTGATGTAATATTCGTACGAGTTAAACATTGTATATCTATATGTACATTAATGTAATATATTTCTTTGCGATGCATTAAATTTACGTACATACCATTTTATAGCCTTCGGCGAAAAACACCTTCCTTTCTTTTCATGCTTCGTAAAGAAAAAAGCCCTTATATAGCAAAGTTGTTTGTATGATATTGTTGTCGACAAAAATTTTCCTGGTAAGATTGTAATTGCCAAAGGTTTACTTCGTGCTCCGGCACACTTTCATTCATCATGTAATTACCCAAGGTTTGCTTCGTGCTCAATCTTGTTGTTGATGCGACATGATGTTTGATGTAATGCTATGCGGAATGATGTGATGATATGATCCAACATGATGTTTATGCCGAAGACACATATCCACACGGAAACACTCTGACTCTGCATCCCCTTAGGGACGACTTTGGAGCTTCTTCACCTTCTATTTCTGTGGCATTTAAGCTCTGCATCCCCTTAGGGACGACTTTGGAGCTTCCTCACCTCCTATTTCGGTGGTATTTTGGCTCTGCATTGCCTTAGGAACAACTTTTGAGCTTCGGAACTTACTCTACGCTCCCTTAGGAACGACTTTTGTAGCTTCGGAACTTACTCTACGCTCCCTTAGGAACGACTTTTATAGCTTCGGAATCTTGTTAAGAGGAAGCATCCCATTCGATGATATGAGTTCAATATTATTACATGAAATTGGAATTCAATCCTTCGTGAATTGTTTTTCATACAAGAAAAATAAAATGGCAGAAAAGATAAAGGTGCACCAGAGGTAGGATATTCTTTAGTAGATGTGCTTGGATTCAGGCACAATGCTATTGACTGTGCGAGCTTCGGACTCCTCATGAAAATCGTGCTGCTGCTGAGCGTGTTGGTGCCCTTTTGGCAGCTGGCTTCGGGCCAGAGTAGGTGCTAGCGGTGGTGGTGGTGGGAGCTGGGCCCAGGAAGCTTGAGAGTGGCTTACCGAAGCGACAGAGGTCGTAGGCTGCTGATTACCTACGTACTCTGGTACATAGGGAGAATAGCATGAAGTAGTATGTAGGACTTGCTTCGGTTGATTCTGCCATGCTTCAGCTTCGGCAATCTCTTTCTGCTTCTGAATTGTGACTTGGCACGTTCTTGTGGTGTGGCCTTTGTCTTCGCCGCAGAACAAACAAAACAGTCTTCTGGGCTGATCTCCATATCTTCCTCCGAAGCTTTTGTCCCCTCTGCCTCTTGGAGCTGGTGGCCTGAAGGAACTCTGTTGGGGCCTTGATGATTGGGAGCTGTGTTGTTGCCTTCGGGGTTGGCTTCCCCTATCATCACTTGGGCTAGCATTATGGATTGACCAGACGTGTCAGGGGTGGAATCTTCCTCCGAAGCCCCTGGCCATCTCAGGGTACCTATAAGCTTCTTCCCTTCTTTGCCGGAAATCATTATCAGCTCTGATGTATTCATCCATTTTCTGGAGAAGCTTCTCCAAGGTTTGCGGCGGCTTCCTTCCAAAATATTGTGTCGTTGGTCCTGGTCTGAGCCCCTTGATCATGGCCTCGATGACAATCTCATTGGGCACTTTAGGCGCCTAGGCTCTCAGTCGCAGGAACCTTCGGACATATGCCTGAAGATACTCTTCCTGATCCTATGTGCACTGGAACAGAGCTTGAGCGGTGACTGGCTTCATTTGAAAACCCTAGAAGCTAGTGACCAGCATGTCCTTCAGCTTCTACCAAGACGTAATTGTAACACCACAAAAGCCATCAACTAAAAACAATGAATTTAGTTATTAAGGTAATTAGGATAAATTTTTTTTAAGTGTTTAATTATTTATTTGCATTTTGAATCAATTTTCTTTGTATGCGCTTGATTGATTATCGGATATTTTTTTATCAATCCTTTTTAAAGAAAAACCTAGTAATTAATTTAATTAAATAATATAATAATAATTGGTCTAAATTATTTCATTTATAGATAACTTTGGTGAATTTTTAGGGATTTTTGAGCTATCTAAAAATGCATTTCGGAATTAAAAAAAAGAAAAAAAACTAAACCTACACTAAATCGGCCCACTAGGGGCCCAATACCCCAAAACCCTAAGCTACGCGCGCGCCAGCCAGCCAAGCCGCCGCCGCCTGCACTCCTCTCTCTCCCTCCCCTAATCTCTCTCTTCTCTCCCCTCGCTCTCTCTTGCGCTAGCCACCAGCAGCACAGCCAACCAGCCGAGCAGCGCCGCGATGCCGCCGCGATGCCCGCGCGCCGAGCAGCCGAGCGGTCGAGCCGGCCCCTGCGCGCGTTACTGACCCGACGCCGTGATTCCCATGCGCGAAGCCGAAGATTAACACTGCACGCCCGTTTGATTACTCGCGTTATGGAGCTTGATTTCGTCCGTTCCCCTCTCCCATTAACTCTCCTAGTGAAGAACGTCATTGATGGTCCATGAAGAGTCGGTGACCTCTCCTCTCCCTCATGCTCCCTATAAAAGGCAGCAGAGCCTCTCTCCCTTCTCTTCCTACCCAAGCTCGCCCCATCTCTCTAGCTCGCCAATGCACTGCTCGACGCCGTCGTTTGTTGCCGTTCGTCGCCGGAGTTCACGGAGCCCGCAGTTCGTCGCCGGAGCCACGCACTCGCCATTCGCCGTCCGTAGTCGAGCCCTGCTCTTCACCCGGCTGAAACCCCATTGAGTCCTTCCCGTCGCAAGCACGAACCCAAGGTTGAAGACGACCCAAATTATTTTGTGTATTTTATAAAATACTTTTTGATTCGATTCATGAATTGTATATTTAGTTTGTTGTATGAACACGTGTGATCCATAATTTATGTGTATGTGCGTTATGGGATTTTTAGTAGAGAGATGTGATTGTTAGAACACCGTGATATTTCATGTTAGTCGTGGCGTTGATTTTTGGATTAGAAAAATATGGCATAGATTTTGTAGTCACATGTTGGTGATAAAAACAATAGATAGGAGTTTTTGTAGTTAAATTTGGTCACAATAAACTTTAGAAACTAATTGGAGAATTATAGTCGTAGGTTCATTTTAATGGATTTAGAAAATGGTATAGAACTCATGTCATATGAATAATATAGGAATTCTAGATGATTTAGCTAATTATTTTATTAACATTTTCTTTTTATAAAGAAAGGAGAAAATATCATTAGTAGGATGGAAAATAGATTTTTGCTAGTCAAATAAACATGTTCACAAATTGAGCACTTAAATTTTAGAGTAAGCAAAATATTAGTTAATGTCAAAATAACCTCACTTGTGTTATAAAAGTTCAATTAGTATTTATAGGGATTTTTAGAATGTTAAATTCATTTTTGCTATACTAAATAATTTGAGTTAGAAATAATAAAAGCTATTTATTTATTTATTAATATTAAAGATGATAATTATCATTTAATTTCATTGATGATGTTAAAATATATTAATACTAGTTAAAACTGTGTTTATTGCACCCACTCATAAATTCACCATTAGGACTCACAATAATAGCTATAATTGAATTAATAAGTATTTACGCGATTAGGACGTATTTAAGGTGTGATAAGTGTGATGTGTATTTATTTGTGTAATGGTGTATGTTTATGAAATGGTGTGTGTTTATTTATTGGTGTATGCTTTCTTTTTGTATGGCGACGTACGACGTTATTAGAAGCTGAGTTTGTGGTAGAGGATTCAAATACGTTCAAAGACGATCCGTAGGACGCTTTTGGGCAAGGCAAGTGGATTCTCCCTCTGTATATTCTATTTGTACCCAATCATTGCATATAATAATGTTTACTTTTTGATATACTGCATAATTTGATGGGTTTTACCCAATTAAGGATTTCCTAGATTTACCAACTGTATTCCTTGTTCACCCTGGGGAAATTATTAAGCTTTTGCAAATTTATGCTATCGCTCAACTTAATGATTTTGATGTCACTCATTAATTGGTATTAATGTTCCAAAATTGAAATTGGCAATTATGACATTAACCCGATGGTTAAGATAACATTATTTCAAATTAATTGGAACATGGAGTGACCACCCAGGATAACGGTGCAACCACGAGTGCTATCATGGCTCTGGCTTTGGTAATTAGCTTTATATGCTTAGTGCCTAGCAACCTTACCTGAAATATGGTTAAGAGGGGGAGCGGTAGGTGCTGGCAGCCCACGTTAACATGGGGACGTATTCTTGGCTAAGGTACCTCACCCAGGGGGCCACCACCATCGTCTTTAGAAACCTTAGCGGGTTGCTTCGTATTAAGTGTATTTTGTGAAAGCCTCATAATGGATCCCTAGCCATTCACCTCGGCAGTGTTTAAGGGTCCGATCAACCCGGGCTAGATGGGATACATGGCTTGTGGGTAAAGTTGTACCACCTCTGCAGAGTGTAAAACTGATATATCAGCCGTGCTCCCGGTTATGAGCGACCTGGACTCCTCACATGATAATTGAACTTGAAGATGGAATTAAATTGAGATCCGATGATCTGCCAATAATTTGCTTAAGTGGTTTCACTTAAGTGTTTTTGTTATATTCATATTCCTTTGTTTAAATGGGATACATGGGATTCACACTTATTAGTAAGACAGGTGTTGTTAATAAAATGTTGACCAACGAAAATGCTTACTGCTCAACCTCAGCCTCACCTTGTTATACCTGCATTAATTTTCCCCCACTTGCTGAGCCCCGACCATAAGTGAGCTCACCCTTGCTAATATTTTGATTAGAGGGTGATGCTGGAGACTTTGATGGAGATTTTATCGACGACGAATTCTAAGTCTAATGATACGTCGGTCATCTTCCTGTGGGAGATTGAGAGCACCTAGAGGGGGGGTGAATAGGTGATCCTGTAAAAACTTAAAACTTAACACCACAAACTTGATTAGGAGTTAGAATAATGAAATCAAGTGATTAGAGAGGAGAACTCTTGTGAAGCACAATAGACACAGTAAGAACAAGCACAAGAGACACGAGGATTTATCCCGTGGTTCGGGCAAGTACAAAACTTGCCTACTCCACGTTGTGGCGTCCCAACGGACGAGAGTTGCACTCAACTCCTCTCAAGTGATCCAATGATCAACTTGAATACCACGGTGTTCTTCTTTACTTTACTCTTTCCCGTTTGCGAGGAATCTCCACAACTTGGAGTCTCTCGCCCTTACAATAAGAATCAAAATGAAGCACTAGAGTAAGGGAGGAAAGCAATACACTCAAATTCACAGCAAATACGCACACACAACGCCAAGACTTGAGCTCAAAGGAATATCATGAGGTTCTCACTGGAACGGAGCTCAAATCCCTAAGAATGTCGAACAAGTGCGCAAGAATGGAGTGTGAATGATCAACAATGCTCAAAGGATGCTTGGTGTACTCCTCCATGCGCCTAGGGGTCCCTTTTATAGCCCCAAGGCAGCTAGGAGCCGTTGAGAGCATTCCAGGAAGGCAATTCTTGCCTTCTATCGCCTGGCGCACCGGACACAGTCCGGTGCGGATTTCTTTCCTATTTTGGCGCAGCCGACCGTTGGCGTTTTGGAGCCGTTGGCGCACCGGACAGTCCGGTGCCCCCTTCAGACCGTTGGCCTGGCCACGCGTCACGCGCGGATTGCGCGGCCGATCGTTGGTCCAGCTGACCGTTGGCTCACCGGACAGTCCGGTGCACCACCGGACAGTCCGGTGAATTTTAGTCGTACGCCGCCGACGAATTCCCGAGAGCGGCCTTTTGACCAGAGCCAGCCTGCACCACCGGACACTGTCCGGTGCACCACCGGACAGTCCGGTGCTCCCAGACTGAACTGTCTTTGACTGAACAAAGCCATCTCTTTTCCAAATTGATTTCTCCTATTTCCAATACTTAGACACAATACATTAGTCCTTAAAACAAAGTACTAAGACTTAGAAACATATCTTTATGTTGATTTTCACTTTGTCCATCATTTGGTCATAGATTTCCACATGACCACTTGTGTTGGACACTAAATCACATACTTAGAAATGGCCCAAGGGCACATTTCCCTTTCAATCTCCCCCTTTTTGGTGATTTATTCCAACACAACATAAAGCAACTAAAAGAAGTGCAATATCAATGCAATTTCGAACAAGAAATGATTTCGATTCAAATTTGGCATATTTGGATCATTCTTTGCCACCACTTGGTTTGTTTTTGCAAATCAAACTCAATTTCCTATCTCTAAGTCAAATTCACTTACAGAGACATAAAGAGAGGTATTCCAAGAGAAATTGATCAAAGATTCAAAAACTCCCCCTTTTTCCCATAATCAAGCATTCTCCCCACAAGAGACAGACTTTTGACAAGAGAGACAATAAGAGAGTTTTGTCAAACCAAAAGCTCTATTCTACTATTTTCAAAATTCTCAAGTGGTAGTTGATCCATTTCTTGCTTTGGCCTTATTTTCTCCCCCTTTGGCATCAAGCACCAAAATGGGATCAATCTTGGCCCTTAAACCCCATTGCCTCACCAAAATCTTCAATTAAGAGTAAACAGGCAATAAGAGTACGAAGATGAACTTGGAGTGAGTTACCCTCTCATCGGAGTGCAGTGGAAGTCTTGCATGGTCCAAGTTCAGCTTTCCCTTTCAATCTACCTTTGAGACTAAATCAAGTAAACTCAAGCACACGGTTAGTCTCAAAGGGTCAAGTTGTAGCATGCCTCCGCCTAAATAAGTGCATCACTTGCAATTGGACTTGCGAGGTCCGGGGAGTGTTTGTACAACTTGAACACCACAAATACATAACAAAATGTATAGAATGGAACATGGTCAAGGCATAATACTCATGTATGCTACAAATCAATCCAAGTTCCGCGAATCTAAGACATTTAGCTCACTACGCAGCCTGCAAAAGGTCTTTTCATCTAAAGGCTTGGTAAAGATATCGGCTAGCTGGTTCTCGGTGTTAACATAAAACACTTCGATATCTCCCTTTTGCTGGTGGTCTCTCAACAAGTGATGCCGGATGTCTATGTGCTTTGTGCGGCAGTGTTCAACAGGATTATCCGCCATGCGGATAGCACTCTCATTATCACATAGGAGTGGGACTTTGCTCAGATTGTAGCCAAAGTCCCTGAGGGTTTGCCTCATATAGAGTAGTTGCGCGCAACACTGACCTACGGCAACATACTCAGCCTCAGCAGTGGATAGGGCAACGGAAGTTTGTTTCTTAGAACTCCACGACACCAGGGACCTTCCTAAGAATTGGCACGTCCCCGATGTACTCTTCCTATCGACCTTACATCTAGCATAGTCGGAGTCTGAATATCCAATCAAGTCAAAGGTAGACCCCTTTGGATACCAAATCCCGAAGCAAGGCGTAGCAACTAAATATCTAAGAATTCGCTTCACGGCCAATAAGTGACACTCCTTTGGATCGGATTGAAATCTAGCACACATGCATACACTAAGCATAATATCCGGTCTACTAGCACATAAATAAAGCAAGGAACCTATCATGGACCCGTATGCTTTTTGATCAACGGACTTACCTCCTTTGTTGAGGTCGACGTGTCCGTCAGTTCCCATTGGAGTCTTTGCGGGCTTGGCGTCCTTCATCCCAAACCGCTTGAGCAAATCTTGCATATACTTCGTTTGGGAGATGAAAGTGCCGTCCTTGAGTTGCTTCACTTGGAACCCAAGGAAGTAGTTCAACTCGCCCATCATTGACATCTCAAACTTTTGAGTCATCACCGTGCTAAACTCTTCACAAGACTTTTGGTTAGTAGAACCAAATATTATGTCATCGACATAAATTTGGCACACAAATAAGTCACCATCACAAGTCTTAGTGAATAAAGTCGGATCGGCTTTCCCAACCTTGAAAGCATTAGCAATTAAAAAGTCTCTAAGGCATTCATACCATGCTCTTGGGGCTTGCTTAAGTCCATAGAGCGCCTTAGAGAGCTTACACACATGGTCGGGAACCGTTCATCCTCAAAGCCAGGGGGTTCCTCTACGTACACCTCCTCTTTGATTGGCCCGTTGAGGAAAGCGCTCTTAACATCCATTTGGTACAACCTGAAAGAATGGTGAGCGACATAGGCTAACAAAATACGAATCGACTCTAGCCTAGCCACAGGAGCAAAAGTCTCCTCAAAGTCCAAACCTGCGACTTGGGCATAACCTTTTGCCACAAGTCGAGCCTTGTTCCTCGTCACCACTCCGTGCTCGTCCTGTTTGTTGCGGAACACCCACTTGGTTCCCACAACGTTTTGCTTGGGACGCGGCACCAGTGTCCAAACTTCATTACGCTTGAAGTTGTTGAGCTCTTCCTGTATGGCCAACACCCAGTCCGGATCTAGCAAGGCCTCTTCTACCCTGAAAGGCTCAATAGAAGAGACAAAAGAGTAATGCTCACAAAAATTAACTAATCTAGAGCAAGTGGTTACTCCCTTGCTAATGTCACCCAAAATCTGGTCGACGGGATGGTTCCTTTGAATCATCGCTCGAACTTGAGTTGGAGGGGCCTGAGGTGCTTCTTCCTCTTCAACTTGGACATCTTGTGCTCCCCCTTGATCACATGCCTCCTCTTGAGGTACCTGTCTTGGGTTTGGGGGTGCACCGTCGTTGAGGAAGAAGGTTGATCTTGCTCCTTTTGTTCCTGTGGCCTTACATCTCCAATCGCCATGGTGCGTATTGCAACCGTTGGAACGTCTTCTTCATCTACATCATCAAGATCAACAAATTGCTCTCTGGAGAGCCATTAGTCTCATCAAATACAACGTCGCTAGAGACTTCAACCAAACCCGATGATTTGTTGAAGACCCTATACGCCTTTGTATTTGAGTCATAGCCTAACAAAAACCCTTCTACAGCTTTGGGAGCAAACTTAGAATTCCTACCTTTCTTCACTAGAATGTAGCATTTACTCCCAAATACACGAAAGTACGAAACGTTGGGTTTGTTACCGGTTAGAAGCTCATATGACATCTTCTTGAGGAGGCGATGAAGGTAGACCCGGTTTATGGTGTGGCAAGCCGTGTTCGCGGCTTCCGACCAAAATTGTTCAGGGGTCTTGAACTCTCCAAGCATCGTCCTTGCCATGTCAATGAGCGTCCTGTTCTTCTTCTCTACCACACCATTTTGCTGTGGTGTGTAGGGAGCGGAGAACTCGTGCTTGATTCCTTCCTCCTCAAGGTACTCCTCCACTTGAAGGTTCTTGAACTCGGACCCGTTGTCGCTCCTTATCTTCTTCACCTTGAGCTCAAACTCATTTTGAGCTCTCCTTAGGAAGCGCTTGAGGGTCCCTTGGGTTTCTGTTTTATCCTGCAAAAAGAATACCCAAGTGAAGCGGGAAAAGTCATCAACGATAACAAGACCATACTTACTTCCTCCTATGCTTAGATAGGCGATGGGTCCGAAGAGGTCCATATGAGGCAACTCCAAAGGTCTTGATGTGGTCATCACATTTTTTGGTATGATGAGAGCTTCCCACCTGTTTACCTGCCTGACAAGCTGCACAAGGTCTATCTTTTTTGAAGGTTACATTTGTTAGACCTATTACATGTTCTCCCTTTAGAAGTCTGTGAAGGTTCTTCATTCCCACATGTGCTAAACGGCGATGCCACAGCCAGCCCATGCTAGTCTTAGCAATTAAGCATGCATCTAGACCGGCCTCCTCTTTTGCGAAATCAACTAAGTAGAGTTTGCCGTCTAATACACCCTTAAAAGCTAATGAACCATCACGCCTTCTAAAGACAGACACATCTACATTTGTGAATAAGCAATTATATCCCATATTACATAATTGACTAACGGACAACAAATTATATCCGAGCGATTCAACTAAAAACACATTAGAGATAGAATGCTCGGAAGAAATTGCAATTTTTCCTAGTCCTTTAATCTTGCCTTGATTCACGTCACCGAATATGATTGAGTCTTGGGAATCTTTGTTCTTGACATAGGAGGTGAACATCTTCTTCTCCCCCGTCATGTGGTTTGTGCATCTACTGTCGATAATCCAGCTTGATCCCCCGGATGCATAAACCTTCTTCTCCTTTGCCATGAGGCAGGTATGATGTTTGTTGGGGAAGAGAGACGATTTGTTGAAGGCGGTGGCGGCGAGTCCTTCGTCATCAGAGTCGGACGAAGAGCAATCTGAATCCCACTCCTTTCCAAGGTGTGGCTCGCCTTTAGCCTTCTTGTAAACCTTCTTGTTCTCTCTTTTCCCATTCTGTCCTTGTTCCTGGTCACTATCATTATCGGGACAGTTAGCAATAAAGTGACCAATCTTACCACACTTGAAGCAGGAGCGCTTTCCCTTTGTCTTGCTCTTTTTGGGATGCTCCTTGCGACCCTTTAGCGCCGTCTTGAAGCGCTTGATGATGAGTGCCATTTCTTCCTCATTGAGCCCCGCTGCCTCAACTTGTGCCACCTTGCTAGGTAGCGTCTCCTTGCTATTTGTTGCCTTGAGAGCAATGGCTTGAGGCTCATGAATTGGACCATTTAATGCCTCATCGATGTATCTTGCCTCCTTGATCATCATCCGCCCGCTTACGAACTTTCCAAGTATTTCTTCGGGCGACATCTTGGTGTACCTAGGATTTTCACGAATATTGTTTACAAGATGTGGATCAAGGACAGTGAAAGACCTTAGCATTAGGCGGACGATGTCGTGGCCCGTCCATCGCATGCTTCCATAGCTCCTTATTTTGTTGACGAGGGTCTTGAGCCTGTTGTATGTTTGGGTTGGCTCCTCCCCCCTGATCATTGCGAACCTTCCTAGTTTGCCTTCCACCAACTCCATTTTGGTGAGCATGGTGACGTCGTTCCCCTCATGTGAGATCTTGAGGGTGTCCCAAATCTGCTTGGCGTTGTCCAAGCCGCTCACCTTATGGTACTCATCCCTGCACACTGAGGCTAACAACACAGTAGTAGCTTGTGCATTTTTATGAATTTGTTCATTGATGAACAAGGGACTATCCGTGCTATCAAATTGCATTCCATTTTCTACTATATCCCATATACTTGGATGGAGAGAGAACAAGTGACTACGCATTTTGTGACTCCAAAATCCGTAGTCCTCTCCATCAAAGTGTGGAGGTTTGCCAAGAGGAATGGAAAGCAAATGTGCATTTGAACTATGCGGAATACGAGAGTAATCAAAAGAGAAGTTCGAGTTAACCGTCTTCTTTTTCTCGTAGTCGTTGTCATCGTTGTCCTTTTGGGAAGAGGACTCGTCGCTGTCGTCGTAGTAGACGATCTTCTTGATGCGCCTCTTCTTCTTCCCGTCCTTCTTCTTATGACTTGAGCCCGAGTCAGTGGGATTGTCGTCTTTCGGCTCATTGATGAAGGACTCCTCCTTGTCATTGATCACTATCCCCTTTCCCTTAGGATCCATCCCTTCGGGCGATTAGTCCCTTTCTTGAAGAGAACGGCTCCGATACCAATTGAGAGCACCTAGAGGGGGGTGAATAGGTGATCCTGTAAAAACTTAAAACTTAACACCACAAACTTGATTAGGAGTTAGAATAATGAAATCAAGTGATTAGAGAGGAGAGCTCTTGTGAAGCACAATAGACACAGTAAGAACAAGCACAAGAGACACGAGGATTTATCCCGTGGTTCGGCCAAGTACAAAACTTGCCTACTCCACGTTGTGGCGTCCCAACGGACGAGAGTTGCACTCAACTCCTCTCAAGTGATCCATTGATCAACTTGAATACCACGATGTTCTTCTTTACTTTACTCTTTCCCGTTTGCGAGGAATCTCCACAACTTGGAGTCTCTTGCCCTTACAATAAGAATCAAAATGAAGCACTAGAGTAAGGGAGGAAAGCAACACACTCAAATTCACAGCAAATACGCACACACAACGCCAAGACTTGAGCTCAAAGAAATATCATGAGGTTCTCACTAGAACGGAGCTCAAATCACTAAGAATGTCGAACAAGTGCGCAAGAATGGAGTGTGAATGATCAACAATGCTCAAAGGATAATTGGTGTACTCCTCCATGCGCCTAGGGGTCCCTTTAATAGCCCCAAAGCAGCTAGGAGCGGTTGAGAGCATTCCAGGAAGGCAATTCTTGCCTTCTGTCGCCTGGCGCACTGGACAGTCCGGTGCACCACCGGACACTGTCCGGTGTAGATTTCTTTCCTATTTTGGCGCAGCCGACCATTGGAGTTTTGGAGCCGTTGGCGCACCGGACATTGTCCGGTGCACACCGGACAGTCTGGTGCCCCCTTCAGATTGTTGGCCTGGCCACGCGTCACGCGCGGATTGCGCAGCCGACCGTTGGTCCAGCTGACCGTTGGCTCACCAGACAGTCCGGTGCACCACCGGACAGTCTGGTGAATTTTATTCGTACGCCGCCGACGAATTCCTGAGAGCGGCCTTTTGACCAGAGCCAGCCTGGCGCACCGGACAATGTCCGGTGCACCACCGGACCGTCCGGTGCTCCCAGACTGAACTGCCTTTGAGTGAACAAAGCCATCTCTTTTCCAAATTGATTTCTCCTGTTTCCAATACTTAGACACAATACATTAGTCCTTAAAACAAAGTACTAAGACTTAGAAACATACCTTTATGTTGATTTTCACTTTCTCCATCATTTGGTCATAGATTTCCACATGACCACTTGTGTTGGACACTAAATCACCAAAATACTTAGAAATGGCCCAAGGGCACATTTCCCTTTCAGAGATTGCCCCTGTTATTTATTTCCGCTTTACTTTGATGTGAAACTTGTTCAAGATACAATGTTCAGATGATGTAATAAAGTATTATACTCTCTTTACGCCTTTATTGCATTGTCTTTTGATATATTACACTTGTGACATCAACATATCTGTGGAAATGGATCCTGGTACACATATGGTATGCCCTCGGTTCTACCCCCTGGAACCGGGTGTGACAGTAATTGTCCCTGGCCGAAGAGAAGAGTACCAAGTTTGCGCTACACTTTTGACTGCCATGATGAAGGATTTCACCATGACTGCAGTATTGCCTCCATATGAAGATATGGTTGCTTCCTAGCTCATCAGGAACTGCTTCGTGTCTGAGTGCCTATCATACATAGGAAGCTGATGTGGCAGAACCTCCCAAGTTATTGGGCCCACATGCACCTGCCCTTGTCTTAAAGACCTCAGATGACTATGCATGTGCACCAGATAACTTAACAGGATCCGTCCAAGTGTCCCAAGGACCCCGGATAAACCACTTACAACCAAGATCGCAAGATTTAGTAAACACAAATCACACACCAACATTTTTGCAGCGGAATTTATTTATTACAAAAGTTACAAGTTATAACAAATTTACAATATGTTTATCGGAGTGATTACAAAAGTGATTCCGAGGAATAAACTTTGAAATGTTATAAATTATTTATAGATTTGAAATATATGCTAGCTCAATGACAATCCTCAATAAGAAGTATAGAAGGGTTACTTTAACCTATAAGAAGGTCATGCCCACTGGCGCTTAACACCATCCACAGCAGCACAAATCTAATACCTGCAACAACATGGGTTCGAAAACTCTGAGTACGGAGTGTACTTTTGTGACACCCCAGTGTCACCTAGGGTTTATCTCAAATGCCAAACCCAGAACCATTATTTAATGTGAACCAAAGTAAGCATGAGCATCAAAATAACTTAAGTAATAAAGAATTCACCAAGTATATACTTAAAAGTATCATGATCAAAACAATTGTCTTTGAAAAGATAAGAATGTGCAACCCTAATCAAAAACCCTAAGTGAGCCCCATGAGAAAAATTCAAGAAAATAAGAAAAAGGGAATGCAAAGATTAAAATTATGACTTGAGCCAATTATAAAAATTAAAGTATATTTATTGAGCAACAAGAAAGGTTGAGAAAGCTTAGCCAAAATAACTCAAATAAATCCCCAAATCAGCCCTTGATCTATGAACCCTTGGAGAAATCCAGATTTCTGAATTTCTGAATTTCAAACCTCTTCCCAAAGATCATCTGTGTTCTCTGTTTTTCAAAACTCAAAGCCAGGAGATCCAAATATCAAAGTTGTGCCAAATTCCCTTGAACACATCCTGGAAAAGTTTGAACTCAAACCAAATTCATTTGGCATGGTTTTGGCGCAGCTTGACCTCGGGACCAGGCATTCTGACACTGGCACCTTGGTGACGCTACAACTCCCTGTCCCTAGCCTAAAACCGCGCGACGTCCATACACAAAAGACAAAGCTTGGTCAGGTGAACAAATCCTTCACAGCGATCTTGCCCAAATTCGCGAAGATTTGCTCCCAATCGGCGCTTGAACAGGGGCAGAGGCAACGGGAACACGTGTTCGACCGTGGCTGACACCCCCGGTTCACGCCCGTTCGCGCACCGCGCCTCCCAGTGCACGCCCGCTCGCACTCGCCGGTCCACGACCGCCCGTGCACCGCGCCGCGCCTATAAAGCCTTCCCAGGCGCGCCCCACTTCGACCCGCACTCACCCTCACCGGCCAACCACTTTCCCTTAGCTCCGGCGAGCTCAATTCCGCCCGCCATTGCCGCCAGAGCTTTGGCCATCGGGGCCAGCCCACTCCAGCCATCCTCTGGGCAAGCCAGTGCTTAGGCTAGCTCCGCCAGTAGCCCGTGAAGCTTGCCAAGCCCTCGAACCCGGCCGGACTTCACCGGAGGCCCGAGATCGACCTCACCGGACTTCGGTCTTCCGCCGCCTCGCGTGGACCGAGCTATCCAGTGAGTTTCCGCCCAATTCCTTGCGCTCATGTCTTCTCTGGCATCCCATGAACCTCTCTGACCCATCTAATTGCTCTATCTCGCCGTGACCAGGCCGGTCTCCTCGCCGCCGACGAGCATCCCCGCCTGCGCGCGTGAACCGACCGACTCCGGCCATCTCCGACGGCGTCCCGCACACCGTTGTGATCCCCGAGACCTCCTCTTCATCCTCGACCACTTCACCGGAGGAATCTCGCTGCCGGTAAGCCCCTCCGCCCTTTTCCCCGCCGTGATTACTATTTGAGGTAGAAGAAGGACCTCGGGTTAGGATTTGTAGAACCCGAGGGGTTTTCTGTAACGTCAGTGACTCATGTGAATAGTAGCTTAAGGACCCATCCGCAAAGAAAACTTAAAAACCCGCCAGGGACCCCAGTGCAAAGTAGTTTTCCATTTAACCAATTCTGTTATTCTTTTTAAAATGACCAGAGAACTTAGAAAACCCATAACTTGATGAATTTTTCATAAAAAGTTGTCAAACCAATTTTGCTAGCTTCTGAATATTATGAACCATCATTTAAAAATAATAAACCCTATGCTTTCTGTTCTAATTTTTAGAGTTTTAAATTAAAAACAGAAACCCACCAAACCTTGTTTAATTAAGGAAAATTAGTTTTTCTTCTGTGCTGAACTTAAGAAAAATTGTAGATATTTTAACCTCATTTAGACACTGTTTAAAATTAATAGGAACCCCAGCATTGAAAAATATGATGTAGTTATTCCTTTAAAGTTATTTTGCCCAAAACTTAGAGAAAATCAGAAAGGCATTAGAAATTATTAAACAGTGATTAAGATTATTTTTCCTAGTTTACTTATGTAACAGAGAACTTAGGAAAAATACAGAGACCATTAATTGGGACCAGTTTTAAATTAAAATGATTTATTTAGCCTTATATAGACTGAAAATCAATTATTAGAGAGGCAAAACTATAACCAAAATGCTTAATAAAAATCCAGTGGACTTACAACCACCAGAGCCCCACTACAAAAATACAGAGCACCTCAGCCCAACTTTTTAAGTAAGGAAAATAAATGCAAAGTGATAATAAGGCATTTTCCAAATAAATCATGAACAACCCCTATTAATATGATAATGGGCAACCAAAATTTTGCTAAGTCCATGATGAGATAAACTACCAGAGAAAAATGCAAACCCATGAAAAAGAAGCAAACTCACACCTATTGCTAATGATTTATGAGAAAGCCCCCTTAATTCAAATAATGCATACCACCCCTTCCCTTGAGCAAAAAGAGGCCAAACTTCAGAATGATTGCTCTTGCACAAAATACTAACTATGAAAAATAAGAACTCTGTTGTTTGATGTTTTTCAAATATAGTGGTAGTAGAAAGCACCCATTTGGCTAGAAACTTGAGAAAACCATAGAAAAATAACTAAAAGGTATTAATTATTAGAAATTTGTATACAGTCATGTTATAACACCTAAAAGCCATCAAAAATAAGTTTTGGAGAATTGCCCATTGTTAAATAGTAGTTGTAGTTCAAAGTACCCCTTCTGCCCTAGAATTTAATAATTTTGTCCAGAGAAAACTATTCACTTTCTGATCCCCAAAATTTGAGGCAGGGAAACACACACCAGTAACAAGCCACTGTAATTTTTGCAGAATTTTTAGAATTTTATAAAAGCAACTTGTAGTTCAAACCTACTCCAAAACAATAAAGAGAATAAAAGAAAAGGGAAGAAGAAATAAACCCCACCTCAATAAGTCTAACTTGAGAACTTATCATTTATCCCTAAGACTTAAAAGGAATTCAGTGGAACCCCAAAAATAAACCTACCACTTACCTTAGCTAAGTTTAACCCAATTTACCAAGTATACCACTAAAGGGTCTTACATAAGTAAAGTTAACTTGTTTAAACTCAAAAGATCATACACCTTTAAAGTTGTAATTTCTAAAAGCACATATCATATCATGCATATATCTTACGCATTGCATTCATTAGATTGTAATCTTGCCGATGGAGAGTACGTGCTCATCCCCGAGCAAGGATCTGTCCAAGAGGAGGACCAGGAGCAAGCTCCAGAGACTGCTATTGAGGATCTCTCCACAGCCCCAGCAATTGAAGGCAAGCCCCGGTTTTATGCATAACCTGTTAATTATATGCTACTTTACTACACTTAATGCTTGTAGGATTGTAATGTGTACTTAAGTGTAGGAGTTGCTTGAAACCTCTAGTTGCATGAACTTAGGATTCCTTTGAGATGAATACTAGTATGCTAGGTCGAGTAGTTGCATGCTAATCAGGATCTCGGTAGAAGTCGAGTGATTTTCTAGCACTCGCGCGAGGTCAGGAATTGATTGTATTCATCTTGATAACGGGATCTATGTTGGTCTATGGACTTGGATCCAGGGAGGATGCCTTTCCATGAGACGGGAAAAATGAATTAAGGATTAATGTGTGGATACCTGAGTCAAGCTTTTGAACGTACTAAGCACATGCCGGGAAAAATGGTAACCGGTAAACCTAGTACCTGAGTGAAGCCGGGCGCGGACTTTATCCCTCATGCGACCTGAGATTGGGTCTCCCATGCTAGCTATGGTGGGTACAAGTGCGGTCACTGCACGGCGGCAGCCGGGGTCAGTGGAGCATTGTATGCCAAGGCGGTGAGGCCTGGACGCGAACGGGGAATCGATGGGGACGGTTGTCATGTGTAGGGTCGGAGTACCCTGACATGCCGTGTGTTTAGGTTTACCTTGCAAGGTTAAAACTCGATTCGAATCGTCTGCTTCTTGCAGCTAATGAGACTGCTTGATTCCTTGTACTGCATCGAGTAAGAAGTGAAATGTGGTTACATGAGATAACTTGTTGATTGAACTAAATGCTTGTTACCATGTATGCTTAGAAGGAGCAAATCTAGCTAAGTTAATGATGGTAGAAGTTGAAAAGCTAAAAATTGATTTTAGAAACATCTAGTGCTTTTTGGCAAACCAAACCCCTCAGCCAAACAGCTGCATAGTCTAGAGGTAGAGGAGTAGACTCCTCACACCGGTTAAGTCTAGCTGAGTATTAGTATACTCAGCCTTGCTTGTGGCACCATTTTTGCAGGTACCATTTAGGAAATGGTTGATGGTGTGACTTGGCCTACCACCCTGCCACCGGGTTGGACGGTCAAGTGGGATGTTGCTCCGGCAGGAGAGGAGCATGAGGAATAGTGGGCTAGGCCTTGCCCATTTTCTCATTACCGACGACATCGATTATCCGCTGCACTTTATTTTGTGAACATTATTTGCTACTCAAAAACTCCGATTTATGTAATAACTTAGTACTTAATTTGAGGTTTCCTGTTTTATTGTATTTCTTCTGTGACTCACCTTCGAGTGAGATTGTGGAATTTGATCCTGGTTAAGTGGCTCTATCAGACTAGATCTAAAGGACTGACGGGTTATTCCGATTTAAGTGTGTTACGGCCCCTGAGGCGTGACTTAGGCACTTAAGCTGGAATAATTCGGGCGGTTCTGCCACAGCTGGTATCGGAGCAAATTCCACCACAGAGAAGGACAATAAACCATGAATACCACTTTTCAAAATCTAAAACTTGCCTAGAAACTACTACAAGTCGTCAGGACTAGACCGCTAGACCTAGGACGAAAGGCCTTAGGCATAGAGGGAGAAATAGGTGGCTAATTAATTAGGCCCCGTAGGCCAGTACTTATATTTTAAGGATGCCCTAAAAAGCACCCTATTTTCTTTTGAGAGGCAACGTTTCTTCCAGCATGCATGCATTATAAAACATAAAGAGGAATTAAAATTTTGAGCTAACCCCTTTCTTAAAACCATCCGGGCTCTCTTTTTCTTTTTCCTTCCACCATAATCTTTACCTTTGATTCCCTTCCGCAGATGAATTCACCCACCCCCGCCAGTGGAGGAGACTCTCGTTTCAGTTCTGACTTCCTTTCTCGCGATGGCTTTCCTTCCATCTTGTGGGAAGTGCTTAACTCCGCCGGTTACCCTGCGCCCCCTTTGTACACGGTGCAGTTGTATGAGGAGCATCGGGTACCTCGTTGTCGGGTCTGGCTGACTTTGGAGGCTCATCCCCTTCAGCCGGGTTGGCGTTCTCTTGACTCTGAGACGATTGGACTCAGGACGGACGACACCGTTGAGGCAGCAGCCATGAAGACTCTGACGACTTTCTATGGCTACCATCCCCTAGAGATGGTGATGCACCCCTTGGGACTCTTCCCTGCTGAGAAGAAGGATGATCCCATGTGGTGTAACCGTGTGAGCCATGTGAAGGATGTGTGGGCGATGTATCCTGACTTGGTTGGGAGGGTCACCGTTCAGTGCATGAGTGCGCTGTACCGCCTTCAGGCCCTTCAGATCGATGCTATGGCACTTCTTGCTAACACCGCTCAGACTGCCAAGCTCACTCTCGACAATCGGGAAGATTTTGTGGTCGACCTATCCACAGAGTTGGTGGAGAAGGATCTACAGGTGGAAAGGCTGAACCAGTGCATCACCACCTTGGAGCAGCAGGTGGAGATCCGAGACAATACTATTGATGTCTTGGAGAACCAGCTTCACGATGTGCAGAGGGAACTCGAAGAAGCGAATGACCACTTGGACATGCACCACCTGGAGATGGAGGCCAATGAAGCAGGAAGTGAGGGAGAAGAGGCTCCCGAGGAGCTAGGACCAGCCCCTGGTGCCAATGGGACTACCTCCGCGATGCCTCCTTCACCCGTATCCAGTGTCACTTCCACCGCTCAGGGTTAAGCAGTCACTTCGACACTTTTAGGCGGATAGAAACCTATGCGAGCTTAGTAATATCACATTTTGGACTAGGCTCACGGGTACTTTTCCCTAATTGATGTAACCCTGTAAACTTTTGAAATCTGTGGGATCTTTGTCACCATGTTATCTTCATTTCGAACCTAATATTATGATTATGGTATTTTTCCTTCCATATGAGATGATATCTTGTCATTCGCAACTGTGAGTTGGGATAACAATGGCGACAATCTCTGTTTTCAGATGGCAGCTAGGCAGCGTCGCGGGCAGAACGAGCAAGTTCCCCCGCCACCTCCTCCAGCTCCCACAATGCAGGAGCTGATGGCCCAGCAGAATGAGATTCTGCGATAGCTCTTGCAGCGTCAGCCCCACCCTCAGCAGCATGGTGGAGGCCAGCATCAGTGACCTCCGGCGATGGCAACTTACCAGGAGTTTCTGAGCACGCAGCGGCCCTTGTTCACCAAGGCAGAGGATCCGTTGGACGCCGACGTATGGCTTCGCGTCGTCGAGTCCAAGTTTCCCCTCCTCACGGGAGACTGCCCTGATGAGGCCAAGGCTCGCTTCGCCGCACAGCAGCTTCACGGCCCTGCTCGGACTTGGTGGGACCACTTCCGTGCTATGCTCCCCGCTGATCGTGAAGTATCTTGGGAGGAATTCAAGACTGCCTTCAGAGGACACCACATCCCAGCTGGCATTCTTGATCGAAAGTTGAATGAATTTCTGGCCCTTAATCAAGGAACCCGCACGGTACTGCAGTATGCACAAGCCTTCAACGACTTATGCCAGTATGCAGGGTATCATGCTGATTCTGATGAAAAGAAGAGGGATCGCTTCCGCAGGGGTCTCAATACCAAGCTGCGGGAACGACTCAACACTGTCCGGGCTGATAGCTTCAATGAGTTGGTCAATATTGCCATCTCCCAGGAGGATTGTATTGTTGCTCACCGGGCAGAGAAGAAGAGGAAGGCACCAATGGCAGCACCATCCGCTCAGGCTCAGAGGTTCCGGATTGTTTCTCACAATCAGAGCAGGGGTTTTCAGCAGCAGGCAGGCAGATGGGTGATCAGGCCACCTCAGCAGCAGCAGTAGCCGGCACCCAACCGCTATTCAGCTCCCGCCCCAAGGAACAATCAGCCTCCGCAGCAGCAGCAGTTCCGCCAGGGCAATGGGAACAAGTGTTTCACTTGTGGCAATGTGGGCCACTATGCCAAGAATTGTCCCTGGAACCAGCAGAGGCAGATGCCAGCACCAAATCAAGACAAGGGAAGAAAGCAGAAGGTGCAAGTCAGGCAAGGGAAGCTCAACTTCACTACTCTGGAGGAAGTACCAGAAGGAGCTCCTATCATGACCGGTACCTTTTCAGTTTATAATCAACCTGCTTTAATTCTGTTTGATTCTGGTGCATCTCATAGTTTCATTAGCCAAAAGTTCAGTGCTAAATGCAAACTGCCATTCTCTCACTCAAAAGGGTCATTCATGATAGTCACACCTGGGGGTAAAATTGCAACTAACCAATTAAACCAAAGTGTGCCTATTCAACTGGGAAGCCACATTTTCAAAACCACTCTTCTTGTGTTGGGATTGGAAAATGTGGACATTATTCTAGGAGCAAATTGGATGACCTTGCACCAAGTTGTGCTTGATGTAGCCAGCCGTACCGTGGAAATCAATTCTCCTTTCTGCGGGAATTTCACTTTAATTCTGCCTAGTCAGGATTCTACTCAGTCATGTGCTTTCTCTGTGACGGAGTTACCCCTGAAGAAGATCCCAGTGGTCTGTGAGTATGCAGATGTCTTCCCTGATGAATTGCCAGGAATGCCACCAGACCGGGATATTGAATTCGCCATCGAGTTGCAACCGGGAACGGCCCCAATTTCCAAGAGGCCCTACCGAATGCCACCCGCTGAGTTGGCAGAGTTGAAGAAGCAGTTGCAAGAGTTGCTGGATAAGGGTTTCATTCGCCCAAGCACTTCGCCTTGGGGATGTCCAGCACTATTTGTGAAGAAGAAGGATGAAAGCTTGAGGCTGTGTATAGATTACCGCCCTCTTAATGCGGTAACTATCAAGAACAAGTATCCTTTGCCTCGTATTGATGTTCTCTTTGACCAGTTGGTCGGGGCCAAGGTGTTTTCCAAGATAGACCTTCGCTCTGGCTACCATCAGATCAAAATACGAGCAAGTGATATTCCGAAGACGGATTCTCAACCAGATATGGGCTATATGAATTCTTGGTGATGTCATTCGGGCTGACAAATGCACCAGCATATTTCATGTATCTGATGAATTCCGGACTTCTCTCGAATTGCGAAGCCTATTACTGAGTTGCTAAAGAAAGAAGTCAAGTTTGTGTCGAGTTAGAAGTGCGAAGATGCCTTCCATGCATTAAGGCAGCATCTGACCACAGCACCAGTATTAGCGCAACCCGACAGCAGCAAGCCTTTTGATGTGTATTGCGATGCCTCTGGCACCGGGCTAGGTTGTGTCTTGATGCAAGACAACCGAGTCATTGCTTATGCCTCAAGAGCACTCAGGCCTCATGAGCAAAACTATCCCACTCATGACCTTGAGTTAGCAGCAGTGGTTCATGCATTGAAGATGTGGAGGCACTATCTAATGGGAACCCACTGCAACATCTTCACTGATCACAAGAGCCTTAAGTACATTTTTACTCAGGCTGATCTCAACATGAGGCAGAGAAGATGGCTAGAGCTGATCAAGGATTATGACCTGGAGGTACATTATCACCCAGGAAAAGCTAATGTGGTAGCAGATGCCTTGAGTCGGAAGTTGCAATGCAATTGTATTCTGATGGATTCTCGCATTAACACCTTGTGTGATGAGTTGAGCAAGATGCAAATCGAAGTGATTCCTTCTGGTTCTTTGTCTCACATTTCTGTTGAGCCAGCTTTGCAAGACCAGATTATCATGGCCCAGCTCAGTGACAAGGGAGTGCAGATTATCAAGAAGAATCTCCATCAGAAGGTTGAGAAGTATAATTGTTTCCGCCAAGATGAAAAAGGTGTGCTATGGTTCAAAAGCAGATTGGTGATTCCTAAGGACCAGGATCTCAAGAGGAAAATTTTGGATGAGGCTCATCTCTCCAAATTCTCTATGCATCCGGGAAGCACCAAGATGTACCATGATCTGAAGCCTTTGTATTGGTGGACCAGAATGAAAAGGGAGATAGCCCAGTATGTATCAGAATGTGACACCTGTCAGAGGATAAAGGCAAGCCACTTGAAGTCAGCTAGAGCTTTGCAACCACTGTCCGTACCTTCGTGGAAGTGGGACGACATCAGCATGGATTTCATTGTGGGTCTGCCCAACACCTCTCGTCATCATGATTCAATTTGGGTTATTTGGACCGATTGACGAAAGTGGCACATTTTCTTCCTGTGCACACCACTGATAAGGCTCATAAATATGCAGAATTGTATATTGACCGGATCGTGTGTTTGCACGGATTACCTCGGACCATTGTTTCTGACCGAGGAGCCCAATTTGTTGCCAGATTTTGGGAACAATTGCAAGAATCTTTGGGAACCAAGCTGATCAGAAGTTCAGCTTACCACCCACAGACTGATGGTCAGACGGAAAGAGTAAACCAAATCCTGGAGGATATGCTGAGAGCTTGTGCGATCGATTGTGGCAAGAACTGGGATAAGCACCTCTCCTTGGCAGAGTTTGCTTATAACAATAGTTATCAATCCAGCCTAAAGATGACACCTTTTGAAGCTCTCTATGGAAGAAGGTGCATGACACCACTCAATTGGTCTCAACCTGGTGAAAGAGAAGTTTTTGGGCCTGATTTAGTGACTGAAGCCGAAAGGAAGGTCAAGCTAATCAGGAAGAATCTAGAAGCTGCTCAGGCCAGGCAGAAGAGCTATCATGATAAAAGAAGGAAACCTCTCCAGTTCGAGGTGGGAAGTTTTGTATACCTCAAGGTATCACCCACCAAGGGAGTGCAGAGGTTTGGGATTAAAGGCAAGCTAGCCCCTCGTTACATTGGACCTTATGAGATCATCGAAGCATGTGGACCCGTGGCATACAAGTTGAAGTTACCTTCAAAGATGTCTGCCATTCACAGTGTATTCCATGTATCTCAGTTGAAGAAGTGTGTTCGATTGCCGACCGAGATCATAGCGGAGCCAGAATTGGAGATAGAGCCAGATCTATCATACCAAGAGTACCCCTCCAAGATTCTGGATTGCAAGGAAAGATCAACTCGGGCTAAATCGATCAAGATGTACAAGGTTCAGTGGAGTAATCACTCAGAGGAGGAAGCTACTTGGGAAACCGAGGAATTCTTAAGATCCAACTTCCCCGATTGCCTACCTAAGGAAGCTGGTACGTAATCACCCCCAACCCCTCCTCCTGCCTTTCGAACCTAATTTCCAAAAATATGATCTTAATTCAGAATGAAGTAACTATGAAGTAAAACTTGAAAGGACTTCCTTCTGAAGTTGCAAAGAGAATGACATTCGAAGAGCAGTTTTACCCTAATAATAACAATAATCACCCATTTCCTATAAGTCTCACCCTTCGCTTCACCCTGGGAGGACTCTGGCCCGAATCTCGGGACGAGATTCCTTTAAGGGGGGAAGGTTGTGACACCCCAGTGTCACCTAGGGTTTATCTCAAATGCCAAACCCAGAACCATTATTTCATGTGAACCAAAGTAAGCATGAGCATCAAAATAACTTAAGTAATAAAGAATTCACCAAGTATATACTTAAAAGTATCATGACCAAAACAATTGAGTCTTTGAAAAGATAAGAATGTGCAACCCTAATCAAAAACCCTAAGTGAGCCCCATGAGCAAAATTCAAGAAAATAAGAAAAAGGGAATGCAAAGTTTAAAATTATGACTTGAGCCAATTATAAAAATTAAAGTATATTTATTGAGCAACAAGAAAGGTTGAGAAAGCTTAGCCAAAATAACTCAAATAAATCCCCAAATCAGCCCTTGATCTATGAACCCTTGGAGAAATCCAGATTTCTGAATTTCTGAATTTCAGACCTCTTCCCAAAGATCATCTGTGTTCTCTGTTTTTCGAAACTCAAAGCCAGGAGATCCAAATATCAAAGTTGTGCCAAATTCCCTTGAACACATCCTGGAAAAGTTTGAACTCAAACCAAATTCATTTGGCATGGTTTTGGCGCAGCTTGACCTCGGGACCAGGCATTTTGACACTGGCACCTTGGTGACGCTACAACTCCCTGTCCCTAGCCTAAAACCGCGTGACGTCCATACACAAAAGACAAAGCTTGGTCAGGTGAACAAATCCTTCACAGTGATCTTGCCCAAATTCGCGAAGATTTGCTCCCAATCGGCGCTTGAACAGGGGCAGAGGCAACGGGAACACGTGTTCGACCGTGGCTGACACCCCCGGTTCACGCCCGTTCGCGCACCGCGCCTCCCAGTGCACGCCCGCGCGCACTCGCCGGTCCACGACCGCCCGTGCACCGCGCCGCACCTATAAAGCCTTCCCAGGCGCGCCCCACTTCGCCCCGCACTCACCCTGACCGGCCAACCACTTTCCCTTAGCTCCGGTGAGCTCAATTCCGCCCGCCATTGCCGCTAGAGCTTCGGCCATCGTGGCCAGCCCACTCCAGCCATCCTCTGGGCAAGCCAGTGCTTCGGCTAGCTCCGCTAGTAGCCCGTGAAGCTTGCCAAGCCCTTGGACCCGGCCGGACTTCACCGGAGGCCCGAGATCGACCTCACCGGACTTCGGTCTTCCGCCGCCGCGCGTGGACCGAGCTATTCAGTGAGTTTCCGCCCAATTCCTTGCGCTCATGTCTTCTCTGGCATCCAATGAACCTCTCTGACCCATCTAATTGCTCTATCTCGCCGTGACCAGGCCGGTCTCCTCGCCGCCGACGAGCATCCTCGCCTGCGCGCATGAACCGACCGACTCCGGCCATCTCTGACGGTGTCCCGCACACTGTTGTGATCCCCGAGACCTCCCCTTCATCCTCGACCACTTCACCGGAGCAATCTCGCCGCCGGTAAGCCCCTCCGCCCTTTTCTCCGCGCGGTTACTGTTTGAGGTAGAAGAAGGACCTCGGGTTAGGATTTGTACAACCCGAGGGGTTTTCTGTAACGTCAGTGACTCATGTGAATAGTAGCTTAAGGACCCATCCGCAAAGAAAACTTAAAAACCCACCAGGGACCCCAGTGCAAAGTAGTTTTCCATTTAACCAATTCTATTATTCTTTTTAAAATGACCCGAGAACTTAGAAAACCCATAACTTGATGAATTTATCATAAAAAGTTGTCAAACCAATTTTGCTAGCTTCTGAATATTATGAACCATCATTTAAAAATAATAAACCCTATGCTTTCTGTTCTAATTTTTAGAGTTTTAAATTAAAAACAGAAACCCACCAAACCTTGTTTAATTAAGGAAAATTAGTTTTTCTTCTGTGCTGAACTTAAGAAAAATTGTAGATATTTTAACCTCATTTAGACACTGTTTAAAATTAATAGGAACCCCAGCATTGAAAAATATGATGTAGTTATTCCTTTAAAGTTATTTTGCCCAAAACTTAGAGAAAATCAGAAAGGCATTAGAAATTATTAAACAGTGATTAAGATTATTTTTCCTAGTTTACTTATGTAACAGATAACTTAGGAAAAATACAGAGACCATTAATTGGGACCAGTTTTAAATTAAAATGATTTATTTAGCCTTATATAGACTGAAAATCAATTATTAGAGAGGCAAAACTATAACCAAAATGCTTAATAAAAATCCAGTGGACTTACAACCACTAGAGCCCCACTACAAAAATACAGAGCACCTCAGCCCAACTTTTTAAGTAAGGAAAATAAATGCAAAGTGATAATAAGGCATTTTCCAAATAAATCATGAACAACCCCTATTAATATGATAATGGGCAACCAAAATTTTGCTAAGTCCATGATGAGATAAACTACCAGAGAAAAATGCAAACCCATGAAAAAGAAGCAAACTCACACCTATTGCTAATGATTTATGAGAAAGGCCCCTTAATTCAAATAATGCATACCACCCCTTCCCTTGAGTAAAAAGAGGCCAAACTTCAGAATGATTGCTCTTGCACAAAATACTAACTATGAAAAATAAGAACTTTGTTGTTTGATGTTTTTCAAATATAGTGGTAGTAGAAAGCACCCATTTGGCTAGAAACTTGAGAAAACCATAGAAAAATAACTAAAAGGTATTAATTATTAGAAATTTGTATCAAGTCATGTTATAACACCTAAAAGCCATCAAAAATAAGTTTTGGAGAATTGCCCACTGTTAAATAGTAGTTGTAGTTCAAAGTACCCCTTCTGCCCTAGAATTTAATAATTTTGTCCAGAGAAAACTATTCACTTTCTGATCCCCAAAATTTGAGGCAGAGAAACACACACCAGTAACAAGCCACTGTAATTTTTGCAGAATTTTTAGAATTTTATAAAAGCAACTTGTAGTTTAAACCTACTCCAAAACAATAAAGAGAATAAAAGAAAAGGGAAGAAGAAATAAACCCCACCTCAATAAGTCTAACTTGAGAACTTATCATTTATCCCTAAGACTTAAAAGGAATTCAGTGGAACCCCAAAAATAAACCTACCACTTACCTTAGCTAAGTTTAACCCAATTTACCAAGTATACCACTAAAGGGTCTTACATAAGTGAAGTTAACTTGTTTAAACTCAAAAGATCATACACCTTTAAAGTTGTAATTTCTAAAAGCACATATCATATCATGCATATATCTTACGCATTGCATTCATTAGATTGTAATCTTGCCGACGGAGAGTACGTGCTCATCCCCGAGCAAGGATCTGTCCAAGAGGAGGACCAGGAGCAGGCTCCAGAGACTGCTATTGAGGATCTCCCCGCAGCCCCAGCAATTGAAGGCAAGCCCCGGTTTTATGCATAACCTGTTAATTATATGCTACTTTACTACACTTAATGCTTGTAGGATTGTAATGTGCACTTAAGTGTAGGAGTTGCTTGAAACCTCTAGTTGCATGAACTTAGGATTCCTTTGAGATGAATACTAGTATGCTAGGTCGAGTAGCTGCTTGCTAATCAGGATCTCGGTAGAAGTCGAGTGATTTTCTAGCACTCGCGCGAGGTCAGGAATTGATTGTATTCATCTTGATAACGGGATCTATGTTGGTCTATGGACTTGGATCCAGGGAGGATGCCTTTCCATGAGACGGGAAAAATGAATTAAGGATTAATGTGTGGATACCTGAGTCAAGCTTTTGAACGTACTAAGCACATGCCGGGAAAAATGGTAACCGGTAAACCTAGTACCTGAGTGAAGCCGGGCGCGGACTTTATCCCTCATGCGACCTGAGACTGGGTCTCCCATGCTAGCTATGGTGGGTACAAGTGCGGTCACTGCACGGCGGCAGCCGGGGTCAGTGGAGCATTGTATGCCAAGGCGGTGAGGCCTGGACGCGAACGGGGAATCAATGGGGACGGTTGTCATGTGTAGGGTCGGAGTACCCTGACATGCCGTGTGTTTAGGTTTACCTTGCAAGGTTAAAACTCGATTCGAATCGTCTGCTTCTCGCAGCTAATGAGACTGCTTGATTCCTTGTACTGCATCGAGTAAGAAGTGAAATGTGGTTACATGAGATAACTTGTTGATTGAACTAAATGCTTGTTACCATGTATGCTTAGAAGGAGCAAATCTAGCTAAGTTAATGATGGTAGAAGTTGAAAAGCTAAAAATTGATTTTAGAAACAGCTAGTGCTTTTTGGCAAACCAAACCCCTCAGCCAAACAGCTGCATAGTCTAGAGGTAGAGGAGTAGACTCCTCACACCGGTTAAGTCTAGCTGAGTATTAGTATACTCAGCCTTGCTTGTGGCACCATTTTTGCAGGTACCATTCAGGAAATGGTGGATGGTGTGACTTGGCCTACCACACTGCCACCGGGTTGGACGGTCGAGTGGGATGTTGCTCCGGCAGGAGAGGAGCATGAGGAATAGTGGGCTAGGCCTTGCCCATTTCCTCATTACAGATGACATCGATTATCCGCTGCACTTTATTTTGTGAACTTTATTTGCTACTCAAAAACTCCGATTTATGTAATAACTCAGTACTTAATTTGAGGTTTCCTGTTTTATTGTATTTCTTCTGTGACTCACCTTCGAGTGAGATTGTGGAATTTGATCCTGGTTAAGTGGCTCTATCAGACTAGATCTGAAGGACTGACGGGTTATTCCGATTTAAGTGTGTTACGGCCCCTGAGGCGTGACTTAGGCACTTAAGCTGGAATAATTCGGGCGGTTCTGCCACAACTTTCGCAAGTCTTACCCGACTAAGGAAAAAGACTCTCAAGGATATGCTGGATTTGGGAATCAAGGAAAGGCTTTTAGCAAGAATCAACCTTAATAGTTTGCTGAAAGCTTACTAAAATGGGTCCTTACTTTCAACATTTTAATGCTAGACTAAGTATTAATAGACCTTGTTTGCATCTAGTCTAGTTTCATCATCACATTAATCAATACAACAGGAATTTTGCTCATTATGATTCCATCCATGACTTAGATTGCAGGGCAGTGACCAAGTCTTCATATCCGAGAAGTAACGGCGATCTGAATCGATTAATACCCAGTTGGGGATCTCCAACCACACGACATATGTAGCACTTAACCCTTGCATATGTCAACTCGCCACCGGGTTTCTCCAGGCCAGAACGGGTTCACGCCAATCAAGAGCACAGATACACCACCGTCCAGCCTCTTGCCACGGAGGGTACACACTACTCTCGCCATCTCTCCACTCCCATTGCGTGTTGGCCTTTCTGGTATTGGTCCGACCGAGGCAAAGCTTACCCATGACGAGGCATGTGGCCAGTTAAAAGGTCCTCGATCATCAAGCCTACATTCACTATAATCCTTAATCAACCTGGGTAGAACATCACCTGTTCCTAACCCAAGTCTCGATTTAAGTACTTCCATCCTTAGGATTGTTTTGTGTTCCTTAGGATGAAAAGAGCATTATAGGGAACTTTGCAATAAGATACCACCACGCTCCCAATGAAAATATTCTTGCAGGTAGAAGTCATCCTTCCTCAGGATAAACCTGAGCTAAGCATTAGTGCAAAGGACAAACTCTATCTGCAAGATTTACCTCTAGGCAGGACTAAGCAATTTTGTAAATCATATTTGATACTTCACTAGAAGTATCTATAAAAGGAATGGATTTCAAGGTAGCCAATGCATCAAAGGGTTTTCAAGCAACTCCTATAAACCTAATGCACATTTCGCTAGACTTAAAGTGTGTAAAAATTATTTAAAAACACAAGGAAGGGGTTGCATGCACCGGGGCTTGCCTGGATAACACTACGTTATTGTTTGTTAGACGTCGATCACTTGACGACCATCCTTTGTCTTGGCACTCGTTCAGTTTATCCATTTTCAGGTTTATCCATCAGCATCACATCGCGAGTGGCTCACGCTTTACAACATCTGGTGGTCGACTCAGCTTTGGTCCTCCACATCATGTGATTAATTAACGTACCTAAATGAAATGCATAATATGCATGTATGAACATAAGAAGGAATAGCAGGACTAAATAATGCTTCACGAAAACGAACTAAACACTTAGTGACGATGCATCACAACTCCTATGAACGGACACTAGATAACTATGACTCTACGGTAATTATAATCTTCGAGATAATTGTACTTAATTCAAACATTCAATCAACAATAATTGAACACAAGCCACAAATTAGAGCATAATATCTAAAATTAGTTTGAATATTATAGAACAACAAAGGACTAACAAACTTAGAATCATTAGTCTTAGACATCTAATTTAGAAGAAGAATAGAAGCACATTAACTGACTTTCTAAATCACTTATTCCGACTAATTTGGATAACACGCTAATTACATGAATATCATATTAGTTTTAGATCTAGCGGACAACTCATTATCAACTTAATAGAATTCCATAAGATTACAGCTTTAACACCTAAAAATCTAGAAACACTGGTAAATCCTGCCCGTCAACCGTTTAAAATACTTAACCTGCCTTTCCTATTATTAATCCAATCACACTTGATTTATACATTCAGTAATACACTCCTAGCATAATATGCATTTTAAACCTAAGCTTTACGCGACACAATTATTTTCCAATCACGAACACAGTTACAACAATACATGTAACAAGGCATTTTATCAAACATATAATAAAACCACAAACCTGCCTGTGCTACAGACAAGGTATTCGTCGCATAATTTTTTTTTATCAAAATTCTAGACCTTAACCCGTGACCCGACTACTAAAAATAATTATATCACCACAGAACAGCACACTGATACAACAACGGATCTAGCCATAATCACTAAGCGTACCTATACTAAATAAAAAGATCATCGCAACCTACGTAACTATTGATCCATTTATTAAAACAAATAATAAAAGTAGAGAATCAGCTCACCATAATCAACTCGACTCAATATTTGCAAGAACGATGGCAGTCTCCGGTTGAAGTCTTCAACCGAACATTTGACGAGCGATGCACACGGGCCTTGCATCTTCGCTAGCAAATGCCAAGAGTTTCTTGTGGCGAGGACGAGGATCGCAAGTCGTCGACACGGTGCTGCGACAGAGGGTGATGGCGAGGCGGAGATCGAGAATGAGGACATGAAGGAAAAATGACGATGCTGTCGCACATAGCACGAAGGCGAACGACAACGACAAGGATAGTGCTGGGCGTGAGCGAACCGAAGACAGGGAATCAATGAAGCAAAGTTCGTCGATAAGCACTATGGAGGAATCAGCGACGTTGCTGCACACACGACGCGAAGACGAACGACGACAACCCACGACGGCAGGAACAGAAAGGCTTGACCGAGGCGAGGTCCAAGCAGGTTGACGGCGAACGACGCAAACAAATGGACGGCAGAGGCGCTAGACGAGACGAGTGCGACCAGCGAACAAGTAGATACATTGATGGGCTGAACAGGTGCTGTAGGAAACTGAGCAGTACGGCGTGGCGAGGGGCGGCGTTAGCAGGCTCGCAGCAAGCAGAGAGAAGGCCAAGGCACCATCGACGATGCGCGCGCAAGCTCCATGCGCAAAGCGAGCTGGGCGATGCCGGTGAGTCGATGACACAGCAGCAGGCGAGGGCGCGAAGCGAAGGGAACTCGCAGCCATGCCATAACCATGAACTCCGGGAGCGCGTCGAGCTAAAGACGATCGGCTGCATGGACGGCGAGGTGCGAAACTAGTGATGTGCCAAAATCCCGGGCGTGACTGCGGAACAGAGCCCACGACGGCTAGGAAGCAAGCACTAGAGAAGGGTAGCGGCCATGGGATGAGCAAGTGGGAGCAGGAGCTGGGCTGTGCGCACGACGGTGATGAGGGAGACGAGGTGAGCGCGCTGCGTGGTCTGGAGCGACGTCGACCGCAGATGGAGTCCGAGTAGTGCTCCAAGCACAGTGAAGAGGACGTTGAACGGAAGAGAGTAGAGAGGCATATGTGCGTGCAGTAGGACCATAGAAGATAAGGACTTGCTCCCAGGTTGAGCGGCAAGAGAAAAAGGATAAGAAAGGAGACGTGGATAGATAAAAACACCGGGGCAGTTAGAAGCGTGGAGAATCTAGAAGAAGAACGACGTGTGATGAGAGAGGTCTCTAAAAAATCATACACCTCAGGATAAGAAGAAAGGAGGAGCACTTTAGGGATGAGGGTAGAGAGATATTTTCTTCTACGAAGAATAAACAATCCAAATTTAGAATTAGAGTTTAATTGGGATACGAAATGAGGGTCTAAAAGATATATAAAAGGGTCGAAGAAAATAAGATCGACAATAATATTTGGACCAGATTTAATTTAATGAAGGTTCCAAGAATCAGATAAATTTATATCAGTTATTTATATTTGAAGATTTATATCGAGGCAAGGAACACACGAACCGAACTAAACAAGATCGGCTTCGATATTGTAGACTGTATTCGATACAAAATTTGGATAGAATTTGATTTAGTGAATACTCTGGAATTCAGATAAATTTTTACCCGCTATTCGAATATTCGATTAGAGAACAATTCGACTAATGAGCTGGCGCATTGCTTCTCTCGGACAACACATAAACAAACAGATCCAAAATAATACCGGCTTCACTACTTCAGATCATATTTGATGCAGCTAAAATCGGACAAATATTTATCTGCCATTTGAACCTGTTTGATTTCTCTGTCGAGGATAATTTGTTGGAAACCGATCATGATTATAATTCCTCAAACACGATGTCTTGCTTGATGAGATGGGACTAAATTATTTGGCACTGAAAACTTTAGTCGTCGACTTCTAATAAATCTCGTTTCAGACAAAGTCAGAGGACTAAACTAAGTTTCTAAATTCGTCTTTGCGCGAGCGATGAATTTTAAATAATCATCAGGCTCGCCGAATTTCGGAACAATTATGTTTCAAACATCACGAAAATTTAGAAAAAGCCCGAATAGATAAAAAGGATGTCGAACTTACGACAGACGAAACAGATTAAGACAGAGACCGTTATTATCCCATGCTTAAATCCATAATCGCTGTTTACGGGACATAAACAACTGGGGTGTTACAGTTGAAGTGGCTTGTATGATGGGGGCCATGGGGTAGCCTGCAATTCTGCTGCCAAGGGAGAAGCATCATCAAAAGCAAAATTGCCATGATGAAAGTCACTGTACCATTCGTCATCATTGTATGAATTTTCTTGATGAAGCTCCCTGTGTTGGGGCCTTCGGTCCTGGTCATCCTGGGTGAGGTGACGCATTTCTTCGGCGGCCTCATCAATCTTCCTCTGGAGGTCGACGAGCCGAAGCATTTTCTCTCTCTTCTTTTGGACCTGTTGATGGATAGCTTCCATATCCCTGATTTCTTGATCCAGTTCCTCCTCCTGAGGTGTTGGGCTGGTAGCCTTCCTCTTCTGGGTCCTAGCTTTGTGTATCATCTCCTAATTAACGTCTAGTAGTTGTAGTGCAGCCCCTGGCGCTGCTGTCTTCTTCGGTGGCATGACGAAGGTCGATGCTTACCGAAGGTGGTCGAATGAGTTCACTGGAGGTGGGCGCCAATGTTGGTCCTTGTTCTCAAATACTATACATCAAGAACAAGACAACACAATTGTTAACGATCAGAGACCTTCGTCCTTCGAAGCATTATCTCCCTGGGATATAATGATCTTCAGACGAAGGTCATGAAGGGCATACCTTCATCACTTCAGTGAACAAAATATGAATCGAGACATATGAAACACAAAAGAATATAAATAATCATCATAAATCATTAGATCATTTATATTCTTATTTTATAAACATGAATAAACATCAATGATATGTGAATTACATTTACACCTTCGACTTGATAGATGGTGGGAAAGCGAGAGTGACGCGAGAGTGATTATGTCACACCCGGTTTTAGAAGGCAAACCGAATGCGAACCATGTACGTGCCAGGATCAGTAATTCACGTACACAGCAGTTACATAACTGGACATCATCACACAGTGCTCAAATCATAATATAAAAGGGGAATAATAGTCGATTACAACATATGTCTGAGACATCCACATAGTCTTTACAATAATCAAAGTGCGGAAAAGAAACATAGATACATGCGGCCTTCACAGGCAGCCGACTGGGGGTTGCCGCTAACCCATGCCTAGAACTCGTCGTAATCTTGGAACTCCTGGAAGTCTCCGTCCATGGCTTCATCTTCTCCTGAGCAGTGGTTGCAATGCTGACAACCTGGGGATGGGGGGTTTGGTGTG
This sequence comes from Zea mays, assembly GCF_902167145.1. Classification (NCBI taxonomy): domain Eukaryota; kingdom Viridiplantae; phylum Streptophyta; class Magnoliopsida; order Poales; family Poaceae; genus Zea; species Zea mays. The sequence continues at coordinate 31,459,406 of NC_050105.1, forward strand.
TAGAGCAAGGGTGAGTACACATCAACATAATCAGCAAGTGTCCTATTTGGCTGTAGTGGACTAGCTTTATGTGGGGGTAAGTCAGGCAGTTGCTTTTAGTTGGTCAAGTTATTATTACTAGTAGAGAAAGCCAAGTTTTAGAATTAACCCACGTTATTAACCCAAACGTACTCCTTTCCAAACGGAAAGAGTACCACTTACCATTACCAGAGTCAATACCAAAACCATCATTCTCATTGCCACCTGTAATCTGAACATCTCTGATCAAGTGCCACTAATCAATGGAGCTCCCTTGGCCGCTTATAACCGCGAGCACGGCTGATATATCAGTTTTCAAACACTCTACAGAGGTTGCGCACTTTACCCACAAGCCATGATTCCCTTTCTGCCCGGAGATCATGACTCACCATTGATCACTACCAAGGTGATCCAGCAGGGTATCACTACGTAACCTTTACAAAGATTCCCCGGGGCTGTAGCCGCCCGTTAGGTTTCCTAAATGCACCGCACTCCTCCCCAAGGGGCGAACCAAACTTGGCGAAGCGAGCCGCATACACCGAGCCCCATTAACGGCACGACGGCTAAGCGAACTACACCCTGGTTCCTCTAATTATTCAGCTAAGTGCGTCCCACTCCACCCTCATGGTTGCACTGTTTTCCCGGGCGGTCATCCAACGAACAAGTCCTTACGGAGAGGCACTCGAGAAACCGCTCGATCCCCCTTGAAAGCCACAAGTATAACATCATAATAAAGGAGGGAAACAGCGTATCATTGATAAATCTCATCATGTTCATTGATTAGTGTTAAGCAATAGCATAAAACTAAACCATAATAATCCAACCCAAATAGGTAAGCAAGGACATGGATAACAAAAGCTAGTAAATCCTTAGGTATAACTGTGTAAATGCGGGAAGTGAATTATAGAATGTATAGGACAAAGATAGGTCAAGGGACACTTGCCTCCACCAACCAGCTGCTGCTCAGGGGCTTCTCCTGCGAGTTCTTCGGGCTCTTCAACCAGATCGTTCTCTATCCGAGTTCAAACATACATTCCACACATTTAATACAAAAGAACAGTACACCGTACAATGGAATGCAATAATCAAACAGACGTTCAACGCGGGGCACGCAATTACGGTTAAGCGAGAAAGAGGAAATGACGGTCGAGTCTACGGTCAAGAAGCAATCACGTTACATTATTATAAATTAAACCACTCGTTTAACAGAAGGGTATTAGTTTGGCCACTACGTTTAGCATAAAGTAAGGTCATGTTCCACATTTAATCATTATAAATAGATAAAGATGAATGAAAGGGAGTGGTCGCACGGCGAGACGCGCGACACAGCATTTAAATGAAATTAAGAAATAAACGACTCGCCGCACGACAGAGCGCGCAACGAGATTCTTACATTAATTATAGACAAATGTTAAGTGTTGCGCGACGAAACGCACGACGGCTTACGTCAACAGAACTGCATTTAAACAAATCGTCGCGCGACGAAGCGCGCGACGCAGCACCTTAATAAATATAAATTTAAAAAGAATTGTCGCGCGATGAAGCGCGCGACGCAGCACATTAATAAAGACGAATTTAGAATGAACCGTCGTGCGGCGAAACGCGCGACACAGCACATCGACTAAACAAAAATTAAAATAGATTAAGACGAGGGTTGAGCGCAGCGCGACTACGTCGCACGCGCGAGAGCACGCTGCGTGTGCCGAGGGCATGGGCTCGGGTAGGGGCGGGCGAGGGCGCGGCCGGGGGCACGGCCGGGGCCACCGGCGCGCGGGGCCGAGGAGCGGGGCGCAACCGCCAGCGCACGGCCAGGGCGCGGGGGCACGGGGCCGGGCGCAGCTGCCGGCGCGGGGGCGCGGGCTCGCCGGGGCTGGGCTCGCCGGGGATGGGGATGGCGCGACGAGGCGGGGTCGCGGCGGGGAGGGCCGCCGGGGAGGAGCCACGGCGGGGAGAGGTCACGGTGGGGGCGGGGCTCGCCGGGGAGGGGAGGGCACGCGCGGGGAGGGCCGCTTGAGAGGGGAGGGGCGCGCGTGGTGGCGAGGCTCGCCAGGGAGGGGCAGCGACGGGGCGGGCTCGCCGGGGCAAGGGAGGGCGCGCGCGGGGGGAAGGGGATCGCCGGGGAGAGGGGCGCGCGCGGGGGAGGGGCTCGCCGGGGAGGGGAGGGGCTCGTCGGGGCAGGCCACCGGGGAGAGGGCGCGACGCGCGGGAGGGCGCGCGGCCAGGGCGGGTGCGCGAGCAGGGGAGGGCGCGCGGCCAGGGGAAGAAGAAAGGGAGGGGAGAGAGAGAGGGAGAGGGAAGGGGAGGGGAAGCTCACCTCGGGGATCCAAACTCCGGCGATCACCGTCTCCAAACCCTAGGGCACCACGGGGAGAGAGAGAGGTGGGAGAGGGACGTTGCTGCGCGGGAGAAATCAAATGAGAGAAAGAGATCAAGGGGGAGGGGGGTGCGCGCATGGGGAGGCAAGGGGGCGCCAGGGGCGCGCGGGCCGGACCGGGCTGGGCTGGGCCGGGCAGGGCCACACCGCGGATCAAAACCCACGACACGCACGACCACCAATCGGAATCCGATCGCGAACCAAAATCCGAAACAGAACGAGACGAACACGTGACTAATCACGACATCAGACAAAGAAATATGCTTCAGCATGATGCAACACCCTTGACACTTAGGTTTTGTTTACACATCACACGGACACCCGTCACTATATTGCTTCGAAATTGGGAAGAATGAGCGAAACGAGAAAAGGAAAGAGAGTAACGCCTGAATTTGGTGAGTAAAAAGAAGAAAAAAATTCTACCCCAAATTCAGGGCGTTACAAACCTATCCCCCTTAAAAGAATCTCGCCCTCGAGATTCAAGGTTGGCTAGCAAAGAGCTCAGGGTATTTAGCCATCAGATCATCTTCACGCTCCCAGGTTGCTTCTTCCTCAGAGTGGTGACTCCATCTGACTTTGCACATTCTGATAGTCTTCCTTCGGGTGACTCTGTCTGCAGTCTCAAGAATCTACGCTGGCTTCTCTATGTAAGTCAAGTCCTCCTGGACTTCAAAACCTTCCACTGGCAACTGCTCTTTCGACACACGCAGACACTTCTTCAACTGAGACACATGAAAGACATCATGCACTGTGGACAAGCCTTCTGGCAAACTGAGCTGATAGGCCACTTCTCCATGCCTTGCGAGAATCTGATATGGGCCAACATAGCGGGGCGCTAGCTTGCCTTTGACTCCGAATCTTCTGACTCCTCTGATAGGCGAAACCTTCAAATAGACGAAATCACCGACTTCGAAGCTTAGCTCTCTCCTTCTAGTGTCTGCATAACTTCGCTGCCTTGATTGTGCTATCTTCAGATTCTCCCGAACCATCTTGATGTTCTCTTCAGCTTCAAGCAAAATGTCTAGCCCGAACACTTGCTTTTCTCCAGGCTGATCCCATTGCAATGGAGTTCTACAACTCCCATAAAGCGCCTGAAATGGTGACATCTTCAAGCTGGCCTGGTAATTGTTGTTATAGGAGAACTCTGCATAAGGCAACCTTTTGTCCCATCCGGACTAATCTTGCAGCGCACAGGCTCTCAACATGTCTTCAAGGATTTGATTAGTTCTTTCGGTCTGACCATCTATCTGCGGATGATAAGCTAAACTGAAATTCAGATGTGTACCCAAGGCTTCATGCAACTGCTGCCAGAAATGAGAGGTGAATTGTGTTCCTCTGTCTGACACTATCTTCTTTGGCACACCATGAAGACAAACGATCCGAGACATGTACAACTCTACCAATACTGCACTGCCGTAGTTGGTCTTGACAGGTATGAAGTGGGCTGACTTGGTTAAGCGGTCCACCACATCCAAATGGAATCGTAGCCAGCTCGAGTGCGAGGCAATCCGACTATGAAATCCATACCGATTTCATCCCATTTCCACTGAGGAATTTGCAACAGTTGCAACAATCCAGCTGGTCTCTGGTGCTCTGCCTTGATCCATCGACAACTATCACACATAGCCACATGCTCTGCGATTTCCCTCTTCATTCTGTACCACCAGAATTTCTTCTTCAGATCCTGATACATCTTCTCACTTCCAGGGTGTATAGAATAAGTTGTCTCATGAGCTTCCTTGAGGATCAACTCCCAAATGGACTGGACATTGGGAACACACAAGCGGTCTTTGAACCATATCACACCTTCTGCATCTTCCCGAAAGTCTTTGCCTCTGCCATCTAGAATCAGTCGCCGGATTTCATTGATCTTCTCGTCATTCTTCTGTGCTTCTTTGATTTCCCTCTCCAAGGTGGGTTCTAACTCAACTGTTACTCCTCTCATATTGTTCAGAAATCCAAGACTCAGCCTGTCAAACTCTTTGGCCAACTCATAAGGCATCGGATGAGCGACCATCAGATTGATCTGACTCTTCCTGCTCAAAGAATCAGCCACTACGTTTGCTTTGCCTGGATGGTAATAAATCTCCAATTCATAGTCTTTGATCAACTCTAACCATCTTCGTTGCCTCATATTCAGTTCCGACTGAGTGAATATGTACTTCAGACTCTTGTGGTCTGTGTAAACATCGCATTTCTACCCATACAGATAGTGCCTCCATGTCTTCAGTGCGTGAACCACTGCTGCCAACTCTAGGTCATGGATTGGGTAATTCTTCTCATGCACCTTCAGCTGTCGGGACGAGTAAGCCACAACTCTTCCCTCTTGCATCAACACACATCCCAAACCAGTGTAACAAGCATCGCAATACACCGAGAAGGGCTTGTGCACATCAGGCAAGACTAAGACAGACGTTGTAGTCAACTTCTCTTTCAGCGCTTCGAAGGCCTCTTGACATTTCTGGGTCCACTTGAACTCAACTTTGTTGCCTAGCAAAGCTGTCATTGGTTTTGCAATCTTCGAGAACCCTTCAATGAATCGCCGATAATATCCAGCCATTCCAATGAAGCTCTTGATTCCTCGAGCATCTGTTGGCGCTTTCCAGTTTAGAATGTAGGCCACTTTCTTCGGATCCACAACTAATCCTTCTTTGTAGATTATGTGACCCAAGAACAGGACTTCAACAATCTAGAACTCGCACTTGCTCAACTTTGCATACAGCTGGTGCTCTCGCAATCTCTGCAAAACCATCCTCAAATGATTCGCGTGCTCTTCTTCGCTTTGAGAATATATAAGAATGTCATCAATAAATACCACCACAAACTTGTCAAGATAATCCATGAATACACTATTCATCAGATTCATGAAGAAGGCTGGTGCATTTGTTAGGCCAAAACACATCCCAGTGAACTCATACAACCCGTACTTGGTAATGAATGCCGTCTTTGGAATGTCCGAAGGTCGAATCCTGAGCTGGTGATAACCTGACCTCAGATCTATCTTGGAGAACACACTGGCTCCTCTTAACTGGTCGAACAGATCTTCTATTCTGGGCAAGGGGTACTTGTTCTTGATCGTGACCTCATTCAGAGCTCGATAATCGATACACATCCTTCTGGTACCATCTTTCTTCTCTACCAATAGGACATGGGCGGCCCAAGGCGAGGTGCTTGGTCGGATGTATCCTTTCTTTGACAGCTCATCAATCTACTTCTTAAGCTCAACCAACTCTGGTCCAGATACTCTGTAAGCTCTCTTAAAAATGGGGGCGGTGCCAGGAAGAAGCTCTATGGCAAACTCAACTTTTCGCTCAGGTGGCATACCTGGTAAGTCCTTTGGGAACACATCTGGGAACTCGGACACAACTTTGATGATCTCTAGTGGGTCTGCTTCACTGCTATCAACGGTCATCTGATAACAACTTCCTTTCTTCGGCTCAGGTGGGACTAACTCGGTCACCACTTCCTCTCCTAGTGGAGACATCAACTTGATTGTCCTCTTATCACAACTGATAACTGCCTGATACTTATCTAGCCAATTCATCCCTAGGATGACATCTATTCCATGAGTACCCATTACTATAAGATTAGCGGGAAACACTATCCCCCTTATTTCCACACTTACATTCAAGTAAATGCTATCGGCTCGAATTCTACCACCGGTTGAGTCAATTTGAATGGGGTTGACATGGTAGTTGTTGCAAGATTATGTGCCTCTACCCATGATGCAGTAATGAATGAATGCATTGCTCCAGTATCAAATAACACTTCTGCAATATGGGAGTCGACTGGAAACATACCTACTATCATGTCGGGGGTTTCCTAAACTGCTTCAGCCTCCAAGTGGTTCAGTCTCCCATGGTTATAGCGTGGCTGAGAGAGGTTGCCTGCTCCTGGCTGAGGCGCATTCTGCTTTGCTGGGGCACTGGGGCCTGACTGCTGCTGGGCTGCCTTCTTTAGACATTGCATCACCTAATGGCCTTGCTCTCCATAGTGGAAACATGCTTTGTTTCCACCCTGAACTAGTGCTGCTTGACTGTTCTGCTGGTTCGCTGGGGCAGGAAGACGAGGTGCCTGCTGATTCTGCCTCTAGAACTGACCTCCTCCTAACTGATTGCTCTGGCGATTCTGCTGCTGGTGCTGAGGGTACTGCCTTTGGAACTGCTGCTGCTGAGGTAGATGCTAGTTCTGCCTGAACTGCTAAGGTGGATTGCCTGAGAAACGAGGACGATTGCTGCTTCCAGGCTGAGGTCCACTGATCTTGCGCTTGCGATCCTCCATCTCCTTGCGCTTCCTCTCTATCATGATTGCTCTATCAATTAGGTGCTGGAATGTCGGGAAGGTATGATTCATCAGTTGATAATGCAGAGGGTCGACCAAGCCTCTCAGAAAACGATATTGTCTCTTGGCGTCGGTGTTAACATCTTTAGGAGCATAGACAACTGCAGAAACCTGTCCCGGTACTCACTGACAGACAATGACCCTTTCTTGAGGGCCAGGAAATCCTCCTTCTTCACTGTCATCAGACCTGCAGGAACATGGTACTGACGAAAGCTATCTCTGAATTCTTCCCAGGTGATGGTGTCGGGGTTGGCATGGGTGGCGAGGTAAGACTCCCACCAAGACTGAGCTGCTCCTCTCAACAGACGGGGACCATACAGAACTTTCTCCCTGTCATCACACTGAGCGGTATGCAATTCCCGCTCCACAGTACGCAGCCACTCTTTGGCATCCATGGGGTCAGAAGAATGAGCGAACACTGGGGGATGACCTCTTATGAATTCATCACGCTTGTCCCTGGGCATCTGAGGCATCTGAGGCTGAGGTGGTGGCTGATGCTGCTGCTGCTGCTGAATGGCGGACAGAGTCTGACCGATGGCTTGAACTGCCTGAGTCTGCATCATGAACATCTGCTCGATGGACATCGGGGGCGGGGGTGGCAGCTACTGTTGCTGGGGTGCCTAATCCTGCGGGGTTGCCTGCTCCTGCTGAGCACGCCTTCCTCCTCTGTGCCTGTTTTCTGACATCTGCAGAATGCAACCACACATCAGAACTGATCTTGCAAATCTTGCAGCATAAGAAAAGAGTATAGAATCCTTCCACAACACTGAATAGATGAACATCTTCACTGATCTCCAACACATACCAACACAGCTTCTCAGATAAAGAGGAAAGTGGAATGAAAGGCTTCCCAACTAGATAACTAACTTCATTAACATATAACAGGTAAACCAAAATGCAGGGGATACCCACACTCTGGTGACAGTCATTACAAAGATCCAAATCCAACATAGTTCATCATAACAAACATAAATGCACAGGATAAGCAAACTACCATGTCTAACTAAGACTAACTAAAAGCAAGACTAACGCTAAAACTATAGCTTCTATGTATATATTTTCGTATTAATTACAAGATCCGACTTTGACGATCTATGGTTCTAATTTGGTCCTGCAGTCGGGGTTGCCATAGGACTGGTGTCCACGCCGAGGTGAGCGGTACGGGTGCTGAGTCCCGACGGGAGCGAGGAAGCCATCATCCAGGTGACGACGCTCCACGCGCTCAGCCCGCAGCTGGGCGATCTCAGCACGAGCCCTACTCAGCTTGTCTAGTGCATGGTCCAGCTCCGTGTTTAGCACGGCGGCTAGGTTGACTGTGCTGCTCAACCTAGGATTGTCCTCGCCAACAGGTGAGACAATCACGCCTCCTATGCTGCCAGATGGACGGCGGGGTAATACTTCAGGTTGAGACCATCAGCTACCCCATCGAGCACTGAACAGTAGTGCGAAAGCGCATGCTGTGCGGCATCTTGCATGGCCGCCTCAGCTGAGTCCCGCTCAGAGATGGAATAGTGCTTTGAGCAGACCTCCACACCCCGGAGACTATTCTTCGGACGGCGCACCAAGCAGGTCACCTCCCAATGGTTCGGGTAGACCCTGCGACTGTGCTGGAAGACCACACAGTGATACTCGATGGACCAGGTACGTCGGTCAAGTGGCCGACGTAGCAGGGTGTCGAGCGCATCGTGGAAGTGACACCCGCGAGCAGCGTCGAGAGTGATGGGTCGAGCAACCCATCCTTTCGGTTCCTGGTCAACAGAAAAGTCGGTGTCGTGGCTCGAGCTGCTGTCGCCACCTCCGTCGTCTGGGTCTCCTCCAGTAGCTACTCCAGGGGCTGGGGCGCTCAGTGGTGGTGCAGGGGGTGCCTCCAGTGGGAGCACAGGGGAGCAGCTCCTCACAGACTCTATCTCCTGCTAGAGCGAGAAAGAAGAGCCCTGCTGCTCCTGCTCCTGTCGTCGACGCTCCTGCTCCTCATGCAGGCGGTGGTGCAGCCTCTCCAAGTGGCTGGACTGACTGGTCACTGGACGGCGAAGAGGACGCTCCGCGAGACGGGAGGGTAAGAAGGGGATGACAGACTTCCGTGCAGTGTGTCTAAGACGAGCCATCTACAAAAGACACCGTAAGCATAAGAGTGAGAACAGAACTAGTATGACCAGCAAGTAATAAACCATAAATAAAATGAGGAATTAGAGTAAACAAAAGATTTTTTGCAAGGTATAATATATAGTAGAACATAGGTTTGGTCGGTATGACCAACTTTTGAAGGGATACCAAAGTCAAGGTGATAGTAGGGGTCTATAATCCTTAGAACGACCATTCTACTCTAGGTTAGCAGTCCTACAGTCGGCACGGCTTTGATACCACCTATGTCACACCCGGTTTTAGAAGGCAAACCAAATGCGAACCATGTACGTGCTAGGTTCAGCAATTCACGTACACAGCAGTTATATAACTGGACATCATCACACAGTGCTCAAATCATAATATAAAAGGGGAATAATAGTCGATTACATCATATGTCTGAGACATCCACATAGTCTTTACAATAATCAAAGTGCGGAAAAGAAACGTAGATACACGCGGCCTTCACAGGAAGCCGACTGGGGGTTGCCGCTAACCCACGCCTAGAACTCGTCATAATCTTGGAACTCCTGGAAGTCTCCTTCCACGGCTTCATCTTCTCCTGAGCAGTGGTTGCAATGCTAACAACCTGGGGATGGGGGGGTTTGGTGTGTAGAGCAAGGGTGAGTACACATCAACATACTCAGCAAGTGTCCTGTTTGGCTGTAGTGGACTAGCTTTATGTGGGGGTAAGTCAAGCAGTTGCTTTTAGTTGGTCAGGTTATTATTACTAGTAGAGAAAGCCAAGTTTTAGAATTAACCCACGTTATTAACCCAAACGTACTCCTTTCCAAACGGAAAGAGTACCACTTACCATTACCAGAGTCAATACCAAAACCATCATTCTCATTGCCACCTGTAATCCGAACATCTCTGATCAAGTGCCACTAATCAATGGAGCTCCCTTGGCCGCTCATAACCACAAGCACGACTGATATATCAGTTTTCAAACACTCTGGAAAGGTTGCGCACTTTACACACAAGTCGTGATTCCCTTTCTGCCCGGAGATCATGACTCTCCATTGATCACTACCAAGGTGATCCAGCAGGGTATCACTATGTAGCTTTTACAAAGATTCCTCGGGGTTGTAGCCACCTGTTAGGTTTCCTAAATGCACCGCACTCCTCCCCAAGGGGTGAACCAAACTTGGCAGAGCGAGCCACATACACCGAGCCCCATTAACGGCATGACGGCTAAGCGAACTACACCCCGGTTCCTCTAATTATTCAGCTAAGGGCGTCCCACTCCACCCTCATGGTTGCACTGTTTTCCCGGGCGGTCATCCAACGAACAGGTCCTTACGGAGAGGCACTCGAGAAACCGCTCAAGCCCCCTTGAATGCCACAAGTATAACATCATAATAAAGGAGGGAAACAGCGTATCATTGATAAATCTCATCATGTTCATTGATTAGTGTTAAGCAATAGCATAAAACTAAACCATAATAATCCAACCCAAATAGGTAAGCAAGGACATGGATAACAAAAGCTAGTAAATCCTTAGGTATAACTGTGCAAATGCGGGAAGTGAATTTTAGAATGTATAAGACAAAGATAGGTCAAGGGACACTTGCCTCCACCAACCAGCTGCTGCTCAGGGGCTTCTCCTGCGAGTTCTTCGGGCTCTTCAACCAGATCATTCTCTATCCGAGTTCAAACATACATTCCACACATTTAATACAAAAGAACAGTACACCATACAATGGAATGCAATAATCAAACAGACGTTCAACGCGGGGCTCGCAATTACGGTTAAGCGAGAAAGAGGAAATGACGGTCGAGTCTACGGTCGAGAAGCGATCACGTTACATTATTATAAATTAAACCACTCGTTTAACAGAAGGGTATTAGTTTGGCCACTGCGTTTAGCATAAAGTAAGGTCATGTTCCACATTTAATCATTATAAATAGATAAAGATGAATGAAAGGGAGTGGTCGCACGGTGAGACGCGCGACACAGCATTTAAATGAAATTAAGAAATAAACGACTCGCCGCGCGACAGAGCGCGCAACGAGATTCTTACATTAATTATAGACAAACGTTAAGCGTTGCGTGACGAAACGCACGATGGCTTACGTCAACAGAACTGCATTTAAACGAATCATCGCACGACGAAGAGCGCGATGCAGCACCTTAATAAATATAAATTTAAAAAGAATCATCGTGCGATGAAGCGCGCGACGCAACACATTAATAAAGACGAATTTAGAATGAACCGTCGCGCGGCGAAACGCGCGACGCAGCACATCGACTAAACAAAAATTAAAATAGATTAAGACGAGGGTTGAGCGCAGCGCGACTACATCGCACGCGCGAGAGCACGCTGCGCGTGCCGATGGCACGGGCGAGGGCAGGGCGGGCGAGGGCGCGGCCGTGGGCGCGGGGGCGAGGCGCGGGACGCGGGACGCGACTGCCGGCGCGCGGCCAGGGCGTGGGAGCGCGAGCTCACCGGGGAGGGAGCTCGCCAGGGCGGGGCTCGCGTGGGGCGGGGCTCGCCGGGGAGGGGGAGGGCGCGACGAGGCGGGGTCGCGCCGGGGAGGGCCGCCGGGGAGGGGCCACGGCAGGGAGAGGCCTCGGCGGGGGCGGGGCTCGCCGGGGAGGGGAGGGCGCGCGCGGGGAGGGCCGCCGGGAAGGGGAGGGGCGCGCGCGGGGGCGGGGCTCGCCGGGGAGGGGCCACGACGGGGAGGGCTCGCTGGGGCAGCGGAGGGCGCGCGGGGGGAAGGGGCTCGCTGGGGAGAGGGGCGCGCGGGGGGAGGGGCTCATCGGGGAGGGCAGGGGCTCGCCAGGGCGGGCCGCCGGGAAGAGGGCGCGACGTGCGGGAGGGCGCGCGGCCAGGGCGGGTGCGCGGCCAGGGCGGGCGCGCGAGCAGGGGAGGGCGCACGACCAGGGGAAGAAGAAAGGGAGGGGGGAGGGAGAGAGGGAGAGGGAGAGGGAAGGGGAGGGGAAGCTCACCTTGGGGATCCAAACTCCGGCGATCATCGTCTCCAAACCCTAGGGCACCACGGGGAGAGAGAGAGGTGGGAGAGGGAGAGGGAGGTTGCTGCGCGGGAGAAATCAAATGAGAGAAAGAGATCAGGGGGGAGGGGGCGCGCGCATGGGGAGGGCAGGGGGCGCTAGGGGCGCACGAGCCGGACTGGGCCGGACCGGGCCGGGCTGGGCCACCCCGCGGATCAAAACCCATGACACGCACGACCACCAATCGGAATCCGATCGCGAACCGAAATCCGAAATAGAACAAGACAAACACGCGACTAATCACGACATTAGACAAAGAAATATGCTTCAGCATGATGCAACACCCATGACACTTAGGTTTTGTTTACACATCACACGGACACCCGTCACTATATTGCTTTGAAATTGGGAAGAAGGAGCGAAACGAGAAAAGGAAAGAGAGTAACACCTGAATTTGGTGAGTAAAAAGTAGAAAAAATTCTACCCCCAAATTCAGGGCGTTACATATTACAATTCAACGTGAACAGTACAATGTTACTGTTCATCTATTTATAGGCACAGGACGTAGCCTGGGCAAAATTACATTCATGTCCCTGACATTTACTGACGACCATAAGGCAGGATGTCGTGGACTAAGCAGTCTTTTCTCCTTTAGGTCGATTTCATCTTTCACCATCGTCCTTGTGCTAAACCGAAGCTTCTTCAGCCACAGCTTCGGAGCTAGTTTATCCTTCCTCCAAACCGTACCTTCATACCATGCACACCTTCATCTCAAAGCCGAAACCTCCTGTGATAGTATGTTATACTGGAAAACATGTTAGTTATGTTTTTGAGGACCTTCGGAAGAGGAAGGCCCCCAACAGCTGCCTCATGTTTAGCTCTGACTGGGTGAATATGTACTTGAGACTCTTGTGATCTGTGTAGATATCACATTTCTGCCCATACAAATAGTACCTCCAAGTCTTCAGTGCATGAACCACTGCTGCTAACTCCAAATCATGAGTAGGGTAATTCTTCTCATGAATCTTCAGCTGGCAGGACGAGTATGCCACCACTCTCCCTTCCTGCATTAACACACATCCCAGTTTGGTGTACGAAGCATCACAATATATTGAGAATGACTTGTGGACATCTAGCAGAATCAATATCGGGGTTGTTGTTAACTTCTTCTTCAATGTCTCAAAGGACTCTTGGCACGCTGGGGTCCACTTGAACTCAACTTTCTTTGCCAACAAGGTTGTCATTGGTCTAGCAATCTTGGAGAAACCTTCAATGAAACGCTGATAGTAACTGGCCATTCCAATGAAACTCTTGATTCCTCGGACATCTTTCGGTGCTTTCCAGTCCAGAATAGCTGCTACCTTCTTTGGATCCACAGCCAATCCCTCTCGGTTTATAATGTGACTCAAGAACAGGACTTCGCTGATACAGAACTCGCACTTGCTAAGCTTGGCATACAACTGACAATCTCATAGCCTCTGTAGTACTTTCCTCAAGTGATCTTCATGCTCTTGCTCATTCTGGAAATATATGAGGATATCATCAATGAACACCACTACAAACTTGTCGAGGTAGTCCATGAACACGTTGTTCATCAAGTACATGAAAAAAGCTGGCGCATTCGTCAAACCAAATGACATGACAGTGAACTCATATTTGGTGATATTGTCTTCGGTATATCCAAGGGTCGGATCCTGAGCTGATGGTAACCTGACCTCAGATCTATCTTTGAGAACACATTGGCTCATCTCAACTAATCGAATAGGTCTTCAATTCTGGGCAGGGGTACTTGTTCTTGACATTGACTTCATTCAGGGATCTATAATCAATGCACATCCTTTTCGTACCATATTTCTTCTCCACAAATAGCACTGGGCTGCCCAATGCGAGGTACTTGGTATGATGTAGCCTTTCTCTAACAACTCATCAATTTGCTTCTTGAGTTCTACCAATTCTGGTCTGGACACTCGATAGGCTCTCTTGGAAATAGGGGCGCTGCTAGGTATAAGCTATATGGCAAATTCAACTTTCCTTTCAGGTGGCATGCCTGGTAACTCCTTGGGAAACACATCTGTGAATTCTGATACTACGTTGATAGCTTCTAATGGATCGATTTCCTCAATATGGGCAGTGACTTGGTGACAGCTTCCTTTCCTTGGTCCAGACAAGACCAACTCCACTAATACTTCCTCTCCTGATAAGGACACTAACTTCACTGTTCTCTTGTCACAGCTAAGACTTGCTTGATATTTGGTTAGCCAATTCATCCCTAGGATGACATCTATAGTCACATCCTGGTTACTCATAACTATTAGATCATCGGGGAACTCTATCCCCCTTATTTGAAATCTTGCACTAGGGCAAAATCTATCCATTTGGGTTCTCCCACCAATTGAACTAACCCTCATAGGTGGATACATGGGTGCTACTGGCATATTGTGTGATTCTACCCATGATGCAGTCACAAAAGAATGTGTTGCTCCAGTATCAAATAACACATTTGCAGAATGGTTCTTGACTGAGAACGTACCTTGTGCCACTCCTGGGGTCTCCTGGACTGTGTCGGCCTCCAGGTGGTTCACCTTTCTGAACTGGGCACGAGGCTGCCCACGGTTGTTGCCTCCTTGTTGCAATGCATTCTGCCGGGCAAGGGCATTGGGAGCTGGCTGCTGCTGAGCTACTTTCTTTGGGTAATGATTCACTCAACGACCTTGTTCCCCATAGTGGAAACATGCACAACCTCCTTGCGCTGAAGCTGCTTGGTTGTTTTGGTTGGTTGCTGGGACAGGAAGGCGAGGTGCTTGGTTGCTCTGACGCTGATACTGATTTCCTCCCTACTGGTTGTTCTGATGGTACTGCTGCTGCTGCTGAGGAAACTGCCTCTGGTACCACTGCTGCTGGTTCTGGCGCTAATGCTGGTGCTGATGACCTTGCTTGAATTGCTAAGGTGAGTTGCCTGAATAGAGGGGACGACTGCTACTCCCGGCCTGAGATCCACCAATTTTGCGTTTCCTATCATTCATCTCCCGACGCTTCCTTTCAGTCATGATTGCTCTGTCGATCAATTACTGGAAGGTGGGGAAAGTGTGGTTATCAGCTGGTAGTGAAGGGGTCGGCCAAGCCTCTGAGAAAGCGGCACTGCCTCTTAGCATCTTTATTAACATCTTCTGGCGCATAACGTGACAACTGCATAATCTTGTCCCTGTACTCACTAACAGACAGGGGGCCTTGCTTCAAAGCTAGAAATTCCTCCTTCCTTACTATCATCAGTCCCTAGGGCACATGGTAGCGACGAAAGTTGTCCCTAAACTCCTCCTAGGTGATGGCTTCAGGGTCGGCATGGGTGGCGAGGTAAGACTCCCACCAAGATTGTGCTGCTCCCCTTAGCTGTCGAGGACCATACAACACCTTCTCACGATCGTTGCACTGAGCAGTGTGCAACTCACGTTCCACGGTACGCACCCAATCTTCGGTGTCCATGGGATCAGCAGAATGGGCAAATACAGGGGGATGGACCCTCATGAACTCTGCCCGCTTGTCTCTGGGCACCTGTGGCATCTGGACTTGGACCTTAGGTTGAGGTGGGGGTGGCTGCTGTTGCACCTGCTGCTTTGCTGGTAAGGTCTAACCAATGGCTTCGACTGCTTGAGCCTGCATCAGGAACATCTGCTCAATAGTCATCGGGGTGGCGGTGGCAACTGCTGCTGAGCTGCCTCCTACTGGGGTGCCTGCTGCTCCTGCTGAGCACGCCTTCCACTTCTGCGCATGTTCTCAGACATCTGTAGAAAGCACACACATATCAGATCTAACTCTGCAGTATTTCAACATAAGAAAAGATATATGGAAATCTTCATAGCACTGAACAATTGATCATCTTCACTGACCCCCAACATAGCTTCTCAGATAAAGAGGAAATTGGAAATAAATGGATTGCCCTCCTAAATAACTGACTTTATTAATAACTACACCAAGTTGCAGGGGATGCCCACACATTGATGACAATCATTACCAAGATCCAACTTCATTACAAGTTCATCATGACAAGCATCAAGACATATGACAAGCAAACTAACTCTAACTAAGACTAACTGAGACTAAGACACTGAATTAAACATTATTATAGACTCCGACTCTGTCGATCTATGGATCCAAATCCATCTAGGTCCTGCAGTCAGGGGTACCATAATCAAAGCGACCACGGGGCGGCAAAAGGTAAGGGTGCTGAATCCCGACAGGAGCGGGAGAACCACCATCCAAATAGTGGCACGCTGTGCGCTCAGCACGCAATTCCACAACCTCCGCCCAAACCTTGCCCAACTCGTCAAAGGCGTGATCCAGCTCGGTGTTGAGCACCGCGACCAGGTTGACCATGCTGTTCAACCTAGGATTGCCCTCACCAACGGGCAAGACAATCACACCTCCAGCACTGTCGGTCGAACAGCGAGGGTAGTACTTCAGGTCGAGGCCGTCAGCTACCCTGCTGAACAACGAGCAATACTGCGAAAGTGCACACCGTGCAGCATCTTGCATGGTTTCCTCGGTAGTATCCCTCTCAGTGATAGGATAATGCTCTGGGAAGGCCTCTGCACCCCGGAGATCATCGTCCGGACAGCGCACCAAGCAAGTAGCCTCCCACTAGTCCACGACGATGCTGGTAGACTACACAACGGTACTCGATGGACCAAGTGTGTCGGTCAAACGCCCGATGCAGCAAGGTGTCGAAAGTGTCGTGGAAGTGACACCCGTGAGCGGCGTCGCGAGTGATGAGTCTAGCGATCCATCCCTCCGGCTCCAGCTCCTCTAAGAGCTCCGTGTTGTGGCTCGAACTGCCACCGGCGTCGTCGTCGTCGTCTCCGTCAGGGTCTCCTCCAGCAGCTGGGATGCCCTGTGGTGGTGCAGGGGGCATCTCTGGCTGAGGTGCATGGGAAGGCTGCCTCCTAGACTCCACCTTCTGCTGAGGCGAGGGGGAAGAGTCCTGCTGCTCTTGCTCCTGACGTCAGCGCTCCTGCTCCTTGTGCAGGCGACGATGCAGTCTCTCCAAGTGGCTAGACTGACCTGTCACCGTGCGGCGCAGTGGGCGCTCCACCAGGCGAGAGGGAAAAACGGGGATCACCGACTTACGTGCAGTGCATCTAATACGAGCCATCTACAAAAGACATCGTAAGCACAAGAGTGAGAGTAGAACTATGTGACTAGCAAGTAAACAGAAAGAAAAGTGAGACAGAATTTTGTAAGATGAGTAATAACATAGAATTGGTCAAGATGACCAACTTTTGAAATGACGCTAAAGATCAAGGTAAGGGTAGAGGTCTATAGTCATTAGGGCGACCATTCTAGTCTAGGTTAGCGGTCCTACAGTCAGTAAGGCTTTGATACCACTTATGTCACACCGGGTTTTAGAAGGCAAACTAAATGTGAACCATGTACATGCCAGGATCAAAAACTCACGTACACAGCGATTACATAATTGGACATCATCACACATTGCTCAAAGTAAATAGCGGAAAGGTACTTTTATTACAACAAGATGTCCAAGACATCCACGAAGTCTATTACATAGCATAGTCATTAATATCATCAAAGTGCGGAAATACGAAACATAGTAGATAAGGCCTTCACAGGCAGCTCACTGGGGGTTTGCCACTAAGATAAACTAGAACTCGTCGCAGTCCTGGAAATCCTCAAAGTCCTCCATGTTGCCAGCAACTCCTCCTGAGCACTGAATACAGTGGGGACAACCTGGGGTGGGGTGGTTTGTAAAGCAAGGGTGAGTACACATCAACATACTCAGCAAATGTCCTGTTTGGCTAAAGTGGACTAGCTGTATGTGGGGTTAAGGTTAAGCAGTTGTTTTTAGTTGGTCAAATATTTATTACAATTAGTAAAGCCAAGTTTTAGTAATAAACCCAATTATTACCCAAATGTACTCCTCTAGGAGGAAATACCAGAGATCATAATTATAACCATCATCATAAACATCATCATAAAAGTATCCAAAGTTCTTCTAATCAAAGAGGATCTCAAGGCCGCTCTTAACCGTGAGCTCGGCTGATATACCAATTTCTAACACTCTGCAGAGGTTGCACACTTTACCCACGAGTCGTGATCCCTTTCCAGCCTGGGTTGTACAGACCCGATCTTCACTACTGAGGTGAATGGCCAAGGATACACTACGTAGCCTTTACAAAGACTTCCCTGGTGCATAGCTACTCGTTAGGTTTCGCCAGTCGTACAAACGCAGTACACCTTCCCAAGGTGGGTGACTAACAAAACCAAATCGAATGAACCTCTACACCCCCTAGGCAGAGCGAGCACTATGCCTTGGCCCCCATTGATGGCCCTCGGGCAAAGCCAACTACACCCCAGGTTCATCTAATTAATCAGCTAAGGGCGTCCCATTCCACCCTCATGGTTGCACTGTTATCCCGGGTGGTCACTCCATGAACAGGTCCTTAAGGAGAGGTACTCAGGAAAATGTCCTGAGTCCCCTAAATTATCACAAGATCATCATCGAGATAACATCATCGTATCATAAATATTCACATCATGTTCGTTGATTAAGTTAAAGCAATAGCATAAAGCTAACCATGATAACCCAAAAGGTAAACAAGGATAAGTAAATACAGACTAGACAATCCTTAGGTTTCAATAATGTAATGTGGAACGGTGAATTAAAAGTATGTAGGACATAATAGCTCAGAGGACACTTGCCTTCACTAGATTGTTGCTCAGGAAGTTCTTCGGCAACACACTCAGGAGCCACGGGCTGCTCATTGTCTAAATAAAGCGATCATACATCAATACATTTGGATAACAACAATTGAACAATACACCAAACATATGCAACCAAGTGGACCCAAGTTTTACAGGAAATTATAAGCTAAAAAGATAAACCTAAGTGCTAGGGATCAGTACATTTAGAGATTAATGATTCCATGGACATTATGGATTACATAACTTAGTTCTACTAAATTTAGTGAGACACAAAATTATACCAGGGATCAATTCATACATGGCATATTATTAATCTCACAAAATTAAACATCTAAGTACAATTAGGGTTTCCTTTTTATTTATTTTATTAAGCAAATAAATTATTACATAAACTAACCTATAGCTTAGACATAAAATTAGAGTGCATAGACTGTGAATGAACATAATTTATTTGAACAAAGAATATTACTATGAACATTTTGCAATTTGAGTCACTAAATTTGGAGTTCATATGAAAAGATATGAAATAAACAAGTTTTGAAGTTTGAAATACAAAATTAAGTCCAAATCTGATTATTTAAAAGGGCAGGGGTCTATTTATAAGAAACCAGGGGCCTGCGCATAAAACCTAAGGACGACGGGTTCTATTACCCGGGAACTGAGGGTCTCTTCAGCAAAACCGCCGCTCGAAGGGGTATCGGACAATCTCAACCGCTCAATCATAGATGAACGGCTGAGATCAGATCTGTGGACGAGCGCGCGCGTGCACGGATGAGCGAGCGCTGACAGGCGGGCCGGTGGTGTCAGTGACCTGGGGGTAGGGCTGACAGATCGGGCCCAACAGCAGAGCGTGGTTGAGGGGAGCGGATCTGGGCGGCTGGGTTTGCATCAGACGGTTGAGGTTAGCTCTATTCTAATTAAATCCAGATCGCCAGATCTCGGATGGACGCCCGAGATCCAACGGCCGGCGACCGGTCATGGGTGCGGTGGCACCGCTCGACCTCGCAGCGAGGTCTCGCCGGAGACGAGGGCGACGGGCACGGCGGGGCCCTAGGGGCTTGGGGAAAGACTCAGGCGCGTTCAGGGCGACATGGCGAACTCGACAGTGGGCACCTCGCCGGCGCGGGGGCACTGAAGGGCGCAGAACACGGCGGGGCGGATCAACGGCGGCGCGGATCAACTCTAGTGAGCAATTACGCAGACACTAGGGCATTAACAGGCGAAATAAGGGTATGGGAAGGTTGCTCACCTCAAGTGCAGACTCAGGGGTGCATGAGCGATGGCGGGAACGCGGGGAAGCCTCGGGTCGACGGTGGCGGACTCCGGCAGCACGGGGAAGTCTCCGATGAGCACGGATCGGGCGAACCAGAGGGGTTGGGGGCAAACCGAGGGGTGTCCCGAGTTGCTGACGGCGAGGCGGAACTCACCGAGGCAATGGGCGCGGCGATGGCTCGACGGCGACCGTAGAACGGGCGCGAGACCACGGCGAGCGGCGACAGAACTCGCTGGGCGCGCGCGTGGTGCGAGAGAGAGGGCGAGGGCGTTTGGCTGGGGGCGCAACTGAGCGAGGGGAGTGAGTGAGTGGGGTGCGGGCACTAAAAGGAGGTCAGGTGCGTGCAGAGGTGGCATGTAACACCCTAGTGTTACCTAAGGTTTCTTCTCAGTACCCAACTAATGATCATTATCACATGTGAACATAATTGAGCAAAAGACCCCAACACTTAAGAAATAAAAATTTGAGTAAGTATTTTCATCTTAAGGATCATACATTAACCATATCATGGACCACAAAGTGAGAATAATGCCCAAAACCAAAAATGACCCTAAGTAAGCCATTTAAGTGCAAAAGGGAAAAATGTAAAAAGATTATGAAAAACATAAAATCATGATGAGGACCAAATAACAAAATTATAGTACACTAAATAAGCTACAAAATGTAGTAAGAAAGATTTAACAAAAGGGTTTTGCAAAATTCTCAAAATAACCCGTCAAGTGAAAACTCAATGGGAAATTCAGAAAATTCAGAATCTGAATTTTGACCCCTTCAAAAAGTTCAGTCGTGTTCTCTGTTTTCCAAAACTCAAATCCACAAAGTCCAAATACCAAATTGGCGCCAAATTACCTTAGGCACATCCTAGAAAGGTTTGGGGGAATATCTCAACCGTTTGACATGGTTTGACATAGTTTTGCCTCGGGACGCAGCAGATTGACACTAGAAACTTGCTGACACAACTACTCATTGTACACTACTGGAAACCTCTCGGCTCCCACACATAAACAACAAAGCTTGCATCAGGGAACAAATCTTACACGGCGATCTTGCCCAAATTCGCGAAGATATGTGCCCTATCGGAGTTAGAACGGGAGAAGAAGAAACTGTGCCACGTGCTCAACCGCGGCTGACGCGCCGGTGCACGCCAGCCCGCGCACCCGCACCGAGCCGTGCGCGCCCGCGCGCCTGCACCGGTCCACGCCCGCCCGTGCACCACTCCCGCGCCTATAAAAACAATGCAGCATCGACCGTACTCCCTCCGCGCCTCACCTGACTCCCCAAACCAAGCACTTAGCTCCAGCGAGCTCTACGCCGCCCGCCGAGCAAACCCGAGCACTCGGCCACCGCGGCCAGACCACTCCCATCCATCTCCATTCGATCTCGTGCCTCGGTTAGCTTCCCCAGAGCCCTGTAGAGCTCCCCGAAGCAAGAAACCGGGCACTGCCTCACCGGAGAAGCCGTTCCACCCTCGCCGTAGTTGTTTTCCCCGCCGGCACGCGTGGCCACGACTAACCGGTAAGCCATAGTTCAATTACTCGCGCCCACACCTTCTCTGACACCTAGTGAAGCTCGCTGACCGGTTTGATTGGACCCTACTCCCTTGTTAGGACAGAACACTCGCCGCCGACGAGCTCCCTCGCCTGCGCACGAGGTCCGACCGACTCCGGCCATCCCCGACGACAACCCGCATACCGACGTGACTGCCGTGACCTCCCCTACGTCATCGACCACCTTGCCGGAGCTATCTCGCCGCCGATAAGCCTCGCCGCCCTTTTCTCCGTCGCGGGTACTGTTCCATTAGGGGAAGGACCGCGGGTTATATTAGGATAGACCCTAAGGGGTTTTTCGCATTGTCAGTCACCCGAATGAATAGTGCCCTAAGGACCTAGTTGTAATAGATACTGTAAAGAAAACCAGGGGTCTCGGCGCAAACTGGTTTTCCATTCGAATTTAAATTAGATTTTTTTAAATAACAGCAGTCAACTTCAAAAAGGCATAACTTGTTTTATACATCAAAAATTGGTCAAACCAATTTTGCTGGATTCTAAAAACTATAAACTATCAGACAAAAATATTGAACCCCATGTTTTCTATACTAATTTTTAGAGCTTGAATTTAAATTAGAGAACTACCCAAACCTTATTAATACAGAGAAAAATAGGAACACTTCTATACTGGGCTGGAGAAAATTTGTAGAGATGCTCACCTGACATATACACTGTTTAAAAATACTGAGCACCCTAGTATACAAGATTAAATCAGGAATATCCATTAAAGGTTATTTCTTCCCAAACCTTAGAAAAATGAAAAAGGTAATAGAAAATGAAAACTAGAGAATGACCATATTTTTCCTAGTATGCCTAAGTTATATAGAACCTAGGAAAAATACATGGAACCATAGTCTAGTGCTAATCTGAATTTATAATGTTATTAGGCATTAAGAAATCAAGAAAGGCCATGATTAAAAATGTAAGGTCAAATACAATAATGCAAGAAAAATTCAGTAGATCTCTAACTAGTATTATACCACTACAAAAATGATAAACACCACAAACCATCACAGTAAGTGAGTTGAACAATTAAAACTTGAAATCGGCCCACACTTCAAATAAATCAAAATAAAGACTAAAATGTGCAACAGTGAGCAAACCAATTTTTACCCAATTACTTATGATGTAAGCCACCAGAGAAAATTATGAAACTGAGGTAAAAACATGATGTAATACACATCATTTCTTATCCGATGAAAAGGCCATATATTCCAAGAAATTCTACCACCCCTTCCCTTAGAGCAAAATCAGCCAACTTCTAGAATGATTGCTCTTGCGCAAAGAAGAAGATGGAAAAATTAGGAAATCTATTGTTTGACATTTTTCAAGTATAGTAGTAGTAGAAAGCACCACTAGTCCCTAAAACTTTAGAAAATCACAATAAAATGACCAATGGGTATGATTAGCTAAAACTTGGTACAAGGTCTTGTTATTGCACCTAAATGCCAGTAAAAATAAGCCTTAGAGAAAAATCCACTGTTAAAAAGGAGTTGTAGTTCAAAGCACCCCCTCTGCCCTAAAATTTAATATTTTTGTACAGAGTGAACCCTTATCATTTTAAGCCTAAATTTTTGAGACTGAAATTTATACACCAGTGAGAAGCCATTGTAATTTTTACAGAATTTTTAGAAATTGTTAAAGCTATGTTGTAGTTCAAGCCCACTTTAAAAAGCATAAATAGAAAAGGGGAAAAGAGAGAATTAGCAAAAGTAATAGACCTCACCCATAATGATTCAGCAAGGATCTTGATAAACTTTTCACTAAGACACTAAAGAAAATCAGTGGGACACCCAAATAATCTGACCACTTAAACTTGACCATACTTGACTCTAAATGGCTAAGTATACCACTAGAACTTCCAATAGTAAGATTAAACTTTACCTTATCGACTTAATCATTTTTATTACTACTAAATTTCATATCATGGCATACATGTATCTCACTCATTGCATTCATTAGATTGCAACCTAGCTGACGGAGAGTACGTGCTCATTCCTGAGCAAGGAGCTGTCCAAAAGGAAGCCTAGGAGCCAGCTCCCAAGCCTGCCACAGAGGATCTTCCCGCAGCCCCAGCTTTTGAAGGCAAGCCCCAGTTTTATGCATAACTGTTTATATATGCTACTTTACTACACTTAATGTTTGTAGGTTTGTAATGTGCACTTAAGTGTAGGAGTTGTTTGAAACCCTTAGTTGCATGAACTCAGGATTCCTTTTTGTGATGGATACTAGTATGCTAGGTCGAGTAACTGCTTTGCTAATTAGGATCTCGGTAGAAGTCGAGTGATTTTTCTAGCACTCGCGCAAGGTCAGGAATTAATTGTATTCATCTTGACAACGGGATCTATGATGGTCTATGGACTTGGATTCAGGGTGGATGCCTTGTCTATGACACGGAATTGGAATTAAGGATTAATGTGCGGATACTTGAGTCAAGCGTTTAAAAGTACTAAACACATGTCCGGTAAACCTAGTACCTTAGTGAAGCCGGGTGCGGACTTTCCCCCGCACTTGTCCTGAGACAGGGTCTCCCATGCTAGCTATGGTGGGTGCAAGTGCAGCCACTACACGGCGGCAGCCGGGGTCAGTGGGGCATTGCATGCCAAGGCGGTGAGTCCTGACCACGAACGGGGAATCGATGGAGACGGTTGATGTGTGTGGGGATGGAGTGCCCCTACATATCGTGTGTTTAGGTTTACCTTGCAAGGTTAAAACTCAATTCGAATCATCTGCTTCTCGCAGCTAATGAGACTGCTTGACCCCTTGTACTGCATTGAGTAAAAAGTGAAATGAGGTTTTACTTGAGATAACATGTTGTTTGTACTAAATGTTTGTTACCATGTATGCTTAGAAAGGAGCAAACCTAGCTAAATTAAATAGGTTAGAACTGGAAAAGCTAAAAAAATTTAGACTCAGCTAGTGCCTTTGGCAAACCAAACCCCTCAGCCAAACAGATGCATGGTCTAGAGGTAGAGGAGTAGACTCCTCACACCGGGTAAGTCTAGCTGAGTATTAGTATACTCAGCCTTGCTTGTGGCATATTTTTTCAGGTACGCTACAGGATATGGTTGACGGTGTGACTTGGCCTTCCACCCTGCCACCGGGTTGGACGGTTGAGTGGGATGCTGCCTCGACGGGAGAGGACCAGGAGGAGTAGTGGGCTGGGCCTTTCCCTTGTCCTCCTTGTCATCGTATCGATTATCCGCTGTATTTTAATTACGAACTTGTTCCCCTTTTATTGAAACTCTGATTCATGTAATAACTCCAGTACCTTAATCTGTGGTTTCATGTTTATTGTATTCTCTCTGTGCCTCACCTTCGTGTGAGTTGGTGGTATTCGATCCTTGGTAAGTGGCTTTATCAGACTAGATCTGAGTGACTGACGGGTTATTCCGATTTAAGTGTGTTGCTGCCTATAAGGCGTGACTTGGGCACTTAGGCTGGAATAATTTGGGTGGTTCCGCCACATGGCGGGGAAACGTGTGACGTGGGCGCGTCCATGGCGGGGTGCAGGCGGGAGGTTAGGGACGGGGGAGGGTGTGGCTGACAGGCGGGGTCCGCGGACAGAGAGAGAGAGAGAACTCTCGAACGGGCGGTCAACGCTGACATGAGAGGTCCACTAGGCAGCGGGAGACAACAGGCGCGGACGGATCGGCGCCGATAGGTCGGCCCCACTGGCAGCGAGAGAGAGAGAGAGAGAGAGAGAGAGAGAGAGAGAATAGGAGGAGAGCGTGGGCGCGGGCTAGCGCCGACAGGCGAGGTTCGCCTATCAGGGGCGGCAGATTCACGGGGTTGGGCCTATTGAGCTGGTTTGGGCCGAAATGAAGTTTTCTATTTTTCTGGAATTTCTAATATCTTTTCTATTTTATTTTCTCTAGGGTTTTCAATTCAAATTCAAATTCAAATCAAATGAAACATGTGCACAAATTCAAAGAATATCTTGGACTCAGCATGATGCAACAATTCATGACTTACATTGTTTTGACAAAATAAATAATTAACCCCTCTCCTAATTAACTTAATTCTACTCAAGAAGAGAGAGAGAGACTAGAGAGAGACAAGAGTAACACCTGAATTTGGTAGATAGTTAGAAAGAAATTTTATACCCCCCAAATTCATGGTGTTACACTCATCAAGGAAGGATAAGAGTCACACCAAGTCTCCAAAATGGGTCAAGATCCATCATCCAATTTAAAGTTTTTCTTACCCTAACCTTTCTTACCTCGACCTATCCTCGCTTTGAACCAAATCACATCTTGCCTGCTTATTAGCTAGACATAAAAGGATGTTAATACTTTTCCAATCACTCACCAATTAATGGTAAAAGATAAGAAAACTTCTTGACATTGAAACCAATTCAAAACTAGAAACTAAAACTATAAACAAAACCATACCGACTATATCCCTTTTCTTAGTAATCTCGAGGATGAGATTTTTTTAAGGGGGTAGAATTAGTAACAACCTAAGATGCTAACTTCGAAAATTAGGAAGATCTGTCCCCAAGATTTCAATAAAGGTGGTTTTAACAAAAGGTCAATAGAAAGGGGTCCTAATGTGAGTGAAATCAGTATTTTGTTGAATAAAATATTTAGATCATTTTCTAAAAATATGTAGGTTGGATTATCCCTTAATAAAGATTATTTACATCAAAAGATAATTACCCTTAAAAATATTAGATGATAAACATTAAATATTTGGAAAAAACTTTTAGTTTGACTATATATTAAAGATAATGATTTTTTAAACAAGGAATGAGGTGGGTATTGCATATTGGATACATTTTCATAAATAAATAGATAAAGTAACTAGTATAGAAATAAAATTTAGTTGCATCTCATGGCTTATTTGTTTTGATCTATGCATTTGAACTTAAGTTTGCAAACTCAATACATAATTGAAATTGTTATTGAAATCCAAAAGGAATTGATAAGAATAAAATAAAGAAAAAAAGAGAAAGCTTCCCATGGGCAGATTTTCCCCACCACTCGGCCTAGCCTCGCCCCTCTGCCTTGGCCTAATGGGCCAAACATGCATCGCGCGACCCACTTAAATCCCCTCGCTCGGCCACACATCGGACGACCGTACCTGGTGAGCGCATAAGTTGACAAATGGGTCCCACTGCGCAGGGCTTTCTGCTACCTCGGGTCAGACTCGGATCTTGGAAGGTTTCTCTCCGCCCGGGATGTTGTGCGGTTATGGAGGGCGTAACCACCGGCCGGATCTTCCGCCTCACCATGAACCCCACCTCTATATAGCCCGCCGTTCACCCACAATTCCCAGGTGCATCCGGCACTAGCGATACTAATCCAAAGATCCGGGCGCCGTGGTGGAGAGAGATGAAGAGCGCCCCTGTGCAGATCTTCAACGAGCGCGTGATGTAGGGAGGGATGGCCTCGTTTCGTTGCTCGACAGGGGGGAGACTTCGTCGTGGAGTCAACGAATGGCTGGGGGATCTGGCACAGGGTGGGGATCATCGGAGCTGCTCGGGCTCCTGGTCGGCGGACACCGCCGCGGGCTGGGGAGCAACCACTACTCAGTTTACCTCACATGAGGAAGATGGAGGACCGTTGGATCCGCGATGATGGATTGAGGTAAGGGGATTTGTATCGGCCGTAGATCGGAAATCCAGTGGCTGGAGCGGTTTAATGCAGGGGAGTGGTTTCGGACCATAGATCTCGGATCGGTCGGTCGCCAGCGCATACCGGTTGGGGCAACTAAGGATCTAATCCTAACCGTTGAGAGCTAATCGGATGGCTGGCGATCAAGTGTACCCCTTTGGTCGCCACTTTTGTTAAAAAGCCCCTGTTCTTTCATTAAATAAAGTTGTTAGGAAGATAATTTAGGTCCCTAGTTTTTGCCACAAATCCCCTGAAGTTTATTTTAAGTGCAAAATAGATATTATAATAGCTTAAAACTTGTTTAACCCATAATTTTTGCGCCTTAATTCTGATTTGACCCGTTCAAGTTGTGCCAGCTTCATAACAATATTAACTACGCAGTAGTATTATCATTTGTACCATATCACTTACTTTTATAATTAGATATTGTTTAAACCTATGTTTAATAGATTAACCTCCTTAACCAAATATTGTTTGTCTATGATTATAATCTAACTAAATATGATCTCTACTCAAGTATAATGTAGATTAGAGTTATTTATTTAATATCTTTATCACATGATTTATAAAATCAACATAAAGACCTAGATTTATTTGGTTAATCGAGTAGGTCTTCCAAAAAACCATATCTTTTCAACCGTAACTCCGACTTTAGTTATTCTAGAACCTAGGATCTAGTTGCGATGCATAGATTATTATTATACAGTTTGTACTTATGTTTGGTGTGATGTTTTATCATGTTTGTTTGTATTGCTACGTATAGCAGTGAGTTCACGAGAATCTGCAGATCATCCTGGTACCTGGAATCTCAAGTCCCAGGCAAGTTGTGCCCTTGATCAATCCTTTTTACCTAATAATGTTCGCTATTAATCATTGTGACATGCTCATGTTAATTTGATGGTACCTAATAGGTTTCCCTAGCATTGTTTATTCCCCACCTTGCAAACAAACGAATTATTGGGTAGATTTGCTATTGCTCTACCTGGTTTTGGGAATCTAATGTTTCATTATGATCATGTTCCAATTATGTTGTTGTTTATTTATTGTTCATGATAAGATCATATTGTTAATTGGAATATGGAGAACCACCCGGGAAAACAGTGCTACCACAAGGGTGGTATGGGACGCCCTTGGCTGACTAATTAGGAAAGCTAGTGGAGGACTACCGTACTCGAAAGGGGCAAGGGAAGTAGGGGAGTGGTCCGTGTAGGAAGGTCCTTGGGTTGATTTTGCTGCGATGGCGGTCAGGCGAGGGATCCCTGCATTGGAGCTTCCAAGAAACTGTAGTGGGTTTTCTGAAGCTAGTGGAACTTTGTATAGGTCTCGTAGTGTTATCCTGCCTCGCTTCCTTGGTAGAGGTGTATGGGATTCATGACCCCTTGGCAGATGGGTAACATGACTTGTGGGTAAAGATGTGCAACCTCTGCAGAGTGTAAAACTGGTATATCAGCCGTGCTCACGGTCATGAGCGGCTCGGACCCTCACATGAGTAATTTATGGAACTAAACTTAATTTGTTATATGCATTGCATCGCGGTGTTGTTATCAATTTTGATCTATTACTTATTTGGGTTGCTATCTACTTATACTTATTAACTGCTAATAAAATTTTGACCAACTTTAAGAGCAATGCTCAGCTTTAACCATCCTTTTTGGTAAGCCTTACACTTCACATGAGCTCCCACCTTTGGTGAGTTCATGCACATTATTCCCCACAACTTGTTGAGCGATGAACGTATGTGAGCTCACCCTTGCTGTCTCACACCCCCACAGGTCAAGTACAGGTACCGCAGGATGATGCGCATGAAGGATGATGTGATGAGTTCGTGAGAGGTCTAGGCCGTCGTCTCCCAGTCAACTTTGGATTGCTAGATCGTTGTCTCCTTATGATGTAATTATTTATTTATTTTGTACAGAACTCCTATTATATAGTAAAGATGTGACATTCGTTTTTGTACCATGATTCATCATATGTGTCAGACTTGGTCCCAGTACACCTGGTGATTTTGTTCGCGCCCGAGTTTTGGACCCCTAGAACCTAGGTGTGACACTCACTTAGCAGCAGGCTCACCTGGCAGTAGAGCAGGCCCATCAGGTAGCTATCCAGCAGCAGTTGTCCGAGCGGATGTTCTCCATGTTTTAGACCATTCAGGACCGCCAGGACACCCTTCAGCAGCAGATGTTAGCAGACATGGCAGAGCACCGAGCATTCATGACTCACATCCTTCAGCACACCAGTGTTCCTATCCCTCCAATGTAGTCTACTACACATCCTGCTCTTCAGGCTGCAGTCGTGCCAGCCATTCAGTCAGGACCCCAGCTACATTCCTTTGGTCCTTCCATCTCTCCGCTCAGGCTGGTCACCCTGGACTTCTCGGCCCAGGTCGTCGGACCAGTCAGCACTCAGCCACCAGTGCCTCCATCGTCTACTGTCACCACTACTGTTGTGGCTATTTCTGTGACTGCTCCAGCTCTAGCAGATCCTGCACCCCAGCCAGCGTCAGAGTCAGCACCAGCTCCAGCCTCTACCACAGATACTAGATCCGAGACTGACTCTAATACCTTGCTCGCGTTTGCACTGCTGCCTCGACCTGATGCGCCTCCTCCTCCTCTTCCTCTGGGATCTAGGTTAGGGTAACCATTTTGGCGTTTGATGCCAAAGGGGGAGAGATGCAAGTTGTGAGAGCTAGGGGAGTTAGTTAAGAGCTCATGATCTTTTGATGTAATATATATGCATAATACTCTCTGTATTAGCTCTTCACTTTTGTATGATGTTTATCTCACAAACTCTATGACATGCTCTGACGATGGTTTTAATGATTGTGTGTGTTATATTTTCACCTATGATGTTGTCACTAATCTTTCAGTTCTTGTTCATGGACTTTATCTCATACTTGTGTGAATAAGAAATTTATGTTGTGTATGCGCTTATACTTCCTATACTATTATATGACTTTTCTCTGTCAAGCTTATTGAGTATCACTAACTATCTTTAGTATTGAAAGAAAAACAAACAAATTACTCTCACACTCTTGTAGGGTTGTCATCAATCACCAAAAAGGGGGAGATTGAAAGCATCTAGGCCCTGGTTGGTTTTACTGATTAATGACAATATAAGATTATATGTGACTAACGTGTGTTTTGCAGAGCACATGGTAAGTTAGGTCGCATTACAAGAGGTTGCACTGCAACGGTGAAAACAATCCCTCATACGAGAACTTGAAACGACGGCTGAAAAAGGCGAATCAAAAGATGAAGGTCTTCGTATTCCAATTGTCGAAGGAGTTGTGGACACTTGGTAAAGAGTTAGGTCTTCTATTTGCAGTACTATAAAGAGGTGTTGTGGATGAGTAGTTTGACCAAGAGAATTCTAGTGTAGTGTTGGTGGATGTTCACACTCAGAACTAGTGCTAGGTGTCACTCTATAACACACTCACAAATTAGAAGGAAATCAGGGTAGAAAAACCTAAGGAAACGAAACTAGAGTTGTTGTCTTAGGGACACCAGACTGTCTAGTGTGCACCGGACTGTCCGGTGCGACCCCTGATAGTGGGCCCAGGTAGCCCCGCAAACAAACCTCAGTCCTCGAGAAAAAAACCCGAGAGCAACGAGTTCGCTGGCTCAAATTTTAGCCGCACACCAGACTGTCTGGTGCACACTAGACATTCACTATTCACTGTTCGGTGCGCTGTCAGAGTAACGGCTAGCTGTCATAACTAGCCGTTGGTGCGCACCGTTGGAACATCGGTGGCGCACCGGACTGTCCGGTGCGCCCATGCGCAGTAGCCTATAGTGACGACTAGTTTTGGTTGGTGGGGGTATTTTTACCACCTATACCAGCCACATTTAGTGTCTTGTTGCCCAAACACACTTGTATTCATTGCTAGTGCATCGCAAGCCCACAAATCCTAGTGAGGTGATTAGAAAAGTCATAATCCCATGTTAGGGCCTCATTAGTGCGCATGAGAGCACCTAGAGCACACACCATATGCATTAGGCTTCTCTTGGTCAAGTGAAAATTTATAGATTGTTACTCTTGGTGATCGGCATGACCTAGATCGCTTGGTGACGATTGGAGTTCGGGATCACCCCAGAAGAATTGTTGGTGACCCAACTCAAGATTGTAATGGTCGTGAGGGATCCACCGCGCCGGAGTGGCAAAGGATCATCTCATAGAGAACACTTGGTTCTTGCGAGGATCAAGGGGGAGCGATACCCTTGCGCGGGTGCTCCACGAGGACTAGGGAATAGTGCCGACTCTTCGATATATCGGCAACAAATTAGAGGAGTCTTCTTACCCTTACTTTACATTCCGTATTTACTTTGAGCATTTTACTTTGTGCAATTGTTTAGTTAGTATTTGTAGTAATAACTTAGGGTTGTTGTTTATCTAGTAGTATTTACTTATTGCTAGTAGTTTGGGTGAAGTTGGATTCATGCTTCGGGTTTGACTTTTGTTGAAATTTTAGAAAAGTCCAAATCACCTCTCCTTTTGGGCATCATGATCATTTTAGTTTCATATAAAATAAAATTCCAAAACCTAACCCTAGTTTCTCATGGTCCTAGTATCCCATCCACCTAGACTTGGTCATAGTATCCCATCCACCTAGACCACACTGGCTAAAATTACGTTGGGTTCAATAAATTTGTCATGCTGGGCATAAAGATAATATGCTATTTCAGTATCTTTCAATATTGATGAGGTATGAGGCTTCAACATTGATGGTTAACTGATAACGTTACATTATATTTATTTAAATCTGACGGTAATTGGATACCACAATAAAAATTAATATTGACCTATTTAAACTTGTTATTGTTGATGATTGAGCATGAATCATTATTATTACTATTTATGTTACATTTTAGGTACGTTACATTTTAGGGACCCAACGACACCTTGGCCAGTGCGGGTATACGGCGGGCCGGACAGAAGTCTTTACCAAAAGATAATCGTGCCTCTAGGCTGTTGTTACACCAAGCGGTAAGCGTATCATAGGACAGGGCCAGATTTGTCAGAATTGAATAAAAACAAACTTGGGACAAAACACCCACAGAATGAAGCATAACAGGTAACACAAGATCATATCATTAGTACACAAGAGAAACCAGATTTGGTAACTTAAATCTATATTCATCAGTTTCATTCATGTGAGGTTCCTGAAGATATAGTCTCTTTCTTTTTCCCCAAGATAACAAGGAGCACATAATAACTTTACTAGGACACATATAAATACAAAATCAAGATTACACGTGCAGCTGATTGCTGGAGAAATTGACCTCCGTCCCTGAATCCTGCCCTACCCCATGAAGGCCAAAAATATGCGGCCACGAGAGAAGGATGCTGAATTTAATGTTCTAGCAATTCAAATTTCCTTTTCTTCTGAAACAACAATGTGTCATTTTGCAAAAACAAGAACCATTTCAAACACGAATTCCGTTCCAACACGTATTCTACTCCCAGGCTCGCTACATCATCATCGGCATGTTAAACAAGTCTGCCAGACGAAGAAGATTTCACCCGCATATGCCTCTTCGTCTGCATTAGACGCAGGTGTCAGGTTGCATACCTGATAACTGATGCCACGGCGAAAGATAAGAGCATCTGACATTTACCTTTACTCCCCTTGGTTTTTGAGATTTCCAACAAGGGAAAAGGCCATGGCATCTCGATTTTCCAAGCTCAGAGCATCTGTGAATCAGACACGGTAAGCATGACGACTTTCAGAGTATTTTCCAAGCTCAGAGCATCTGTGACAAAATCAAATATGCCTAGCTGTATTGACTGATTATATGTGTGTTTTAAAATTTGAAGGTCAGGATAAAGGCTAAAATTAGAGCATGTAATAAAAAAACATAGGTTAGGACTTACACGCTCTCTTTGTCGCAATCAACCATGTCATCCTTCCTGTGCATTCTGCTTGGTGAAACGGAAAAGCCGCTTTCACTTCTTCCACTCTGGTGCTTCTGAGAACCATAACTGTCAACAATCTTCAGCGCTTCTATCTGATGAGCAAGATCCTCATCTACATGGCTTGAGGGCACAACTAGGGACATCGAGGACTTCCTTTGGTGTTGGTTGCCAGAAAATTGAGACAGAACCTGATGTTGATCGTGTAGTGCCTGATCCACCAGACCAGGTGTGTGCTTCTCAGTAACCTGGAGCCATGCACTTTCCAGTCGCTGGTCGTCAATTGTTGGTTCTTTTGTAGTCTGGATGGGAACTTCTTTGTACGTTTCCAGTTCTTTCTTTACTTCATCAGGATGACCAGAGCTTCTCCTTGAATCTAAAGCTCCCTTTAGTCGGTCACTGTTTGATGAGCAACTCAAGACGTCAGACTCGTATCTTCTTACATTAGGACCAGCCTCTAATGTTACTTCTCCGTCCATCAATTCTGCTAGTGGACCAATCTTGACTTCCACGTTGCATTTCAGTACCGTCTCAAGTGAATTGGTAATGCTACTCAAAAATCTTTGAGCTCTAGATTTTATGCCACAGTCCTCAATTGCAATAAAAGCAGTCGCGTGGCCTGACAAATATGAAAATGGAGATTATATAACTCAATAGCAGAGAATAGGTAGCCAACCATTTAAAATACTGGGCCATATGGACAATTTAATTCAATTTCAACTTTTGAGATATGCATTTATTTCAACCTTTGTGGATACCACTGACATACTTCTTTCGGACTGAATCACATGTCTGAAGACGAGATCTTAAGTGTATTAAAAAATATAGCCAAAAAAAAGACTAATCAATGAGGACCACGTATTTTGCTCAGTAAAAGAAGTCTGAGCATCTTAGTGACAGCAACTGATAAATGATAAGCAACCTACTTAAAGATATTCCATGTTGATATGATAGCAAGAAAAACGCAAGACATGCTTACCCTCAAATTGCCTGATTGATACTAGTTTCCCATGGTCAAGAAGTAGGTGCTGTAATGTCTTCGAGTGGCAGTTCTCAATGCATCTTATCCAAACCTGAGCAAGGCTATCTGAGATTCCATTTACCAGGGCCCTTTGCTGGGAACAGTTGCCATTCAGTTGATTAGAATTGAGTGGAACTCTATCAACAGACCTACACTCTCCATAAACCAAGTTGTCATTCAGTCTCAACCGAGATGAATGTGAGGCAAGGACCTGAGGACTCGAGTGCACACTAATTGTTTTGGAGTCAAGCGTTCTCTTAGAAATGCCAAAGGCAGATAATGAATGAGAAAAAGTTCTGCTGGATGATTCCCTTGCTATCTCAGACATAGCATCATTGGCTACTTTATGGTGTTCTTGAGTACTGCCTTTTTGTTGGTTCACATCTGAACTATGACCACACCCAAGTTGTAGTAAGGCAGCAGTAAACCACGTGGGACGCTCACTTGAAAGGCTTATCTGCTTTTCAGCATCAGAAAGAATCTTCAATGCTTGTTGTAATCTTTCTAACTCTGCTTCCGTTACTACAGAGCATAAATAAAGTTGTTAGCAGATAGATCATGTCGACTAATGAAGGGCAAGGTTCAAATCAGCTTCATTAGCTCATTTACTTAAAAACAAGGCAAAGGCTTCCTTCAAATCTGCAATCTGTCAGTGACTTTGCCTGCTTAACAGGCATGGTGCATGACTACATGAAAATTACTATTCCTGCCATTCCAAATTGCAAGTTGTTCCTGCTTTTCGAGGTACATGATTTTACTACACAGATATATATACGTTATGCATAGATACAAAGTAAAACTTACATATTTTGAAAAGCCAGAACAATTTACAATTTGGAATGGAGGGAGTAAAACACACTTGCATTTTTGTGATTCTGATGGATGAACCAAGAAGGTTTATTTTTGTTCGCTAAAAAATGATTTGATATTATTTCCATCAATCACCTAGTATGACTGCTAATAGCCTAGTACGGAAGTAATTTTTGCGATACAGAATAAATCATTGAAACAATGATATTTATGATGAGAAAGTATATAGATGGAGAGGAAGAAAGAACGAATGAGCTGAAAACACCAACAGAACAATAAGGAACGTTTGAATGTACTCACAACTTCGACCACCAACTGCTGAGCCATTACAACAAGCAACATCAGCCAATTTGTAGGTGCCAGCAATGATGTCCATGATGAGCCCAGCTAACTGAGACATTAATGCCATTGGATCAGTGCCAGAATCCATCAGCTCTCTGGATCTTTTCACTGTCTCAGCCGTGTCTCCTGACATAGCTATCTCCAGAAGATCAAGCAATTTCTCTTCCGAGACAACACCAACCTTTCAAATGAAAGTTGCAGTCATTATCTGGATAGAATAACTGATATATCGCTCAAAAGTCATTCTAAAATAAAGAAAGCAAGAAATTTAGCGTGCCCATTACTTGAGCAGTCATGCAGAAACTGAACAGCATTTCAACTCCCCAAAAGGACGATCTAGTGTCATGTCTTAGTTTTTACAGTGTACAATTTCAGAAACAACCAATGTTCACAAAACACATGTTTTCATTAACAGACGAGGTGAAGATGACAAAGGTACAAATATATGGTCAGTGACAATATTAACCTCAGATTGAGCACTTTATCTGTTTTTTCCTTCTTAACATCTAGGATAAATTTGACAGAGTTTTTATAGGTTTACTTAACTTTATGTGCATTACGTACATGATTTTTGGAAAAAATAATAATAGAACACCAAATGTGCTGAATTCAATGGGGAACACCAGAATCCATGAATATAAAATACACAAATAGTCCACTAAATCAGAGATTGCAGGAAAAATGCAATACAGATCAGAGACCAACTTTCATTTTCATGTATTTCAAAGCACTATTCGTCATTAAAAGAATTGATTGATCATAGCAAGAAATTTACCAAATCATTGACAAGTGAAGGAGTTATCTTTTTCCCTAACAAGCTCAATTGATCTAACATTGTTTCTGCATCTCGTAGCGAGCCATCTGAATTCAGAGCTATCAAATCCAAAGCTGCTAGCTCAACATCAAGATTTTCCTTTACACAGATTTTCCTCAGCCGGCACACAGTGTCAATATCTTTGATCTTAGAGAACACATATTTCTGGCAACGTGATACAACTGCTCGAGGTACGTTGTTCGGGTCGATTGTAATAAATATGAACACAACATAAGGAAATGGTTCATCAAGAAACTTCATAAATGCTGACCATAATTTGGAAGGTATCATGTGGCATTCATCGACAACAAACACCTTGTACCGGGACAAAGGCGCAGATGGCGGCAAATTTTCCAGCAAGTGCTTAATTATGCCTATACTCTTTCTGTTACTTGCATCAACTTCTTTTATATTGCTAGCTTTTCCACTGAAGAAGTCAGTGCAGTGGTTACATACCCCACAGGGTTTATTATCTCCAGTAGTAAGGCAATTTAAAGCTGCTGAAAATATCCTTGCAGTCGATGTTTTTCCTGTTCCACGAGGACCTTGAAAAAGATAGGCAGGAGCTATCCTTTCCCTTGTTATAGCATTACTAAGTGATTGGACTGCAATATTTTGACTAACAATTTCTGGGAATGCTCTTGGTCTATATTTTTGGCTCAAGCTTCTCGGGTCTGACTCGTGCAGATCAGCACAATGAACAGATAGATCCATCCCATCCTGGCTTCTGCAGCTTGACCATCTTTTCCCATCCAACCGGCTTGAAGCCTCCATATCAAGCTCCCCTATATTGGTTGAGAGATCATCACTTGATGAATCAAATGACGACGAACCAAAATCACAGCTATTACCCAAAAGTGGCATTCCCTGAGCAGACTTCTTCGAATGTGCCCATTTCATTGAACCAAATGATTTCTTCTTCTTGTGCATTGTCTGGCTCCCACATATTAGGCTGCTACCTTTTCTTCGAAGTATAGCGGATAGTGAAGGAGAATAATTACTTCCTTCAGATCCTTGATGTTTTCTCCTCTTTGATACATAGCAAGGGACATGCGACCTCTGACTTCTCAGAACTGCTGATTGGTTAGACTCATCACCATCAAGAGAAGTAGCAGTCCTAGCATCCCAAGAACCAACAGTGCTGGTGTTCCTTCTTACATGCCTGTAATAGGAGCTAGTAGAAACCGGTGTGCAAGAAAAGGAAGATCCCTCTCTTCTACCTATTTTCAGTAGTTTTGAAGGATTTGAAGAGCTGACACAACCACATGCAGCAAATAGCGGAGATGCAGGATGAGATAAGTAGCCTCTTCGAAGTATCTCCAGAGCCTCTGAGTTGCAGTTCTCAGTATCCTCAGATGGCTCACCAGAGTTAACCTGAAGATCTGACAACTTCGGTATAGCTTGGTTTCTGACTGCTCCTTTCTTGGACAAAACACCATTTCTCCTTCTAGCTATTCTTTTGACAGGAGTACATGATGTTGAACTCTGAACATTGTAGATGCTGGCTGGAGGATCCAGATATGCATCACCTTTGGACTTTACCCCATTAGACTTGCATGGACTGTCCAGGCTTAGATCACCAGATGGTTGCTTGACATCCTCATCTATCTTCATTCCGCTTTCACTAGATTTATAAGAATTCTGCCTCCAATTGTAGAGATAAACCTTTCTTCTTTTCTTATCAGTGTTTGGAGGTGCACAAGGTGACTCATTGTGCTTTGGTGCTAAATTACTAGAAATACCACCGTTGTATGTAATCCTTGAAGTTGCCACCAGTGACCTAGAACTCAAAGGTGATCTCCATGTTGAGCAAGTGTCAGGGTCCTGCAAGCAGCGCGCCTTTTGCAAAGCAGTAAGTTCCTTCCTCAAGTGAAGCTCACTTGGGCCAACACACGCTCCAAACATAGTCCCCATCTCCAGTCTGGAAAGACACTGACTTGTCTGACAGAGAGCAAAACAGTAAATATTAAGTGACATCACCATGCTGGAAAATAACTGAGATATGTTCACTGCAAACAATTTTAAAGTGTTCTACAATTTAAAGTAGGTGCAGATTACAAAGATGCATAGCTGATACATCTTATCTTAAGAACGTGAAAATTCAGTATAAAGCAGTGAACACAATTTCAGCTTCCGAAGCAGCATGCTCAATCTGCAACTTGGGAAGGAATGCATATCAAGAACAGGAAGGCGCACATGATTGGGGAGGGACAAAGAAACTACAGTCTAGTACCAAGAGGAAACAACTAGATTGAAAAATTATCTGTCCTAATTCATTCTACAAAATGTATAACACTGTTCTAACCATCTATAGGTAGATTGCTGAGTCAGACCTTGTTCAGTTATTCCCCATTTCACCTTACCGAAGGTTATTTACATTATGTTACAATAAGTTCTCAGGTAATATAGAGAAAATATTTTGGGTCTTTTAAGAAGAAATTATAAAAAAATGGCGAAAGAAATATCATACCAGTATGCCATTTTATCTGATGCTAAATTGAATGGTCATCATCATTTCAAAAGCATAGAAAGCACTGAAAACCCAAATAAAAGAGCGATATGTGTGTGATATGCTGATGGGTATCCGTGGTAAATAAAAATCATAACCAAAGATCATGAAAAAATGCTACGGGCAAAACATGAAACCGAAGTGGTTGCAACCAGATTTTTTTGGGATGGATTTGATGCAAAAGAGAGAAGAAATGATTTCGTATATAGTTTATTCCACAATCTGGAAAGGGAAGGAGAAAATCAATACGCAGATTCTAGGAAGAAAGAAAAACGACACCAGGAAGAGAGACGGGATGAAATGAATGTTGGATGAAAGGGAATCTGAAATACTTTTTGAGAAATGGCCGACGAACGCAGTGCAGCCGCTAACCATGCAAGAATCAATCCCAGGAACCACCAGGAGCTGGAGCACAAAGCACTACAGCAGCATTCCGCCACCAAGATCCAAAACGTGCTTCGAAGAAAAAAAAAAGGAAGAAGGACTCACCGGCAATCACGGAGGCCGCCAGGTGGGATCGACCAACCTGCAGCGCGCACGGGAAAGAGGGAGCACGAGCAGTTCGGACTGGTCCTAGTCCTAGAAAGGCATCAAGGCGTCGAAAAAGGAGGCGCCTTTGGAGGTGGAACCTACATCCATCGCCATCGGGCAGTGAATGTCGGAGGAGACGGAGATTCGAAGTAGCACGCGGGCGGATTTTAAAATCTTCCTCACCACCCCTGCTGTCACAGCTCGCGGTGTTCCCTCTGCACCACAGTACATTTTGTCGGCTGACACAGAATAAAATGCAGCAGAAATTAATCTCTATTTCAAACAATTGTGGGGATGTTCCTAAAACATTCATATGTCAAATCGAATATTTTTAATATAGATATAAATCATGTTACAAGAATAAAATTTTGTATAATTTTTGTGTGCATTATTTTCTCACTATAATAAAAAAAAGTACAAAAACATCTGAATTTGTATTCATATCTATATCCAAATTTTAT
Source organism: Zea mays (assembly GCF_902167145.1). Classification (NCBI taxonomy): domain Eukaryota; kingdom Viridiplantae; phylum Streptophyta; class Magnoliopsida; order Poales; family Poaceae; genus Zea; species Zea mays. Next base: position 31,498,766 of record NC_050105.1, read on the forward strand.
ATCAATTATTTAAAAAAATATAGAACAAATTTAAAGATTACTCTCTATGAATATTAATAGGCTCAAAGCTAAAAACAACTAAAACAAGAATATAAATTTATATAGCAAATTCTATATGTTATTTGTTTAGAGTCCAACAAAAAAGACAAAAAAATAATATCGAAATAAGTATCCGGATCCATCCCTGCTTATTTGGTATAAGTTATGGAGTTAGGTTCAAAAATATTAGTTGCGGTGTGAGTTTGAATGAAATGTGAGAGCTTTACTAGTAAGAGAGTTAGTGTTAGACTTGTTGCAAAGAAAAAATTAAAGATTGACATAATCAAGATGCCATAGCCAAAGCCCAAAAAAATCTAATTGCCAAGCTAAATAATTATGCTACAAATCATTGCCAAAAACAAATGCTATGAATTCCAATAACCAGGTCGACTATTTTGAGCAGCTTGCAAGTCATTTCACAAGGCCTTTCACCAATGAACAAATGGAAGCAATTATGGAGCTGGCAAACTAGGGAAAAGAGAAGGAAGGGACCAAGAAGAAGGGTAGCAAGGTGGTACCGTTCAAGGTTGCTATGGGGAACTGAGTCATTTTTTAATATTTTGGTGGGTTTAGTGCGTTTGTCTGTGGGTCGTCCAGTTTGTAATGAGGACTGCATTGTTTGGCAGTTTGGCGTCTGGGTAGTGGATCCCAATTCCTTGGCTACCACTGCATGTGTATCCGTCTGTTTTCAGTTTGGTTGTAAGGTGTGTGTTGTTCCTTTCTAGAACAATGATGCATGTTGTCTATGGAAGGATGGTCCGAACCTGTGTTCGTTTTACTGTCTTCCTATTGTGACATTTTTTTAAGTAGAGGAGCCCCTTTTGGTTAATGAGTACCAACTGCACTATTCTCTCTTGGAACATAAGGGGGTTGAATGACCCAGCTAAACGGGAAAATGTGAAGCAACCAATCCTCTCATCAGGAGCAACCATCGTTTGTCTCTAGGAGACAAAGATAATAAACTGGAATAACAACTTGCTAAGGGAAACTGTGGGCTGCAAGCTAGCATCTTAGACTGTCCATTTGCCATCTCTCGGATCCTCGGGTGGAATCCTAATTGCCTATGTGCCGATTATTTTGACATAAATATTATCTCTTATGCATCAGCTTGTTCAATATCTGTTCAAATCAGTTCCCGCTTGGAGGACGCGGAGTGGGACCTCATATGAGTATATGGCCCTCCACATGAAAATGAGAAAATAGCTTTCATTGCTAAGCTATGGAATATCCGTAATATGATGAACTCTGAAGGATGATTCTAGGTGACTTCAATATGATAAGGAGAGCGAGGGAGAAAAACAAAGGGTCAATCAATAGAAGAGTAATGAGATGGCTCAACTCCATAATTGACTCTCTACAGCTGCTAGAGCTTGATCTCAACGGAAAAAAATCACCTGGATAAATGAACAAGATGATCCTATGATGTCTAGAATTGATAGATTTTTAGCGACAACGGAGTGGCATGATCTTTCCCCGAGGCTGACCTACAGGCCATTGGTACCATGACCTCGGACCACTGCCCTTTAATATTGCAGGGTCATTCTACTTTTATCTCTTATAGGCTTTAATAATGCAGGGTCATTCTACTTTTAACTCCTATAGGGGGTTTAGATTCGAAGCTTTCTGGATAAAAATTGATGGGTTCAAAGAGGTGGTTTAGCAAGTTTGGACGTCTAGAGTGAACCCCGCAGACACCATCCTTTGTCTTCATGTGAATATGACTCGCACGACTAAGGACTAAAGTGTTGGAGAAAAAAGATAGTAGGCAATATCAAAGTGCAACTAGCAATCATTCAGACCATCCTCACCCTTCTGGAGAAGGCGCAAGAATCTAGACGACTATCCAACGACGAGTTAAATTTTACAAAAAGGCTAAAATCAAAATTCTCAGCCTTGTGACAATTCAGAAGTCAAGAGCTAGACAGCATTCTAGACAAGCCTGGATGAATCGAGGAGACGCTAACACAAAAAAAATCACTTCATGGCAAATAACAGAAGAAGGAAAAACTTTATTAGATCACTTGATCGTGGAGGCAGACTATTGACTAGTCAGGAAGACAAATTGCATGAGGCTCAACAAAACTTCCTTAAAGTTCTTAGCAGGAGGGGTGCAAGACATAGCGTCTTTTGATGGGACAACTTAGGCTACACTCTTTTTGAGTTATCCGACCTGGACTATATGATCACTGATAATGAGATCAAAAAACTGGTAATGGAGCTGCAATCTGAAAAGGCTCCCGGGCCAGATGGTTTCATAGGACTCTTCTATAAGTGTTGTGTCGAGCTGATTAGAGACGATCTATCAAAAGCAATTAATGATTGTTACCACCACAAATGCAAAAACATGCATCTGGTTAACGAGGCAAATATCATTCTTTTACCAAAAAGGGAGGGTGTTGACAGGATCGAACTGTTTAGATTGACCAGTCTCATCAACAGTTTCATGAAAATAATAACAAAGATCTCGACAAATAGACTAGCACCGAGAATTAATGAGATTGTCTCCACCTCACAAAACGTGTTCGTCCAAAAACGATCAATTCAAGATAACTTCCTTTATGTATAGAGAGTGATAAAAAAGGTCCATAGGAACAACCAGCCTGCTCTTTTTGTCAAGCTTGACATATCAAAAGCTTTCGATTCCCTCGATTGGGCATATCTTTTAGATGTTTTGAGAGCTCTAGAATTCACTTAGAAGTGGAGAAATTGGATCGCCGCAATCTTAGGTTCTTCTTCTTCTAAAATCATCATCAATGGGCAACAAACAAATGCAATTAAGCACATGCATGGGTGCGTCAGGGAGATCCGCTACCTCCCTTTCTGTTTATCCTAGCAATGGACCTTCTACATCGAATGATCGAGATGGCGGCCGACGCTGGGCTTCTAGGGCGGTCCTTGCCAAAAGAGGCAAAACTACGATGTTCTCTCTATGCATATGATGCAGGAGTGTTTGTTAAAGTAGATAAGGAGGACTTGAAAGTTCTGAAAAGAATTTTGGAAGTTTTTGAAAGGTGTTCAGGTATGAAGATCAATTTCGATAAAACTGAAATTTTCCCGATTCGTTACCCTGAAACTCTTTGACCAAATTTGATGGAAGTGTTCCCTGGAAAATATTCAAAATTCCCTAGAAAGTATCTTGGACTACCTCTTCACTTCAGAAATGTTAAAAGAGTTTACGTTCAACTGCTAATTGATAAAATCAATAAAAGACCGGCAGGGTGGAAAGGTAAGCTCCTCTCCAAGGCGGATATGGAAACCTTGATTAAGTGTTGCCGGCACAACCTATCTACCATCTAACGATTTTTCTGGCACAAAAATGGTTGCATAAAAGAATTAAATAATATAAGATAAGAAGAAGTTTTCTTTGGAAAGGAAATAATCTAGAATCATTAGCAGGGGTCACTGCTTGATCAACTGGTCTACAACTTGTTTGCCAAAGAATAGGGGGTCCTTGGTATTCTGGACCTGGAATGTTTTGTAAGACCGCTACGACTAAGATGGTTGTGGCTGCGATGGAAGGTCAAAGAAAAAGCGTGGGCTGGCATGCAATTACCATGTGACAAAACTGATGTGGATCTCTTCAATGCATCCACCATTGTGAACATTGGCAACGGAAAAATGGCAGATTTCTGGGGATCGAATTGGATTGAAGGACGGGCACCGAGGACTATTGCGCCAAGTCTATACAAGAAAGCAAGGAGGAAGAATGTCACCGTGTTCAAAGCTCTTTAGAACAATTACTAGATACAATTATGTTCTCCTTACACTCAGGAGGAGGAAGTGAGACATTTCGTCTCCCTATGGCATGCAATAAGTAGCACACAAGACCTCAATGATTTGGAGGAGGCCATTTCTTGGCAATGGACGACGGATGGGCAATACAGTACAAGTAGTGCATATAAAATTCAATTCACAATGAACTTCTGTAGAATTAAAATCAGCCCCATTTGGAAAGCAAAGACCGAACCAAAATGTCGTTTTTCGCGTGGACACTATTACACAACAGAGTTTTAACTTCAGACAACCATCAGAAAGGGGATGGCCTTGCACCCAATCTGTTGTCTATGTAATTCATCTCCTGAGACAGTGACCCACCTTTGTAAGGATTGCCCCTTCATAGGAATAGTGTGGAGCATGATCTTGGCTTGGGATGATATGTGGTTCCTGAATAGTACCCTAATTCAGGATCCTTGTATGCTTGGTGGAGAAGACTAAGGAACCTCTGTAGCAAGCAGTCAAGAAAAAGTTTTGATAGCCCTCTCATTTACTTTTGGTGGAGAATATGGTTGGAAAGAAACAACAAGATTTTTGAAGAACAACAAAGAACGGCAGAACATGTAGTTCAGTTGGTGAAAGATCTCGTCGGAGGAGGAATATCTAGTATTTAAAGGGCAACCATTGAACAAGCTTTGTGTAGTTTCATCTTATCCTCGCTCTTCAGTAGAAGTGTAGGCTTGTTCAGTTGGTGGGGTTGTGCGTCTTATTTTTTGTTTTCTTTCAGTTTTCTACCCCAAGCTCTAGTTTTTTCTTCTTGATAGTGGGTCTCTGCTTGTACTTTTTTCACCCTTCTAATATATTGGAGCGGCAAATCTTTTGCCTCTATTCCTTTCAAAAAAAGAAATGTGATTGTATACGGATAAATTATTATGTTTTTTCTCTGTTGTGCATTTTCTCTGTAGTGCTAGAAAAATATAATTATATGCTTGAGCAGTGCCAAACTAACTTAAGTTTGACTATATTTATAAAAATAATAAAAATTTAAAACTCTAAAGAGTTTCAGTACAAAAATTAAGTACATGCCAAATTTAAATATGATTGCAATACTTTTTATACAGATCTTGTTAAACCTAAGATAATTTGAATGAACACTGTTCTAACGAGTGAGTATTTAAATTATCATAAGTTTTCTGCTAATGGATCATCCTCTTATTTGGAACCATTATATCATTTAAATACTATTGATGGTTTCTATAACCTCTCACCTCTCTTTTGTCCAAGTGAAGAAATCTCATCGTGTGAGCACAAAAGAGGCTTAGGGGGTGTTTGTTTGGGATTATAATATGCCCAGTTTATATAATCCAACAACTTTTGAACTAACACTTAGTTTATAAATTGTTGGATTATATAATCTGAGCAGATTATAATCCCAAACAAACACCCCTTTAGAAAAGATACATTAGATGGGAAAAAGTATATATGAGCCATCTCACTTGGTGTTCTCTCTCCGCTCATCTTTGATGTCCTTTAACTTAGGATGAAGACTAACTAGGTTAATTTATGATGATGTCATGGTGGGCGCCAATGTTGAATACTTGATTTCAATCCCTTTACGGCATTGAGAATCAAGGCAACACAAGTTAAATACGAGAGCCTTCGTCCTTAACTTGACACTTTGAAGCATTAATGTGAAGGATAAAGGTCTTCAAAAGGAGATGTAAATGAAATTATGTAGAATGAAACAACAATGCACAATGGAGTGTAAAACTCGTCTCATATGCCTTAGCATTTTTATTCCATCTTCCTTTATGTCATTTAAGTTTACAAACATACCTTCGGCTCCTTAACACAAGGTGACACGAAGGTTCTTTGAAGGCTAAGCAACACAAAACTATGGCCCTCGAAAAGGTGAATTTATACATGGCACTGTTCATCTATTTATAGGGAAGGTTAACAGCCTCGTACAAAATTACATTCATGCCCTCAAGGTTTTACAAACATGATTTACAAATGACACCAGGGCAACATTGTCCTTTCTCCTTTCTTGCAACACAAGTCTCGAACTTCATCGTGTGAAAAGCCTCTTCGTGCTGAAGCTTGCAGCTTTGAGTTTCATCCTTGTCATCCGTGTGTGCTGAACGAAGCTTCTCCTTGCATAGCTTCAGCTATTCTTGATAGCACTTCGGTCGAGGCCTAGCTTCGTCTATTGTTAGCCGTGTACCTGAAATACATTTGTTCACTCCGAAACAAGAGTTATTTGAAGAACTTTGGTGAAGATAGACCCCAATGGTGGTCTCAAAGATGGGTTTGTTGGGACACAAAAGGACGGAGGAGGATTTGAGAAGGCAAAATACTAAGGACAAGCCAAAGCTGAAATTTTATGGTCCTTCAGCGTCCTACATTGTTTAGATACATGGACTATTGAAAGAGACAAACATCAAACCAACTGAAATTTTAAGGTATATAATTAAGGCAACATATCTAGTGTAAACACGATTAGGGTGGTAACATGCTAACAACAAATCTTGACCATTGAATCTACCATCTACGACTGAGTGCAATTCCACCTAGCTAAGGATGACACACCCTATTCCATGAAAATATAGGGGTTCTTTAGAAAATAGTCTGAGACCAGGCGAGATTGCACTCAACCATAGATGATGGATCTGATGGAAAAAATTATTTTAGCATGTTAGTACCCTAATAGTGTTTACACTAAGTCACGACCACTTCTCATCTTAGAAGCGAGGTGAAGGGCATCTTCGGTCACATCTCCTTTCTTCAGTTTAAACTGCGGAAAGGCAATGTAGCAATGCGAGCACAGTATGGACGGAGGCAGCCCTTGTACGCCTTCGGCATCTTTCAAGGTCACATAAAACCATAAATCCCACCAATTCTTCCATTTGTTCTTCGAGCGCGGAACAAGTTCCACAACTTCACCCGAAGTCTTCCCAGTCCTCGGGGTGAACGTGCACGAGCCAAATTGCATAATCTTTCCGCTAGCAACCTTCTTCTGCCAATGGAGGCAATAATTCTTGACAAAGACTTCAACCGAGGGCTCTCCACCATACATAGTTGCTTCCCACATAAACTTTGCCAGTTCCACCATGGCGTTCGGTGTGACATGGTGAATTTGAACTTCAAAACGCTGTAGCACTTCGACAACAAACCGATGCACAGGAAAGTGAAGGGCAGCAGTGAAGAATGCCTCAAAAACAACCAGCTCCCCCTTCGACTCTAGGAGCTCTTTGGCTCCCAGAGTGCGCCCCACACCATCCCCAAAATACCCCAAGCGTTGCATCTTATACACGCAGCTCGAGTAAGTCCTTGACATCCCAAACTCCACCATGTGCCCTGGCAATAGCTCCACTACCACCGTTGAATCACTAATTGTCTTCTCCGACGACGGCGCACTCGACGGTGCAGTTGCGGCAGACGACGACGAGAAAGAAGATGACATTACGTATTTGCTTCAAGCGGGCCAGTTCACCAGCGACAAGAAGTGGAATGCATGCAGTAGGTTTCCCAGTTGAAGAAGCCAAGGTTTCTTTGCGCTAGCGTGTAAACGATTTCCCACCTCGGTCGGGACCAGTCTTTATAGGTCCGATAAAGCGCCTCGAGAAGCCAACTGCCCCATAGTAAAACTTCACCTCCCAATGGTCATATTTCAACCCTCCCCCCCGAGGACCACTTCAACCTGACAAGGGTAGTGTTCGGCCATCTCCCGAAAAAGACTTTGGGGGTTGGAGCGAAGGCCGACCTCCCCCTCGGTCAGACCCTTAACATCCATCGAACAGGTTTTGTCATAGGTACAGGAAATGAAGGGTACTTTGACCGGTACCATGCAAGAAACGAAGGGTACTTCGACCGGTACTGTGTAGGAAGTGAAGGGTACTTCAACTGGTATCAGAATTGAGGTCTCTGACCAGAGCTGCCGGAGACGTCGGAGCGAAGGGTTGTACTGTTTAAAAACTGGCTCGTTATAGTCTCGCGAAGGTGTCCCCATCAGCTTGGATAGTTCTGCACGACGACAGTCTTGACGAGGTCGGAGGCTCGTCTTCGTAGGACAAAGGGTGTCGCGCGTGGGTGAAGGCCATGCCGCTCGATGGTGGGGCCCATGCTGCCCTCTGTCGTCATTTAGGGCCCATTTGTAATCCCCTCCTCGGGGTAGGTTCTGTAGTCTGTTTAATCAGACTGTACTTCTCATCACTGTAATGACCCTGTAAGGGGGGCATTCTAGAGCTGTAGTAGGTAACCGGGGGCATAACAGTACTTAGGCGACACACCCACCTGCCCGGTTACCTATAAATACCCCCTCACTATACATGGATAGGACACGCTTAACAATATGCTACAGTTCCCTACTTACTGTTTTGTTGAACACCTGAGTTCCCTCCTTGAGTGATTGGGCCCACCTGACCACGTGTCAGTCGGTCCCAACAGTGACATTCATCCAATACACTACTGTTCACCTATTTATAGGCACGGGACGTAGCCCGAGTAAAAATACATTTATGACCTTAACATATAGCCATAATCGTGACATAAATCATCAAGGATTTGCTAGTCATTTCCTCTTCGCCTCGGCATCATGTTTGACCTTCTTTGCTGCCTTAAGCCGAAGCCGTCGTGCCTTGGCCGCATGAAAGGGAATTAGGCTTACACCTATTTCCTAATTGATTTTGGTGGTTGAATTGCCCAACACAAATAATTGGACTAACTAGTTTGCTCTAGTATATAAGTTCTACAGGTGCCAAAGGTTCACAATAAGCCAATAAAAAGACCAAGAAAGGGTTCAAACAAAGAGAGCAAAAGACAACCCAAAGGCACCCTGGTCTGGCGCACCGGACAGTGTCCGATGCACCAGGGCACTCGAAGATGAACTAGCTACCTTCGGGAAAATCAGAGGCAGCTCCGCTATAATTCACCGGACTGTCCGGTGTGCCAGCGGAGCAACGGCTACTTCGCGCGCAATGGTCGACTGCAACGTATTTAATGCGCGCCTGCGCGCGCAGAGGATAGAGGACGCGCAGTTGGCGCACAGGACAGTCTACAGACCTGTCCGGTGCACCACCGGACAGCCCAGAGGCCCCACAAGTCAGAGCTCCAACGGTCGAACCCCAACGGTCTGCTGACGTGGCTGGCGCACCGGATAGTGTCCGGTGGCGCACCGGACTATCCGGTGCGCCATGCGACAACAGCCTTCCAACGGCCATTTTTGGTGGTTGGGGCTATAAATACCCCAACCACCCCACATTCAATGGCATCCAAGTTTTCCACCTTCAACACATTACAAGAGCTATAGCATTCAATTCTAGACACTCCAAAGAGATCAAATTCTCTCCCAAGTCCAAAGACAACTCCAATCAATAGTGACTAGTGAGAGAGTGATATTTGTGTTCATTTGAGCTCTTGCGCTTGGATTGCTTCTTTTCTTTCTCATTCTTCTTGTGATCAACTCAATTGTAACCAAGGCAAGTGACACCAATTGTGTGGTGGTCCTTGCGGGAACTTCGTGTTCCGTTTGATTGAGAAGAGAAGCTCACTCGGTCTAAGTGACCGTTTGAGAGAGGGAAAGGGTTGAAAGAGACCCGGTCTTTGTTACCACCTCAACGGGGAGTAGGTTTGCAAGAACCGAACCTCGGTAAAACAAATCATCGTTTCTCGCTCTTTATTTGCTCACGATTTGTTTTGCGCCCTCTCTCTCGGACTCGTTTATATTTCTAACGCTAACCCGGCTTGTAGTTGCGCTTAAGTTTATAAATTTCAAATTCACCCTATTCACCCCCGCTCTAGGCGACTTTCAATTGGTATCAGAGCCCGGTACTTCATTAGAGCCTAATTGCTCAAAGTGATGTCGGGAGCATCCGCCAAGAGGGAGTTCGGGACCGGCGAGAAGCCTGCCACAAGCCATGGGAAGGCTCCATCCGGGGAGTCCACCAACAAGGTGAAGGGATCCCCTTCACACAACAAGTCACGTTGGAGCGGTGATAAGAAGAAGAAGTTGAGGAAGGTGGTCTACTACGAGACCAACTCTTCGTCGCCATCCACCTCCGGCTCCGACACGCCGTCTGTAACTTCTAAGCGCCATGAGCGTAAGAAGTTTAGTAAGATTCCCCTACGCTACCCTCGCATTTCTAAGCGTACTCCATTACTTTCCGTCCCATTAGGCAAACCACCTATGTTTGATGGTGAAGATTATAATATGTGGAGTGACAAAATGAGGCATCATCTAATCTCACTCCACACTAGCATTTGGGATGTTGTTGAGATTGGAGTACAGGTACCATCACCGGGGGATGAAGACTATGATTCGGACGAGGTCACCCAAATCCGACACTTCAACTCCCAAGCCACCACTATACTCCTCGCCTCTCTAAGTCGAGAGGAGTATAACAAGGTACAAGGATTAAAGAGCGCCAAGGAGATTTGGGACGTGCTCAAGACCGCACACGAAGGAGATGAGGTGACCAAAATCACCAAGCGGGAGACGATCGAGGGGGAGCTCGATCGTTTCCGGCTTCACCAAGGGGAGGAGCCACAAGACATGTACAACCGCTTGAAGACCTTGGTGAATCAAGTGCGCAACCTCGGGAGCACCAAATGGGATGACCATGAGATGGTCAAGGTTATTCTAAGATCCCTCGTTTTCCTTAACCCTACACAAGTTCAATTAATTCGAGGAAATCCTAGATATACACTAATGTCTCCCGAGGAAGTAATAGGAAATTTTGTGAGCTTTGAATTGATGATCAAAGGCTCAAAGAAAATCATCGAGCTAGACAGCCCCTCCACGCCCGAAGCACAATCGGTTGCATTCAAAGCAACAGAGGAGAAAAAGGAGGAGTCTACATCAAGTAGACAACCCATCGACGCCTCTAAGCTCGACAATGAGGAGATGGCGCTCATCATCAAGAGTTTTTGCCAAATCCTCAAGCAAAGGAGGGGGAAGGATTACAAGCCCCGCTCCAAGAAAGTTTGCTACAAGTGTGGTAAGCCCGGTCATTTCATTGCAAAATGTCCACTATCTAGTGATAGTGACAGGGGCGATGACAAGAAGGGCAAGAGGAGAGAAAAGAAGAGGTACCACAAGAAGAAGGGCGGCGATGCCCATATGTGCCGCGAATGGGACTCCGACGAGAGCTCCACCGAATCCTCCTCCGACGAGGACGCCGCCAACATCGTCGTCACCAAGGGACTCCTCTTCCCCAACGTCGGCCACAAATGCCTCATGGCAAAGGACGGCAAAAGGAAGAAGGTAAAATCAAGATCCTCCACTAAATATGCTTCCTCTAGTGATGAAGATAATTCTAGTGAAAATGAGGAGGATAACTTGCGCACCCTTTTTGCCAACCTAAACATGCAACAAAAAGAAAAATTAAATGAATTAATTAGTTCTATTCATGAGAAGGATGAACTCTTGGACACCCAAGAGGACTTCCTAATTAAGGAAAATAAGAAGCATGTTAAGGTTAAAAATGCTTACGCTCTAGAAGTAGAAAATGTGAAAAACTATCTAGTGAGCTAAGCACTTGCCATGATACTATTGTCAACCTTAGAAATGAGAATGCTAAATTAATTACTAAGGTTGATTCAAATGTTTGTAATGATTCAATTCCCAATCTTAGTGATGATAATGCTAATTTGCTTGCTAAGATTGAAAAGTTGAATAATTCACTTGCTAGCCTTAGGATTGAAAATGAAGAATTGATTGCTAAGGCTAAAGAATTAGATGTTTGCAATTCTGATCTTAGAGATAATAATGATATTCTACGTGCTAAGATTGTTAAACTTAATTCTTGCAAACCCTCTACATCTACCACTGAGCATGTTTCCATTTGCACTAGATGTAGAGATATTAATGTTGATGCTATTCATGATCACCTAGCATTAATTAAGAAACATAATGATCACATAGCTCAACTTAATGCTAAGATTAATGAGGATGACTTAGAAAATGAAAAATTTAAATTTGCTAGAAGCATGCTCTATAGTGGGAGACGCCCTGGCATCAAGGATGGCATTGGCTTCCAAAAAGGGGACAATGTCAAACTTAATGCCCCTCCTAAAAGATTGTCTAACTTTGTTAAGGGCAAGGCTCCCATGCCTCAGGATAATGAGGGTTACATTTTGTACCCTGCCAGTTATCCCGAGAGCAAAATTAGGAGAATTCATTCTAGGAAGTCTCACTCTGGCCCTAATCATGCTTTTATATATAAGGGTGAGACATCTAGTTCTAGGCAATCAACCCATGCAAATTTTCCTAAGAAGAAAACTCCTATTGCATCAAATGATTTTAAAATTTCATTTAAAACTTTTGATGCATCTTATATTTTAACTAACAAATCCAGCAAGGTAGTTGCCAAGTATGTTGGGGGCAAGCACAAGGGGTCAAAGACTTGTGTTTGGGTACCCAAAGTTCTTGTATCTAATGTCAAAGGACCCAAAACCATTTGGGTACCTAAAATCAAGAACTAAAATTGTTTGTAGGTTTATGCATCCGGGGGTTCAAGTTGGATCATCGATAGCGGGTGCACAAACCATATGACAGGGGAGAAGAAGATGTTCTCCTCGTACGAGAAAAACCAAGATCCCCAAAGAGCGATCACATTCGCGGATGGAAACCAAGGTTTGGTCAAAGGATTGGGTAAAATTGCTATATCTCCTGACCATTCCATTTCAAATGTTTTTCTTGTAGACTCTTTAGATTACAATTTGCTTTCCGTTTCGCAATTATGTAAAATGGGCTACAACTATCTTTTTACGGATATAGGTGTTACTGTCTTTAGAAGAAGTGATGATTCAGTAGCATTTAAGGGAGTGTTAGAGGGTCAGCTATACTTAGTAGATTTTGGTAGAGCTGAACTCGACACTTGCTTAATTGCTAAGACTAACATGGGCTGGCTCTGGCATCGCCGACTAGCACATGTTGGAATGAAGAATCTTCACAAACTTCTAAAGGGAGAACACATTTTGGGACTAACAAATGTTCATTTTGAGACAGACAGGGTTTGTAGCGCATGTTAGGCAGGGAAGCAAGTTGGTGTTCATCATCCACACAAGAACATCATGACGACTGACAGGCCACTCGAGCTCCTACACATGGACCTATTCGGGCCGATAGCTTACATAAGCATCGGCGGGAGTAAGTACTGTCTAGTTATTGTGGATGACTATTCTCGCTTCACTTGGGTGTTCTTTTTGCAGGAAAAATCTCATACCCAAGATACCTTAAAGGGATTCTTGAGACGGGCTCAAAATGAGTTCGGTCTGAGGATCAAGAAAATAAGAAGCGATAACGGGACGGAGTTCAAGAACTCTCAAATTGAAGGCTTCCTTGAGGAGGAGGGCATCAAGCATGAGTTCTCTTCTCCCTACACTCCACAACAAAATGGTGTAGTGGAAACAAATGGTTAGTCGTGTTTTTGATAACCTTCGGAAGAGGAAGGCCCCAACAATATCTAAAATGATATTTTCTTAATATAACTAAATTTGTGTATGTGAATTCCATATTTGAAAGCATTTGATAAAATAGGATGATAAATAAAAGAAAAATAAATTTAATGCATTCACGTTGGATCTTTGTTTGTGCATATTTAAGTTCTAAACCTCAACATAGATTTGCATTCAAATAGGAAATTAAAATAGAAAAGAAACCAGGGAAAAAGAAAAAGAAGGCTTATTTGCACCGTGGGCTGAAACCCCGCAGCCCACTCACCCCATCCCGCCGCGCTAGCCCGGCAGCACAAGCCAGCGCCGACATGCGGGCCAGCAACTACAGTCTCCGCCTGCTCCATGCACACGCACGAAACGCGCCTGTGCCAAGCCCTGTCCAGTCGCCATGTTGGACCGTGTTGCAGACGCCCTTCTGTGGAGTCCGCGCGTCCAAGTTCCCTTCGTATCACTGGCGAGCGGGCCCCACTAACCAGACTCTTCTTCCACCCCGCGGTTGCTGCGATACGCGCGTATGGATCCGCGCATCTGTGCAATCTCCGAAACCAACCGACCTTTCCTCCCTGAGACTACAAATACCAGGGCCGGCTTCCTCCTCGACCATAGGTGAATCCTCCATTGAAAGCGGGCGGAAGACCTTCTCTTCTGAATATTTTACAATTTCTAGTTCATATGTGAATGGCATTAATCATTGTTATACACTAATTTGTAAATTTATTTGATACTTAACCGAAATCTTCATAGTACTATTTAGTTTATATTTGCGTACGATTTTACAAAGTTCGTTATGTATGCAACGGCGTATAGATATTTTAAAAAAATAATGATTCATATCGTGTACGGTATCAGCATGTTTATTTGCGTACGAGCAAACCAGCTAGCGCAGCAACAGTACTACAATATATTTAAAAAATATCAAAGGTTTATTTTGTAAATGTGTTACCAAAAGATTTTTAAAATGGCTTTAGCTTCCGAAAAAAGCTGCTCGTATGGATAAGATAGAGCCAAAACTAATTTTTTAAAAGCTAAAGTCCTGCCAAAAGGATCCTAAAGGCTATCCGCAACCGTTTCCCCTAAATTTGTCCCCATAAATGTTACTATGCAGTCACTTCAGCAAGATTCCCTCACCTATATTCACTAATTCCGCAACCGTTCCCCCTAAATTTTCCCCTATATATCCTCTACTCATTAAATATACATTTCCATATAAGTAACATAACCAACTTCATTTTCTTTTTTATTTTTTCCTTTTCACACGTCTGGCATGTTGGGATATTAGAGCATCTCCAAAAGCTCTCCAGATGTCTTCCCTAAATCTATTTTTTTGGGGAAAACACAAAACATGTCTCCAACAGTTCCCCTAAAGCGCTCCCAACTTTTTCATAGCCCTTAAAACTCTCTCATTTGTAGCTACAAATGAGGGTTTTTTTGGGCTCCCCAGAAACAAACTGACGCTTTAAGGGATCTGTTGGAGAAAGGATTAAAATCTACCCCCACTTATTATTTAGATGTCCCTTAAAACTGATTTTAAGGAGTTGTTTTATGGAGAGCTCTTGGAGATGCTCTTATAACATTAGAAAAAATAATTATTTTTTTAGATATTATGCATAATATAGAATAAAACATTTGAATTAACATTTAATTCGAAATTGCATACATAACTTGACAATTGTGGTTCGTCATAATTATTCAGAACATTGCGACGAAAAATTTGAACCACGCTTACGTTGCAAGCAAAAACTGACCAGTCGTACGCAGGAAGCCACGATTGGCTTTCAACAAAAGCCACGAGCTTCGCCCTGAAGCCACATTGGTCTCACTGGCATAGAGAAGATGATTCCGATTCGAGTCATAGTTAGGACGACACACTTTTTCTAGTCAATCTGCTTACCCTCAACATTGAGGCTAGACGCCATCACCGACGACGTTCCG
Source organism: Zea mays (assembly GCF_902167145.1). Taxonomy (NCBI): domain Eukaryota; kingdom Viridiplantae; phylum Streptophyta; class Magnoliopsida; order Poales; family Poaceae; genus Zea; species Zea mays. Next base: position 31,513,907 of record NC_050105.1, read on the forward strand.
GTATACCTCGCCGCGTGATTCACAGGGATCATTTTGCTGGAGAAAACCTCATCCATCATCACTACTTCGGCCCGAACCCAGTATATCCACCCCATGTGTTTCGTAGAAGGTACGCACTTCAATTTATTGTATTACGTTATGAGATTATCATACTATTCACAACGAACCTATTAAATTTTATAGGTTCGGCATGAGTAGGTCGTTGTTCATCCGCATTATGGAAGGACTGCAACAGCAGGATAGTTACTTTACTCAACGGGTGGACGCAACAGGCATGTCAGGACTCGGGCCCCTACAAAAAGTATGTGCGGCAATGCATATACTTGCTTATGGGTTACCTACTGATGCGGTAGACGAGTACATTCAAATTGGTGAGTCTACCGCTAGGGAATGCCTTCATCATTTTTGTCGTGCAATCATTGCATATTTTAGTGGGTGGTATCTACGAACTCCTCATGAAGCTGACATAGCACGCATCATGCACAATAGCGAGGCTAGGGGTTTTCCTGGAATGTTGGGTTCCATAGATTGCATGCATTGGGAGTGGAGGAACTGTCCTACGACATGGTGTGGTCAGTTTTGTGGTAGAAATGGTAGAGCGTCGATTATACTCGAAGCGGTAGCAACGTATGATCTATGGATTTGGCATGCATTTTTCGGTATGCCTGGGACAAACAATGACGTAAACGTGCTTCACCGATCACCAGTATTTGACCCCATGACAACCGGTCGAATGCCACCAGTCAATTACACAATAAATGGTCATGCTTACAACTTCGGATATTACCTTTGCTGATGGTATTTACCCCAACTGGCCAACTTTTGTAAAAGCAATCAGACACCCATATGAGGAAAATAAAGTCTATTTCACACAAATGCAGGAAAGTTGCCGAAAGGATATTGAGCGTGCTTTTGGAGTTCTTCAAGCCCGGTGGGCGATGCTGCGTGGTCCTGCATACGGTTGGGATCGTAATCGTTTAATTGAGATAATCACAGCATGCATCATCATGCACAACATGATTGTCGAAGACGAAGGTCCGTTTGCTGCAAATATTGATTTCAGAGACAACACTTCAGGCATTGATCCTTCTCAACTAATTCAAGAAGGACGAGCCGAATGGGTCATCAATCACTTCGATCTTCATCGGCAAGACAGATCGTGCTCACTACAAAATGATCTTGTCGAGCATTTGTGGGCTCGACGTGGAAGCATGTAAACTTGTTGTTTCATAACTACGTAGTTGTTATTTCAATTCAATAATTGTAATGTCCTCTGTCATGTCGTTGTTATGGGTTTTGAAATAAATTCCTTGAATTCTATACTTTTGGTACCTTAAGTCGTCTGTTCAGCGACAGTGACATTACAATTCAGTACGTACAACCTATTTGTTACCAAGTAAACCACAAGATAGAAATGCAACAAATATTAATGACAGGTGTATCGACAGCCGACTTAATTATTATGCAGTACACACGTTACAACATAACATAGAACCCTCATGTCATGCAAGACTTATGGTTCCAACAAATTTATAATGTTTTCGAAAACAGATAACATAATGAACTTAGATAAAAATTCTGAAACACTTTTCGGCACCAGTACTACGGCTTGTGACACAACACTACATTGTCTGAAAACTAAATATGAACTGCTGCAAGCGTTTTTTGTGCTCCTTCATCATAGTCCAAACTTCTTGATCAACTTCCTTTTCACTTGTTGACTGTAGCATGTGCAATTGTTTTTTGGCCGATTCGAGTTCTTCAAGTTTCAATTCCCTTTCACGAATGCTTAACTTTTTTGCTTCCAAGTCCAACCTTTTTTTTTCTCTAGTTCCCTGTCTTGTTCTGTGCACTTTTATTTCTTCTCACCCTTTTCTATGGAGCGCTGAATTTGTTTTTCAGTTATTTCTTGCAAATGGCTTAAGTATTCCGTCGATGACGAAGACACACCTTTCTTTCTATCAGATTTACTACAATCACGACCACGGGGCCGTTTTCCTATCAAACCAGCAGAACCACTATCAGATTCATGTGCACCAACTGATGGAGTACCAGAAGATCCAATTGATTTAGCATTTAATACTTGGAATGAATTTCCTTGACAGATGTTCTCCCATTTTGGTTCCCCCTTCAGTTTATTCCAGCAATGCATAAAATGGAATGGTTTGTTCTCTTCGTGTGCAAACAAGGTAGCCGCCTTCGAAGTCTGCAAAAATGGTATTTCAATAAGAATATTCTGACCACATTTAAACAATGGAAGTAAGTACAAGATTTAAAAAATTGTGTACGATAGGGCTAACCTTGTCGTCGTCAGTTAAGCCACTTTGTTTCTCTCTTAGAACTCTTGCGTAGTAGCCTAAGAACTTACTCACATCTGCTCGAATCTTGTCCCATCTGCTGCTAAGTGCTCGGTTTAGTCTACAAGGGAAGTCCCCCATTTGTTCGTTGTACTTTTTTCTATTCGTGCCCAAAGCCCCTCCTTCCTTTGTCCAGTGTGCACTATAGGATCACTGCTAATTTGCAACCATGTAGTGCAAAGGAGAAGGTCTTCAGGAGTAGTAAAGTTTTGTTCCTTGGTTTTCTTTGCTTTGTTAACAGGAGTTGCATTCTTTACAGGACTATTTATATCCTGAACACTATGTTCAACATCTGACTCCAAGTTTACAGGTATTGAAGCTATAGTATTGGAACCCTGCAATGGTGTAGTAGTATTTGAACCAGGAAAGGAATCTGCAAAAGGATTTACTTCAACTGAACCAAGAGGATTCCTGACAAAGTTCATGTAATGGTTCCAGTAGACAGCATATTGTGAGGCTGGAATCATGGTTGATTGGGAACAAGTATTTCCTGTCTGAATGGGAGACCACATTGTTGTTGGACCTTGAGCAGGATTAGGAAAATTGAGGTTTCCCATCATGTTGCAATCCATAGGTTGGTGGTGCATGTAGCCCCTAGGCCATAATGGGGGTGGAGAGGGAAATTGCTAACCAGTTGAATTGTTTGACATCGCCTGGGAATTTGTGGCATTGTTTGCTAGGTCCATTCTATTATTTGTGCACATGGGAGAAATGAAGTGAAATGGTGTACACTGAATGCAATGGACATTATAATGTACAATCATATGTCAGATAAAAAGGTAAACATGAGAACAGACGAAGCATTTATATAAGGACAATAATGATCAAAGGTTCTCATGAACTGTTTCAGAAGCAACACCACAACTTCATGACATCACAGTCATCGTACTACAAATACTAGGGAATACCTTACATGAAACTAGCTTATGGTAAGTACATACCACTACGACTTAAACATAGATGACAACTGAAATGTCGTTTCAGAGCACACAACCTAACAATTGTTGCCTGCAGACGACTACTTAGAAGTTCAAAAGGATGTCATCTCTCTTAAACTGGAATACATGGTTAATAAATATTCCAGTAGCTATTGCATGTAGACCTATCAGAATCGCTGAAGTACCACTTATCACTCACATCGGGGCAGTACAACTCGTCTTCATCAAAAGATCGATCAGTAACAGTTGGAGGGTTCGACGGAGTTGTAGGTTCAAGACTTATGTCATCCCCCTGGTACTTAGCAATTTCTGGAAATGCTTGCACTTTTGCCTCTAAGGCATCTTGCTGTAGCAATTCTAGTCTTTCTTTGATGGCAAACAAGGTTCTAGCTACGATCTCTTCATCATGCATGTGGTCTAAAGCATGATCTACTAAACCACCCAGTGATTTAGTGCCATCCTCGGCACAGTCTACAAGGACTTTGAGCAAAGTCTTCATGTTTTCTTCTGTCGAGGATGCCATGATGAAATGTGCTGCAAACAATTAATATATGAAGTAACAAGTGCATACCCATAGAAAGCATATATGCAGAAGGAATGAATAAGTGCACAAATTGAACAACAAAATTGTAGGCAGGGACATATAATGTTCATGAAAGCATGACTAAAATTGGTGGCAGGAACATACAAACTTCATGGAAGCATGACTCATATTTGACAGAATAGTATGCCCATTGTATGTGACTATACTTGAAACAAATGTACTCCATGGAAACACAGATAAATCTGACATACTGATCATGTATGTTCACAGCCTTATATTGCTGAAGAATACCAAGACAACTTGTAGTTGTCATGATGTACTGATGAACTATATGAAAGACCAAACATATATTGTACCATGAATTGGTAACAAAGGGTCAGAAACCTCATTAAGGATAGCACTACAAATTCGAAATAACATTAACAACTGCTGCATTTTACATAACATGAGGCACACAAATTAATGAAGTCATCAACATGTCATATGTAGTTCACAAAATGAATTTATGAAGTATAGAATGACCATTAATTAGGCAGGGTTAAGGTATGACGTATTGGGGTTAACCCAGGATGAAGCATGCACATGTATTTGTACAAAGGAAATCAGTTGTATTGCAACAAACATTATCAAATCCTGATTTGTATAGAACAGTAGGCAACAAATAATGTGGACTCATGAAACATTGTATGTTGAAACCAAACATTACATAGCAAGTGCTTCAAATCAGTGTTGGTAAAGGCATAAGTAATATTATTTATGTGGCAGTGCACATGACAGTTCAACTGAGCTACAAAGTTTAGCCCCAATTCTAGGGTTCCAAGTAATGGGATTCGCCAGAGCAATCACATACGGTTTGGACTTCCCATCTTGTGCTAAATAACATCGTTGTACCGCCGGAGCAGATGCATCAACAGTATTTTGCAAATGGTTCATGACGAGGTTGAAGAAAACCTAACACATAGACGAGGTCTATGTACATGTGTGCTAGTGGCACTATTCGAATCGGGTCCTAAAATTTCACTTTGGTTCTCTACGGAACTAACCACGTTGAATTTGATTCATGAAAGGAAGACGCGTGAAGTTGGGATAATATACAAGATCACGGTTGTACCTCAAGAACAGAAGATTTGGCCCGCAACATGACGAATCAAAGCGTCCAAGTCCGGATCTGAGGTAGCCGTCGAAGGTCGGAGAAGGAAACGAAGGAAGCGGTGGCGACGAACCTCAGCGGGAGCGGATTTGTGGCCTCTTCGTCTTCGGTCGCGAACGGGAGTGTCTGCTCACGACCTCGACTTCGTCTTCGTCACAGGCGACCGAGACCGGCGCCGAGTCCCCCTTCCGCCGGCAGATCCATCGCCGCGTCGCCGGAACAAGCCCGCCTTCCACAGACGCGTCGAGAGGGAGAGAAGTGGAGCGTGAAGTTTCCTGGCTGTGGCGCGGGCGGCGTCTTCCGGAGAAGGAAACGAAGGAAGCGGTGGCGACGAACCTCGGCGGAAGCGGATTTGTGGCCTCTTTGTCTTCGGTCGCGAACGGGAGTGTCTGCTCACGACCTCGACTTCGTCTTCGTCGCAGGCGACCGGGACCGGCACCGAGTCCCCCTTCGGCCGCCGTGTCACGGAACAAGCCCGCCTTCCACAGACGCGTCGAGAGGGAGAGAAGTGGAGCGCGAAGTTTCCTGGCTGTGGTGCGGGCGGCGTCTTCCGCGAGAAGCAGGCGAGGGGGAGAGAATAGTGAACCCCTACATCTGGCGTGAGAGAGAAGGGGATCGCGACGGAGAGGAGGCGGTAGCGCGCGCCGCTGCGGGGAGAAGGGGGCTACTGTTGCCCCTAAACGATGAACAGTGGTAGGGGAGGGGATGCGAAGGGTTGAACGCTGCCGACAGTCTAAAGTGGTGTTTGGTATGGTTTATGGAAAAAACGAGAAGCCATAGCAGAAGCTCTGCTCCCAAAGGTGCCCTCAAACCACAGTTTTCAGCTCCGCCAAACAATCAGCGCGTTCGGCTGCCCTTTTGGGAGCACTGTTGCGGCTGCAAAATACTGTTGCAGCTGCAATCCCTAGAGATAAAATACTGTAGAAGCCGCAGCCGCAGTCGGATTAAAGCCGCAGCGAACATGGCCAATCTGCCTCAAATCTGATGAAAGCCGCAGGCGGTAAAATTGGCTTCCCCTAGAATGTTTGAATTAATTTATATATATATATAGCCATACGATGCGGGCCCTGCTGGTACTGCTTGCGACGGTCGATGTACACGCTGACACAATTAAGCATCTCCGGGCATCCGCACGTACATGATTAATGCCAGCGTGAGTGACATTATTACGGTCTTCAGACTTCAATTCAAATAAATATATATACAACCGTTGCAACTTTGAACTTTTAATACTAATAATTGTTTTGGACGAGCAGGACCCTGATATTTGGTTCGCATATTTGCAGAGGCAGATCCAGGGATGTTTGTGGGGTCAGCCGACCCTGATAAAATATATAAATCCTTTAGAAAAACACAGTTAAAGTTTAAAAAATTGTATCATGTAGCAAAGCTGACCTTGTTGATCCCAACAATATCTTTGGCTAGAATGACCATTGTATATTTGTAACACATTAGATCATGTTTGTTTATGTCCAACCATAATTAGATACCACATTAAAAACTAATACCGATCTATTCAAACTTGTTACTGGTACTCGGATGTAAATCATAATCATTATCATTTATATTACATTTCGTAAACCGAACAGCATCCAGCACCCAACACCCTCCATATGTCGCCTCCTTCGTTCTATGCCATAGCATAAGCAACAACAGCCTGTTCTTACCTCGAGTTCAGTTAGAATGTACTCACTTCTTTATAAATTATAACATATCTTTTCTAAATATATTATTGCTAACAACCAAAAGTGATCAACGTGTATAATAGTCTTCACTGTCATATTTCTATTATCGAGACAATCAACAAAAACATTTGGATCATGTCCTTTGAAGCCCACACGAAGGAACCGACTTTTTGGACCTAACCTAGCCAAAACTGGCTTGGCCAGTTGAACCAACGTTTTGGAGCTAACACTAGTACACAGAAACTCTATAACGACAGTTCTAGAGCTTTTTGCACTTACATTTTTTAGTGTTGCTAGTGCTAGGGGCCAGTGGATTTCCACTGACGGTTGGTTAAGAGAACCGCCAGTGAAAATGCTAGCGTGTCTTAACCAACCACCAATGTAAATAGCATTTCCACTGACGGTTTGCTTAATAAAACCACCAGTGGAAATTCACTTTACACTAGCGGTTTTCTTTATTAGGCTGTCAATGGTAGTTTTTCGTTTTTTTTCAAATTTTCAAAACAAAACTAAATTTTACATATATTTACACACAAAAAAATATATATACATCAAAGCAACAAAGAATTAAATTCTATCATACATTTATATACATCAAAGTCTTGTGTTTAATTACAACCATCACACATTCTATACATCAAAGTTTAACCTAAGCTCTAATAACTATCTCGGCTAAGAGACAGTCTACTAATTTATGTGAACTCTGGCCTAGCTATTGTATCGGTAGCATTGTGATATTTTCCTTCAACAGGAATAGCCTCTTTCATTATGAATGTGCATATGTCCTCAATTATGCCATACAATGCACCTTCAGTCAAGTTCTCCAACTTTACTTGTTGAAATTCCTGTGAAGAAAGTTTATAAACGCCATCTATTTACACTCGATAACACATTTTCATCTTTAAATAACATAAATACATACATAAATATTACTAATATTACATGGCCAGGGTTCATGATGTATCGTCTGTTCTGTCTCTCGCACATATAAAACCCACATAGGACCAACCCGAATGGTTGCTTGTAGCAGTACATAATAGGAGATTGGTTATTTAGTTGCAACATTGACCTATGTACATACATGTATGATATGTATTCATAAATTCACATACTTACCGACCATTTATAGTGGATGTCTAGTGGCATGCGTTGTTTCGATAGGTCATACTTTTCACGTCTCATCTTATAGAATCTAAAAGCCCTATGGTCTCAAATAAAATTACCATGATTTTCTCAAATTTTCATTAATAAAAGTGTGCATGCATAGAAAAGGTTTACATCTCTAAGATGCTGAGGAATTTTGCATATGTTGAAGGGTCCTAATCCAAGGAGTCGAGCACCAGCATCTTTCCAACCTTGAGATAAATAAGGAAGCATATCCAGTGGTCCCTGTACGAATCAAATTTGTGATAAATGTGTATTGAAATTATTAATTTTAATTATGCAAAATCACACTTGAAGTTTTATGGCCACTATGGCTTCCCAGTCTTGAAATCGAAGCATTGCATGTCCTATGTATATGGCGTATCGAGCTTCAAAATTTTTCTTCATATCCTGTATATGCTTCTCAACTTGTCCGTGTGTCTTTCCTTTCAATTCTTTATTATGTTTCTTATTATGGAAGTGTGACTTTGCTCGAATCTCAATATTGGGTTGAGATACCCGACCCTTTTACTGGCACTAGCGTCGGGATTGGTACCGTAAAGGATCTCCTGCTAATCATGTTGCATTCTGCAAGGCACACGTGCATGTCAGATATTGAAAATTTATACAGCTCATTAATAATAACACATATATCTTGAATTATGGGTGACACTTACAATGCAAAAACCGTTACGAGTTGTACGTCGAGTCTTTGAAGGTTCATCATTAACCACATATCCTCGAATGCAATAAATGCCTTATCGCTTAAACCATGAAAAACTTTTTCTAGTAAATGTACACAGATAGTGTCGATGCCAACTAAAGTTGCACGCATGTACCAGTCATGCAACCTTTTAATACCAGCCGAGAGCTTCCTTGGTTTTTCAAAAGGGAGTAGAGGTCTGCCCGGCACATATTTTTAGGTACATTTTAATGATATGCCTTAGTTGGCTTCTTTATCTTTATGGTCATTGCCTCATCCTTTTTTCCAAACTTCTCGTGCTCGGTCAAATCAACAGTATGTGTCGTGAGGCTCCTTGCAATCCCTGACAAAAATCGAGTTGTGCCGATAGTGGTAGCTTTACTCTTCTTTTCTCATATGGGGACACTAATTTTGGTATAGAAAATTTAGATTTCTTTGATGGTCGTGGATCCCTTGATGGTTATAGAGAAGGTTGTCGGTGTTTTAGATCCGTGGACCTAACCAACTAGTAAAATGGCGTCGCGTGCTCTAGACCCAGATGATGATGCGAGTTGACACAAGTTGTTTTATCCTGGTTCGGGATAAGAGAAGCCCTACTTCCAGCAGAAAAGAATGAGACTTATATTACTCGCACCTAAGTGCTTGCAGTAGGGCTTACAAGCAGAGTGGGAGAGGGAAGTGTCCCAAGTCCCAGGGGATGATTGAGACAAGTGCCAATACCTAGTGGAAAAGATTTGCGAAATATTCGCCCCCCTTGAGGAGCCGTAGACTGACTATTTATAGGCTCAAGGGGTGCTTCCTAGAGGATGGGAGTTGGCTACATACTGTGAGAGGGTGTAACACTACAAAACCATCAACTAAAAATAAGGCATTTAGATTATTAGTGGTAAATATGGTTGTGAATCATCTAGGCCCCTTTGGTAATGTTTTGGTAATTAATGACAGCTACTTGTGGACTAACGATTCTTGGAGAAATAAGAATGCAGGGTTGGACCACATATAACAGGAAATGTTGAAAAGTCATACGCATTGGTTGTGGATCAGATGAAGGAAAAGGTATAATATAGGTTTTACTTCTGCCGGTCTTGAGGAGTTTAGAGAAGATACCTGACCGGATTGGTAGGCTAGATAGCCGTACTATTAAGAGGGGTCAATGACTCAGATCTGTGTAAAACTTAGTGCCTCATAGAGCATCAAGTAGTTGCATTTGCATGAGGACTAACAGCTCTTCTCATTTCGTGAGTTGAAAGTTCATTCAAAAGCATGTTTGAAAGGTGCGAAGTCATGGTCGCGCGGACTGTCCGGCCCTTGGGGGCGGACCGTCCGCGATCCTCCAGAGGGGTCCGAAGTCTGACCTTCTGTATTGACATTGTGTTCTATGGCACTGCGGACCGTCCGGGTCTTAGGGCCGGACCGTCCGCAGTCATGTCCAAAGAAGGGTGGCTTCGGGCCAGTCCCTGAATTATAGGCGGACGGTCCGCCTGTGAGGTGCGGACGGTCCGCATGTGTCAAAATCGTTTTGGACAGGGACTGTGTGTTTTTATAGATTTGTACTACGGACTGTCCGGGGGACCAGTCCGGACAGTACAGTCTCAGGTCCCGGACCGTCCGGGATTTATAGCCGGACGGTCCGCATGTGTTAACTCCGTTTGATCCGAGGCTCGGGTGTTTGAACTTGCCAGGTCGCGGACGGTCCGGCCTTGAAGGGCGGACTGTCCGGACCCTCCTTTTGAGTCAGCTCTGACATGTTTCAACGGTCATTATAGCCGTTATGATGTACGGCGGACCGTCCGGGCCTAGGGCGCGGACGGTCCGCGTGTGCGCAGTATTGCCCCCTTTTGCACATAACGGTTGGTTTTAGATGGGGGGCTATAAATAGAAGGGTAGCTCGTGTGAGAGACCTCTCTTGGCCATTCCTTGCACACATTGAGCTCATTTGTGATCCTCCAACTCACTCTCTCACACTCTTTGCTTGAGATTGCATTCTAGTGAGAGATTGAGGATTCCTAGTGCATTTGCATCATTTGGTGATCCTTGAGGCACTAGGTGGTACACCGAGCAAGCGTCGTTGGCTTGTTACTCTTGGAGGTTGCTGCCTCCTAGACGGCTCGGGTGATTGTTTCCGTCGAGCTCTCCAAGAAGATTGTGGAGAAGCCGCGGTGTGGATTGTGAGGGGTTCGCGCCTACCTCGCCGGAGCGGCAAAGGTGACATTAGTGGAATCGAGGTATTGAGTGACTTCTTGTCCACTTGGCTCAAAGATCAAGTCGTGTCTTGATAGAGGAGCAAGTGAAGCTTGAAGTCCACCTCAACGTGGATTAGGGGTGATCGGCAAATCACCGATACCACAGGATAAATTTCGTGTCTATTCCTTCTAGCATTACTTATTGCCTTGCAATTGATTAGTGTTTTGCTTGTTGTTCTTCAAGTATTCAATCTCCGTAGTTGTCTTTCATACATTGTTTACTTATTGACACTAGATAATTTATTCCTCTTGTTGTATTGATTAAATTTATTTAGTATTGTTGTTTTTAGTCAAAACCGTCTATTCACCCCCCTCTAGCCGGTGTCCTAGATCCTACAAGTGGTATCAGAGCCGAGGACTCCATTGTTTGTGGATCTAATCATCCCGGAGTGGGACAAAATGGCTAGTAACAACAATGTGCACATTGGGAAGCCACCGCACTTTGATGGAAACAATTATGATTATTGGAAAATAAGAATGTCTATGCATCTTAGAGCAATGGGTGGAAAAATTTGGCCAATTGTTAGGGATGGATTTGTTGTATTGAAGGAAGATGAACCATCCGTTAGTGATAATGAAAATATCCTCACAAATGATCAAGCCATGAATGTCTTTTATGATGCTCTTGATATAAATGAGTTCAATCGTATCAAGAATCTCACAACCGCTCATGAGATTTGGATAAAACTAATGGAAATTCATGAAGGAACTACAATTGTGAAGAGTGCCAAACTATATGTATGCAAAGGGAAGTTTGAGAAATTTATTATGAAAGAAGATGAGAGTGTATCCGATATGTTCAATCGATTGAATGAGATAGTAAATGAACTCAAAGGACTTGGTTTTAATGTACCGGATGTGGATTTCACACACAAGTTTCTTAGATCACTTCCGGAGAAATATGAGACTATTGTGACAATGCTAGTAAGGAGTGATCTATCTACAACTTCTCCAACCGAAGTTTTGGGAGAAATTCTCACTCAAGATATATTTAAGAAGTCACAAGCCGATGCTTTAAGTTTGGCAAAGAAGGTGAAAAATGAATCTATTGCTCTCAAAGCCAAGGCATCAAAGGCAATTGAAAAAGAAGATAGCAATGATGAAGAAAATGAAAGTGAGAGTGATGGTGACATGGCTTTATTTGTAAGGAAATTCAATAAATTCATGAAGATGAAAAGAGGTCAACCTAGAAGAGGTCAAACATCTAGAAGAAATGCTTTCAATGATAGAAAATGTTTTGAGTGTGGGGAACCCGGTCACATTGCCATGAATTGCCCAAGCAAGAAGAAGAAGGGCAAAGATGAAAGTGACAAGAAGAAAAAGAAATACTATAACAAGAAGAAAGATGGCAAAGCCTACTTAGTTGAATGGGACTCGGATGATAGCTCGGACGATGATGATGATGACACCTCATCCAAGCTTAATGCCGGAATTGCCATCAAGGAAGCTCCCTCACTCTTCTCATCCCCCCATTGTCTCATGGCAAAGGGAGATGCTAAGGTAAAAATCATCACCGATTTAAATGATATAAAAGATGATGATGATATCGATGATGTTGATGATGATGGCTATTCATATGATGATCTTGTTAGAATGTTAGGTGAGGCCGATGACTACATGCACAAAGAAAAAGAAAAAATTAAGACCTTGAAGGAATTGTATAAAAACCTCCAAGTGTCTTTTGAGGAGCTCAAGACCTCTCACAATGACCTCAAAGAAAATTGTGAGAAGCTTGCGGATGCTCAAAAATTATCTATTGTGCATGAAGTTGAGGTGGTCACTAAGGATGTTGGAGTCACTTGTGACTTACTTGATAGTCTTACAAGTGAACCACTACCTACTAACTTTATTTGTGATAAATGCAAAATTTCTCTCAATGATAACATTGCTCTTGATGAATCAAAAATTATTGTTGAGAATGAAGTGTTAGTAGATAGAATAAATACTCTAACTCATGACTTAGAAAAGGCATATGGTGGTAAGACTAAATTGGATTTCATATTGGGAAGTCAAAGATGCTCTCTTAACCGTGAAGGTCTTGGATATGTTCCCAAGAAAGGAAAGAATGCTTTTGTAAAGCAAAAGACATTGTTTGTGAAAGAATGTGACAAAGTGTGTCACAAGTGTCACAAAAAGGGACATATTAAGAAATATTGTCCCAAGTTCAAAAATGTATCCTCCACTTGTTTTGAGCATTGTTATGTTCTTTCTCATAATGCAAAAGGTGTTCATGCTAAATTTGTTGGTACTTCAATTGTTGGAAACAAAAAGAAAGCTATTTGGGTACCAAAGACCTTGGTCACTAACATCCAAGGACCCAAGCAAGTTTGGGTACCTAAAAGAGATTGATTTCCTTTTGTAGGTAAACTACAAGGCGGGAGGGAATCATTGGGTGTTGGATAGTGGATGTACTCAACACATGACCAGGGATATGAAAATGTTTACCCAAATGAGTGAGGAAGATTGCTCAAGTTATGATAGTATCACATTTGGAGATAATCGTAAAGGAAAGGTTAAAGGTTTGGGTAAAATTGCTATCTCAAATGATCATTCTATATCAAATGTGCTATTGGTTGAGTCTTTGAATTTTAATTTACTTTCCGTAGCTCAATTATGTGATTTAGGATTTTGTTGCAATTTCACGGTTGAAGATGTTATTATCTCTAGTGTTGATGGTAGCAATCTTAAGTTTAAAGGTTTTAGACATGAAAATCTTTATCTTGTTGATTTCTCATCTAATGAGGCAAAGCTCACAACTTGCCTATTTTCAAAAGCATCACTAGGTTGGTTATGGCATAGAAGACTTGGTCATGTTGGGATGAAGCAACTCAATCAGTTAACCAAGCATGACTTAGTTCGAGGCTTAAAAGATGTGAAGTTTGAAAAGAACAAATTGTGTAGCTCTTGTCAAGCCGGTAAGCAAGTGGCAAACACTCATCCAAATAAAAGTCAAATGTCCACTCATCGACCCTTGGAATTACTTCATATGGATTTATTTGGGCCCACATCTTTTGTAAGTATTGGTGGTAATTCTTATTGTCTTGTGATTGTGGATGACTATTCAAGATTTACTTGGGTTTATTTTCTACGAGACAAATCCAATGTGTTTGAAACATTCAAGTCATTTGCTATATTGGCTCAAAATCAATTTGATTTCGACATCAAAAAGGTTAGAAGTGATAATGGGTCGGAATTCAAAAATGCAAGAATTGATCAATATTGTGATGACAAGGGTATAAAACATGAATTCTCTTCAAAATATACCCCGGAACAAAATGGTATTGTTGAAAGAAAGAATAGAACTCTTATTGATATGGCAAGATCTATGTTAGCGGAATATAATATATCGGATTCTTATTGGGCCGAAGCAATAAATACCGCTTGTCATTCATCAAATAGACTATATTGTCACAAGCTCTTGAAGAAAACTCCATATGAATTGCTCATTGGTAGAAAGCCAAATATCTCATATTTTAGGGTATTCGGTTGCAAATGTTATATTTTGAGAAAGGGGAGCCGACTTTCTAAATTTGAGAAGAAATGTGATGAGGGTTTTCTTCTTGGATATTCATCAAATAGTAAGGCTTATAGAGTCTTCAACAAAACTCATGGTATTATTGAGGAAGCATATGATGTTGAGTTCGATGAAACAAATGGGTCTCAAGATGAGAGTCATAATCTCGATGATGTTGGGGGGACTCAATTGATAAATGCAATGAAATCAATGGCCATTGGTGAAATAAAACCAAAGGAATATGATGATGAAGATAGTGTGGTTGTCATTCCTTCATCCTCAACTATAAATGAGGAAGATCACCAAGGCCAACAACTTAATGAAACCATGGATACTCATGATCAAGGTACTTCAAGACCTTCGGTTCCTCTCAATGCTTCAACAAGCAATTATCAAACGGTATCAAGAATTCATCATTCCATTGTGAAGAATCACCCGGTTGATCAAATTGTGGGTGATATTAGTAAGGGTGTTCAAACTCGCTCTCGCATAGCTTCGTTTTGTGAACATTTCTCTTTTGTATCTTGTATGGAACCTAACCGTGTAGATGAAGCTCTACTTGATGTTGATTGGGTGAATGCAATGCATGAAGAATTAAATAACTTCGCTCGAAATGAAGTTTGGGAGCTTGTTGAGAGACCAAAGAACCACAATGTTATTGGTACAAAATGGGTGTTTCGCAACAAGCACAATGAAGATGGTGTGGTAGTAAGAAACAAGGCAAGATTAGTTGCACAAGGATATACTCAAATTGAAGGATTGGATTTTGGAGAGACATTTGCTCCCGTAGCAAGATTAGAAGCAATCCGGATTCTACTTGCTTATGATTGTGCACATAATATCAAGCTCTACCAAATGGATGTAAAGAGTGCCTTCCTAAATGGTAAGATTAGTGAACTAGTGTATGTTGAACAACCTCCCGGTTTTGAGGACCCCAAAAGACCTAATCATGTGTTCAAGCTTTCTAAAGCTCTCTATGGGCTTAAGCAAGCTCCACGCGCTTGGTATGAAAGGCTTAGGGATTTCTTGCTTTCCAAAGACTTCAAAATTGGGAAGGTTGACACTACTCTATTCACTAAAAGAATTGGCAAAGACTTATTTGTTTGTCAAATCTATGTTGATGATATTATTTTTGGATCTTCTAATGAATTATTTTGTGAGGAGTTCGGAAAAATGATGTCAAAAGAATTTGAAATGTCTATGATAGGAGAATTGAGCTTCTTTCTTGGCCTTCAAATCAAACAATTGAAAGATGGAATTTTTATAAGTCAATCAAAATATTTGAAGGACATGCTCAAGAAGTTTGGTTTAGAAAATGCTAAGCCTATCAAGACTCCAATGGCAACAAATGGTCATCTAGACTTAGATGAAGGAGGTACTATGGTTGATCAAAAACTTTATCGTTCAATAATTGGTAGTTTGCTTTATATTACCGCATCTAGGCCCGATGTTATGTTTAGTGTATGCATGTGTGCTCGATTTCAAGCTTCTCCTAGAGAGGTTCACTTGAAGGCCGCTAAAAGAATTCTAAGATATTTGAAGTATACTCCCAATATTGGTCTATGGTATCCCAAAGGTGCTCAATTTGAATTAATTGGATATTCGGATTCGGACTATGCGGGGTGCAAAGTTGATAGAAAAAGCACCTCCGGTTGTTGTCAATTTCTTGGTAGATCTCTTGTTTCATGGTCTTCAAAGAAACAAAATTCGGTTGCTCTATCTACCGCCGAGGCGGAATATATATCGGCCGGAAATTGTTGTGCTCAACTATTATGGATGAAACAAACCTTATTGGACTATGGCATTATTTTCAAGAATGTGCCTCTCATGTGTGATAATGAGAGTGCGGTAAAATTGGCTACCAATCCGGTCCAACACTCAAGAACCAAGCATATTGATATACGACATCACTTCTTAAGGGATCATGTTGGCAAGGGAGATATCTCTATTTATTCCATTGGCACGGATGATCAATTAGCAGACATTTTTACAAAACCTTTGGATGAAACAAGATTTTGTTCTCTAAGAAGTGAAATGAATGTGATCGATCTCTCAAATGTGGCTTGAAGTTGATCACACATGTGTCGTATTGCATCTAGGGTCTAAATATGCTCTTTATGCTGTTTATTTGGTATTATTGGTGCATTTTTCATTCCAAATTGCTCTAGATAGTTTAATTCAACAATTTTGCACTACTCAATTACATAATATATATGTGCATGCATACTACCTCTTGGAGTGGTCGAAATGTCCATATATAAGCACCAACTCGGATTCGAAATTCAAAATCAGAAAGCGAACAGCAATTTGAAAAATGAGTATCAGGCCGCGGACCGTCCGCCCATGGACCGCGGACCGTCCGCAGCATCAGGAAATGGACAGTCCGTTCAGCCTCGCAGACCGTCTGCACACATCAGGGCGCGGACCGTCCGCCGCCCCAGCGCGGACCGTCCGCGACAGGGCAGTAAAGTCGACCAGTGGCCGCAGACTTGTCATTTGTGCTCACTCGCTCTTCCTCTCTTGCTCTCCACTCGCAAAATACTCTCTTGTGTTGAGTGTGCGCGGACGGTGAAGTGAAGTTGCGTGCGGACAGTCCGACAGCTTTTGGCAACATTTCATCAACATGTCTTCATCACGGTATCTTCAATCTTGTGATTTCATCAAATTTCTTCCCTTTTGAGATTATTTGGGTTTCCTCTCTGATCTGAAATTGAGCAGTGGGTTTCAAAATCTGATTGGTGGGATTGATAGTTCTCCTCAATGTCCATGCTATGCAAAATTTTGAACTTGTTTGGATGGGTATTCTCTGCAAAATCATCAAATCAAACTTTTGTGGCGGCTAGGGTTCTTTGGAGTTGCCCCTGGTCGGTCGCGGACCGTTCGCCTGGTGGACGCGGACCGTCCGGGCCTCTGGCGCGGACTGTCCGGCCCCCTAGCGCGGACCGTCCGGACCCTGGCAGAGCATTACAGTTCCATTCTTTTTATAGTGGTGATTGGTATCAATTATTTATCTATGGATGTCTGTCACATTGTTGCAGTGGTTTTGGTGGTCTCCGCAAGAAACTTGCAGGTCGCTTTAAATCCAAGCGCCCTCGTGGAAATGATGATGACTATACACCAACCACTGATTCAGAGGCCCAATCCTCAGCTGGGGGCACTGAATCCATGGATGCTGAAGATTTTCCTCATGTTCATCCCGATTATCCCATTGATACCCAAGGCTGGACTTATCCCAAGCGGAGATTTTCTATGGCTGAGTACTGCTCTAGACGGACTGTGAACCAGTATACTCTGCCATCTGATACAAATATCCAGTTTTTTCACACTCAGCTGCAGTTTGATGTTTTTTGGGGCACCCTGGTGGATACCAATTTTCATAAGCATCAGGTGATTGATTGGTCCTTCTTGCTCGGTCAATCTGTCATGGAGGGTCTGATCCCTAAATTTGAAACATGTGGACTATATCAGTTTATGGGGCAACGCACAGATTTCAATGAAATGGCTGTTAAACAATTTCTGGCTACCTCAGAGATTGATATTGAAGAAGAATCTATCACCTGGATGACTGGCTTCAAGCGCTATTCTGCTTCCTTTGCTGACTTTGCCGCTGCAAACAGTCTGAACTATGGCACCATTTCTGCTGGGCTGGATCTTTATACTGAAGATAATTTTGAGTATTTGTGCAGTTTTATGAGCCAGCCAGGCTTGGTATACCCAGGAGGTTTGGAGAGACAGCAGGACTCAGACATCATCCTGCTGTAATCAACAAGATTGCCAGAGTCACCATTCTTCCCAAGAGTGGTGATAAGAGTAAAATACGGGATAAGTTCTGGAACATCATCCAGCACATCATGAATGGTGAAGTCATGAATATTGTTCTTTTCATGATGAGGCAGCTTAATGATTTGAAAATGGACAAAAATCAAAATTTAGCATATGCTCCTTACATTATGGCTCTCATCAAATCCAAGACAAGATTTGAGGGCCCATGTGAGATTGTTCACACACCATTCAGGCCTTTCAAGAATGAGATAGGGTTTCTCACCAGGCCACTCACTCCCTTTCCAGATGATGAGGAAGACCCTGGCTATGAGGGTGGAGCAGCTCCTAATGTTGAGGGACAGCAGATGCCTCCTCCTCCACCTCCTCCTCAGCCTCAGCACTATTGGGAGCCTGCTCTAGGATACTTTGATCCTTATTTTCACACTATGCAGCAAGGGCTTGAGACTCATATTGATACTCGCTTTGAGGGCCTGATGACACATGTGGATCACCGCCTCGATGACATGCAGTCTCGCTTTGACAATAACTGGGATGCGCTCAACTCTGAATTTTCTGACTTTCGTGATCAAATTCACACTAATGTCACTGATCCCATCATGACCAGGCTGAATAATATGCAACAGAGTTTTCAAGATAATATGGGTGCTCTCTCCAGTCAATTTGACAATCTTTCTACAAATGACAACATGCATGATATAAGTTAGAGGCAGCAGCAGCTTCAGCAGGATTTTAGCCAGTTCTCCTCCCTATTTGACACCTTCAGCACTCATTATTACAACATGCATCCGCCGCCGAGTGACTAGTGAGGCTTCTCCTTTATGGCAATTGATGCCAAAGGGGGAGAGAAGTGGAAGAGAAGTTGGTGGGGCTATCTGGCGTCTCCTTCAGGGGGAGTTGGTGGTGTTATGTGGACATTAAGACCATGCATATGCATTTTACCTTTTCATGACGCTTGCATTAGTTTATGTCTTATGCATTTGGAACTGGCTTGACCTGTTAACTCTATGTCGTATGTCTGTGGACTATTATCTGTAATATTCTGTGGGATGAACTATGTTTTAGTTCAAAATTACTCTGTGTGTGGTTAATCGAGGTGTGATTATAATTGCTGCGCTCACTCTACGGATCATATCTTGTATGCCTCGATAACCATGATTGTAGGAAAGTCTCCATCAAGCTCCAATATATTATGTGTGTTATATCTTCAACTTCAAACAATCCTGCACACACTTAGGGGGAGCCTTTCTTACATACTGAGTTTCTTATTGGGATTTATCTATCTCTCGGACAGAACTTCAAATCAAGATAAGTCCTATGAAACTCATCTCCAAGATCTATCTTATACCTTAGGTATGAGAGAGATTTGGAGAAACTAAACTTCTCTTTAATATACTATGTGGTGTTGTCATCAATTACCAAAAAGGGGGAGATTGTGAATCATCTAGGCCCCTTTGGTAATGTTTTGGTAATTAATGACAGCTACTTGTGGACTAACGATTCTTGGAGAAATAAGAATGCAGGGTTGGACCACATATAACAGGAAATGTTGAAAAGTCATACGCATTGGTTGTGGATCAGATGAAGGAAAAGGTATAATATAGGTTTTACTTCTGCCGGTCTTGAGGAGTTTAGAGAAGATACCTGACCGGATTGGTAGGCTAGATAGCCGTACTATTAAGAGGGGTCAATGACTCAGATCTGTGTAAAACTTAGTGCCTCATAGAGCATCAAGTAGTTGCATTTGCATGAGGACTAACAACACTTCTCATTTCGTGAGTTGAAAGTTCATTCAAAAGCATGTTTGAAAGGTGCGAAGTCATGGTCGCGCGGACTGTCCGGCCCTGGGGGGCGGACCGTCCGCGATCCTCCAGAGGGGTCCGAAGTCTGACCTTCTGTATTGACATTGTGTTCTATGGCACTGCGGACCGTCCGGGCCTTAGGGCCGGACCGTCCGCAGTCATGTCCAAAGAAGGGTGGCTTCGGGCCAGTCCCTGAATTATAGGCGGACGGTCCGCCTGTGAGGTGCGGACGGTCCGCATGTGTCAAAATCGTTTTGGACAGGGACTGTGTGTTTTTATAGATTTGTACTACGGACTGTCCGGGGGACCAGTCCGGACATTACAGTCTCAGGTCCTGGACCGTCCGGGATTTATAGCCGGACGGTCCGCATGTGTTAACTCTGTTTGATCCGAGGCTCGGGTGTTTGAACTTGCCAGGTCGCGGACGGTTCGGCCTTGAAGGGCGGACTGTCCGGACCCTCCTTTTGAGTCAGCTCTGACATGTTTCAACGGTCATTATAGCCGTTATGATGTACGACGGACCGTCCGGGCCTAGGGCGCGGACGGTCCGCGTGTGCGCAGTATTGCCCCCTTTTGCACATAACGGTTGGTTTTAGATGGGGGGCTATAAATAGAAGGGTAGCTCGTGTGAGAGACCTCTCTTGGCCATTCCTTGCACACATTGAGCTCATTTGTGATCCTCCAACTCACTCTCTCACACTCTTTGCTTGAGATTGCATTCTAGTGAGAGATTGAGGATTCCTAGTGCATTTGCATCATTTGGTGATCCTTGAGGCACTAGGTGGTACACCGAGCAAGCGTCGTTGGCTTGTTACTCTTGGAGGTTGCCGCCTCCTAGACGGCTCGGGTGATTGTTTCCGTCGAGCTCTCCAAGAAGATTGTGGAGAAGCCGCGGTGTGGATTGTGAGGGGTTCGCGCCTACCTCGCCGGAGCGGCAAAGGTGACATTAGTGGAATCGAGGTATTGAGTGACTTCTTGTCCACTTGGCTCAAAGATCAAGTCGTGTCTTGATAGAGGAGCAAGTGAAGCTTGAAGTCCACCTCAACGTGGATTAGGGGCGATCGGCAAAATCACCGATACCACGGGATAAATTTCGTGTCTATTCCTTCTAGCATTACTTATTGCCTTGCAATTGATTAGTGTTTTGCTTGTTGTTCTTCAAGTATTCAATCTCCGTAGTTGTCTTTCATACATTGTTTACTTATTGACACTAGATAATTTATTCCTCTTGTTGTATTGATTAAATTTATTTAGTATTGTTGTTTTTAGTCAAAACCGTCTATTCACCCCCCCTCTAGCCGGTGTCCTAGATCCTACAATGGTAATGAATTTTTTTCAAGTGTTTGATTTTTATTTGCATTTAGAATAATTTTGTTTGCTCATTTTGATTTATGGATGTTTCGTAGAATTACTTTTATATTGAAATCCAATTAATTAATATAGAAATATTGGTACAAAAATAAATATTTTTGTTATAAATAATTTTTGTATAATTATTTTTTAGAATTATTTAAAAATATATTTATTTATATTTTTAAATAGAATAGAAAAAAACCTAATCACTCGGCCAGGTCGAATTCAGCCCAGTCGAGGCCCACTAGGGAAAACAGTCGCGCCACCCTCCACCCCTCCCCTCTCTCTATGGCACGTGGGCCCACCCTGGCCCCGCGGCCTTCTTCTTCCCTAGGTGCCGGCGCCGTCTGGCGCCCCGCGCCCGCGTCTGACCCCGCGCCCTCGCCCGACCCCGCGCCCGACCGAGCCGACCCCGACCAGCGCCGCGCCCGTTTGGCCTTCCCCACGCCGGAAACCGTCGCCGCGGCTCCTCCTCTCCCTCCCCCATGTTCCCTCTCCAATCAATGGAGAGAAACGACCGCCATTGATGGCGTTAATGCCCGGTCGTTCCTCCCCGGGTCTCCCTCTCATCCCCTCTCTCTATAAAGCCCGCCCGAGCTCTCTCCCTTCCCCTACCCGAGCGCTCTCTCTCTCTCTCTCACTCCTCGCGCTCTCTCTCCCTCGCCGTCGCGCCAAACTACTGGAACTCTGCCACCGAGCCGCCTCGTCGGATCGTCCGAGCTCGTCGCCCGTCCCCCCCGACCGGCAGAAGCGGGCCCAGACATTTGAGATGGGTATTCAAAAATTCAAAATATTAAAGAAATTAGTGCTCTAACGCTATTTTGTGTAATACATTACTGACAAATTACAATAGATCACCAAAAAACTTGGGTATTCAATGAATACCCATGAACCCTTTCTAGGCCCGCCTCTGCCGGCCAGACCGTCCACGTCCCCCAAGCCGCGCCCCACGCCGAGCCCAATCCCCCTCCCCTGCTCGCCGACCCCCTTGCACATGGGCACAGGCTCAAGGTAGAAGAACGCCAGTTTTGCATTTTGGCCCTCCAGATTTCTGTAAATCAATTCTGTATTTCCTACAGTACAAACGTATGTGAAAGAAGTCCAAAAACCTTACGTGCTACTCCCCAAAGTATACGTGTAATCGTGAACTAGCCCCTGCAACAATATTTTGGACGGGTGTATTATTTTTCAAAAATAAATAATGTCACTATTCACTAACTTGGTGATTTACATACTAGAAACGTTTACGACTAACTTTGCTTTAGCATGGAACGATATTTGTTAGTAGTGATTTAATTATAATTTTATTGATATAAGAAAGTAGAAGAAATACTAGGCCACATATTTTAGGCCAGATTAAAAATATAGGTTTTATTAGTCATGATAAATGTATTCATATGTATAGCACTTAATTACTTAGAATGAGTAAAATATTTCTTTATGTCAAAATCACCATGATTATATTACTATAGTCCAATTAGTAATCTACATTAACTCTTGGAATATTAATGTTAGGTGATTTAGAAATAAACATTTTTAGCTATACATAAAATTTATATTTAGAAAAAAAGGATAAAACCCAAAAGTCTATTATTAAGTAATAAAGAAAATAATTAATAATTATTTTTTGTAAAGATTGTTAAGACATTTTATTTATATTATACTAGATAAACTAGCGAAGAAGTCACCTACTCATATTTTCGTCAATAATAACTCAAAATGGAAGATATATTGGATTAACAAATATTTATGATGTAGACATATTTATGAGTACAATGGTGTGATGTATGAATGTGTATGTAATGGTGAATGATTACCCATGTAATGGTGTATGTTTTTTTATTTGGCGTACATATTCTTTTGTATGTACGATACGCAAATCGATGCTAGAAGTTGACTGTGAGGTAGACGAACCAAACACGTTCGAGGACGACCCACATGACACTTTCGAGCAAGGCAAGTGGATTCTTCCTCTGCATTTCTATTTGTACCCAAATAATACATATAATAATGTTTACTTTTTGGATATATTGCATAATTTGATGGGATTTGCCTAAATAAGGATTTCCTAGAATTTCCAACCCTATTCCTTGAATTACACTGGGATAAAAGCTATGCTCAGCAATTTTTGCTACTGCTCAACTTGATAAGTATGATGTCACTCTTTTAATGATATTATGTTCTAGAAATGAAGTTTTATTATGATGTTAACCCGATGGTTAAACAAGAACATTTTGTGTTAAATGGAACATGGAGTGACCACCCAGGATAACAGTGCAACCACGAGTGCTTTAATGGCTCTGGCTTTGGTAATTAGCTCTATAGACTTAGTGCTTAGCAACCCTACCTGAAAGATGGGCAAGAGGGGGAGGCAGTGGTTTGGTGGCAGCTCATGTTAACATGGGATGGTAGTCTTGGCTAAGTTACCTCACCTAGAGTGTGGGGGACAGATTTCCCCCGAGTCCACTATAAGGCTAGAAGACCTCGCGAAAGGCTTTGGGCCCGATATTTTGCAAGGCCATCCCTTCGTGGGCCTGGGGAGGAACGTCTGGCAAAGTGGATCGACACAAGATTGGATCAACTCGAGCCCAGACGGCCCAACGGATTTGAGCGACATCCACAAAAGTAACCCGACTTTCCTGCGCTGCGTCATCAGGCGTCGGAACTGAATGGCGATAAGTCGACAGAATTATAGGAAGATAGGCTCAGTCGGTTCACTATTACTTAGGAACACGTTGTTATCATATCCGCATGTAACGCCCCACGGTCGAGTATATAAGGCCTAGGGGGCATCCCCTCAAAATCATCTCACTCCTTAGCCATCTACTCATCTCTCTAGCATCTCTCGTACTAGAGAAATCCCTTGTAACCCACCACACAAAAGATCCACCCCAGGACGTAGGGTGTTACACATCTCAAAGTGGCCCGAACCTGTACAAGATTGTATACTGTCTCTCGTGCGTTTGGCATGAACCATCGAGCTACAGTCGGTAACACCGTCCTACTCCAAAAAGCACCTCGAGGTGCAACCCTGGGTGCGCGGTTGGACCCAAAACACCGACAGTTGGCGCGCTAGGTAGGGGGTGTGTCACTGATCCAAGCTAGCTCAATGGCCATCACTTTCCAGCACAAGATCATCCTCTGCCCTTGATCCGTGTTCTGCTTCAGAACCATTTCATCCGTGGCAGATGAAGAGGGGACTCTGCATCGCATCGCGGATCCGCCGGAGAGAAAACCTTCCTCGATAATCTCTGGAAAGCCGAAGCGAAGCAGGAAAAAGCGCAACCTCCAGCGCTCCGAGCAAAGACTACCTCCTGCAAGCCAGGAGCCAAGGATCTGTCTACCCGGAGAACCCCGTTGTCCACCTCCTCTATGGAAAAATGGACGCGGATTGTAAGGAAAAAGGAAACAAACGAGGTGAAGGCTCGTCAAGCTGCTCTTCTGGTACCTCTGCCCTCAAAGGAGAACAAAAAGAAGCTTGTCGCTACGACGGTTTCATTCTACCCCGACATCCTCTTCATCGGGGGAAGAGTGGAATCGACCCCCGTCTCCGACGATGAACCAACCACACAGGGGGAGGAACCTCTTCAGCGGGAATCTCGCCGACGAAGGAACCGACGCTGAAATATCCGGCAACATCATGAAGCCTGAGAGCGGGATCCGGCACAGTCTATGTCATGAGATGAGATCTCGGAGGTAGCAGAAACTCCAGAAATTCCCGAAGACGTGATCGTCGGCAAGCTCAAGAGCAGGCCGAACAGGAGGCGAGACAACGCCGAGAGAACCCTCTTCTCGGACGGAACCTGAACCCTGACTTCGCTCGAGCCATGAACACACCGAGTGAGGTCGGTGGAGTGTTGGCTCGGATAGCCGATGGCCTCCCCCGGACTCCGGATGCCGAGGGCTATCGGCGGCTGCTCACTCGGGCAGCTAATCATCTTCTGCCTCTCGCTCATCCTCCGAGCGATCTACGACATGCCATCAACAGTCAGCGAGATGCACGGAGCTCCATCAATGCTTCGCGCGAACGACGACACGAGAACGAGATTTGGCGCCGAGAAGAGTATGATCGGGATCACGACATCCCTGCTCGAAGCCAGGCCACCAGAGTTGATTCGGCAATAGCTTCAACCAGCAGCACGACCCGGGGACGGTCGAGGCACCACGTCAACAACTCCCCTCCCCGGGACCGACATCATCATCGTCGATAGGAGGACACATGTGGAGTATCGGCGCTCACTCCACATCTCAGGGCCATTCTGTGGCTCCCTAATTTCAAAGTCTCCAACGTCGACAAGTACGAGCCTAAGCAGGACCTGGGAGGCTGGTTGGCCGTCTATACCACCGCCGCTGGAGCCGCTAGGGCAACTGAAGATGTGTTGACTACATACTTGCCCATCGTCATCAGGCAAGATGCGCTGCAATGGCAGCGACACCTACCCCGACACTGCATCGACGACTGGAGCGACTTCAGTCGACGCTTCATCGCCAACTTCCAATCTCTCTCAGACAAGCCGGCGCAACCATGGGACCTCAAATCCATCAAGCGCCGAGGGGATGAGACTCTCCAGTCGTACCTCAAAAGATTTCAGACCATGAGAAATTGTATCCCCGAGGTTGCGGAAGCAGCAGTAATCGAGGACTTCTACCAGGGATCTAATGACTTGGCCTTCGTTCGAGCCATACTGCAAAAGGCGCTGACTACCTCTGAGCAGCTATTACGGGAAGCAGACCTCTACATCACCGCTGACGAATGAGCTCAGGACCTCATCGGAGGAGTGAAGCCTGCACTGGTGGCACCACGACGCGACATGAACCAACAACCCAACAAGCGTTTGGAGAAGAGGCCTCGCGAAGAAGTCCACGCCGCCGGGCCACCCGCCTCTCGCGCCCGAGGAGCACCTCGCGGAGGCGAACGTACATTGGATGACATCCTCGATGCCCAGTGCCCGTACCACAAGGACATGCGCCACACCCTCCGGAACTGCAGAGACTTCAAGCACTCCATCGGGAACGACGGACCCTTCCAACCTCTACCACCTCCCCCACCACGAGGAGGACCTGGAGAACCTCGACAGCCTCAACAACAGGAAGGGGGAGGAGGCGGAGCATTCCCGCGCGTCGACGGAGAAGTCAACGTCATCTTCGGCGGACATGGGTCGCAAGAAAGTAAGAGGCAACAGAATCTCAACGACCATCAAATACTGGCGGTGGCCACCGGTCCTCCCGCCCCGTATCGATGGTCCGAACACCCTATCACCTTCACTTGGGCGGATCAGTGGCTCAACTTTGATCATCCGGGCAAGTACCTGCTCCTCGTCGATCCGGTGATCTGAGAGAGCAGGGTAAAGAAGGTGTTAGCGGATGGGGGAAGCAGCATCAACGTCACCTTCCCCCAGACACTTCAAGGCTTGGGAGTCGCACTCAAAGAGCTCCACAAGTCAGACACTCCTTTCTTCGGCATCGTGCCGACTGAAGGAGAATATCCACTTGGACACATCTTCATGCCGGTCACCTTCAGAACTCCGGAAAACTACAGAACCGAGTTCCTGAGGTTCGAGGTAGCAAGCTTCGACTGCGGATACAACACCATCATCGGCAGGCCTGGATTGGCGAAGTTCATGGCCATTCCGCATTATACGTACATGATATTGAAGATGCCTGGACAACAAGGAATCATCACTGTGCGCGCTGACTTCTAAGGCGCCGCAGAGTGCTTCCGAGTGGCCATTCAGGCGGCCCTCACCACCAAACCATCGACGACTTCTTCTGCGCAGGCGAACTCAAAGCCTGAGGAGGACCTCACAGTACCTGCAAATGAAGCTCAAGCCGTGACCTCTATGCGACCGACTAAAGAAACCAAGAGAATCAACCTCGGGTTCGCTAATGAACGCAAGACTGCCATCATCAGCTCCAGCCTGGATGACAAATAGGAAAGCGCGCTCGTGCAGTTTCTGCAAGATAACCGAGACGTATTCGCATGGCAACCTGCGGATATGCCGGGAGTCCCAAGAGAGCTGGTCGAGCACAAACTGAAGGTCTATCCCCAGGCGAGGCCGATCCGACAAAAGTTGCGTCGTTTCACACCCGACAAGAGAGAAGCCATCCGCGCTGAGCTAGCTCGCCTAGTCGCGGCTGGATTCATTAGAGAAGTACTACATCTTGAGTGGTTAGCAAATCCTGTTCTTGTACTCAAAAAGAATAAAGTGGATTGGCGCATGTGTGTCAACTATACGAATCTCAACAAACACTGTCCAAAGGATCCCTTCGGACTTCCTAGAATAGACTAGGTGGTAGACTCGACCACCGGGTGTTCTGTGTTGTCCTTCTTGGATTGCTACTCCGGATACTATCAGATCAGCCTGGCAAAAGAAGACGAGGAAAAAACTGCATTCATCACCCCGTTTAGAGCTTTCTACTATACCTCCATGCCGTTTGGCCTCAAAAACACTGGAGCGACTTACCAGAGAGCCATTCTGACATGCTTAGCCGATCACTGGGGCAAGCGTGGAGAAGCTTATGTGGATGACGTGGTGATCAAGACAGAAAACTTAGAAAACTTCATTGAAGATTTACAGCTGGTCTTCAACAGTCTGCGGCGATATCGGTGGAAGCTTAATCCAGAAAAATGCGTCTTTGGAGTACCAGCAGGAAAATTGCTCGGATTCATTGTTAGCCACCGATGAATTGAAGCTAACCCAGAAAAGATCGAGGCTATCACGAGGATGGAAGCACCACGGTCATAGAAGAAAGTGCAAAGACTTACTGGATGCATGGCAACTTTAAGCAGGTTCATATCAAGGTTAGGAGAAAAAGGCCTACCGTTCTACAAGTTGCTCAAGAAGCTGGACAAGTTCCAGTGGACCTCAGAAGCTCAGGAAGCCATTGATGCATTGAAGAAATTCCTGACAACACAGCCAGTATTAAAGCCGCCACGCCTAGCCACGCCGAGTCAATCGGCCGAAGATCTGTTGTTGTACATCTCTTGCACGACTCACGTGGTGAGCACCGCGTTGGTAGTCAAGCGAGCAGAGGAAGGACATGCATATCCAGTACAACATCCCGTCTATTTCATCAGTGAAGTTCTGGGACCCTCAAAGAAGACATATCCTCAAGTTCAAAAACTATTATATGCAGTACTTCTAACTGCACGCAAGCTCCGTCACTACTTTGACGACCTCAAAGTCATAATAGTCACTGGATTTCCAATAGGGGATATTCTCCACAACAAAGAAGCCATCGGAAGGATAGCCAAGTGGGCCTGCGAGCTGGGAGCTCACGACATCGAGCTTCGGCCTCGCACTGCAATAAAGACTCAAGCACTAGTTGATTTCGTATCAGAGTGGACCGAGAAACAAGTGCCAGATAACCCGAAGACTGTAGAAGTATGGCAGATGTATTTCGATGGCTCGTTGAAGCTGCAGGGGGCAGGCGCAGGGATCCTCTTTATTGCACCTAGAGGTGAACAACTCAAATATGCTCTTCAGTTGTTATTCTCAGCATCCAATAATGCAGTAGAATATGAAGCTCTGATTCACGGATTGAACATTGCCATATCACTGGGCATTAAGAGATTGATGGTATATGGAGATTCACTAGTGGTCATAAGTCAGATAATAAAGAATGGGATTGCTCGAATGACTCTATGGGCAAGTACTGCACAGCCGTCCGAAAGCTAGAAGACAGATTTGAAGGGCTGAAATTTCATCATGTGGAGAGAGATCGTAGCGTGGCAGCAGACGCGTTGTCGAAACTAGGATCCAGTCGGACCCAGGTCCCGCCTGGGGTTTTCGTCCAAGAAGTACCACACCCGAGTATTTCCTAGGTCGGGTAGAAGAATGCAATGTTCTGAGCCAGCCAGAGTCAGACTCTAATGAATGGAGGGAGCCAATCATCAGATATATAAAGAATGAAGAGGAACCGGATGACAAAGCTGCAACAAAACGCATCGCAAGGCAGTCAGCTCACTACACCCTCATTGGGGAGGCACTATACAGAAGGGGCGCAACAGGAGTCCTCATGAAGTGCATTCTTTCGGCTACTGGGAAGCAACTGCTAGATGAGATCCACGCCAGACAGTGCGGGATACACACAACATCCAGGACTCTGGTTGGGAAGGTCTTCAGGTCTGGTTTCTACTGGCCGACAGCAAAGAGTGATGCAGCCGAGTTAGTCCAGAGGTGTGAAGATTGCCAATACTTATCAAAGCAGCAGCATTTACCAGCACAACAACTGCAAACCATACCCGTAACATGGCCATTTGCATGCTGGGGACTGGACATGATTGGACCCTTCAAGAAAGCTCAGGGAGGATACACTCACGTGCTGGTTGCCATTGACAAATTCACTAAATGGATAGAGTACAAACCCATCGCTTCTCTGACTTCAGCTAAGGCAGTGGAATTCATACAAGATATAATATTCAGGTTCGGAATACCAAATAGCATTATAACTGACTTAGGATCCAATTTCACTAGCTTGAAATTCTTTGATTTCTGCGAACAAAGAAGCATCCAGATCAAATATGCGTCAGTAGCACACCCGAGAGCCAACGGTCAGGTGGAAAGGGCTAATGGAATGATATTAGAAGCACTTAGGAAGAAAGTCTTCGAAAAGAATGAAAAGTTCGTAGGAAAGTGGATCAGAGAGTTGTCGTATGTGGTTTGGAGCCTAAGAACTCAACCTAGCCGAGCTTTTCATGGAAACACTCCCTTCTTCATGGTCTATGGTTCGGAGGCAGTGCTACCTGCTGATCTCAGGTTTGGGGCACCAAGGCTGATCTTCGAAAACATAGCTGAAGCAGAAGCTACTAGACTAGAGGATATTGATATATTGGAAGAAGAACGATTAAATACACTAATTCAGTCAGCTAGGTACCAGCAAACCCTGAGGCGCTATCATGATAAGGCCATACAACATCGATCCTTCACAGTGGGAGACTTGGTCCTTCGCCGAATTCTAACGGGGGAAGGACGACACAAATTGTCGCCACTATGGGAAGGGCCATTTATGGTAGCAGAAGTCACTCGGCCAGGATCATATCGACTTACTCAAATGGATGGCACAGAAATAGGGAATTCGTGGAATATAGAACATCTCAGGAAGTTTTACCCCTATCTAGATTTCAAAAGCTATTGGGGCAGCATTGTATTCTGTAATCGGAAAATACATCATCAATAAAAAGACTTCATTCTCAAAGGCACTCGAACTATTTATTATCAATCCGCATGCTTACTCGACTTAGGGTGACCACTATACCCTACTAACGGAGCAATTGGCTTAAGTCGGTAGTGACTTAAGACGGTGCAATAACATGCTCACGCTTACTTAACTTAGGGTGACCACTATACCCTACTAACGGAGCAATCAGCTTAAGTCGGCAGTGACTTAAGACGGTGCAACATGCTCACGCTCACTTAACTTAGGGTGACCACTATACCCTACTAACGGAGCAATCGACTTAAGTCGGCAGTGACTTAAGACGGTGCAACATGATCACGCTTACTTAACTTAGGGTGACCACTATACCCTACTAACAAAGCAATCGGCTTAAGTCGGCAATGACTTAAGGCGGTGCAACATGCTCACATCTACTCGACCTAGTATAAACATGCTTACGATCACTCATTTTAGGGCGATCTCTATGCCTCACAAAATAGGGAAAAGATTCAAAACCAGCACACTGCATTTACTTCTGCAATCATAACAACTGTTGAATTCAAACAACAGAAAAACAAAAATAGCATTCAGTACCAAGAACACGTTCTAACAGAGTATTCGGGCACATTGATCACATACACATATAGTCCATAAATGTATTCAGTATTTCTACATGGCAATGTTTTTCTCAGGAGCAACTGATGAAGAAGGGCGACTCGAGGAGTTAGGAGCAGCTTTGACATCGGTAACTATATCATCAGGAACAACCACGCCTGGCCTTCTCATCAAGATCCGCCCCGTGCGAATGGCTTTATCCATAGCCTTGTTGCGCTGAGCCTTCAGAATGGTGGAATTGTCTTCGACAACCTTGGTAGCCAGTCGAGCAGCTTCTAGCTCCTGGACGACTGATCTCTTGGAGGCGCGCAGATCCTTGATGACAGAGTCTTTTCTCGACACCAACTGCCTAAGACGAAGGACCTCATCCTGGGATACTTGCAGCTCATGACGGTGATGATCCAAATCTGCCATGGTAAAATGATGGCTCCTCTCCAAGATAGTCAGAGAGTTGCTGGCGTCACGATACAACCTATCAAGGTTATCGCGAGAAGCCGCAAGTACACGTTTTTCCTCCTACAGACAAGAATCAGCTCTCAAGCATCCAGTAAGCAGTAAAAACACAGCAGAGAAAGTCAAGCAAGCTTACCTCGTTAGCCGCCCTGTCAGAGTCAAGCTAAGCACTAAGAGAGGAATTCAATGAATTGACATCATCTAAGGAAGCAGAAACCCGAGCCAGATCGATCTGACCTTGGGAATACTTTTCCTCGAGTTCAGAGTACCGTCGGGCCATATCTAACAAAAAACAGTTGAAGAAGGACACACAGTTAAAACAGACTAATCAAGTAGCAAAGGAAGAAACAAAGACACTAACCAACATTTGTCATTTTCAAATCAGATATCTGTTTCTGAAGCAGCAACGAATTCCATTGCGTCAGAGACAGAGCTCCTTCCGGGATAGAGGCACCTTGTGATCTCAATTGACTAGCCATACCGTCGACCAAAGCCTGATATTAAAAACAAATGAGCACAAAGACAATAATTTGCCAGGAGTATTGCCAGAACAGGAAAAGCCAAATTACCTGAAGATTGGAGAAGAATGACGGAAATCCCAAGTCACGAGAAGCTAGGTGGTGGCTCGATGAAGGAATATCAACCGGGGCAATCTGAAGAACATCACTAGGGATTAATTCGACACCACCAACAGGCATCAGAACTCCAGCATCTGGTACGCCGACCTCTAAGGCGACTCCCTCACTTGAAGCATGCGCTACTAGTACACCACCAGAATGTGGTGGAGAAGACCCGACGTGGACATCCATGGAGGTATGAGAAGGGGAGCCCGCTCGGACAACCTCGGGGGCCGGGTTGCAGCCTGTACTGCCCATCGGAGCTGGATCAGCACCGGCAACACCCTCGGGGGTTGGGTTGCAGCTTGCGCTACCCACCCGAGCCGGATCATTACCGGCAACACCCTCGGGGGCTGGGCAACCGCTGGCACCACCCTTGAGGACTGGGTTCTCTGCAACAACCACCTCTAAGGCTGAAGGATTCTCAGTCACCTCCATGGTAATTGAACGACCTTGACCAATCTCTTGGGCTCTGAAGACCGCCTTCCAAGGTCGACGATGCATGCGATGCTGCCCGGGATACCTCTAATCCCACATCTGGAATGTCAGAGTAGATGTCCATCATATTAACATCAGTTGGCTCGGACAACAGATCTTCAGGAACAACATCCTCAAGAGCCTGATCAAAATTTGCTATGGATAATTCTTGCAGACCAACAAGAGCAGACAGAACTGGAGAAGGAATATCGCTACTCCCCCCCACTAACTCTGTAACGCCGACTATTCTTCTGAATTAATGGGACTTCCTCTTCTTCTTCCTCGTCCTCATCAACAATACGGACAATAAACGGCACAGGGTCACACCCATTGGGATCAGCTCTGGCAGGGTCACACCCATTGGAATCAGCTCTGGCAGGGTCACACCAATTGGGATCAGCTCTGGCAGGGTCACACCCATTGGGATCAGCATTAGCAAGGTCACACCCATTGGGATCAGCATCAGCAGGGTCACACCCGTTGAGATCAACATCAGCATGGTCACACCCATTGGGATCAGCTCCAGTAAAGAGTTCCACCGGTACTTCTTCAGCAGCAGGAGCAGAAGGGCCAGCATCCTGGTCCAAACACGACACTCGCCGAAGCCGTCTCTTTTTCTTTTTCTTCCCCTCGGCAGGTGCAGTTGGATGACTGACCTGGCGGAGACGTTTCGGGCGAGTACCCTCAGGCCTTTGAGTATCCACGGTTTTTTCAGGCTCTAGGATAGTTGCAACAGCCATTGTTTCAGCAGGGACCGAGACAGAAGAATTCCCAGCCAACATGTCCAGCATAGCACTTATCTCTGCATCACCTGGACTCATTGGGAAGATCACCAAGTGAAGCAACCAGAACCTCAACTTCTTCGAGAGAGGGTCGCACTCTAAGACCCAAACCACTGTCACCAACAGGAGGATTGGACACAAAATCGAAAAAGGACTTGGAAGGTGGCAGATTCCAAGCAGAATATGCAATAGGAGCACCGATATTTGATACTTTGCCTCTAAGGATCATTTCCAGTTGGCTCACCAAATCCACAGCAGGAATCCTCTTGTTGGTAACCCGGGTTGAGTCAGTGACACCACTATACAAATAAGCCGGGTATGCTCTGTCCTTAAGTGGCTGAATATTCTTAAAAACAAAGTCTGCAACCACAGCTTCAGCGGTCAGACCTCTCTCCTTCAACAAACAAATTTCAGCAAGCAGAACCTTGGCTTCTGTTATCTCCAAGTCTGTGGGAGACTGAATCGAACTTGGAGCACGAACATCCGGCTGTCTCCCTGACCGAGGGGGGAGGGACTTGCCATGGTTTTCCACAATGAACCACTCTAAACGCCATCCTTTAATGCTATCCTTAAGTGGGATGTCAAGGTATTCCGTTTTCCTCCCCTAGCCATCCCAGGACGACAATGATACAAGTACTTCCACAAACCGAAGTGAGGAAGAATTCCAAGGTAGGCTTCGCACAGATGAGCAAAGACAGAAATTTGTAGAATAGAGTTGGGATTCAGGTGAGTTAGATTCAGATTGTAAAAGTCAAGGAGACCGCGAAAGAAGGGAGAAATGAAAAGAGTAAGGCCGCGGATAAGAAAAGGGATGTAAACAACGGACTCATGGGTATCCTCTATCGGGACAGTAATCCCACGACAAATCCACCAAGAGCAAAGCTCCTTCGGAGGAAGAACTCCGACAGAGACAAGGTGGAGAAGATCCAACTCGGAAACAACAGACATATGATTACCTGCGAAAGGCAATTGGCTGTTGAGATCGATAGGAGGAATGACCGCAGCAGCAGAATTCTGATTCTTCCGCTTGGGCGCCATCGCAATCTCGTCGGCGGACTGAGCGTAAGCGAAATCAAAGGGAAACAGAGGAGGTTCGGAGGCAAAAAGTGAGGCTAGGGCTTAGAATGCAGAGGCGTGCAGCAACGTGATGCAAATGGGGTTTTCCCGGGTCAGACACCGTTTCTAAAAAGTGCTTAGTCATCACTCGGTCGTTATTTCTAAAATGCCGACGTGGCCTAATATGACTCGGCTGTTACTTCTAAAACGTTGACGTCACCAGTCATCACTCGGCCGTTATTTCTAAAACGCCGACGTGGCTCGAAATGACTGGGCTGTTACCTCTAAAACGCCAACGTCGCCAAGCACCACTCGGCTATTACTTCTATAACACCAACGTGGCTCAGCAGGACTCGGATGTTACAATCTAAAACGCTGACGTCGGCAAGAACCATTTGGTTGTTACCTCTGAAGACACCAGTAGTAACTCAGCCGTTCTTTCTCTACGTAAATGCAGGCAGCATTAAAGTGCGACACATCAATTACAAGTCGTTACTCGAGCGTTATCTCTGAGAACAACGACTGCGTTGGGCACAAATACAAGCTGTCGGTCGAATATAAAGGAACGATGGAAAGGCAAGAGATGTGCACAGAACAAGCCGAAGTTTTCTTCATTATATAAAAGGGGAATTCCTTCCACAAACTTAAAGACCGACTCATTATGAGCCAGTCTTCTTCCCACTTTTCGATACATTACATTACTACCTTACATTACTACATTACATTACACTACGCTATACTACTAACTACTACTATATTATTCCACTAATACTACTTCTACTACTATTTATCTATATACTAATATCTAAGCCAGTGGCGCTTTGCCACTGGCCTTGCTGCTGCCGCTGCTGCCCTTGCCGTCGCCCTTGCTGTCGCCCTCACCGCCGTCGCCCTCGTCGCCGTCGCCGTCAGCATCATCATCGCCTCCGTCGTCGCTGTCGCCCTCGCCGTTGCCGTCACCGCCGCTCCCCTCCTCGGACGAGTCAGAGGAGTTCTCCTCGTCCGAGGAGACCTCCGACTCATCCGAGCCCTCGAGCCCGGAGCGCTCGATGGCCCGGATGTATGTCCACACCTCGGCGGCGATCCCCTGGGAATCGTCCGAGTCATCGGACGATGCCGGGGGAGAGGTGTAGACTGGCGACCCCTTGGACTCGGAGGAAAACTCCTCCTCCGAGTACTCGAAATTGCCAAAGTCCTTCGAGGGAGGGGTCGGATCGCGCTTCCGCTTGTCGCCGGAATGGTGCGACGAACTTCCACCTTTCTTGCTCTTGCCCATGGTGGAGTAGAAGAGAAGAGAAAAGAGTAGAGTAAGCAACAAGCGACAGAGAGATGTGTGAAGACGCTAGTGAAGCAAGCGCTCTATTTATAGAGGAAGAAGGCAACCACTCATCTCCTACCACGGTCACTGAATAGTCGCAAATATTCAATAAGAAATTCAAATCGTCTGGAAACAAGTAAGGCGGCTGACGCCGTTTCACGTAACACGACACCCATTGGGACTCAAGTCAACTACTTGGACGATATGATTACACCCACGGTCACGTCAAGTTACTACTCAGGGGCAGTTCGCTAAACGCTCAGCGCACCAAGCCGTCCCTTGCCTACACCCATTGGGGGGGACGTCCAGGAATTTTCAATAGATTTTCCCAAGCAGTCACATCCATACAGTATATGCAATGAATGTATCAAGACAGAAGGAAGATATCGATGGAGATCGAAGGAAAGCCAAAAATAGCTGATGAAGTACAAGTCTAATCAACAGGAGCATTGAAGCACGAAGCAAAATGAAGACCAGCCAAGGGCCATCTACCAGATGTCCAATCTCTCGCAGATCAATAACAGGACATGGGTAGACCGCGTTGTTGATCTCAAAGGCAAAACCGTATGCTGATCTCTAAAGCATAAAGCTGATGATATAATGCTGAATTCTAAGGCATTCGGCGAAGATAAAAGGATGATTTCTAAAAGCATGAGATGAAGACCTTTGAGTGGATTAATTTTAGTAATCCACTCAAAGCTCGGGGCTACACCCATTGGGTGCACCTCCGGTGCACCCAATGAATCATTAACCCAAAAAGACAGAATGTTGATCTCTAAAGCATGAACTAACGATAAAATGCTGATTTCTAAAGCATGAGATGAAGATAAGACAATGCTGATTTCTAAAGCATGAGATGAAGATGAAAATAATTTCGGAAAAAGCTTGAGATGAAGACCTTCGAGCGGATTATTTTCAGTAATCCACTCGAAGCTCGGGGGCTACACCCATTGGGTGCACCGGTGCACCCAATGAATCCTGAACCCCAGAGAGTAGAATGTTGATCTCCAAGGCATAAGCCCGAGACAGAGCACCAATTTTTGAAGAATAAAGCGAAGACCGATGAATAATGACAGTAGAGGATAACAGAAGATCGTTTTTACCCAGTTACTCAGAGTTTAGAAGCAACAACTCGATAGGCCCATTTTCAAGGTATTCCTTATCAAAATCAAAAACAGCAAGCTGGACCTAGAATCTTTGGGCCGATTATTTCAAAATCAACTCAAAGATTGGGGGCTTGTGGGGGACAGATATCCCTCGGGTCCACTAGAAGGCTAGAAGACCTCGCGAAAGGCTTTGGGCCCGATATTTCGCAAGGCCATCCCTTCATGGGCCTGGGGAGGAACGTCTGACGAAGTGGATCGACACAAGATCGGATCAACTCGAGCCCAGATGGCCCAACGGATTTGAGCGACATCCACAACAGTAACCCGACTTTCCTGCGCTGCGTCCTCAGGCGTCGGAACTGAATGGCGATAAGTCGGCAGAATTATAGGAAGATAGGCTCAGTCGGTTCACTATTACTTAGGCACACGTTGTTATCATATCCGCATGTAACGCCCCACGGTCGAGTATATAAGGCCTAGGGGGCATCCCCTCAAAATCATCTCACTCCTTAGCCATCTACTCAGGTCTCTAGCATCTCTCGTACTAGAGAAATCCCTTGTAACCCACCACAAAAAAGATCCACCCCAGGACGTAGGGTGTTACGCATCTCAAAGTGGCCCGAACCTGTACAAGATTATCTACTGTCTCTCGTGTGTCTGGGACGAACCATCGAGCTACAGTCGGTAACACCGTCCTACTCCAAAAAGCACCTCGAGGGGCAACCCTGGGTGCGCGGTCGGACCCAAAACACCGATATAGAGGGCCATCAATATTGTTGTGGAAACCTTAGCGGGTGGCTTTGTACTAAGTATATTTTGTGAAAGCCTTATAGTGGATCCCTATCCATTCACCTCGGCAGTGTTTACGGGTCCGATCAACCCAGGCTAGATGGGATACACGGCTTGTGGGTAAAGTTGTACCACCTCTGCAGAGTGTAAAACTGATATGTCAGCCGTGCTCACGGTTAAGAGCAACATGGACCCTCATATGATAATTGAACTTAAAGATGGAAAATAAATCATGATATGATGATCTACCAGTGGTTTGCTTAAGAGATTTCACTTAAGTGCTTTTGATATAATCTTATACCTTTGATTAATTGGGATAATTGGGATACACATTTATTAGTAAGACAGGTGTTGCTAATAAAATATTGACCAACTAAAATGCTTCCCGCTTATCCATAGCCTACCTTGTTAACTTGCATTAATTTCCCCCACTTGCTGAGTCCCGACCATAAGTGAGCTCACCCTTGCTAATATTTTGATTAGAGGGTGATGACGAAGACTTTGCAGATGACGTTGATGAGTTTTGAGTATAACGATGCGTCAGTCACCTTGCTGTGGAAGAGTGTCCATGTTTAATTCCGCCGTACTTTGATTATGATACTTGTTTAAGATACTATGATCTAGATGATGTAATAAAGTTACTCTGCTCTCTTTACACTTTTATTGCATTGTCTTTTGATATATTACACTTGTGACGTCAATATATGTGTGGAAAATAGATCCTAGCCCATATATGCTATGCATTCGGTTTTGCCACCAGAACCGGGTGTGACAGAGGGTGTCTTTTGTATCCTGTAGACGGTATGTGTAGCATCAGAATTCTATAGAAACAAAAGGAATCTCTCTGGTTATGTGCGTGTAAATTTTTCATATTTCATTACCATGAATATAAAACCACCTTGTAAGAGATTAAAAATTATTCAACGTAATTTAAAACAGAACATATTTCATTACCATGAATATAAAACCACCTTGTAAGAGATTAAAAATTATTCAACGTAATTAAAACAGAACATATTTCATTACCATGAATATAAAACCACCTTGTAAGAGATTAAAAATTATTCAACGTAATTTAAAACAGAAATATAATAAATACATGTGCATCACGTTGCGTCCTTTGAAATGTGCATTTAATTTGAATCTTTTTAAAACTAGAATAGCAATGAAATAAAAAAACGGACAAGTGAAAAAAGAAGAAAACATAAAAGAGAAAAAGGAAAACATCGTGTGTGCTGGAAACACGTCCAGCCGGCCCACACGCATGTCCTTGTCGTGTAAGGGCTTGTTCGTTTAGCTCTCAATCCATGTGGATTGAGTGGGATTGGATGGGTTTAAATCCCAAGCAAGTCAAACTTATTCTTAATTTTTTCCAATCCCATCCAATCCATGAGTAACGGGATTAACCGAACAAGGCCTAAATTTTTTTATTATTTATTTAATCATCCAGTCGCGCACTGCGTCAGCGTGACATCGGAGATGATGTCAGCCATGTCTCAATGACATGTGGGCCGAAGGAGTGAACTAATCACGTATCTCAGGCCATGCACGTTGAGCTGGTTGGATACTCGTTGGCGCTGCGGGCGATTGGCCATCCGCTCGTGCACACGTCCTTGTTCGCTGTACGGTGGGCACACTTGGTCAGAAGCCATCCTTTTCATTAGTGATGAAAACGGTCGCAAACGATCGGTAAACATTACCGTTTTCATATTTTTTATCAGAATTGAAATCGAAAATGGTAACTTCGGAAACGGAAACGATATTGATATTTCGGAAACCTCGGAAATGAAAGTTCGGTACGGAAAATACACCGGTAACGGTCGAAATCTAGAATACGATCGATAAACAAATCAATATAACAAGTTCATAATACAATAAATATCGCAAGGATAACACATCAATATCACAAGTTCATAATCCAATAAAGATCACAAAGATCATAAGTCCACAATTCAAAATATAATAAATTCACAAAGTTCATAAGTTCATAATATAACAAGTTCTAAAGATCATAAGTTACCGTATATAAATATCTATATATACAACAGCAGCTATATATATATATATATATATATATATATATATATATATATATATATAGGGCAGGTATAACGGGAGCCCTGAGCTTCGGATATTAAAGGAAGCCCAGGTCGGTTCCGAGGTCTGGTCCGCTGGGACAGGCGCGCCTGTGTTTAACGTAGTGCTGAGAGGCGGCATGCAGGACAGACGGCGCCGTTACGCGGTTGTTTGAATGGCAAGGCGGTAAACATAAGAGAATGGCGCGGAATTAAAGGGAATAGTTTCCACATGCAAACGTGATTACTATGATACGTGGGCGCGTAATTTATGGATCTTGCATGGGAAGTAATGGCGGAAGGTAAAAAAAATGTAGCATAAGATGTTGAAAGCTATGGCATAAAACCGAAACGGCATAATAGTTGCATAAATAGTATATACCGTTTGGCGTAAAACGTTGTGTTATTGTGCGTAAATATTTTATTATGGATTTTAGTTTGACATTGACATCGCCATAATATCGGGACGGTTTCGGAAATAATGGGGAGACCCTGTAAACGTGGATGC
The DNA here is from genome assembly GCF_902167145.1 of Zea mays. NCBI lineage: Eukaryota > Viridiplantae > Streptophyta > Magnoliopsida > Poales > Poaceae > Zea > Zea mays. The sequence continues at coordinate 31,554,074 of NC_050105.1, forward strand.
GGTTACTTTTATAGTATCCGAGATTAACTTTCATTCGAAAAAAAGACCACTAAGCCTGCATAACTAATTGGAGTTAGAGATGGCCGGCTCTGGAGAGTCGCCGGCGATGGAAGGAGATGGCGTTCGTCTTGATCCAGAGACAGAGGGAGGAGTTGGTGGTAACTCACTGGTCACACCACCTCCTGCTCTACTGGGTCCTGAGATCGCCGAGATGAGCATAGGGGAAGAAGGAGAACAAAGGGTTCGACCTCCTATGTCCAATATTAGCTCCAGGGAGATGGATACGCCACAAATACTGCATTCACATGTAATTCCAATCGCTGTATTTGATTCTTGATTGAATAGATTGTTGTGAACATATTGCATGGTACAAACAACAATGACAATGAAATAGCAGGCAAAAAACATTGATCCAACTATAGTGCCAACGGTAGGGATGACTTTCAAGGATGTTGATGATGCATATAAATTCTATAAAAGGTATGCATATGAAGTTGGATTTCCACTGAAGAAATACAGAGAGAAGACATTCAGTAAGTGGATAAATTGTTCACGTGAAGGTAAAAGTGCACCAAAATCAAACGATACACCTAGGATGAGGAATAGGTCATCGGGGCGTACGCAATGTAAAGCTGGAATAAAATTAAAAAAAATATATGATGATGAAAAAAATGGTTGTAGCTGCAAAAATTGAACTGGTAAACTTGGAGCATAACCATGAGTTCATAACTGACGAAGCAGAGAAACAACATTTACGTTGCAACAAAATTAGGGATGCTGAGTTCATAAATTTTGTGGATGCAATGCATGATAGCCGAGTGCCGCAGCATTGCATAGTTGATTTTATATCAGAAATGCATGATGGGCCGGAGAACGTACCGGTAACTGCTCAAGATCTGAAAAACATATATGCAATAATTTTTTTGTTACATGTGTATATATCAAGTGCCATAAATATTACTATAGTAAATGTGTGTGTAATAATTTTTTGTGCAAACAAATGTAGGAGGGCAGCCAGGAGAAGAGAAAACTGCGCAAATGATGTAGCCAAACTTTTGGCTTTCTTTAGAGAATGCAAGAAACAAAATCCACAATTTTTTTGTGATTTCCAGCTAGACAATGATGGGAAAATAGTGAGTATTTTTTGGTCACACGCAAGTATGCAGGGGGAATATGCAGATTATGGTGATGTTGTGACATTTGATACAACACACAAGACAAATATATATGATAAACCACTGGGCATGTTTGTTGGAGCTAACAGCCATCTACAGTGTATAGTGTTTGGATTTGTTTTGTTGGGAGATGAAACAGTACAGACTTTTGAATGGGCTTTCAATTCATTCAAAACATGTATGGGATGCGAGGGTCCAAGAGTTATGCTTACAGGTATGTGATATATCAATTTGTTATGCAAAACAGTGAATTAATTTATTGTGAAAATAACTGAATAATTTGTGAGCAATTGCAGATCAAGATCCTGCAATGCCAATTGCTCTAAGAACTGTATTTCCAAAAACAGTTCACAGACTGTGTTTATGGCATGTACAGAACAGATTTATGCCATTCCTAAATGAGATATATGCAAGGTTTGCTGTTAAGGATTTTAAAACAACATTCCAGTCTATTATACATCATCCATTAACTCCTCATGAATTTGAATGTGCCTGGGAAATGATGCTAGAGGAGTTCAATCTTCATGAAGATATGACTCTACGCAAATTATATGAAATAAGAAAAGAATGGATACCTGCATTTTTTAAAAATGACTTCTGTGGGGTAATGGTATCTACACAACGAAGTGAGAGCATGAATAGATTAGTGAAGCAATCACATGTAGATGCGAACACCCCACTGCATGAGTTCGCTAAACAAATGATAAAAATGTTGCACTGCAGGAAAAATGAAAGAATCAAAGGAGGCATTGGTGAGCAAGGTATGTCGTGCTTGTTATCAATAACGTTTGGCATACATTTATGTAAATAATGTGTTTAATTACGATAATAATGTGTTATAGGGACCAAGGACAACAGATACATTGTATAGGTTCGAAGTGAGAGTCTCTAGAGCATACACCAGAGCTGTTATGAATAGATTTGAGGAATCAATGAAATACGCCACTGCATACAAAATATTAAAGGACCCAGACGGATGTGATAATGAATGGATCGTACAACATACAAAAAGGTCTAATAAAATTGTGTGGGGACAACATCAATTCAAGATAACAGCAGACATAGAAGCTGGGGAGTATACATGCGAGTGCAAACAGTGGGAACATATAGGTTTGTACGTATTATGTTGATTAGCAGAATAAATTTGCATACTAAAGAATTTGATGATTGTAGTACAAATTAATGTATATCTTTGAGAAAAATGGTTCGTTTTCATGTTTTCAGGTCTATTGTGTGTTCATCTTTTAAGAGCCTTCATGCATCTTCAAGTTGAAAAGATACCTTCAAAATATATATTGCAAAGGTACACTGTCTCATCAAGAAAAGATGTTCCATTTGAAAGAATTGATAAGAGCTTCAGGGGAAGGATGGAGTTACTAAATCATACAAACAGAAAATGTTGTTAACGAAAACAATGAAAGTAGTTCGCCAGGCGTGTATGTCAAAAGCAGGGTACGATAAGACGATGGAGGTGTTGGATGAGCTCGATGTCGTTCTATGCCGATTAGAGCCAGATATTGGATGTAATGAGTCAACAGATGTTAGTGATGATGAGGAAGACAAGGTAATAATATTCCAGATGTTTTTAGTGTTATACTATTTGTAACATAAATTATGCATAGTAACATGTTATTTGTACCAGGAAGTAGAATTGAATAAAAATAATGTTGGCGATGGGATGGAAGATGACAATACAATTACATGCCATAAAAAGGTATGTAAAAGATAAATATATAAGCTTGCATGAAGTATTGTACATAATGAATATATAAAATCAATGTAATAAGCAAATTTTATTTTTGTAGGATGAGCATAACACCATGACTGGATGTGAACATGCGTTAACATTAATAACAACTGGTAACCAGGTACATATTAAAATAATATTGTTCATTTGTCTAAAATGAAAATATATATTTATGCTGCATGTAAATGTTGATGTAATTGGGTTGGGCTATAAAGGAGGACAACATGAGAATTCCACAAGAGGTTGGTGATACAAGTTCTCCGTGTCACGTAGCACATGAACAAATGGAACATATTGTTGCATCCTCAGAAGCTAAAAAGGTGAGCATTGATAAATGATTTTACTGATTGGTATAAATATAATTTATGTAAATATGCGTATACTAAATATTAACTTCTATTATTATGCATAGGTTGAATTTTAATGTGGATGTTATAAATCTGAGTATGCTGGATCGTGCAAGACCAAAAGGACGGACAATAAAAAATTTAGAAGATAGGATTATGAGACTAGGTGCGAAAGGAGAGAAAAAGAAGAATAGGAGATGCCAATTGTGTGGTATAGCAGATGGGCATAACAGCAGAACATGTCTGTCTGTGGAAGAGAACAGGGCAAGGCTAGCAAAACTGGCTAATCGAAAGAGAGGACGACCAGCCGGATCAAGACTAAACAATAAAACAACTGCTCCACAGTGGAATGAAACATCGACTGCTAAAAAACATCGTATTGATGAAGAAGTGGAAAATGAAGAAGCCGATGAGCATATGGAATTGGGCGAATAATTTGAAGTGTGACTAAAGAGTGGTCGATTTAGTAGAAACTTGTAATAGCACAATGACCTATGCTTTAGTTTGTTGGAATAAATAGTTTGCATGACAGAGTTACATAATTCGTTGATATAAAACTATAAAATGTTGCGTAAATCTAGACAATTACACAAATTATGTAACTGAATTTGTACAACAAATTGGCATTGAACGTTTAGCAATCGGAAGTTCTGGACATAAATGGTATATAAAATTGTATACACTTAACAATACTAATCGAATGGGAGTACATACTTCGGTTTCGCACTTCAGATACACCAAACAGGATATAGCATAACCACTGGTTACAATTAGCATAATTAGCATGGAAAATGTATAAAAGATGAACCTAGTGTATATAAAATAAGGAAGTATATATTATGCATAAAACTTGAATATTAAAACAATATGATAATACAAATACGCCAGACATTGGAAGCAAACGATTAACCATCTCACAATCTGTAGATGAAACAGCATAGAATTTCTTAACAGATAACATAAGTAGACATTCTGGTAACACTTATGTTTGACACACTTCAAATAAAAACTGATGCGAAGTAGCATAGACATTGGACACATCGAACATAAGTGGCACATGGAGTATCAAACACATGATCAAAGGCCTGACATAAGTGACTTAACAAGTAACA